>NC_138518.1:48775986-49418486 GCF_000230855.2 Cajanus cajan
AACATATATTTGGAGAGAAAAAGACTTTTTAGTGCCTTTACAATTTTATAAAACACCTTTTATGTTATGAGTCAATTTTGTATACATGTACTATGCATCTAAAAAAGAGTTTAATTTGGTTTATAGTAGTTTCAAATTTAAATTCGAAAATCAAACCAACCTGTGCAATTTTAAAAATTTAAAAATCAAATCAAATCACTAATTTACGATTTTTTACCGATTTTCAATTTTTTAATCTAGTTTGCAATTTTTCGTTTGGGTTGGTTCAGTTTTGAACACCCTAATTGTTAATACTTTTTTTTTTTATATATTATAGTGAATGGGCCAAAGATATTTGTAGCATGACAAAAAACATTCCTGTTCCTGTTTCTATTCTTTCTCTTTTCTTTTGTCCATTTTTGTATCTACTAGAATCGATGAATAAGTTATTAGCATTTTTATTTCTAAATATTAAGTACTTAAAATTATTTTGAATTATTAAATATTATTTATGATTTAAATCACTTTTAAATTATAAAATATTTAAAAATAACTAATGTTTATTTCAAGCATTTTAAATTATTTGAAATTTAAAAATTCTTCATCCAAAACCTTAGTATAATTATGTACAATATAACAGAGCATCACACTTGAAGCACGATCATGCATACCCACCAAAGGCTCATAGTTGAACATAATGCCCAAGACGCTTATGCTAACATTATACATGATCTTGGTTGGAAGACTCTTCTTCATATGGAAGCATGGCCATGTTGACATCAAATAAGGTTATGCTCAGAAAGAATGTATTTCTTTTAGACATGGAGACAATGCTACATTAAGAACAGTTGTGCTTAAAAGTGAACATTCTACTTCGAATAGGAAACACCACCTTAACATGCTTTCACTTGAGGAAGCACACTCATGCTAACTAAAAGCATTTCCATAATTGAGTATTGATGCATAGTTGTGCCTTGATTAACAGGACTTTGCTTTCCCTTCTACTCATTAAAACAAATTGTGCATTTAAAAAATAGGAGACAAAAAGAATAAACATTATCATTAGATCAATTTTGACCTCTATCCACACAAAGACAAGGAAAAGCATGAAGTACCTGTAAAAGACCTTAAGAACAAATAACAATGGTGAGAATGAAGAACGAGGACCATCACCTATAAAGGAACTCCCCCCCCCCCCCTCCCTCTGTTTTTTTTTTGTTGTGTATTTCTATTTGCATTAGGTTGTCTTCATTTTAAATTTTTTGGCTAGGGTTATGACTTTACATTTATTTGAGAACCCCAATTTATAATTTTATGTGAATTCTTTATTTATGTTTCTGAATTGAATTGCCATATCCCTTTTATTTTTGTTAAGAAATAATCATCTTTTGGCATGTTCTTAATAAATTGTGTGACAACCATACCATAGTTAATTGGTAGAATTTTAGGGAAATTTTGTTAAGATTAATGCTTGAGCAAACTTTAATCCAAACTCACAATTAGGTTAATCAAATTTTACCATCCTCTCTACATGCTTGTTCTAAGTTAGCTTCTTACATGACCAATTGAGGGTTAATATGGAAAAAATATTATTTCAATTCATCATCAATAATTGTAAATTGAACTTTAAGAGTAAAAAAAGGAATAAGAAATTAAATAGAGGTCCGAATAGCTTTTGAATCAGAAAATTGAAAATATTTGTAAAACCATAACCTTATGCTTCTTTGTTATTGAACTTTCAATTGTGTTTTTCTTTACTTGTGACTAGTTTTGTCCTCTTAAATTCTTTGCCTAAACTCCACAAGGGCTCTTGATTTTGATAATTAATAATTAGTCCCCTAAGTACTATATATGGATTCACGTCCATGTTATTAATGCAATAGGTTACACTTGCTCTTAACCATATTTTAAACACATCAAACAACAAGTTCCTCAACTAGATTGATAATGAGACAACATTAAGAAAATCTACTAAAGTCAAAAGGTTAATAATTCCTAGTGATTATGTTGTGTACCTACAATAATCAAACTATAACATTGTAGTTGAAAATGATGCTAAATCATTTTCATAGGTCATTAGTTCTAAAGAATTAAACTTGTGGTATAATTGCATGAAAATGTGATGGACTCTATGACATTTATTCAAGTATGAGATCTCGTTGAGTTTTCTAATGGTGTAAAATCTATTAGGATTAAATAAGTCTTTAATACAAAAAAAATACTTACAAGATAACATTTGAGAGACATAAGACAAGACTTGTTTCTAAAGGATTCACCCAAAGATAAAGATTTATATGCATAGAGATAACTTCTCTTGTATCTAAGAAATATTATCTTCAAGTAATTATAACATTAACAACTCATTTCGAATTTGATTTACATTAAATGGTTGTGAAAATGATGTTCCTCAATGGTGATCTTAAGGAAAAGATTTACATTAAACAACCTAAAAGATTCTTCTTTAGTAATGTTAAACACTTAGTTTGCAAATAAGGCCATCTATCCATTAAAACAAACTTCCCATTAGTGGTATTTAAAATTTCCTAAGGTCATAACATCATTTAGTTTTGAAGAGAGATAATTATATATACTCAAAGGTTGGTGGGAGTGAGATTCATTTTCTTGTGTTATATGTGGATGATATTTTGTTTGGGACTAATTATGAAGGATTACTATATAAGGTGAAACAAATTTTGAAAAAACAAACAGGCTATTACATAAGAAGGATGGTTGAATTATGCATTTAAATTTTTTTAAAAACCCTTTAAAAATAGTTAGATTTTCTCAAACACAAATTGGAACAAATCGTCCAATGTACATAAAACATAGAGTAAGGAAGAGAAAAACACACAAAGTTTTTTTATTGGTTCACTCTAACTTAAATCTATGCCTAGTCTTTTCCTCACTAAGGGATTTTTACTACTGATCAAATTGAATACAACAAAGTATTATTTCTTTCCAAGCCTTTTTAGACTTTACAACAAAATGCAAAAAGACTAAAGTGTTTAACACATAAGAGTGAGAATATAGAGGTTACAAATAAGTGTATCACCTAACACTCTACTAATATACAACATATTGTTTCATTACAATGATTGTCCACTCAATAAATTAAGTTTTTTTCACAAATAACTTTTCTTTATTTGGGACTTGTATGAAACCTTTTCACAAAGGGTAGACAATCTTCATCTCTATGTCTTTAGAGGTCTTCTATTTATAATCATATAGAGAAAGATGTTTAAAAGTTCAAAACCATTTTATTAGCAAACATATTCATGCATATCTTGCACAAAGGTACTGTAGGTTCTTTATCTTCTAGCGCTAAAGGCGAGAACAATTGTTATAATTGTCATAGTAGGTCAACATGGGCATGCTTAATTTAAGCATGGTTGTGTTGAAGAAGCAAGTCCATGTTCAATTGTTAGATCAAGGGACAAACTATAAAACTCCTCAAAAGTTATGTTTTAATGTTAACAAACATAAACAATTTTGCAAAAGCATAAAAATATCAATCGCTAAAGACAATAGCTAAAATCACATTATATGACGATATAACGTAATTTGTATGCATCATATATAGCTTATTAGAATAAACATATCATCTACCTTAGATGAATGCTTTAAATATCACATTTAATATATCTAATATTTGTATCATCTACTTTCATTATATTACTTAACAGATCAAAAGAACAAGAATTTTTTTTGGTACCATAGTAGATAAGGGAATAAGGTTTTGTTTTTCGTTAGGAAAAGGACAAACAAATATCTTGAATTACGTAAAGTCAACCAAAAGTTGTTTTCAACTAGAATATTATACAATTCCTTTCATTTTGCACCTTAAAGGTGATAAGTAGCATTCTTATCAGATAAGAAGTGATCATTTGATGAAATGCATTAAATGCAAGCATTCATTACAACAACAAACACATTTCTTTACAAGGTAGCAAGTCAAAGTAAGATGAAATAAGTCAATGAGTACAACTCAAAGATTCACAACAGTCTTTCTCTAGAAGTTGCCTATATAAAGAAGTTTGAACAACTTAAAGAAGTAGAAGTGAAGTGAACCAATGAAAGATTCCATTCTTTATTCTTTCTCGGTAAATCATCCTTTGTACTTAAAGGTTTTATCACATCTCGCCTATAAGAAAAATATCTTGTTAGTTTAGCCAACTTAAATTGTGTGTTTTAGCTTGAAGTCTGGAAAGACTTTATTTTTTAAAAAATACTTGATGTTGAAATCTGGAGGGGTTTTGTTGTTCAATGAATACTTAAGTTGTTTGCTTGAAGAGACAAATCAAGTAACACTTAGGTTGATACAGAAATGACTTGTGAAATAATATTTATATATTTGTGAAAGGTAAGGAAACTTGATCAATAACTATATATAATCTTAGTGGTTGAGATGAACCAATACAAAATTACTTTGCATTTTTTGCTTTACTTCATATACACTTCTTTCGTCTTAAGTATTTAATTCACCACCTCAGAATTTTTTTTTTATAAATGACATTCAACCTCCCTTCTAATATCTATCTTTTTCTTTACATCAATAAAAGTAAGCCATGCAATTTCAAAACTTTTTATGCACAATTGTGCTCAGTTTTAATGGTCGAATTAGTCTTAATTGTCTTCATAAGAATTATAGTCATGGATGTTATCTTTCCAATGACTTTGGAATCACTAAAAAGGAGGCCTAAAATTCAAGATATAATCAAATTAGTGAGTAAAACTCAAGCTATTAGATTTTGATAAAAATGTTACAGTTTTGTAATATTTAAATGTAGATGGTAAAACAACACAACACTTAAGGTTAACATAGAAGTTGTAGATAATTGTCTTAATTTTTTAATAAAATTAAAATCAATTTGATAACATAGGTACAACGTTAGATATTATGTTTAAACCACATTGAGGTCATAAAGGCATTATATAAGATTAGATGAGATACGATGATATAAGGTGAGATGAAGTAAGATGAATGAAAACTTTGAGGTCATAAAGGCATTATATAAGATTAGATGAGATACGATGATATAAGGTGAGATGAAGTAAGATGAATGAAAACTTTGGATATTTGAGAATCATGTGTGTTTGTGTTATGAATGGTAAAGACTAAGCCTAAGGCTTAGTCGTTCGATAAGACTAAGTTTGAGACTTAGTATGTGATGCATATTCTTATAGTTCTTAAATTTAATATTGAATATATATTTCTTATAAATTATTAACGCAACTATAACATTAATAATATTTTACATAAAGATAAGGTAGATTTTGTAAACTTATGCACACATAGTTGGCTTATAATCACATTACATATCATTATAAAATATTTACAACAACATACTATTACTATTCACTTCTCACACTTCTATTACAATATTTACATATTAGGTTTACTATTGGGTTAACATGGTTAGCTAGGGGTAGATAAACGGTAACCATTATAGGGCCATCAATAATAGTAGGAATTTCTTGGGTCAGAGAAAATGTAAAAGTTGATAATGCTACATTGTGAAAGGTAATAGAATTAGCAACCACATCAACACTCCAACTCGTTCCAAAAAATACTATTGATAAAATTGAAGGAAAAGGGTTCAGCATTACTGGCAGATCCATCTATTTTATGTTATAATTAATTCAATTTTTTAAACAAAAAAATAAGGAGTGAGAACAATTATCCAATAAATAACAATAATTAAATAAAACACAGAGAAATATTTTTAACCAATATTAACTGAATATATTAGTCCTTCTTTTTATAATAAAAATTTGAATTATGCTTGTAGTGACTAGTTAGGATAAATGAGCATTATCATAATATCAAATAACAAAAGGATATTTCACCTTAATTTCTTTACTCATTTAAATTCTCAAGGTCAAACCTCTAACTACAAATTAATTCAAACTTTCATTCTTATAGTCATAGAATAACATTTATCTTTATAATATATGAAGAAATAATAAAAAGAAGAGCTTAGGATATTTTAACAAAACTATATTATAGTTAGTATTAATATAAAAATAATTAAGCTAAATAAGTTTGAATTTTTTAATTATTTAAAATTTAATATAATATAGTTTAAAAAAATAGAATGTATTAAAGAATATTAATCTAGTGAATGACAATGATAAACATCATAAAATAATTAAACAACATAAACTAGTAACACCTCATTAACTATTAAGAGTAAAAAGTATCTTAGATAAAACAAGTAAATGAAGTTAGGGACACCTCACTAAGCAAATAAACATAAATATAACATAAAAGAAACCAATATAATAGTATAGAAAATTTAAAAGGATAAAAGTTTCCTTCCCCTTACCTTAGTAGAAAAATGAAATGACTTGGAGGTACTCTAAGATTGCATATTTCTTTCCCCTTTCTCTATTTTCTTTCTCTCTCTTCCTTCTTAATATTCTTTCTCTTCCTAAGTTATCTCTTTTTCTCTATTTTCTTTCTCTCTCTTCCTTCTTAATATTCTTTCTCTTCCTAAGTTATCTCTTTTTCTCTTTTCAAATTTTTCAGTTGAATGCTCCCCCTACCCCATGGCCTATTTATAGCAAAATTGGTAATAATTACTCTAGTTAGCATTTCATGAATTTTTTTCTCTTTCCATTTGATCTTAATATTTCAATTACTTATGGATAACAATTATGTAGATCCTTTCTTGATTTTTCCATGGATCTTATCTGTGCATTGAATGCTTGTTTTTTTTTTTTTGAAATTTGAAAAAAATATATAAACATTTAATAATTTAAATATTTATATTAAAATATTATTCTAAAAAATTGAATATTAAATATTTCTATTTTAATCTACTAGAAATATAAAAATCTTAAAATATAAAACATTATACTAAATCTATATTTATTTATTTTAAATATGATAACTAAAAATTTAAACTCTTATTTTAAGATTAAGGTAATAAAACTATAATATTGTACCAAAAGTTCATAATATTACATAGCACATGTGTTTTAAGACCAAGTTTGGGACTTGGCAAGCATATTTGTGTAACTAAATATGAATAATGATGTGATATTTGAATATGTGTGAATCATGCATATTTTGTTAGGAGTTTTATGATGGAGTTCAATTAAGGAGGTCCATATAATCATCTATTATGACCTTAATAGTTTTAATGGTTGGAATCTCCTCATGATCAACATGTTGAGAATGGAGTACCAGTGTGCAACTATGAGACCGTAATTGGATTTGGTTGAACATTCAACTAGTTAGAGTGGGAATAATAAAAACCTATAGTGTGATGGTTCATTGATTACCGTGTACTCCTAGACTACCTCAAGGACTAGGTTTGAGTCTTGGCCATTTGATAAGACTATGTTTAGGAATTTGTTTTATATATGTGTATGGATTTTATTGATATGTGTTAGCATTGTCCGACCTTTTCAATACATACTAAGGTTGATTTTGAGATATATTCTCACTTTTTGCTTGTTTGTGTGTGTTGAACCGAATACCAACCACATGTGAGGGTTAGGCAAGAAATGGTGACCATATGGGAGATGAATTTTAAAATTCCAATTTACACTACTGGGTTATGATATGATTATGTGACATCGGGGCTAAATATTTAATTTTACTTTGTATGAAATTTATTTTAATTCAGTTTTATTATTATATTTATCTAATTTGCAAAACTTTTGTAAGGTCATTTGAAGTGCCTATATTATCTTTATTTTCTTGTCTTATGCTTTGAAATTTTATTCAAAGATCTATTGATGAAAGTTAATTTATGTGAATTTTTTATCCACTGGACTTAAATTTAAATTTATTCAATCTTTTGTTATTTATTTGTAATATGAGATAAATATCGTTTTGGAGTAAAGGGTATCACAATGTTTGTTATAAATAATCAAATCTTAGAGTGAGAATATAGAAGTTTAAGCACAGTACAATAATAACTTTGCAAAGTAAAAGGTAAAATTGTTAAGATTTTATGCACTATGGTCTAGTGGATATGAATAATAATAAGTTAAGAGCGACAGATAACATTTTGATATAATTTTCACTTTATGATTCATTCATTTCTACTTCCAAAGGTCTTCAAGATTGTAGTATTTTGTAGAGTCCTCAAAACCACTAAGGTCGGTCCAATGGTGAGGAGTTGAGATAATATGCATAGGATTATAGGTTTGAACTTTGGTGTCAACATTGTAATTTTGATATGGATAAAAAAATTGAGTCCTTGTAGGTATTTATTGAGGATGGTTTGATAAAGTTTCTTCTAGCTCTGATTTGACATATATTAAAGGGTTGGGAGGATTTTCTCGTAATAACAATGGTGACTTGTTTTTGAGCATAGGGTAACAACTTTAGGTAATTATTTTTCATTTATTGAAAAGGTGTTACCAACTTCTAGTGTTGACTCTATTATTTCTAAATATTCTTTTCTCTTTATACTTACCTTATGGGATGTGTTGCTTTTGATCAAAGGTTATACTTATACACTAAAAAACCTTCTTTTCATTAATTATGAAAGTATTCATTTGTTGTGGAGAATCAAAGAAAATATTTTAAGTTCAAATATAATTTGATAAGGCACAAATTGCAAACTTATTTGAGTAAGTTTTAGTCTTGATATTTCAAAACTAGTGGACATTTGTTAAACATGATTTTCTACTTAAGTATGTAACTTTTTTTGTAATCTTTTTATGAACATATTGGACATTATTAATAAAATATTTATAGAGTTGCATTAAAAAAATCATTTTATGAATTCTATAAAGCTCATTATTATTAAGCCCAATTTTCATTTACACTTGAAATTTGCGAACTCTTGTACCCTTCATTCCTTATTGGATGTAGAGAATAATTTTTGGAGTTGGATGTTTCATACGTCTTTGGTTTATCACACATTCCAAACAATTTCATAAACTAAAAAGAAAATGTCTCAATTAAATTAAAGTAAATCTTGAAACTTCAAAGATCAATACAAAGTTAAACCAATTATAATTAAACAAAAAATGGGACTTATAAAAATCCCAAAACAACCTTTCCAATGTTACAACCTATCAAAGCATGTCCCAAAACATAAAATTGAACTAAAAGGATAAGTATCCTCTATGTCAACATCCTTAGCATCCATATTAAACTTGCAAAACAATGATTAGCCCAAACACAAATCATAAAAAATAAGGGAAGGAGATACATCTAACATTATACTCGAGATATAACAATTAAGCATTCTAAAGTAGAACACGTACACACACAAAATTTTTAACAACCTTCAAGCATTTTTAAGCAATCACACATGATCAATGCAGTGTTCACTTGTCATTTATCTCACATGCATGTCATACCATTCAAAAACATTACAAAGTAAATCACTAGAAATTATGTTCAGTATAGACACAAGAAGTCCAAAGATCACATGCTTTACACCCAACATATTAGTAGTTGAGTGATAACTACTTGTATTCATATTTTATAGCAATGTATGAAAAATGTGATGATTTTTGTTAATGTGTTGGTGTAGGCCCTAGATGCCCATACTTTTCTATGTGGTTTACGTTTTGTATTTTCTTAGTCTTATTAATAAAACAATGTAATTAATTAAGTTATTATGTGTGTATTAGAGCATGATTAACTCTATAGAATAATTTATACTATTCTTAAATATTCCTAACTAAGTATTATTGTAAATACGGGTAACAATAATACATTAAGACTAGTATGTAGAAGGATGATTATCATTAATATAGGATATCCAGTTTTTACATGGGTACTCAGTTAATGATGTATTAATGTGCTGAAGTGACCCACTATGAGAACACTACATAGAAAGTTATGTAGGTGTCATAAACCATTCTCAGCCTATCAATAATATTGTATAAATTCCTTGGACTTGAAGTCACTATGATTCCGACTATAACAACCTATCATGGTCCCTACATTAAATGACACAACTACTAGTAGTGAAAAACAATTAACTTAAGATTATATACTTAAAAATACTAAAATATGTACTATATTGCATGCATATAAGGATGAAACGACTACTCCAATATGTGCAATATACATTTAGTAATCTTATAAATGTAAATATACAATTGAGTTGTTAGTCAAGCAACTACAACTATTTATACAAATCTATCACCAATAGGTAGTCATCAAAACATCCAGCTCTAACGCTACTGTATGACCTCTACTACAAGACTTCAGCTCTATCATTGTCTTGCTCTCATACCACGTATGATTATCACAGTCCAAACCACATGAAAGCATACAAAGGTAAGCTAGAAAAAAGAAACAACACACACACACACACACAATATATAGGAACATTACATCATCATCTCATCTTTGACAACATAGGAACGAAGCATCATAATATACTACACAAATCAACATAATCTAACTCTTATTCAATGCAACAACATATTTTATCATAGTTCAACACAACATATGAATAATGTAATCAACTCAACACATCATATGCTCAATACATCATATTCTCAACACAACAACTATATGCATTGTCATGCATTTCAACTAAGAGATATCGTAGAACACAGGGCGAGCAGTTTAAGTGGTTTGATCTTACCGAATCGACAACACAAGGTGATTTTTTTGGCCTTACTAGATTAACAACAATTTAGATATAAATCCATAACACAACAACTCAGTTTCTTGGATGTTGTCACTTAAACAAGGAAGTATAGTACTAATGTCAGGATAAAATAGCTAGGTACGAGCTTACCACGACATTAGCTAGCTTAACCAAGCCTCCTATGGGATTAGCCCACCGACTATCCTCCAAATATTACATCCTTCCAATACTCGATTAGGAACTAAGTTCCTGATTTCGTACTTTACTCAGTTGATCACTTGTAATTAATATAGCTTGACCTGGCCCCTATAATGTGGTTGCTTGATACACGTGTACCTCGATCTTGTCGATACACAGTACCAACAAAGTCCTAGAGAAGAAACAACACAACATCCATTTCAAGGGTTAATTTCCCAAGAAGGATTTTCAACAAATCAGGCTCTTGGAGCACCACAACACAATATCCACACAATGAGATATGCAACTTTCAAAAATATCTCCTCTAGTCCTAAGTGGTCATCACAGCTTAACAAAACAACAACTTTTTACTTATTCAACACAAAAACAGAATCAACATACAACTCCACATCTTACAACTCAATCATCACTACTCATATTTAACTTCATACGCATCATACATCTCAATAGCATATTAACGTTATTCATATAGAATCCCAACACAGCTACACAACTTCACAACATACGGTTCGACTCAACTTTGACCAGCAATTCACAACATAATCACCAAAATATAACTTATCAACATTCAACATATAAAGTTCCTTATCATACAATAACATCTCTACAACTTATCCATTATCATTTAACCATAATACAACTCAAAGAAAAAGCTTTCAACATACAACCCATTCATTAAGCAAACAACCAACTCAATTAGAAAAGAAATTTATTTGACTAAGCCTCCACGTTCAGCGTAAAAATTCACACCTAGCCTTAACCTTCCAAAGGCACATCTCAAATCTCACGCTTAACCTCAGCCTTCCAAAAATACATATCTCAACTCTCAGGCTCAACGTGAAACTCAAGCTTAACTTGAGCTTCCCAACAACACTTCCAAACTCTCACGTTAAGTGTGAAAACTCACGCTCAACTTCCTAAACCTAGAAACTCATACCTGTAGATGAACAATCAAATCTTCAAATCCTTTCAACCTATGCAATAATCAAAGCATGCAACCCCAAAATCTTCCAACTTTAACAACATAAAACTCAAAAATCACAAGAAAAGCAACATGCATCAACCACAACTCAAAGAAATCATCAACACTTTAAACTCTCATCAAGAACATCAAACCTTAATTTTCAACATGCAACCCCTTTGAATCCATCCCCACAACCACAAATTTCAAAAATTTATCAACATTAAACTTTTAATTCATTCAACAACCCAATGTTTCAACCAAAACCCAAGATTCCAACTTCCTTTACCTCAAAACGGAGTGAAATCGGGGAAGAACTCTAAGCTACTCCGAGGTAGAAAAGGAGAAGGAAATGGGCTCCGAGCTCCAACAATCCGAGCTCTACACCTACTCCACGGTATTCTCAGCTTCCAATTACTTTGAATCACCACCAGCTACAAAGTCTCAAGGAAGAAGAATATAGGGTCTCCAGGCATGAATATTCCCTTAAGAATATGAGAAGAAGAAGAAGTTCTTAGGTTCTCTCCCTTCTAAGTTATATCTTACACCTACATGGGAAGTTTTATGTTTTAATATTGATAATCTTCACCAATAATAATGTAATTATAAATTTGGTTGTTGGACATAGAATGAATCATGAAGAGGAATGTAAGTGATCTAGATGAGATTTGTCTTTCCTTCATAATAAGAGTTCCATCTGTATGTGTGACATCCAAAACCGTTACTAATATCTTTAGATTTTTAACATTTAATTTATTTAAATATAATAAATTTGTCAAAATATAGTTAATATTAAAATTTATGAAAAACATGTATAAACACAATGGTATTTAAATCAATGCATATTAAAACATGTAACTATAATTATTTCAATTACACTTTCCAAAAGGTCGTGATAGATTGAATCTTTATTTTAAAAAAAAGCATAATTATAGGAGTATGATAATTTAAAAGATATATAACTTTATATGTAAGAACCTAAGGTGAGTCATATCTTTATACATATAAAGTATGTTACATACATTCATAACTGTTTTTCAAAAAGAAGTAAAAGGTGCAACACCTACAAAATATAAGTTATAGACACTAATTACATCACTAGTATTAGCAAACAGAGTATATAAAATTTCTCACCTCAAATATACATCCAAAAAGGAAATAACCTATATTTAGAGCAATCTAACCAAAAAGGCATCATAAAAGTCACATTCACCTCTATAATGATTTGAGGTTGGGGTTGCTCTCCTAAGGTATTTACTAAGAACTTATAATAACTAAAATGTACATGAATTTTAGCTTCTCGAGCTTTCACATAGTTGTAATGAAACTCAACGAGATGAAAGGTCCTTTAGGGTGTCGTCATCTCCTAAAATATGGGTTGTAAGGGTGACTTTCCTCCACTCTTCAAACTCCACAAACATAATAACAAACATACAGTAATACATCTTAAAATAAGAAAATACACTAGCACTCAACAATCTCTAATGATTTTATCAACAATTCACTTTCAAGTATCGTAAAAGGATCATTAACACATTAATTTATTAACTTGGGTCCGAGCACTGCCATCAAAACCCCTTTGGTCATGATGGTCTTATGCCATATATGGATAATCGTTGATTGGTCAACGCTCCAAATGGATACAATGTCAATGCATACGACCCTTTGGCTAAAAGTATAGTTCACATTAGCATTAGAAGTGAAACATGAGACCTATGATTTCTAACACATCAAATGTGTATATATACCAAATGTTAGTCAAATTCACCACTTTTCAACTTTCCAAAGTCGAAAGACCTCTTTTCCTGTACCCCAATGTATCTCTGTAATTATCCACACATTCACCTAATATTTCCTTATACCATAACCCAAACTTTATTATTTAATACATAATTTCCCATGTCATAATAATCATTAAACCAATTGAAAGAAAATAATACAAAACATTTCTAGTATACTAGCACTCAAAAGAAGCTAACTAAGCAACCAATTCATATATTTCAAACAATTCAGATCAACCAAGCAATGTCCTTGCATTACAAAATCATCCTAACTAATGTTGAAGGTCAAACACCCTCAGACTCAATTAAACTGCACAATCCAACATATTCAAGAAATAAATTTGCACATCGTAGTTAAATTGTCAAAGTGTACACTCTCACAGTCTTATCAATTTGAAAACTATCATAGTTTCTAAAGTAAATACTTTATATCAAAATAAAAAATTTTAGATTATAAAACAATATACATCTTGGTTCTTCAAACTATACAAAGCATAGAAAATTCATAAATTAACCATTTTTACTACAAGAAAAATGTAAATTTTCGACGGAAAAGACGGATATGGATCCGTCAGCAATTTACGACGGATTTATATTTCTGTCAAAAATTTCTGACGGAATTTTCTGTCAAAAATTTCCGACGGAAATATAAATCTGTCAAAAATTTCTGACGAAAACTTTCTGATGGAAAATTCTGTCAAAAATTTTTGACGGAAAAATAAATCCGTCAAAAATTTCTGACGGAAAATCTTCGACAGAATATTCTGTTAGAAATTTCCGACAGATTTATTTTTCCGTCGGAAATTTCCAACAGAATTATAAACCCGTCGAAAATCTTATTTTTAATTATTATTTTTAATTCTTATTTTTAATTTCTTTTTTTAATTTCTTATTTTTAATTTCTTATTTTTAATTTCTTATTTTTAATTTATTATTTTTAATTTCTTATATATATTTGTAGTATTAAAAATTTTATATATCTTTTAAAGGTATAAATATATATTATAATTATTTGTTACAAGTTTTTTATATCTACGATTAGTATTAAAGATAAAAATAAATTAGGTCATACTATATTTTATTATAATTTACTTGGTTTGAACCTAACTTTCTTTAAAAATATATATTTTAAGTATGACTTATTTATCTATCATAGACAATTTTTAAATATTTGCGTAGAACTACAATCATAAAGACTTATTTTATAATAATTTAACACTATTAAAAATATCAAATTAAAAATGTTAAATTTTATAAAAATAAAGTTTAATTTATTTATGATATAAATAAGTTTTTAATATCTAATATATATTTTTAGATGATAATTTATTTTAAAATATATCTTATAATAACAATTCTAAATGGAATATAAATCTTCTGATTTTTCTTATTTTGATTTTTTTAATCAATGTATACAATTTTACTATTTTGATTTTTTCAATCAACGTATACAATAAATAAAAAACACAAAAGATAAACATGCATGCTACAAATTTTATTTTATCAAAAAATTATTTGTTTTAATATATTACATTATATATGTGAATATTAAGACATATATATATATATATACATATATATATTATAATTAAACTTTTTTAAAAAATTAATTCATTATTAAGAAATGTTTTTTATCACATGAGAATTAATTTCTTTCAAAAATTTGACAGATATCAAATAAATAAACATTTTTCTGAATCTGTATATTTAGTTTATTAGAATATAATTTTTAATTTTTAAAATATATTATTTTTTTAGATAAAAAATTATGTATATGTCAAATAGTAGTGAGGGCAAGTGCCCCACTATTCCAAACGTGCATCAGTCCCTGTGTATATATGTACGTATATATATATATATATATATATATATATATATATATATAAAATATAGGGGGTTATAATTATACCGGTGTAACTTTTACTAAGTATTATGCCGCTCTATAACTTTATATTAAATGTGAATTTTGTAAATCCAACCGTTAAATTAAAAATTCATATCACTTTATACGTGTATATCAAATTTTGTTAAAATTGAACAACGACTGGAAGATAATCCAAGTGTTCATATTTTAGTGTATTTTGAAATGAATATATTACATTAATTTTGTTTTATAAAAATGAAGTATCAAATCATCTTGGATTAATATAAAGTTTTGTATATATAATCTATAAGAGATATGAACTTTCAATCTAACAGTTCGATTTACCAAATTCACATTTAATATAAAGTTATTGAGCGGTGTAATACTTTGTAAAAGTCACATTTAATATATATATATATATATATATATATATATATAGGGAACATATCAAGTGAGAGGGAATTTATTATGAGAGATGAGAGGGTTAAGATATAACCCTTAGATTAATTTCCTGTCACTTGATTAAACCCCAAATTTTCTCTCACTTGATTAATCTAAGGGTTATATTTTAACCCTCTCATCTCTCATAATAAATTCTCTCTCACTTGATATGCTCCCTATATATATATATATATATATATATATATATATATATATATACACACACACACACACATATATACACACACACACACACACACACACACACACACACACACACACATATATATATATATATATATATGAGGGGGGTTATAATTACAATGGTATAAATTTTACTAAGTGTTACACCGCTCAATAACTTTATATTAAATGTGAATTTTGTAAATTCAACCGTTAAATTGAAAATCTTTTACTCTTAAATCATATATACAAAAATATTATATTAATCGAAGATGATTTCTTATAAAACAAAATTAAATCTGTCGAAAAATTTATATTTTCGATGAGAAAATTTTTGTAGGAAAAGCTATATTATTGATAGAATATTTAAGACAAATTTATATTTGTCGAAAATGTAAGAACTGGTTTTAAATTTGATATGAAAATATTATGATATAATTAGATAAGATTTTAAGTTAGTATTTTATTAATGGTTGATAATTAAAAAATAAAACATGGATAAATACATTTTTTGAATTTTATATGTTTGATTTAAGATAACTTACAAAATAACTCTTGGTAAAGTTATTTCGCTCAATAACTCATGGTGTGTGTTGAATTTCATCGATCCAATTAATTGTTAAATTAAAAGTTATTAAATTTTACTAATAATTAATATAAAAAAATTAATTAGTTTTGGAATAAATTATTTGCTAATTAATAATATAATTGAAACATTAATTATTTTAAATTATTTAACTAAAATCTTATTGACAATTTACTATATGATCTTAATATTTTTGTATAACTAATATCTGGTTTTAAATTTGATATGAAAATATTATATATAATTAGATAAGATTTTAAGTTAGTATTTTATTAACAGTTGATAATTAGAAAAAAATAAGGATAAATATATTTTTTGAATTTTATATGTTTGATTTAAGGTAAATAAATATATTAAATTAATTAATAATTTATTTAAAATATTAAAATTTAATTTATAAGTATGTTATAAATAAATATTTATAATTTTATAAATTATATTATCATTTTAAATTATAAAATTAAATAATTTAAATTATAATTTTAAATAAAAATAAGTAGATGTTAATTATAAAAGTAAGTACATATAAATAAAGAATAATTAAATATATTATTATTATTATTATTATTATTATTATTATTATTATTATTATTCGTAATATAAAATTATTATATATTATTATTATAGTACAAATATGAGATTGTATATTTGAGGATGACTTAAATGAATTAATTTGTACAAGTTATACTGACAACATACATAGACATTTCGGTAGCTTACTCATCAGAACTTCACAGTTAAGCGTGCTTGACGCTTAAACAGTGAAATATTGTGAAATAGAACCCTTGAGAGGCCAAATATGAGAGTTGTTACATTAATAAATTTATTAAAATTAAAAAAATATAATTTCCGACAGATTTTTCCGTCAGAAATTTTCGACAGATATTTCTGACGGATATTTTCTGACGGAATTTTTCGTCGAAAAAATTATTTTCGACGAATTTTTTTTCCGATGCCACTTTTTTCGACGGATTGAAATCCGTCGGAAAAAGAAAAATCCGTCGAAATTTTACCTATTTCTGTCGGAAATTTGCATTTTTCTTGTAGTGTTTATCGATTGGTACATATTATTTCAATTCTTTTATATGAAACAATTAAAAAGACCTTAATATTTTACCAAAGGTTATCCATGTTCTAAATTCATTTTTTGAAGTCAAAATAGAGAAATTAAATCATCTTAGAAACTAACTGCAGAAAACAAAACAAGTGCATCAAAAGTGTCAAAATTAAACTTGATTATAAGTGTTAAATTGCTCATAAATCAATTTTTCACAAAATAAATGAGTAAACATACATTTTCACACTTGGTAAGAACATTTTAAGCACTAGAAATTGTGTTAAGACAGGGTTATCATCCCCAAAAATCATAACATTTTTGTGCTAAAGGAAGAAGATTTTACAAAAGTGTTCAAAACTTGTTTTAATCATATATTTTGTTAGAAAATTATGTTTTGAATGATCTTTGAACCAAACCCTAGGTTTTCGTACCCAAAGAATGAAGAATACTCATGAAAATTTTCAAGTTCAAATTTCGAGAATATATAATTCAAAATCACAATTTTTTCTTTGCAAATGGTTTAATATATAATATATCCAGAGCATTCAAGATTATAGAAAAGATATATGAGTAATTTAATTATTTAAATAAACTTACAAATTGCAATGAAGCTAATCAGTTTCAAGAGACAAAAGGATTTTGTAAAATACCAAAAAAAAATCCAAAATTAATAAAATATTGACTTAATAATCAATTGATATAAATATTTCCGGATCTAAAAAAATCTAAATTATACAAAAGTTACAAAATATTAACTATACATATATTGAAATACTCCTTTTATGAGGTACTATCGTAAAATAAAGTATCTTGTGTCTCCGTATATATTTTTAGAAAATAAAAATAAAATAAATGATAAAAATAGTTGAAATTATTTAAAAGAGTGTAAGCTATTTTGAGTAATTATTAAAAGATATGAGAAGTTTGAAAAATAAACTTACAAAAAAGTAGAAAAAGAACTAAATGAAGAGTATGGGAGAGAAAAAATATTTTGGAAGTTAAAGAGCAAAATAATCTAACTGAATTGGTTACATCAAAAAGACTTATGGTCCTTATTAATAATATAGATTAAATCACAATACCCTCATGTGTCAAATGTGATTTATTCAACGAAAATATATGCTTTCTTAAGGTTTTTAATAGCAACAATATAATTTGATTCAAAAAATCCAAATAACTTTGCTATGCCTTTGGGGTATATTATTAATTAAAGATTTAACGAAGAATAAAATCCCCCAAAACAATTTTTAAACTGATAGCAAAAACAAAATTTTTAAATTTTTTCAACAATAATAATTTTCAAGTGAAAATTGGACACACACAAAATAATTTTCTTGACCCTATTTTGAATTTTTCTTGGTACTTATTGACATATAACGCACACAGATATATAACAAACATCATATGATAAAACCCAAATTATTTTATTCATCAAAAAAGATAAATTAAGTAAAATGATAGTTCTAATATTTTTCTTTTAAAAAAACCATCTTTATTTTAACACAAAAACAGCCACGACATGCATCAATATATATCCTAGACTGGGATACCAATTGACGTATTTTTCAGAACACAATTATATATTCTCAATTATGACATGTTTATACTATACAAAGCAATTACCTACTTAATTAGAGTTTAAAGAGTATGTACCTGAGGGGAGCCCAAATATCTTCTACCTTGATTTGAATCACAAAACAACAAAATATTTGACCGACAACTAGGGCTTCATACAAAACTGTGTGTCAAAAACTATCTAATCAGACTAATTTTATTTAGATATATTGAGTGAGAACTATGACACCCTTACTACCCCAACACATATATTGTAATATATAAATAAATTAAGAAAATCAAATTTTCAAAATAGGTAAAAAGGTTCACATGAAACCTTTAGAAACATTCTTCAATATCCAAAATATTCTGAAAGTGAAACTTGGAAAATAAAACATAAGATGTTACAAAATATTTTCAAAATAATAGGTTCAACTCCGTATACAAATACAATTCATGTCCTAGAAATTCTCTGCCCCGATGTCACAATATCAGAGCATACCCATAAATCAACTGTTGACATTCTAGATGCCACTCATAGCCAGATCTTCCTCACCTAAAATATTCACAAATTGTACGATGAGAAAAGAAAATATCTATATGTAAAACACATAAGGAAAACATAACATAATCTCATCATTATTCATTACTTAAAGAAATATTCACAAGCATTTATATATATATATATATCATAATTAACAATCCTTTATCATCTTCACATCTCAGTCCACAATTTCATCAATTCATCACAATCCACACAATCTTACACTTCACACTATGCCAAGGTCACGCTACCCATTTAACAATCTCAGGCCGTGCTCACCCCTGATATAACACTGTGCCAAGGTCACGTTATCCCTATCTCAGGGTCGTGCTCACCCCTGACATGTTAACCAAGGTCACGATACCTACGTAACAATCCAGAGCCGTGCTCACCCCAGATATAACACTGTGCCAAGGTCACGTTACCCCTAACCTAGGGTCGTGCTCACCCCTGACATGTTAACCAAGGTCACGATACTCATGTAACAATCTCGGGCCGTGCTCACCCCTGATATAACACTGTGCCAAGGTCACGTTACCCCTAACTCAGGGTCGTGCTCACCCCTGACATGTTAACCAAGGTCACGATACCCATGTAACAATCCCGAGCCGTGCTCCCCCCTGGTCATAGGTGTGAAGAACCACAATCACATTTCATTCACATTCCACACAACATCTCTTAGTTCAATTCCATACCACATACACAACAGGCAAGTCCAACAAAATAAGGGTTTACACACCTTTCGAGCAATTCACATCTAGATCATCTATTCTTATCAAATAATATACCAATAACATTCATAAATTAATATTATAAACAATGGAATTATCAATTTAATATAACTTTAACATAAACAATAAAACCCCCAATTCTTTCAAAACCTAACTCACAAGCACTTTTCTATAATTTCGTTCTCTCTCCCAGAGCATCATTTTTACAAATAAATCATATATTCATAATCCTAAATTCATATAGAATCAAATAAGACCAATAATTCTCCAAACAGAAATAATTATAAAATTTCTCATAATCCTAAAGGATTCTTCCTCTACCCAATTCCCTCATGTAATTCTACATATAAATAATTCCTTTTTTCCCCCGTACCTGGATAAGCAGCAGTTGAAACTACAACAGGGATCTCTTGGTCTCCTCCTCTAAGTGCCCCATGGTCTTCAGAGAAGAAGAGGGGAAGAAGAAAGAGCAGAAGAGAATCGGAAGAGAGAATGAGAGATGTGTGAAAATGAGAGGTGAGGGGCGCTATTTATAGGATTTCAGGCTCACCTACCGGAACGGCCTGTTCCAAAAGTGGAACGCCCGTTCTGGACCCTTCAAATCTACGCAAATTTTTGAACTGGAACGGCCCGTTCCAAAACCAGAACGGCTCGTTCCCAATCCCAGCAGAACGGCCCGTTCTCCCTCCGGAACGACCCATTCTCCAAACCAGAACGGCCCGTTCTCCCTCTGGAACGACCCGTTCTCCAAACCGGAACGACCCGTTCTCCCTCTAGAACGGCCCGTTCTGCTTCTCAAATTTTGGGCCTTTAACTTATTCCAGAACGGCCCGTTTCACTTTTGAAACGGCCCGTTCTGGGCAACAAATTGGGCTTACGGCCCATTGAAAATTGGGTTGTTACAATACTTCTCTCCTTTATGAAATTTCGTCCTCGAAATTTTTGCAATGGTAGACTCCTCGCTTCTTACTTTCTAATTATTATGCGACCTCACTACCTTATTGATATACAACTCTATCAAAAGATATCTAAGGGCAAAACAAGTAAACTTGGCAAGCCTATCCACTAAAACACAAATAGAATCAACCTCTTAAGCATCTCAGACAAACCTACAATTAAGGCCTATCCACCCATCATCTCACTTCCACATTGGGACGTTTGAGTGCTACAAAATTCCTAAAGACTTCTAGCATACTAAACACAAGTATACAATTTCTCTACTCCTTTCTTCACCTTAGGTCACTTCACTTCCGCTGCGCTATTCAGATACATCCTCCTAAGGTCCCGATACATCTCATTAGCTCCTAAATATATATATTAAGAGTACTGTTATGTTCTTCCTCTAAAATCATCTTCCTTAATTCAAGGTTACTATGCACCCAAGTTTGTTCTTGCACCTCAAAACAATGTCGATTTCTACTCATAAATGGTTATCTATACTTCTACCAATCTTCTCCACTTGGTTCTCTAAGAAAGGATCTGACTCCTAGGCTTCTCTAATCTCATCCATTAATTCACTAGTCACTTTTAACACAATCAATTCAATGCTTCTAAGGATAATCTCATACACCAAGCATAAGTCTTTAAATTCTTCAATCAAATCCAACCCTTAAATCATCATAAATGATATACTAGAGGTCATCATAATCAAGGCATCTGCCACAATATTGGTTTTACTTCTGTGATCATCTTTAAAGATTAAGCACCTAAGCGTAAGTTCACTAGGTATACATATTAGATCTCTAATTTCACCAGTCCATCTACACCCAAGTCAAACTCTTATTCATCACCTTATCCTATAGCCTCATATCTTGTCACCAAAATTAATCAATTAATTATACGTCTCCAATTTCCTTCAACAATTCACTCGTTACTCAAGTTATACCTAGTTTCATACTACTCGGAGTAATCTCATAAGTCAAACTTAAATCTTTAATTTCAGCCAAAAAGATCCATCTCTCTAATCATAAGAAAAAATAATGTAGAGGGTTCCTACTCAAAGCATCAACCATCACATTGACTTTATGCAAATAACAACTAAGATTGAAATCCTAGTCCACAAAAATTCCAACTATCTCTTTTGTCCCATATTCAAGTCCTTCGAGTCAAACAAAATTTGAGGCTCTAATGATCACTAAATACCTCCAACTTAGAATCATATAAGTAGTGTCTCCAAATCTTAGTGTAAATATCACGATTGCTCACTCAATGTCATGGGTAAGGTAATTCCTCTCATAAATTTTCAATTGCTTAGAAACATAAGTTATTACCCTTCCTCCTTGCATCTACACTACCTCCAAATTCATCTTAGAAGCATCACTGTATACCACATAAGACTTACTAAAATCCGGTAACATTATCCAATCTTTCCTTAAGAGTTTGAAACATACTCTCACATTTATTATCCCATACAAAGGCAAGTCTTTCCTAGTCAATCTAGTCAAATAGTAAGCAACCTAGAGAAGTAAGCGACGAAATGCTTTGGGGAGTTGAAAATAAGCATAGGTCCGGGGATCCTCGATATAGGTTAACCTTTTGAACTACTGTTGAATTCATGGGTAGGCAAAAGACAACTTAGTGAACTGAAACATCTTAGTAGCTAGAAGAAAAGAAAGCAAAAGCAATTCCTATAGTAGCGACGAGAGAAACGAGAGCAGCCTAAACCGTGAACGGCTATCTTAAAAATTTACTCAATAAATTTCCTATAAACTATCTCAATAAAACTTCTAACCTCACAAATTGACTTTTGATATCTCCCACTTAAGCACAACTTCTACCATAGGTAGATCTATGTTATATCCGCGCAAGAAATTACAAGGCCTAAATTTATCTTGGATATATCTTCAAAATTAACTCTAATATGATGATATCACATCTTAAGGTCAATCTCACTAAACACACAACCATTCACTAATTAATCCATAAGGTCATCTATCCTCATATCCACATACATGCATATCATATTAGAATACCTATTTAAACCTTCATATATACATCCTTCCCAATCATATATATAAATCTATCACTATTTTACACCATATAACATGTGCATGAACTTAACTTTACCACATAGCATCATAAAACCTTGAATAACCTTACAATCCACATGACAACACCTCAGAACATCATAACAAAATCATTTTTATCCTTGCATTGCCTAGTAACTCAAAAACATCATGATAGCATACATATCCCATCAATAACTGTCAAGGAAAATGATACCTAGAGAGTTACACTTGTCCAATGATCTCAATCCTATCTCAAAAGAAAGATAAAAGAATAAGCTATAACTCTTATGAAGACATGAGATTCTGAATAGATCCTCTTCTCAGCTAACAATTCAAAAATCACAACAGATATATTTAACGCTTATAACTAGCCTCTAATTACCAAAACAACTATAACTGGAGTTCTAAACCTTCATTTTACCTGATTCCAGTGCCATTGAAAAGATCACATCCAAGACTACAACTTCCATGAAGACCACAAAATCCAAACCTATCAATACGGTACTTCTACTAGCATAACAAAACTACAGTGAAAACATCTCCTACACTAGACAACAATAGTGCACTAACATCCCACAGAATACCTCAACCCTTCCAAACTTACTTCTTTCTACCTTAAACTCATATCCAAGCTTCCAACTACAATCCCTAAACGAAAATAATTCACCTATTCCACAAAAGACTTAGAGCTGAAATCAAATCCTCATGCAACCTAACCCCTAACAAGATTAATATGCAAGCATCAAAACTTAAGGAAATCACCAACACTTTGACCTTTCATCAAGAACACTCAAAGTTCTAATGCTCGACACATAACCTCTTGGATTCAATCATTACCACTATAACTTTCAGAAACGCTACCAATCATAAACTCTTAATACATTCGATAAGTCAATTTCTTACCCACATCCAAGCTTCCACTAGTTCTAGTTGGTTAGCAAGATACTTCGTCTACTACCACTACTTGCACCTATGCTCGCAACACGAGCGATGCCACCCAACCACTACTTCTTACATAAGCAAGAAGTATCAAAATAATTAAGCAATCATGAGATTAAGAAAGAGCAATCAAAAATAGCATCATCAAGTTATATCATGTCTATCAGACAAATCCTAAGAACACAATGCACACAAATAAATAACAACAACATAATCAATCATCACATTAGCACATCAATAATCTTCACACTCAATGCATTCCATCATTCATCTATCGAACAAGCATAGTAGACTCACAACTCACGGCCGATTGTATCGACCTGCTCTGATACCACTAAATGTCACACCCTTACTACCCCAACACATATATTGTAGTAATATAAAAAACTAAGAAAATAAAATTTTCAAAATAGGTAAAAGGGTTCACATGAAACCTTTAGAAACATTCTTCAATATCCAAAACATTCTGAAAGTGAAACTTGGAAAATAAAACATAAGATGTTACAAAATATTTTCAAAATAATAGGTTCAACTCCGTATACAAATACAATTCATGTCCTAGAAATTCTCTGCCCCGATGTCACAATATCAGAGCATACCCATAAATCAACTGTTGACATTCTAGATGCCACTCATAGCCAGATCTTCCTCACCTAAAATATCCACAAATTGTACGATGAGAAAATAAAATATCTATATGTAAAACACATAAGGAAAACATAACATAATCTCATCATTATTCATTACTTAATGAAATATTCACAAGCATTTATATATATATATATATCATAATTAACAATCCTTTATCATCTTCACATCTCAGTCCACAATTTCATCAATCCATCACAATCCACACAATCTTACACTTCACACTATGCCAAGGTCACGCTACCCATTTAACAATCTCAGGTCGTGCTCACCCCTGATATAACACTGTGCCAAGGTCACGTTATCCCTATCTCAGGGTCGTGCTCACCCCTAACATGTTAACCAAGGTCATGATACCTACGTAACAATCCAGAGCAGTGCTCACCCCTGATATAACACTGTGCCAAGGTCACTTTACCCCTAACCTAGGGCCGTGCTCACCCCTGACATGTTAACCAAGGTCACGATACTCATGTAACAATCTCGGGCCGTGCTCACCCCTGATATAACACTGTGCCAAGGTCACGTTACCCCTAACTCAGGGTCGTGCTCACCCCTGACATGTTAACCAAGGTCACGATACCCATGTAACAATCCCGGGCTGTGCTCCCCCCTGGTCATAGGTGTGAAGAACCACAATCACATTTCATTCACATTCCACACAACATCTCATAGTTCAATTCCATACCACATACACAACAGGCAAGTCCAACAAAATAAGGGTTTACACACCTTTCGAGCAATTCACATCTAGATCATCTATTCTTATCAAATAATATACCAATAACATTCATAAATTAATATTATAAACAATGGAATTATCAATTTATTATAACTTTAACATAAACAATAAAACCCCCAATTCTTTCAAAACCTAACTCACAGGCACTTTTCTATAATTTCGATCTCTCTCCCAGAGCATCATTTTTACAAATAAATCATATATTCATAATCCTAAATTCATACAGAATCAAATAAGACCAATAATTCTCCAAACAGAAATAATTATAAAATTTCTCATAATCCTAAAGGATTCTTCCTCTACCCAATTCCCTCATGTAATTCTACATATAAATAATTCCCTTTTTCCCCCGTACCTGGATAAGCAGCAGTTGAAACTACAACAGGGATCTCTTGGTCTCCTCCTCTAAGTGCCCCATGGTCTTCAGAGAAGAAGAGGGGAAGAAGAAAGAGCAGAAGAGAATAGGAAGAGAGAATGAGAGATGTGTGAAAATGAGAGGTGAGGGGCGCTATTTATAGGATTTCAGGCTCACCTACCGGAACGGCCTGTTCCAAAAGTGGAACGCCCGTTCTGAACCCTTCAAATCTACGCAAATTTTTGAACTGGAACGGCCCGTTCCAAAACCAGAACGGCCCGTTCCCAATCCCAGCAGAACGGCCCGTTCTCCTTCCGGAACGACCCATTCTCCAAACCAGAACGGCCCGTTCTCCAAACCGGAACGGCCCGTTCTCCCTCTAGAACGGCCTGTTTTGCTTCTCAAATTTTGGGCCTTTAACTTATTCCAGAACGGCCCGTTTCACTTTTGAAACGGCCCGTTCTGTGCAACAAATTGGGCCCACGGCCCATTGAAAATTGGGCTGTTACAAGAACCCAACCTATACCATTAACTCATTCACATCAAAAACCTAAATTGCAAATTTTCATGAATATAATTTAAAATAGCATAATATTAATTATTGTCCATGTATAATGTTATTTAGAACTAATTTAATAATTAAATACTGTTAATTTACGGAAAATCCAGCACATTAATCATAAACAATTGCATAAATGATGTATTTGATTCATTTATATTCATAGATGATATTCATTCTACCTCTCTTGGTACTGTTCAACATGGAAAATATTAAATGTACATCATATTTACTCGTGGATCAAGGAGGATGGAAGAGAGAGAAAAAGAAAAGGAAAAAAAAGAAAGATAGAAAAAGAAAGTGATATATGCAATAGGTGATATGATGAGAAAGGAAAATAATTAAGAAGAATATGAGATGGAAATAAGATAGAAAAAAAGAAAACTGAATGTAATTTATTATTAAATAATTTGAACACAAAACAGTAACCGGTGATTAATCCTTATTTAAGATATATAGTTTCATTGAATCCCTATATTGCGTGAAAGGTGAAGGTTGTGCCCTTGCTAAGTTAAAAAAATGCTATCAACAAATATGCGAAAAATGAAAATCATAAATTGTAGTCATATAAGAAATTATTGTTTCTGAAGGAGATAAAATATAAATTAGGCTTAAATATGTTTTTAGTCCCTCAAATTTAAAAAAAAATTTATTTTTGGTCCCTCAAATTTAAAACTGTTATTTTTAGTCCTTGTAATTTTCAAAAATCTTGTTTTAGTCCCTTAGGTCACCAATAACATATTTAAAAGTGACTAATTAAGACAGTTATGCAATACCAACCGGATTTAATGTGATATTTTCACTAATAAGGACACGAATAGGTAGATTTTATGCAATAATATTTGATAAATTTCTTAACAAAATTTGAATATAAAGACTAAAATAAGATTTTTTGAAATTACAGGGACTAAAAACAACAATTTTAAATTTGAGGGACCAAAAACAAATTTATCCTAAATTTGAGGGACTAGAAACATATTTAAGCCTATAAACTATTAACAACTAATAGATGAACGAGACGGTTATATCATGTGTGATCTTCATCTATAAAATAAAGATTTCTTTTCTTCCCAAATTCAATAGGGCATATGATTCTACCTCGAAAGTTTCAAGTTTTCTAGGACTAATTAATGTGGAAATTAGTACTTACATGGTTTGCTTCCATGTATTGATCTTCCTCGTACCTTCACTCTCTACTTCACGTTTGAGGCAAGTGACGTGACAAACCATATAGCAAACACACGAAGTTTATTAGAAAATTTTGTGAAGTGGAATGAAGATAATAAAATTAGTTATTAGGAATATGTGAAAAAATATAAAGCATGGATATATATGATGTTAATCATTACTTGGAAGGTAGTAAACTCATTGAGCTTAGAGTGCATATATACACATGAATACCCTTACTTATGCATACCCACAAATATATGGAGATTCATAGAGACAGATGAAAACATTAATTAACGAATTAGATTCATATATTACATGCTAAAGTAAATATCAGTAAGCAGAACACTGTATATTCTAACGTCATATATGAACATCATTAACTAATACATGGATTAGTACTTTGTACAGTAACTTTGATCAAAGCTTCAAGTTAGGTTAGCAAATTAAGGTTGTCTCAAGTCTCGACTAGTACGACCATATTACGTCATTTAAAGGGGTTGGTTTTATTTTGAAGGAGGATACATTTTTCACTTCATGGTCTTGGCTCATATCTTCCCAACTTTGGTAGACTACTCATTCAATCAATGGGTGGTTAATCCAGGAGTTTGCCTATCATCATCATGTGTGAGAGGGTAAAGGGGGCTACAAAATATTATATCCTAAATTTAGGATTTGGTATGGAAAGAGCTGAGAGATATTATAACTGTCATAATCAAAATTGGCAGGTGGACTAAGGAGGGGAATTGTGCTAAGAAGAGAAGGAAATGGTTCAATTAAAAAGTTAATTTGATTTTATGTGAGTGGACAAATTTCTATAATCTTCTACCTATCTTATGTATATGAGTTTTGATACCTCTTGTACCCGGTATATATAATAATATAAATATTTGTTGGCTAATAAAAAAAAAAAAGTCTTCTTGTAGTTTTGCTTAGGTTATCTAATTTTTTAGTCTCATTTGTCGGTGTCTTTGGACTCCTTCTCTACATGCAGCAAACCCTTCTTCCATTGGCCAAGCAAGTGAACCCATGTTTTAATTTTGTCTGTGATGGAAGAAAAATGGAAAAAATGTGGAAATTGTCTGTACCACGAGTAAGAGCATGTTTAAATACAAATTTATAAACATTTTTAAAAAAAATTTCTACCAAAAAAATAGTTTTTACTTTTAATAGCCAAATCTTAAAAATGCATCTAAGTTACATCTAAACAAACTCTAAGTGTAATGAATCTGGTTTTGTTAACAATGAAAGAAACATGAAAAACGATTATAGGAAAACCATTTATGAAGTATGGTGAAGTCAAATGTCTAATAACTTCAACCCAATAAATTATTAATTGATGAGAAGAGAGAGATTAAGAGTCTTGCAAATGAAACTTCACATATAATATTTATATTCTAATTAATATAAATATATCAGTTACAAACTGAGGGGTACTCCGTAAGCAAAACATTAGACAGTACTAATATATTATGTTTTATGTAAATATCAGTAACTATATATAGTGTAAGCAAGCCTATAAAAGCTTACACAGATTACTACATCAATATAGATAAATACCACATGTCATATAAGCCATATAAGTGCTGCACGCGTGAGATTGATGAATAACACATGCTCAAGTTTCTTCATCCTCATCCTAATTAATCCATCATGCTGCCGGTGCTATATCGATGCCGTTATCATCATCATCGTCATCATCGTCATCATCACCTTCGTGATGAATAGGAAATCTAGCTGCTGGCCAGTCATTGTCGTTGAGAAACAATGGTAGACCAGATTTTTTTATGCAAGAAACAAAAACCGCCATTGAAGTGTTTATAAGACACAGATGACAACTATACTATCACAAACTACACTAGTTGTAAACTGCTTTGGTTGACTCTATGAAGTCATGGGTCTCCCACTTATTTATACCCGTAAGTTAGTCTACTTTTGTATATAATTAAAAAAAGAGTTAATCACCTATACATTACTAGTGTAAAAATTTTTTTACACTGTCAACTAATTATATTTTTTAATTGTGTCATGTCATTGTTAAAAATAAATGTATTTATAATGACATGACACAATTAAAAGATATAATTGATTGCCGGTGTAAAAACAAATTTACACTAACAGTATATAGGTGATTAACTCATAAAAAAATATATATTCTGTTAATTTACTATTTTTTAAAAGAAAGTAGACTAGTCATGAATAAACAAAATAAAGATTTTTTATGTTGTGATTCAATCATAAATTTACATGTATCATAAGTTTGTTAAGTATCTATAAAAATAAAGTGATATTTTTATTTGCGACTCAATATTTAAGTCAAGATTCAAACTAACAACATTTAGTTATTCTAAATATTTTAAAAATCATGCTTATTATAATTTTTTTTATTTGTACGTAAAATAATTTATACTATGTATGTTTAGAAATTAATTCTTTTTCTTGTACTGACTTTTTTATTTTGAAAAATAAGGGAGAGAGAATAGGAAATAGATTTTGGTCATCCATGTTTCTTGACTAACAATATATATATTGGAGACGAAAGAAAAAACAATTTTTTAATATATCTTTCAACTACTTATATAGTGAGCCCTAATTAATATAATAAACATTATTTTCTCTACATACGGCCATATCCTTTACACAAGAGGACTTAAATATCTAAGAAATTTGTGCTCTTTCTCTCTTGCTATATATATATGAATTCGGTATAAAAGAAAAACAGATAAACCAAGTATAACAAAATTTATCATATTAGTAATATCTTTTAATACATTCTTTTATTACTAAGTAAAATTCATGTTATTACAGAGTTAGACTCGAAGTATTTTGCGAGTCTTGTATGATCAGCACGTATTGAAAAGAGTGTGAGATTCTTATATTCTTCTTTATGCATGGTATATTACATACTATTAACTTGTAACTAATTTCCAATTATAAGCTTTGATTCTCTACTTCCATTAGGAACTTTTGTTATGTTTCCTTGTTAGATTAGCAATCCTTTATGCTTGCAAAGAGGGTAGTCTGGTCCATGCAATTTTACCTAGTGGAGTGTGAGTGGCCAGGTATAGATTGAGGAAGGCTCATGGCTTCTTGTCGCATGGAGCATTCAAAGTGTGGAATTATGAATTCTCACACACGCTCGAGTGCTATCGTCGCATGCACATAGATGACTAGGATATACTAAAAATCTCTTCATAAAAAGGTGAATGTAGAGGCCCAAATGAAAAATTCTAGAGACATGTTCTTGGTCAAATGTGGCCTTGCCTAGAAAGAAAGGCTAAAGCATGTGCTTGTTCATTTCTCTCATGACTTTTCAGTGAGGTATGTGGCTCTAATTTCTAAAGCGAGACTTAGGTGCATATATTCTCTTGTATAGTTTAAGTTTCACCCTAAAACTTTATCACATCTTTGGTTGTGTGGACCCGAATGATTTGCTCATTCGGGAAATCATTGAAAATCTTATTTTGAATGAAATTAATATTTGGAGTACGAGTAAAAATTTGTATTGTGATGACGTTGATGAAAATTTGGTACCTTTCTAGTGAGAGTTTAGTTGCTTAGTGATAGCATATGAAGAGGCCCTCGCGCGTTGAGGTGGCGTCATGCTATAATCAGCTCACCACGAAAAGAAAAGTAAACTTCATGAAAAAGAGTGAGGCTTCTATGATTGTATCGAAATATAAACAAAAATAATGAACTATTTATAGGAATTAGTGCTCACATTCTCAAACCAAGCGAGAAAAATATATAGAACACGACTAAAACAAAAACACACAAGAATGAAAGTCAAACAAAAACACACAAGAAGGAATAAGAGGGCTTGAATTGTGTGTTGATAATCTTAAAAAAAAAACATTTTCCCAAATAAGTTTTAAAGAACTCATTTGGTGGTCACGATAAGATGTAAGAATAAAATATAATAAGAGTATGACATAGTAAAGAAAGATAAACTTAAATTCTATCCAATGTTTGATGCATATCATAATAACAAACCAAATAATATTATTATATTATGAAAAATATTAGTAATATATTCTTTTAAACACTTCCTCTAATTAGTTGAAATTTATTAAAAAATACAAAATTTCGTAGATCTAATGCTTTATTTAATGATTATTCTTTCTCTTAATTTTGTAATTTTTAATAAATTTTACCTAATGAAAATGAGTGTGTTGTCAATACTCCTTTTATATCATATGTTTTGCATTTAACATAAACCAATAACATATGATATAAATTATGTTCAAAATGATTGTCTAAGATGGAAATCGTCAAGGGTGAGAAGAAAGATTACACACAAAAATTCTTAGAACTACAATCAATCCCTTCAACAAGAAACATTGTCAGTAATCACAACAATTAAAGGAAAGTGTTTTCCATGCCCCTCAAATCTTACATCATGTAATCTCAACCTGAGATTACAAAATCAAAGTATTCTTTAATACTAAACCTTTTTTCCAAACTTTCACAAAGATTCTTAATTATAAAAATAATAACTCACAAAGTGAAAATATAAAACTTAAATGTAGATACAAAATTTATGAAAACAAAGTATTTAAAAACACTGCAACACAAGTATTTTCTAAGTCTAATAACAAACTTTTGTACATAGATCCAAAGATATTTAAACATACCACTTCATCGTGACTTAATGAAGTCTTCCTTTTATACTTATAATTAATAACTTTCTAAAGGATTTTCTATTTTGCTCTAAGTTTCTCTAACACTCCCTCATTTAAATTCTTTCATACTTCAATCTTGTTCTTTCCTAAGCAATCTCAAGCAAAAACAATATAACCGTAAAGTTTAGAATATTTAACACTTAACTTTGATTATGATGTTTGTTGTCATTAAAACCACATTTGACTAAATATTCTTGTATTTGACTAAATATTCTTGTATCATGATGCAAGATAAAAGTTGTCTTTTTAATAGCTAATTTATAATTTTGTATACTCTTTTAAATTTTGATAATTATATAGTTTTTCAGGCATCATTTCCATTTTCTAATTAATCAAACATCGAAATCACTAGTACAATAAAATCTTTTACATTAATTTAGAAAAAGACATTTTACATTGATTTTGTAATCTATATAGATGTTACTGATGTAAAATAGAAGTAACTTCTACATCATATAGCTTTAAATTGATGTAGAAGAGTAAAAATCTAATCAAAGAAGCTCTAACAACATCCTCAACTTGACCAACTCACAAAAACAATAATCCAAGTTCTATTTCCATCCCCTACCACCACCATTACTACTTGTGTCCACCCATAGTGCATGCACGTCTCCAACCCCCAACTCAAAAAACTAACATTTCTCTTGTTGTGATATAATCAAAGTCCCATATTGTTAAAGCACAAGGATAAATAGGAGTTTATATAGACACATAGTTTTCATATAAAGCCTTTTGGGAGATAATCAAAAAGCAAAATCATGAGGATTTATGTCCAAAGTGAAAAACATCTTACTAATGTAAAGGCACATTTGTGTATCCGAATCTCCCGATGTCCAACAAATTGGTATTAGAGCTGATGGTTTTAATGACAAGATGAGTATGATTGAATTGACAAGTATATCCAAAATAAGTTCCCTTGAATTGAAAGTAATTCTTCTTGTTAGTGTCGGTGGATCCATGTGTGGAGATTTTTTTTACCATTAACATGAAGAATTAAGAAGTGTATAGTGATGCAAGTACTTAGAGCATGGTAAGAGGGGAGGTTAAATCACGATTTTTTTGTTTGAAGGGAGAATTATTAAGATACAATCAAAGTTTCATATTGTTAGAAAAAGAGGATGAAAATGAGTTTATATACACATATAATCTCCATTAGAATGATGCTTTCTGGAAGATTACCAAAAAAAATTATAAGGGACAATAGCATACCAATGTGAAGGCATGTGTGTGTCTATATCCCTTAGTGCCTAACAAACTAGTATCAGAGCCAATGGTTTTGACCAAGTGATGAAGACGAGTATGACAACATTGGCAAGTGAGTCTAGAATAAGATCCATTGTGTCAAAAGTAATCCTTCCTATCAATGTTGATAGATCCATGTATGGAGAGTCTTCCTACCATCAACATGGAGAATTAGGAAGTTGTCGGTGCAAGTCCCTAGAGCATGGTATGAAGGGGAGGTTACACTATATAGTCCTTTGTTTGAGAGGACAATTATTGGGGTACTATAGTCAAAGTCCCACATCGTTAGAACAATAGGATGAAAATGAGTTTATATACATATAGAGTTTTCATTAGTATGAAGCCTTTTGGGAGATGACCAAAAACAAAATTATGAAGGCTAGCACTTGGGTTCAAAATGGACAATATCATATTAATTAATGTTGATGCATGTATGTGTATCTGAATCTCTTGATGCGTAACACCTCCCTCCCCTACTTGCACACAAATAATAACCTACATACAACCCAAGTTTTTCCCTTCCACCACCCCCTCCCCCCTAAAGTAACCTCCCACCTCAATAACAACCCAAGTTTCCCCCTTCTCATTATGCTACCGATTCCCTACCCCCCTTCCAAAAAAAATTGAAAAACCTACAACATCTCCAACTAGACTTGAGTCCAACAACTAGTAAGCAACCAAAATTATATATGGTGGGAGTAGGCATGGCAACAGGGTGGGGTGGGGTGGGGCAGGGGCGGGTTTTATGTTCCCTGGTCCCGCCCCCACAAATTTAAACTGCCCTCACCCTTGATACCTGTTGGGGATAAAATTTGGGTATCCATCCTCCACCCTCGATACCTGTTGGGGATAAAATCTGGGTACCCATCCCTACCCCCGACGGGGTGCGGGTTTCCCCGCCCCACTTCCGCTCCTAGACCTTTTTTTTTGTTTCTAATAAATATGAAAAAATTAAAAATAAAAGAAAAATAAGATAATACAAATTTTTACATATAAAGGTTTCTAATTTTGGTGTGTGTGTGCGTATATATATATATATATAAGGATAGTTTTTTAATTATATTATTAAGCGGGACGTGGGCGGGTACGAGGGCGGGGGTGGGGCAGGTATTAACATCCCCGTCCCCACCCCCATCCCCGATTTTACCAATTGAGGAAAACTCGAACCCGGTCAACATGAGTTTTTCTTGTCCAAATCAAGGCGGGTTCGGAGATACTCACGGGACCAAGTTAGAATGTCATGCCTAGGTGGGAGCATGTGAGAAATTTGGAGATAAGGAAGAGAGTAATATCCAAATAGAAAATTAAACATTTGTTAAAATAACAGGTGATGTAAAAAAGAACAATTTACATTGATTTTTTTTACATTGGTTTAAATATTTATTTTTTAATTGCTCAAGCCGATGTCTCAACTTGAAACAATCTAATTGTAGTTGGGTTGGTTTAGGTTGGATTGCTTAAAAAATGTTCACAAATCCAAATGACACCAACTCGACTAAGTTTAATTGGGTTGAGTACTAAAGTAGTATAAATCTAATTCAACTTGGCCAGTTTTTATGAAACTAGTTGAGAAGATGATTGATGTTTTTCCTCCTCGAGTTCATTGCTCCTACAATCTTCATTCATGGCTCCAAATAGAAAAGAACACAACAAAAATGGATAGAGAAGAGAATGTATGATGTGTCACTTCCAAATGAAAGTTAAGCAAGAGAGATTAATCTTGTCACAAGAAGAAATTTCTTGATAAAAAAGTCTTAAGATAATAAATTCTTCAAGGAGAGAACTAGAGACTTTGAAGAGAGAAATAAGAAATTTCAATTCTCATAAATGCTCAAAGTGATTTAACCAAATGGGGGTTACATGCATATATAGATTTTGGTAACTTGTGGTAAGCTAATCATGATTAAGTGTAACTAAGATTAAATTAACTTGTACTCAAGATAACAAACTCTAATTCAAATTTGAACTTTCCCTCCCTTTTTGGATGTCAAAGTCTAGATCTGAAGTAGCTAATGAGAGCTTGTCATATGACAAAGTACAAAAGGTGTGATGGGAGTGAGTTAGTATAAAAAGGGATGTAGAAGCAAGCATGCCAAAAGTATGACTAGTATGTGAAATATGTGAATTGATGGGTTTTGTTTGAACTAATAGGAGAATAGTGTGTATGAAGTGGACGTCCACTTCCTTAGAGATTAATCTCTACTCTCTTATGGTCCAAACAAGCTCAATAAACACATATCTCAAATATTAGTTGCATTCCTTCTAAAATACTAAATACACTCTTAAAAAGAAAATTACATGAAAATAAGTTCATACACTTTGACCAAAAACACATGGTTAAAATTAAGAAAACATTTATCACGAAAAATATATACAAAGAAAAGAAAGTAAATTACTGAAAATGACCAAAAGCTCAACATGAGCTTAGTCTTCTTTCTTCAAGCCTAACTCACTTTTCTTAATTCCTTTTGGATTGACCCCCTAGGCATGATGTCATCACATTTGCTCCTCTACTCAACATGTAACTAATAATAATTTTTACACACACTCTAACAACTACATACATTGATAGTGACATGTTGAATTATGTTGGAGATCTCACATCAATTTGTGAGATGACCATAATTAATAAAGTATAGAAGTGGTGGAAGTAATCTCCCCCTTACAAGTTAATTTTGTAGGGATAAGTTAAGCCCAAATTCACATTCTAATATGATATCAAAGTTAAACTAGATTCATTGAAAAGAACTATCCACCATTTATACATGCACCAAATAGTTTTAGGCAGTGAGGGATATATTGGAAAATCTAAAGTCTCACTTATATATTAGAAAAAAAACTCGAGTCCTACATCAACTAAAAATAAAACCAACAAAAAGTATATAAGTTAAGGACAAGTGATAGTTCTCATCTTATAAACTGGTTTTATATAGTTGAGTCATATCTAAATTCACATTCTAAGAATTAAGGAGCTACCAAAAATATAGCAAATCTTACTTGTACTTTTTCTATCTATTTTACATCTAACAAAGTCAAAATCAAAGTACCCTACCAAATTCAAAGGGGGCATAGTACTACGCATTTCAAATTAAGATGTGACCTTTCTAGAAAGGGGCTGCGAAGGTAAAAAGATGAAGAGGAAATAGAGGAATTGGATGTATATAGATGTAAAGGTATTTCTTGAAATTCTTCTAAATGAAGGGGTGTATATATTAAAAGGATGGGTGCAGGAAGAAAATCCCTAATAGTCTTTATGATTAAGCCCATTACGGGAATGAGCCCATAATCACGACCCAATGCAATATCCAGTTATTAGCTTGATAACCATATAGCCAACAATGTCGGTCATTTCATTTGACCTTATCAAAATTAACAATGTGCATAGTCCAAATACATATTTAACAACTCTGCCTTTGAAGTGCCATCACAAATTTGCAAGTCACCATTGTAGTCTCTGGCCAATTGAAGAGATAACATTTCAAGATCACAACTTGGGTAAAAGAACATTAGAAACGACAAACATAAATGCAATTTTATTTATTCCACTCAGTATTTGTATAATTCATATTGAAGAAATATGTTGTTCCCCCCTTATGCCATCATGTGATCAGATGGCCATTTAATGTCAAATTAATTAACATAAGCCATATTGATAAACCTATTCATGTTTCTTTCCTTTGAGCTTTCCCTTGGAAATTTTGCTGAGCACACTAGCATCCAGATTTCTATAGTGATTTTGCATCTGATCTAGGACCTTGTAGACAAAGTTGTCAACTTCATCCTCATACTTTTCATAGAGAACTGGAAGTGTATGTGCAGCAACAAAACCTTAAAAGCAAAAGAAATTAGTCTCGGCAATCAAGTACAACATGAACAATCAACTGGAAGTGGAGAAACATCATTGGAACTTCTAAGAGGTGTCATGTGAAATGTTAACAAGATCCAAAAAAACAATATGAATATAATTTTTATACTCTATCAGTATAAAAAATTTACACGACCAACAAATTAGAAATCATGGTATGTATGACTAGTTTTTGTAAAAATAAACAAATTTATCATATTTGTCAATTTATGGTTAGATGACTGTGTAAAAGTTCTATACACCATTAGTACATAACTATTTTCTCAAACAATAGAGTTTAATTTCTGTTTCAATTTCGCCTATATTTGTATATAAATAAGATTCAGTTCTTGTCTTGAAATGGCATATTATAGCACTTAACTAAGAGGAAAGGAGTCAGGTTACACAACAGCAAATAGAGAGAAGAGAAGAGAGAAAAACAGTGTGCAGTTGGCATATCCACCAGAAATCCATTTTTGAATTGCAACTAGCGATTCTTTCACTGTTGGACCGGACTTTTTTTACAGCAGTTTCGTCAAAGTGGTTTTCCATTTGCAAGTTTCAACGGTTAGATCATTGATTGATGGTATAGAGCGGGAGAAAATATGCTCATATAAACAACTTTATTTTGGGGTTTTCGTCTTATTTCTCATTTGTATTGGTGCTTTGGTTATTTTGACTAATTGCAAGCACTGTTTGTGTACTTGTTGGAGACTCTTCATATCCTTTATTGATCATAGTAGAGTTGTTTCTGTGATCTAAACAATATGTGGATTTTACCTTTGCATTGAGAAACTTCCCACGTTAAAAATCTATGCCTCTTGTACATTTGTGACTTATGTTTTTGCTCTATTTTGTTAGTACTCTTCGCCTATTCTTAAAGTATAGATATTTTATTTCCACTGCTTATTACTCTATCAATGAGTTACTATTATTGTGTTGTGCTTTCCGTCATCAGTTCACAATGTTAATATCACTTGAATAATTTCTTATTATTGAATCTAAATAGGTACAATAAAATAAATAGGCATAAAACATAATCAATCCCTAAAGTTTAGGGATTTAGATAAAACTGACTAAGGAAACTAAACTAGAAATTAGGAGAAGATAAATCAGTATATCTAAACTATATCTTATAGAATTATCTTAACACTCCCCCTCAAGCTGGAGCATATATATCATATGCATCTAGCTTGTTACATATATATGTTATCCTAGGACCTCGTAAAGATTTAGTAAAGATATCTATAAGTTGATCCTTGGAGCAAACTGAGGAGGTCTTGATGATACCGGAGAGGATCTTTTCTCTGATGAAATGGCAATCAACCTCTATATGCTTTGTTCTCTCATGAAAAACTGGATTAGAGGAGAGGTATAAAGCTGACTGGTTATCACAAACTAGTTCCATATGACCAACCTTGCAAAACTGCAACTCTTGAATTAAGAATTTTAGCCACAAGAGCTCACATGTGGTGTGAGCCATAGCACGATATTCTGCTTCTGTACTTGATCGTGCAACAACACTTTGCTTTTTACTCTTCCATGAGATAAGATTACCACCCATGAAGACACAATAGCCTGATGTTGACCGCCTATCACTTGCATCACCTGCCCAATCTGCATCTGAATATCCAACAATGTTTGTATGTCCTCTATCATTGTAAACAAGTCCTTTTCCTGGTGATCTTTTGATGTATCTAAGGATTCGAACAACTGTAAGCCAATGACTCTCACAGGGAGAGTTAAGAAACTGACTTACAACACTGACAGGAAAAGATATATCAGGTCTAGTCATGGTGAAATAATTCAATTTTTCCACTAATCTCCGATATCTCCCTGGGTCAGGATAAGGCTCCCCCTAATTAGGCATAAGCTTCACATTAGGATCCATGGGAGTGTCAACTGGCTTACAATCCGTAAGTCCGGTCTCTTCTAGAATATCAAGGACATATTTTCTCTGAGAAATAGCAATACCGGTCTTTGACTGAGCGGCCTCAATCCCGAGGAAATAACGTAGGGGACCTAAATCCTTAGTTTGAAAGTGTTTAAATAAGTGTTGCTTCAGAGCCTTGATGCCCTCCTGATCATCACCTGTAATCACAATGTCATCTACATAAACAAAAAGATAGATAAATCTATGTGTCGATGAGCGTCTAAAGAAGACAGAGTGGTCTGTCTCGCAGCGGATCATTCCAAATTCCTGTATAACTTTGCTAAACCGACCAAACCAAGCACGAGGTGATTGTTTGAGGCCATACAAGGACTTTTGTAATTTACATACAAGACCAGACCCCCCTTGAGCAACAAACCCAGGAGGTTGATCCATATAAATCTCCTCCTCCAAATCACCATGTAAGAAGGCATTTTTGATGTCTAATTGAAACAAAGGCCAATGCCTCATAGCAGCCATAGCTAAGAAGAGACGAACTGAGGCCATCTTCGCAACTGGAGAGAAGGTGTCGCTGTAATCCAAACCATATACTTGCATGTATCCCTTAGCCACAAGACGAGCTTTCAATCTATCCACCTGTCCATCAGGGCCCACTTTAACATTAAATACCCACCGACAACCAACAACAGATTTTCCAGGCGGAGGTGGGACAAGTATCCAAGTGTGGTTGGAGTCTAAAGTTGTCATCTCATCAATCATTGCTTGACGCCATCCTGGATGGGTTAAGGCCTCCTGTACTGTCTTGGGAATGGTAATAGAGGAAATAGCAGAGACAAAAGCATAATAAGTAGGAGACAAACGATGATATGAAATAAAGTTATAAATAGGATGAGGATTACAAGTAGAACGACTACCTTTACGAAGAGCAATGGGCAAGTCAACTGAGGTAAGTGGGGCCGGAGTAGGTGAGGAGACTAAAGCAGGAGTAGAATCACATGGCTCAATTGAAGAATCATTGGGAGGAACAACAGTATGTGACCGACGCTCATAGGTTATCCCAAATCGGTGTAGAGGATGGTCAGACCCTGGTAGTGCGGGAGGATGTGGTGCCTCTAAAGTAGCAGGTGTGGTAGGAGGCACACTATGATCAAAATGAGGAATAGGCAATACCTGAGAGAGGAGATCTGAGTCAACTGGAGAGACATCTGTGGCAATAAAATATGGTGTATCTTCAAAGAAAGTGACATCTGCACTAGTGTAAAATCGATGCGTAGCAGGAGAGTAACAACGGTACCCCTTTTGGACACGAGAGTATCCTAAAAAAACACATTTGATGGCCCGAGCAGACAACTTAGCACATCCTGAGAAAAGATCATGGACAAAACAAGTACAGCCAAAGACACGAGGATGAACAGAATAAAGAGGATCCAATGGGTATAATAGGGAATGAGGTACTTGATCATTCAAGACAGACGATGACATTCGATTTATTAAATACCCTGCAGTGAGGACAACATCGCCCCACAACTTTGGGGGTGCATTGGCATTCAATAAAAGAGTACGAGCAGTGTCCACAATATGTCTATGTTTTCGCTCAGCTACACCATTTTGTTGAGGTGTATGAGGGCAGCTAGATTGATGTAGAATGTCATGGGAAGCCATAAATGATTTGAAGCAATCTGAAAAATATTCTTTAGCATTATCACTTCGTAAAATCCGAATTACTTTGCCAAATTGAGTTTTGATCTCCGAATAGAAACTTAGGAAAATATTGAATAACTCAGAACGATTTTTCATTAAAAATATCCAAGTACATCCAGAAAAATCATCAATAAAGGTGACGTAATACCTATGTCCTAAAAGAGAAGGAACGCGACTAGGACCCCAAACATCAGAATGAATAACATCAAAAGAAGACATAGCTCGACTACTAATACTATTAGGAAAAGAAGTTCTAACATGCTTCCCTAATTGACACGACTCACACTCTAAGGACTCCAACCGTTAGAGATGAGGTACCATTTTCTTTAATTTATTCAAGCTTGGATGACCCAGGCGACGATGGATTAAACCAGGAGACTCAATAGATGCACATATGGTAGAGGTAGAAGGTTGAAGGTAGTAGAGACCATGTGATTCAGATCCGGCTCTAATCGTCTGTCCCGTACTCCGGTCCTGTATCAAGAAAGAATCAGAAGTGAAGGTTATAACACAATTTAGTGACCGAGTCAACTTACTTATAGAAATCAAATTAAAGGGACATCCAAGAACTAGTAAAACAGATTTTAATGGTAGTGATGGGAGAGGTGTTATTTGACCAATACCAGTGGCTTGGACTTTTGACCCATATGCAAGAGTGATATGGTGTGGAGTTTTAGGTGACGATAGGTTAGGAAAAAGGGAGACATTACCAGTTAGGTGATCAGAAGCACCGGAGTCCAAAACCCAAGGTCCAATAGACGTAGAATGAGAGAGATAGGCTGTAGAATTACCAGTATGAGCAACAGTTATGGAAGAAGAGGCTTGTTTAGTTGCCTTCAATTGAAGATATTCTTGGTAATCCTCGGTAGATAATGTGATTGGATGATTGCCCTCCGGTTCAATCTTGAGCTCTAGAGCTGAAGTTGGAGATTGAGCCACATTAGCTGTCTTGCTCGGAAAGCCATGCAAGGAATAACACCTATCTCGTGTATGTCAATCTCTCTGATAGTAGGTACAATGGAGGTTTCCTCTACCCCCTTTACCGCGACCACGACCTCGACCACGCCCTCGACTTCCACGGTCAGCTGTACTAGAGATAAAAGCAGAGGACTCAGATTCTGTGTGAGGATCTGCCTCTGGTGAAGGGACCCGAATCAATCGATCTATGAGTTCTTCTACTGTAGGAATGACAGGATTTGTCAAGATTTGATCTCGAACAGATCCGTAATCTTTGTGAAGTCCTTGAAGGATAAACACCATAAACATATTATCAAGTTTGTTTAATATTTGTTGAGGATCATCACTAACCAAGATTAGCTTGAGCTCATCAATAGTGGATTGAGCACGATTCAAATACGTCGGCAAATCATTATCAACCATACGAAGAGTTGCCAGACCATGAACAGACTCGTATATTCTTTGGATATCATTGGCATAGACATTTCGAGCCTTCTTCCAAATATCATAGCATGTCTTGTACGGACGAAAATGCACCATTAATTTAGGCTCAATGGACTGCCACAATAGAGATACAAGTTGATAATCTGTCCGTTGCCATTCATCTCTCACCTCTTTATCAACTTCGGACGCCCTTTTAGTAAGATGATCATAGAGACCCTAACCTAAAAACCACATTTCAACCGCAGTGGACCAATCCAAATAATTTTTACCATTAAGCTTTTCGGATGTAATAGTAGGTGATCCAGAAAAGGCAAAGGAGACCAGCCCCCATTTGGAAGATTCAATTTTTGGGTTCTCTGCCATGAAGAGAAAAAGAAGAAAAACAGCAAACAACCAACCACGAAACCAAACAGCCACGGAACTCTGAGACAACAACCAAACAACACCAAACGACCACGAAACTCCGAGGCCGCAACCAAACGACCACCAACATACCACCTAGAGTGTGACCCACAACCTGAAAAGGGTCAAAACGAGAAGAGGGAGGGACGACGAGTCCAACGGAGTGAACCGCGTCGCAAACGGAGGCTGGTAGGGCGGCGCGTGAAGCCCACGCGCCGGCGAGCTTCCTCAACAAGAACCGCGCGTGAGAGCGCGTGAGACGGCGGCTGACGGTGGCTCGCGACAGAGAGGCCGATCGGCAACCTCTGAGTGTGCAGGCGGTGTCAACTCCGACAACTGCGGAAAAAACTCGAAAACCCTAGAAACCCTAGATGTTGGCGGCTGGATTAGGGTTCCTGGACCAGAGTGCTCTGGTACCAACTTGAATAATTTCTTATTATTGAATCTGAATAGGTACAATAAAATAAATAGGCATAAAACATAATCAATCCCTAAAGTTTTGAGATTTAGATAAAACTGACTAAGGAAACTAAACTAGAAATTAGGAGAAGATAAACCAGTATATCTAAACTATATCTTATAGAATTATCTTAACAATATCAAAATTCCTTCACCCCTGCATCTTATCTCAAATATATCTCAACCTGTTTTCCCAGGGTCAGAGCTATGGGGGGACTGGGGCTGTCCCCCAAAATTTGTAGCCCCCTTTGAAACTTCTATATAAAAATATTTTATGATCCCCTAAGAAAAAGAAAAAAAAAATTGAAATTTTAGTATTGATTCCTTTTAAAATGATATCCTGCCTCCGCAACAGTGTTTTCCATTACATGTAGTGGTGCACATTCATTAGGCTGGTTTTTAGTGTTGTACAACTTCAATTGCTTAAGTTTTGTGGAAAAAATATTTCATAGAGTTAGTTGAAACATAAAGTATACATTTTCAAACTTGCATGTCACTGCTATGGGGTCTAGGGAAGCTTAAATGTATACAACATTACCCCTATGAGTAGTGAGGCCATTTCAACAACTAGAACCTATAACAGCTAAGTTACTTGGCAGTAATCTTAATAATATAAAAAAAAATGTAGGTCAATGTATGAATCAAAGGAATAGGAAATCTATTAAAAGATGAAAAGAAAGCAGGTCTCTCACCAATATAGATGACAGTTATAAAATTGCACCAGCTTCCAACCACAGCACCAGCAAACAAACTTCCTACCACCTGGAGAAGTTTTGACCATTGATCACAATTTGCATGTAAATAATTCATGTAACTTTTCTTTTCAACATGTTGAAGTAAATTCATAAGGTACATAAATTTGTTAAAAGCAAGTTCAAATGGTATAGCAGAGAAATTTGGATTTTTTGTAGTCAGTTTTTCATGTTACGCATTCAGCAAATTAGAATTATTGGATAAACATAGGACAGCTCAAATCTCAAATGCATGTTTCAAGTCCAATTTGCCAGGAATAAAATATGAGCAATTTGATCTTCATTCAATGGTTCCAGTTTAATTTTCTGATTGCATAAATGCATGAAAAAAAATTGATTGCAGAAAATTTGGATCCAAACAAGATACACCAAAACAAGAAAAATAACAAATCCATTTATTTACTCGTCAAAATTCCAATCTGTTTTTCCCAAATTCAGTGTATTACCATCCTTGTTGTTTTCAGTTTATTCCCCTCCCACACTCCCTACATGGTTCCAACTCTACGTTCTCCTAGCAAAATAATGTTCACATCTCTGGTGGCAACAATGTAAGTAACATTATGAGGCATTACCACAGAACACACAATTATAGACAGCTTAAGAGAAATGACTTTCACACACTACTTTTGCACAAGGTTTAGTTTACTTGAATGTACGTACAACATCAAGCAACTTTTTCTTAATGGTGTCTGTTAATTAGAGTTCTTGTTAATTCTAAATGTATTTCTATAGCAATAATTTCATATATCCTGCCTTGAAATTTCATGCCTTAAAATAGGGCGAAACTACAATGGAAAGTCTTAACAAAATTTAGTTCCCAGGATTTACTAAAACAATCTTAACTTGACTCCAAAGTGGCTTCTATTTTGCTGATGTGGCATGTGATGGACCATTGATTTAAAAAAAACAAATTTGGTGACAGACTATGGAATATAATGTTATAATGGAATCACATAGCATTTCATCAAGTGTAGTCAATATTGGGTCAATATTGGGTCAATATAGCCTACCCAATAAGAAAAGATCAAACTAGTATTTGCCACGACAACTATAAATAAACTAACTTTTTCCAACGATAACTATAATTGAAGTAACTATTAAAAAAAGTATAAAGAAATCTTCAAAAATAAAAGGAAGTAATTGAAAAATAAGCAGAGGCAAACACAGGTGTCAGAAACTAAAGAATGGTTTCACCTTGAAAAACATGTTTTAGGCTTGACTTTAAATGATAAATGACAATATCAAGGTAAATCAATAAAAACACAAACATACAATAAGAAACTGCTTCAAGTTTCCTCCACAAGCAACATCTTGAAGAAACCTCAAGCCCTTGTTAACTTCACCACCAACTACAGTTGCAATATTCACAAAGAGTTCTTCTGGGAGAACAAGGCGGGGTACATTAGATGGTGTGCTGTCAATTTAAAGAACAAATCATACTTAATTAAAGCTGTAGTGTTGAGTAACACATCCACATAAATTAGAGGAGAAAAGGATGCAAAGATGCATTAAATAACCTGTTAAACATGCCAGAAGCATTTGACCATAGAAACTGGGCAAGCATGACAAGAACCAAAACAAAGCCTAAAATAGTAAGGAAATTATAATTAAGCCATTCAAAGAGCACCCATACAACTGTTGCACCAGTTAAAACACTTGCAGAAATCTTCTTGTTCCTCCATAACAAGACATCAGCAGCTACAACATTCAAGGGCACAAAAAAATGATTTAAATGGTTTAGTTGATGCTAATACTGTACATTTTACAATAAATTGACTATAAACGCCATACATTTTCCACCCCCTAAAATATGGTGCACGGGTTTCTGGCGTCCAAACAGTCTATTGATCTCTGAACTCACTGAGTCTGACTTTTCACCCCCAAAGAATGGTACAGATTTTTGCTTGTCAACGAATGTGTCCACAAGGCTTTCAATAAGGTTCTCAGCTGTGATTTTCTCAGACATTGTTCCAGTGCTAGTGTGCTACAATGAACCAAAAAGAACATTATTAAAGACTGTACAAGATAGCTCTTCTCATACCAAGTATAAGTCTGTCATTATTAATATATAGGAGAAAACCAACAAATAATGTATAGGGTTCATTCTTTTCTGACATAAGAAGTGACCATATTGTTAATTTCAAATTAAAAGTTCACAAATTAATGCTATTGTTACAAACATCCAACACAGAATTCTTGTAGGTCACAGAGGAAACATATCTAACAAATAATTAATTTAATCTCTCTGCATTTAAAATCACCAAGTTTGCCACATTGACGGCATATCAAGTCATTTGGTGAGTGTTAGGCTCAGTTTGTAATCATTATGGATCTTAACTTTATACTGTCTCCAGTAGATGATTGAATTTCTCAGGTAATTCCTTTTCTTCACCTTTTCCTTTTTCATTTTTGTTAGAGATAGAAGTTATTTGGATTGATTTGGTTCTGCACATGATATCAAATCCTATTTGACTAAGTAGTTGGTCAGTATTTCAATCTTGAGTTCCATTCTGCAATTCAAAGCTTAGATTCCTCGAAGCCCTTCAAAGCCTGTACCTCCTTTTGTCTTCACTACACTTCTTTAACAATTCCTCAAGATTAATTTTTTATTTTCAACTGAACCTTCCACATAGAAAAAGTTAGAAGGGTTGAAAAATATCAAAATTAATAAATCAGTTTCTTGGTCCAATCTGATTCAATCTCTGGTTAATTCATTACCAAGGAGAGCAAGCTGACCTTAGATGCTCTTTATAAATGTTGCATAACCATTATTCCAAGTTGTCCACCATATAAAAAGGGGCAGATAATATCATTAATAAAATGCACCAACAATCATTACCCAAAAAAATGTATTAACAATCATATAGAAAGAAAATAAAATGGATGAAATAAGAAGGCAAATGGCAAGGTTATAGCTTCAGCCAGGTTTCTCAACTTAAAAGTTGGCCAACTAGAAGAAACACAGTTGTCTGTGTCATTTGAAGAGACAACCAAGGGGCTCCCAAAGTTGCAAAAACAATGAAGTTTCCAAGTACCAGTATTCAGTAGAAGGTCTTCATATAAGAATTGGTTCTAAATGAATAGGACTACTTTTAACAGGTTTTCCCTGATGCATTGATCTCCTTGTCACTTTCCCTCCCTACTTCACAATTGAGGCAGGGAATGGACCAAATGGTCAAAAGCATAAGAGGTAATTGCAAAGAAAAAGCAAGTTTAAATTACTTGGGCACTACAAAGAACAAAAAAAGGCAACAACCTAATCAGTTAACCGTAAAACCTTGATAGCCTCAATATACTATTTGCCAGCAAGATTCTGAAACTACAAAACCTATTAAGGAAAATCAATTACCCAAAGGGAATAAAAATTATAACCAAACTACTGAAAGAATAAATAAACTCGTTTCCATATATACATATATGGCCAGAAAAGTATCACGAGTAAAAGAAAGAAAATTCTCAAAGAATTATAATCGGTGAGGCAAAAAGGAAAAGGGAAACCATAGATTTCTTTTCTTTTTTTTAATTCACAAATCTCAAGAGCTTATGACATATATTATAACATAGATAAAAAAGTAAAAAGGAAATAAACTTTTATGCCCCCATCATTCACTAACAAATAAAAGATTCCCTCCCTAGAGGAACAAAAACCACCACACAAAATTTAACCCACCAAGCCTAAGAGAGATACACAACAACTGTAACAATTGATGAAAGAAAGAACAAAATTCAGTATCATAAGCAAATGAAATTCATCAAATTACCAGAGAGAGAGGCAGAGAAGGAAATAGAGAGATGGGGTGCTATGGCATGAAAAGTTTATCCCAAGTACAACACAGGGAGCATGCAAAAGCTGAATAACTTAACTGATCAACTAGTCAACTACCAACCAGCCATGAGGCAACTACCATATCATCTGTCTCTCATCTTATGTAATTAATTAAAAGCGTTGGAGACTTTTGTTCAAGAGAAAGTGTTTAATAAATAACGTGTTTGAATGTATTTTTGGTCTTTCTGGATTCTAGACAGTGGTCCCTGTACTTTTTTTTATTTATTATTTATTATTTATTTTTATTTTTCATTTTTCATCTCATTCATATTTGAAATCAATGTTTTTAATTACATATTTATTGGTGTTACTTGGAGTAGTTTTCACTTTATATTAAAAAAATATACATATTAAGAGTAAATATTAATTTTACTCCCTTAACACGTTATTATATTGATTCTTGAAATTAAAAAAGTACTCGAATAAATTTGTAAAATGATAGATAAGTTTTTAAATTTAACTATTTATGTTTTGTTTAAAAGAAATTATAAATAACTTATTTGTATTTATTTTATTTTATAAATATTTAAGAAAGTGTTTAGATATTTTTTTTTGATAAAAATAAAATTTTATTCAATAAATAGAGATTCTTAATCACTAATCACTAGACATGTTTAAAAGAGTGTTTAGATATACTTATAAAACATTTTATGAGTTACTCATTAGATGGTTTGAACTTATTTTAATAAATAATCTAATATAATTTTATAACTTCATGTAGAAACTTAATGATAAATACCTAGATTTAGATCTTGTCATCGACTTATATAATTTTTATTTTTTTATTCTTTCACTAAAAAATAGTATATTTAGAATAATTTTGTTGTTGATATTTATACAATAACTTTTTAATCATTTTAAATAAAAAAGAGATAAATTGAATGAGTGGTTGATTAAAAAAGATGAACAATTATTTCATTCATTTTTCTTAACAAATATTACAACTAGAGACCAAAAGCAGTTATTTAGTGTGTATTTTCTTTATAATAGGTATAGATAAAATTAATTTCTAATATTTTATTATTAATTTTATTTTTTATAAACTAAAATTAGGTGAATAGTGACTTATACTCTTTTATCACTTTTAAAATTAGATAACTTCTATGAGTACTTAAAGAATAATACATCCAAATATTTTAAAATTGTATAAGTATTTATTAAGATGTATATCTAAATACAACAACTTACTGAATTTTATATATAACATAAGTTCTTATTACATAAGAGTTTATTATATAAAATTTTAAATAAGATGTTTGTTGAAACAAATCCTTAGTGTCATTTTGATCTTATCTATATAAGATTGTTAATTTGATCTTAATCATACAATATTTTTTGACTTTTGGATTAATATGATTGTTAATTTGATATTAATCATACAATACTTTTTTACTTTTGGATTAATATGATTGTTAATTTGCACTTTTAGAAATTTACTTTACAAATTTCTTAGTTCGTAAGACTAATATGATAATGTTTTTTAAATTCAAGGACCAATTCAGATGTTTACTTAAATATTAACAACATGGACAAAACTAATAATTTTATGGATTAAATATGTTTTTATCCTCTAAAAATTGACTAAATTTGATTTTAGTCTCTCAAAAAAGATATCTTCATTTTAGTCTTTCAAGTTCAAGGACCAATTCAGATGTTTACTTAAATATTAACAACATGGACAAAACTAATAATTTTATGGATTAAATATGTTTATGATCCTCTAAAAATTGACTATATTTGGTTTTAGTCTCTCAAAAAAGATATCTTCATTTAGTCTTTCAAGTTTATATAATACTCATTTTAAATCCTTTTTTAAACATCGCTAACGTTTTTTTATTAAAATAAGTTACTTCAATACTCAAATCACCATTAGTTTTACTGACATGAAACTTTTTTAATTTAAAATATAAATTATTTTATGATAAAGTTAAGATTTATGGTAAAAAATAATTTTATACTTACAATTTTTACTATTCATTCTTAAACTCAGGCATGAAAGTTACTATAAGTGCTCTATTTTACTTTTTATTTCTCTATTTTGCTTTCACCCTCAAAGAAGGAAGTCCAAAGCCTCTTGTTTATGAAAGACAGCACCTTGAAGCTTGGGGAAAGAGAAGAATAAGTGTTGTTTAAAGTAATTAGCACGTTGAGATTTAGGGTTAAATTAACAATGTCATTGAAAATTAGAAATTTAAAGTTTAGAGGGTTGTTGATCGATGAAATCATAAAACGTAACGCTTATGAACATGATGATGATAGTGGAGAGAAAAAAACACATTGCTTTGAATTTGTGAGAATATTTTATTACAATTTGGTCAGAGAGTATTTGTTCAAGTAAAAAAAAATGAATTACACAAACTTCCATACTTACCTATGTTTGAGAGTGAATAGTAAATAGTGAAAAATTTTAAATGTAAAATTAATTTTTATCCTAAAACTTAACTTAACCTTAAAATAATTCATATTTTAAATTAAAAAAAAAATCATGTCAATAAAATTTATGGTACGCAGTGACCTATTTTAACAAAAAAAGTTAATAATATTTAAAAAAGGATTAAAAATAAGTATTATATAAATTTGAAGGACTAAAATTAAGATATTTTTTAGAGACAAAAAAAATAATGTCAATTTTTGGAGAACTAAAAGCATATTTAATCCTAATTTTATATTTATTTTGAAATAAAAATTTTAAAAACTTTTATTTATCTCTATATATTAAATATACATGATTATCTTCTGTAAGATTAATTTTAAAAGTTTCTATTTGACAATAACATTTTTAGGGAGTGTTTGCAAAAGTCTCTTTTAAAGGTGGTATTTTTATTTTTATTTTTTTCCTTCTGAGTGAGTTTTTAGATATTGTTTTAGCCACTTATCTATTTTAATTTTTATTTATTATATAAATTTGGAGAACTAAAATCAAGATTTTTTTAGAGGTTAAAACAAAATAATGTAATTTTTAGAGAACTAAAAACATATTTAATCCTAATTTTATATTTATTTTAAAATAAAAATTTTAAAAACTTTTATTTATCTCTATATATTAAATATAAATGATTATTTTCTGTAAGAGTAATTTTAAAAGTTTCTATTTGACAATAACATTTTTAGGGATTGTTTGCAAAAGTCTCTTTTAAAGGTGGTATTTTTATTTTTATTTTCCTTTTGAGTGAGTTTTTAGATATTGTTTTAGCCACTTATCTATTTTAATTTTTATTTATTATATTTATTTCTAAATTAATTTTTAATATTTTAAAATAAATTATCAATAATTAAAAATAATATTATATCACTATTATAAAATATTCCCATGTTTTTTTTAAAAAGAAAACTTGCTTGAGCTAATATTACTTTCTTTCGCAATTTCTCATGGTTGTCTCCACTTTTTCTAAAAGAAAAATAATAAGAAATAAAAATAAAAAGTTACAAAATAGTGAATAGTGAATAGTTTATAATAGGAAAGTGAGTAATTTAAACTAGTTGTGGGGATAAAAATATCATAAAAAAATGAACCCTTAACGATAGTATCAGTTTAGACAAATCTATATTTTCTTGAAATTCATAAAATTCTTTAAAATCTTATAATACAGATCATCAAAATTCTTTAAAATATGAATTACAAAATTTTGATTAAAGTTCAAGTTAAAAAAATTATTTTTTTTAAATTGATGTTAAAATTATTTTTCAAAATTATAATATAAAAAACTCTTCTAAAATATAATTTATGTTTAAAATACTTATTTATATAAATTTCAAATATAATTTATTTGTATATAGAACTTATTATTAAAGTATTTAAATATTATAAATAGTTAAGTTGTGCAATCGATAAGGATTAAAATAAAAACTCACATAAGTTATAAGAAATCAAAAATCTAAATAAAATATAGGGGAAAAACTGTTTAAAATTCCAAATAATTTAGTCAAAATAAGTTTTCTCCCTATATTTTAAAAAAGTAGTTTTGACCTTCTCTTATTTAAGTGTGATACATTCCATTGCTATCCTTATATTTCATTTTGATTTGATTCAAAATTACAAAGAATAAAACTATTGTTTTGAAATCGTAGAAACTAAAAAATTAAATTTCAACTAATCTTGACGGACATAAATACATTTGATCATAAAATCTACAATAATAATAATAAAAAAGAATAAAAACATATGATTAGCAAACCCTTATCACGTATGTTACTTACGAATAAAGAAACATCGTGTAAACTTGTCTAACAAAACACTCTTAGTTTGAATGAGTGCAATGGTTTGTCTTTTGCACCTTTTTCTAGAAGCTTGTAAAATCTAAGATTATCTTTAAATTAGCTCTTGGACCATTTTGAAAAAGTTTTTCGAGGTGAAGGCTTGATCAGTGTAATTGTGTTACGATAATATTATTGAAAAAGATAGAAAAAGGATGTAATAAAAAATCGTGTAAGTCAACATAGACCGCAGAAGCAGCAGTATGTAAAGAGCCATTGGGTTGGCTTGCTAAAGAATAAAATTGACATCTAAGTTTGATAAATTACTTAACTCCTGAGATTTGTGGTCGTACTTAGGATGACAAAATATACTCATGTAGAGAAAAAAAAAACGATATTAGAAAAGGAGAAAGCTAAATAGTGTCAATAAAAAATTTAACATAAAATAATGAAGTAATATCTTAAATTATAAGAGTGCAGATAAAGAGATAAAAATAAAGAACACATAAATATTAGTTTATCTTAATCATTGAGATTATATTCAAATGTTAATCAATTCGATCAAGTTTCATTGTCTTTGCAAAGATACTAGTATTCTTTCATCAGTCATTTCTGGTTTAATTTAAATATTTTTTGACTTGTCTTTTTAAACAACTACATATGTATTCTTTGAATAACAAAACCTCTCCAAGAATATTTTTTTTATTACAATGTCTCTTCGGATTTTAAGCTATAACACAAAGTTAAAATTGGATAGAACAGTTATTTGATCTTACTCATAATACAAAACAACAATTAAGTACATGGCTTTTTACACATAATGAATTTTTAGAAAGAGTGTGTTCTTCTATATATGTGTGTCTCTATCATTCTGAGTAAAGCTTTTTTTATATAGGTGTTTGATGAAGATAATTATTGCAAATCTTTGAACCTCACCATTAGCCTTCCTTCATCTTTTTTCATCTTCCTTCCTTTTATATATAGCTACAAAGGGGAGGAAGTAGTGTGTCTCACTCAAAAATGACTTTATTTAAGACTTTACACATTTCGATATGTGTGCTTGTACTTTTTTTGACAAAAAACAAATTTATGTTCCTTTTTGAAATTCAAATATCGAAGAAACTTTTATTCCTTTGATCTGTTAAGGAATAAGTTATACATAGATGATTTGGTTATCAAATATACTGATATATTTAAAGCATTCATTTTAGACATCATCATACCCAATCGCCTTTCTTATATGATCCAAAAAATATTTCTTTATCAAAAACATTTAACCTTATTAATATTAAAACTCATATTCCTAAGAGATTTAAGACTCTCATTTAATCTAACAACTTATATTTTACAGGTATCTACAAAAATATTATCATCAATAAGTAGAATAAATTTATATTTGTTATTCTTTATTTTGTCAATATAAATTTATATTCATTACACTTTATTTTGTCAATATTTAATAAGTGGTGCAATGTTTTAAAATTTAATGTCACAATTCATATACCAAATACCACCACTTAAAAAATAGTAACAATTCAACAAAAAAAAAAAAAAAGAAGAAGCAAAGATTGACAAATAAAAATGTTAAAAAAAATTAACCAATTGAATGATCATATACACAAAAAAAAAATGAATTGATGGATGGTTTCTTCTTATATATTATTATAAAAGTGAAAATTGACAAGCAATTATTAACCAATAATCTAAAAGGTATTATACGATATACATTTGTGAAATTTGGGGCCTAAGGGACTTTTCTTACTCATCTTGTATGTTACACGACTCTGTTCATTAAGTATGCTAATCATATAAGTTGTAAGGAATCATGAATCCAATAATTACTCAAGTAGCTTAGTCAATCAAAATTTATAAAAATAAGTGGTTTATGATACTCACAATCCATCTAAAAAAGTAAACAAACAGGACCAAAAATAATGAAAATATATGGGATTGAGGGTCATCTCCACTACCCACATTTTGATTTACAACCATAAACAAGATAACTTATTCTCCTTTTCCTAAAATAGTTCTTGTAGTGGCAAGGGTTTCAAAACTCTCTGATTTGATCGCTCAATCTTCAAGTTTGTCTAATTGTGATTCTAATAATACAAAGGTTACAAAGAGGTAAAATCAAAAGAAAAAGTATTATGGAAATACATTGTCTTTAAAATCCTAATAAAGAAAAGTTGAACTTCTAGAATTAAAAGTCTAAGAGTGTGGATGATAAATTTTAATAAAATGATTATTTTTTTTTTTTAGAATTTCAAATGTTTTAGGAGTGAAATACTTTATTTAGAAGGAAATTAATTTATAAAGAATGTGAAATTTAAACGTTTCTAAAATTCTTTAAAATAGTAAAATTTTAAATTTTTTTGAAAAATAAGAATATAAAATTCTTAAATTTTTTTTCTCATTCCACCTATATATCTTGTATCTCTCTATTATCTCTCTCATATCTCTTATCTTCCAATTTGCCTTTCGCTCCCTCTCTCCCTTGTCCATCTTTCATACTCTATTTCCTCAATTGGTTCTTTCTTATTCCTTTCTTATCCAATATATGTTTTTCTTAACAAAGAGTCCAATATATATATATATATATATATATATATATATATATATATATATATATTATTTTCTTTTCAACTAGACATCCAAATACCCATTCCTAGGACGATATGTATATTTGCTCATAACACGTGCACAATATTATTTTATCGAAAAATCTTTTATAATCTGTTTTAATTTTAAAATCTGATTAAAAGAACAAAGTGATGTACATTGTGTTGTTCTCACATGTATTCTCTATATTTTCTAAACATAGTTTGTAAGACCCGAGTCTCTCTTCTCTTATCTTTTTCTCTCTTCCACTCACTCTACTAATTCATTCTTAATTCTCCCATTTTCATCATTTTCTCAAAGACTGAAGTTGAAGTAGAGTTGCTCAACATCTTTTGCATTTTCCTCTTCTCTTCTTTCGAATGTGGTGGAGCCAGGAGTCGAAGCTTCTTCTTCCTCGTTCATTTCGTGGTAGCTCAAAGTTTTTCACCTAGCTCAAAACCCCGGAGTTTACGAATTCGAGGTTAGGGAAGCTCCTTTCTTGGTTTTTCTATGAAATTGGTTGAGTCTTTTGGTTCTAATAGTTGAATGTTGAAGTGGGTATTTAATAAATGTAGAACAATGATGATTTGAGATGCTTTTAGGGTTGCATGTTGATGTTTGTAGTTGTTTTGATGATTATATGTTGTTGGGAATGTTTGAGAATGGTTGTATATGCTGGGATTCTTCTGAGTTTTAAGTTTTAAAGAAAAAATCAAAGTGGAGTTTTCTATTTGAAACTTTCCAGGTCAGTCATAGGTGTGATTGACGAGTCACAAGCGTGACTGGTGAGTTATGACCGTGATCTCCTCGGGTTTCATAATATTGTTAAGACAGAACGAGTCACGAGCGTGACTGGTGAGTCACGGGTGTGACTGACTCTATTTGAGAATTTTCTTCTAGAATTCCTTATTTTCAAAGGCTAAATATATATTAAAGTTGTTCAAGTTGATTATATGTTGTAAGTTGATTTTGATGGTGAAAGAGTTGGAGCTTCTATAACAGTTTAGAGATTTGAGCATTAGTGTAGAGATAGCTTAAGATCACATTAGTTGTGGGGGTAATTTCCATAATTAATGAGTTCTCAAGGCAAGTTGGACAAGGACAGTTGCAGGATCCAGAGTTGATGAAGACTTTGGGGTTGTTGGGGACTAAGAAGGTAGTTAATTTTGAGTTGGGGTTGGATGTGATTTTGATGTTTAAGGACATGATTTTCCTACCTCAAGATTCAGAGTTAAGGAGAGCAATATTAGAAAAGGGCCACAAAAGCAGACTTAACATACATCTTGGTATGGCTAAGATGTACCAAGACATCAAACAACACTATTGGTGGTTTGGTATGAAGAGAGATGTGGAAAACTATGTGGCAGCTTTTCTGACTTGTTAGAAGGCAAAGGTAGAGCATCAGAAACCTGGAGGGTTGGTTCAACTGATGGAGGTTCCAAAATGGAAATGGGATAGCATTACCATGGATTTTATGGTTGGATGATTGTTGATAGGATGACTAAGTGTGCTTATTTTCTTCCTGTCAACAAGAAGTGGTCCTTGGAGAAGTTGACACGGGTGTGCATTTGAGAGATAGTGTGTCTACATGGAGTTCCTTCTAGCATTATCCCAAATAGGGATCTAAGGTTCACTTCTAGGTTCTGTTAGAGTCTACATCAGGCTCTGGGAACAAGTTTGAGGCTAAGTTCTACCTATCACCTATAGACTAATGGATAGTTTGAGAGAAGGATCCAGTCAATAGAGGATTTGTTGAGGGCCTATGTACTAAATCATTTTAGGAGTTGGGAAGATGTACTACCATTGGTTGAGTTCACGTACAAGAAAGAATGAAGACTACTCAAAGTAGACAAAAGTCGTATGCTGACTAGAGGAGGAAGCCTCTAGAGTTTGATGAGGGGGCATGTATTCCTCAAGGTGACACCCACTACCAGAGTGGGAAAGGCGATGAGGTCCAAGAAGCTGACGCATAGGTTTGTTGGGCCTTATCAGATCCATCAGCGTGTAGGCCCTATGGCTTATTAGTTGGCTTTACCACCTTCTTTGACGATCCTACACGACGTGTTTCATGTATCTTAGCTACAAAAGTATGTGCATGACCCGAGTCATGTGGTGGAGTAGGATTCAGTCCAGTTGAAGGAGAATCTAACCTTTGAGAAGTTGCCTACTTCAGTGTTTGACCATAAAGAGAAGTAGTTGAGAGGCAAGAACATCAATCTTGTTAAGGTTGTTTGGGATGTGGCTATCAGTGAAGCCACATGAGAGCTAGAGAACAAAATGAGAGATGTTTATCCATTTTTATTCCTCTAGTAGGTCAATTTTCAAGGACGAAATATTTTTTTGTTAGGGAGATTGTAAGACTCGAGCCTATCTTCTCTTATCTTTTCCTCTCTTCCACTCACTCTACTCATTCATTCTCAATTCTACCATTTTTTTCATTTTCTCAAAGGCTAAAGTTGAAGTATAGTTGCTCAGCATCTTCTCCATTCTCCTTTTCTCTTCTTTTGGACGTGGTGGAGCCAGGGTTGCGGAGTCGAAGCTCCTTCTTCCTCGTTCATTCTGTGGTAGCTCAAAGTTCTTCACCTAGCTTGGAACCCCAGAGTTTACAGATCCGAGGTTAGGGAAGCTCCTTTCTTGGTTTTCCCTTGAAATTATTTGTCTTTGGGTTCTAATAGTTGAATGTTGAAGTGGGTATTGAATAGATGTAGAAAACTGATGATTTGAGATGCTTTTAGGGTTGCATGTTGATATTTGCAGTTGTTTTGATGATTATATGTTTTTGGGAATGCTTGAGAATGGTTTTATATGCTAGGATTCTTTTGAGTTTTAAATTTTTAAGAAAAAATCAAAGTGAGGTTTTCTGTTTAATGTTTTTCGAGTTAGTCACAGGTGTGATTGGCAAGTCACGGGTGTGACTGGTGAGTCACAGGCTTGACTGGTGAGTCACAATTGTGATCTCCTCAGGTTTCATAATATTACTAAGATAGAGTGACTCACGAGCCTAACTAGTGAGTCACAGGCATGACTAGTGAGTCATGGGTGTGACCGGTGAGTCTGTTTGATAATTTTCTTCAAGAATTCCTTATTTTCAAAGGATAAAATGTATATTAAAGTTGTTCAAGTTGTAAATTCAAGTTAATTATATGTTGTAAGTTGATTTTTAGTTGTTAAGTTGATGAAGTTGAAAAACCTATATAAAGGTTGTTTTAAAGTTGTAAGTTGTTATGTTGTTAAAGTTATTAAAGGTGTGTATAGTTGTATAGAAGTTGCTAAGTTGTGTGTTGCTTGTTGTTGATAATGTTATGATGATATTCTGATATATAAGGTGTTTATGTTGTAAAGTTGTTAGAATTGCTTATGAAAGCTGATTAAAAATAGTTAAGTTGCATTAAGTTGTTTTGAAGTTGTTTAGACGACTGTTGTTGAAAAGTGGAATGAATGATGCCTATAGTTGTAAAGTTGTATAAAGATGCCTATTGTTGTAAATTTGTACCAAGATGACTATTATTGTAAAGTTGGGGACATATGGCTAAGATATATGTCCTATGTTGAGATACATAGTACTAAGGTGATAAGTTGAAAGTTGTTTTTAAATTTGAATCCCTTAGTACTGTGTGGGCATGTGGAAGTAGTCGATCTATGTCATGGTTGAATAACCAATTTGAGTAAGGTATCTAGTTAGAGATGTAGTCTTTGACTAGATACTAGAAGGTGCGTAGCACTTGGAGGGCAATGGGTGGGCTAACTCCATATGTGGATTGGTGATGCAAGCTAAGGTTGTGGTAGGCCCACACCCAAACCCTTTTGCCCTGATAGTAGTACTAGATCTCCGAGTCTGAGTGGTACACTTGAGCAATTGCCTATTGTTGTCTATACCTGGTTCTTTTCAGAGTTCCTAACGATGCCCTATACCTAACCTGGTTGAGATAGGTCAAACATTGAATTTGGTAGGGTTTATGATGGAGGACCACCCTTGGAGCTTCATGTGGGACCCATTACTAGGTCCATGGCTAGGAGAATGGAGGAAGATGAAGGAGACACTATACCTAGAGATATTCTCATCATGAGTGTGGAGTATTGATCCATCTCCTAGGCCTATTTTGAGTAGTATAGGATTTTATTGTTTTATTTTCCTTTTTACCCTTGTATTTTGGGGTACTTTAGAGGATAGAATTTTATTTTGTATTTTCATTTAGCCTTTGTATTATGGGCAAACTAGTTTAGGATTTATTTTTGGACTTAAATCTTGACTTGTGAGGTCAAAGTCCACCATTTTCTATTTTTAGGTCAAAGGATATTTTAGTCTTTTAAGAGGAAGGGAACCCACACATCATCTAGGGTTCATTTAGGTTGCATTTAGCTTGCATATGGGCTTGCATTACACGGCCATGCAACCCTAAATGCAACCCTAGAGGCTTTCCTACTCCTATATATACCCTTAGCCTACCACCTTGTACACACTTTGGAATATATGAATTTGAGTGAATATTTTTGCCTCAAACCCTCTCCTTAGTCACCTAGGTCTACATGGCCAAAACCTCCCCTCTCCTCCTTGAGTGAGTTTAGGGTTTATTTGTGTGGCCTTCATCTCCACTTGGTGAAGTGAGCCAACCTAGAGCCATCAAAACACCTCCCTCCCTCATTTTTCCCTATTCGCCTACCTTCAATCCTTCACGCCCTTTTTCTCTTTTCCTCACCCTTGGAGAAACGTCCAACACCTTCATCTTCAACTTGATTGTGGAAAATGAACTTCTCTTCTCCTTGGACGTCATTCATGCTCCATAAAGAGAAGGAGTCCATCAGTTTATGCCACCTAGACCGCTCAATCTCAGTTATTGGAGATCTCCTAGTTGTATATGCGTGATGACACATTAGTAGATGTTGCTTATGATGTTGCCTATGTGGTTGCATTAAAGTTGTATATTATGTTGAATTTATAGAAAACGTTGTTCTTTTTAGCTTATTTGAAAGATGAAAAGTTGAATTCTATTGTTGTTTATTGTATGTTGATGCTGTTTTATGATGTTTATTGTTGTGAACTTACCTTGGTTGTTTCCCTTGTGGTTGGGATTGCGGTGACCATAACTTTGTATGCAAGCAGATCAGGAGTAGGTGTTGAGCTATGATGAGTGACGTTCTTTTGGTGGAGACTCAGCAGGAGGGCTGATGCTTTTGTAGTGGTGATTTTTGTTGTTGGCCACTTAGTGGTTTTGTATATGATATTCTATCATCATACTTTTAGTTGTATATATTTTTGAGATTGTTAGTTATATATTCTCTCTCTCTATATATATATATAACTACTTACTAGGGATATTTTATTTTATACATATTTATTGACGCTATAGATTGTGTAAGACCTGACAAATTGTTACATAGTTAATTATACATGTCAATATATCTTCTCTAAAGCACTAAAATGGATAGAGAAAAAAAAAACATTTTCAATAGGTTTCCCCAGAAACATAAACTCATTGGGAATATTCGTTTAACACTATCACAATAGAAGAAGGCAAAATTTGTTTGTATACGTGCAGGATTTTATCAATGAATTTAATGCCCAATCAAAATGGAAAAAATTCTCCAATATTCTTTCTTTTTCTAAAGTCTATAAAATGAAAAATACATACGCATGAAGAGAAAAGAACATGAAAAATATAAAACAATCTCTTTGCAGAATGCTTCCTAAGCTCTCACAATTTTACTAAATACTTTGTTTAAAAAGTGTCTAACTTAGGTTTCATTGTATAATTAACTTTATAGGTTATACTCATAATTTTTTTTGTGTGTTTTTGTTTTAATAAGAACATGAAGAGACTCAATGTTAAATAAAACTTGGTTGTTTCTATAACCTCGGGTAAAGGTATATAAGGCTTAAAGGGATTTGAAGAATACTTTATTATATTTTTGTGTGGTTAGTGAGTTCCTTCATATTGAAGAATTTGAATTCAACTCTAAAGTATATATAAAGATAAAATCTTATTTTATTTTATTTTTTTAACATTTCTTTTATGTTTTCCTTGAAGAAAATTTGTTAGTGTTCCTTGAACACTTAATTTGCGAAAAGTTTTATAAACATAGTTACCTACAATTCAATTCCTTTTTTTAATGCGTACTTGAAGAATTACTAAATATAAAATATTGTTATATTTAAATTAAATACTCTCATTTAATATCTCACTACTTATGATAAATTACTATTATAATTAACAATCCTTAAATAGGATAAAAAGTTATTATTGAATTTTTAATAAACAAAAAAATTTATTAAGCAATTCAACCAAGTACAAGGTGAACATAACTTAGAACAAAACATTATATTCAATTAATTATTGATATTTTAAATTTATAATACATCAATATTTTTTAAAAAAAGAACTAAAATATTAACATGATACAAAAGGATGTTTTTTCAAATTTTTTTTAAAATTCTTCATATTTTATTTTTTATTTCACTTAAATATATTTTATCTCTCTATCATTTCTTTCTTTCACTTATCTATTATCTTTCAATATCTCTCCTCCATTTCTCATATTCTATTTTCTTTCTCCCTTTTTCCATATCTCTATGTTTCCATTTTCTTTGTTTTTTTTCTTCCTATTTCTTTTTATCTTCCTCCTCTTTCTTTTTTCTCCTCCCTCTCTCCCATTTCTTTCAAAGTCGACATAAAACTTATTAATAATTTTATTATTATTGAATATTCAAATTTGAAATTCTTCATATTTTATTTTTTATTTCACTTAAATTGGTGAAGGATTTTTATCACTCTACTTGGCAAACGAACCAAGCTTCGATGTAATATTAAAGTATCGTCCTCGGAAATTTAAGATTTTAATTAGTAATTCTTACTCTAATGATTTACAAAGAGACATTGATATGATTGCAAGTGAATTGATATGAAGTAAAATAGAACAATAATGTAAAATTTATAACAATTATAAAAAGCAAGGATTGGACTCAGGAGCACTTGCTAACTCTTAAATCTTCTTAAAATAAATATGATTTCAATTCATTACTTCCACGTTCATTTAGTAACTCAACAAGATTCCTCAAAGTTGAATCCTAAAGTGATTAATCTAAAACATGATTCCTCTATGATTTGAGATTAACACCTTGCATTAATTACAATAACTTGAACAAAGGTGGCTAATCAAATCCAGTTTATTCTTAGATCAAGAGATGACTAGGTGCAAGATTCAGTTTGGCTTCTCGAAAATGTTTTCCAACAATATTCAAAAACCAAAAATTCATACAATGGGTGATCAAGCCGAAATAAGCATTAAGATAAGAATCAAACACAAGTAATGAAAATGAAATGCATATATAATCAGGAAGTAAAAGAGTTAGTAGTTACACCAGGACCAATCCTCAAAGGTTTCAGCCACTCATGGCTATTACAAGATCAAAGGGAAAGAAGAAGAAATTACAAAGATAAAGATGAAGAAAAGGGGTTGATCCTTGTTCCCAAGTGATCCAACTTCCAATATTCTTTCCAACTCTGTTTTTCCCTCTTTGTAAGCTCCTAATTCTATTTCTGCCCTGTTTTCGTTCTTTTCTTTGTCTCTCCTCAGTCCCCCTTTTATACTGGCCTTCAAAACAAGAGAAAAATCCAAACTTTAACCCACCGCTGCAATTGTGAAACCACAACCATGGTTGTGCAGAGTCCTTCATGTTTAAGTAAGCTCCATGGTTACAACTGTGAAACCACAACCACATAGCTGTTGAGAGTCCTTCATGATTAAGTAGACTGTAGACCCAAGCGTTGTAGCTATAGAGTCCACAACCATGGCTGTGACTCTTTGGAACTTTTCTTGATCTTTAATGCTCCATGGCTCTAGTTGTGGGCCCACAACTATGGCTGTAAGTCTTTGGAACCTTAATTTTTGAACTCCAGATTTCCACGGCCATGGCTGCAGAACCACAGCCATGGCTACAACTTTCTGTCTTCCTGATTTCTCCCCAAATTCTCACAACCATGGCTGCAAAACCACAACCATGGCTGCAGAATTTTGTCTTCCACAAGTTTTTTGCAAACAAGGGAGAAAATTACCATTAAATTTCTACTACTCATCTATCTTCTAATATAAACTTGGTTTTTCCTACATAGGGGTCAATTATAATAAATATATTTACAATTTATCCAAAAAGAGTGCCAAATGCTCAAGCAAATACATGAATAATAGGCACTCAACAACTCCCCCAAACTTAGTCTTTTGTTTTTCCTCAAACAAAAGTTCAACCAAGTCAAAACTAACTAACACACCACTTCTAAATCAATAGGTTGCTTCTAAATCAACAAAAGGAAAAATCATCCATTAATTCATCCACACAAACTATTTTTTGCTCACTTGAGGTGCCCACAATATCAATCAAGCATAATCAAAAAGATTGTAAAACATATCACAACATGAAAATTACAAATTAGTGACTCAACAATACACTCATAAAAATAACTCTCCAAGGGTAAGTGCTTCTCTCATTTCTATTCACCATTTCTATGAGCATAAGCATTGATATCATCTTTCCATCATTACTCTTTGAGAGAAAATTTAGGATCACAAGGACTTTTGAGGGTTATATTAGGGCTTGGCTACAGGGAAACATGGTTGTTCTGGTCAACAAGGTTTAAACTCAAGAGAGAAAAATGAAAGTGAATCATATAACTCTACCTTGTTCACGCTTTCTATTCAACTCCAACCATATCTCTCAACCCAAATTCTTCCTTCCATTGAACACCCTTTCCCTCAGGACTTTCTGCCTAGATTTCAAGAACCCGCTCTCTTTTGAACTTTGTATACAAGTGCTTGCCTATCTTGTTTTTATTTTTGTTTTTGTTGTATTTTTTTAATGAAAATAAAACAAGCACAAGTAATGCTTTTGGATTGAATTTGAACAATGATAACAATAGAGGGGTAATTCTTTCCTTCACACTTTTACAATAAACTGATTTTGATCTTTTCCCTCAACCTTAGCAATTTTCTACTCTCCCCAACTTAACCCCAAATTCATTTTCATCATGCTCTCAAGGGTTTGGTCAAGGTGAAAAATTTGTATTTGGCATGGCTAAAGGTTTAAATGAAGGCTAAGTCTCAAATCAAAGAAGGGATTTTTCTCAACTATGGGCTAACTGTTTGGCTTTAGGCTTAAAAAGAATTCAAGTATGAACAATGAAATGCCTTGATCCTGTCCAGAACTTCTCACAAGAGCAATATTTCAAGACTTAACCAATGCAAACACATATATTATGATGATGGTTCTCAGAATTAGAAGTGTATATGTTATATGCATTGTTTAGTCACTCTCACTCACTAGCTTGACTAAATATTCAATCACTAATATTTCTTGCCATATTGATCAAATGTCTCACAACTTCATGATCAAACAAAAATTGAATGAGTGCAACCTCAAAATAAGCCTTATAACAAACCATTCTTTAGTTGAATTAAGAGATGAATTTTTTTTTCAAGTTTTTTATTTTATTGATTTGAAAGCAACCATATTAAATCACTTCAATTAAAACCAAGAAAGATTGTCAGTTCTTCCCAAAAATTGTTCTGTTGTTAGCTTTGAATAAACCACATGTTTCGCAAAAAATATATTGTCCAAGCTACTAAAAACAATCAACAGTGCATTATCCAAAAAGAAGTAAATATCCACAGAACACGAGTATAAATGCACCACCAAAAAGTATAACCTGCAAACATAAACACCCAAAAGTTCAACCATCCAAGCATAAACAAGTAAATAACCAAGTAGTCTAATTGACAGAAATTTAAACAAACTGGAATTTAAATTGACGAAAATTAAAAGGCTAGAATTTAAAATGACAAGAATTTAGAAGTTGCATGAAATTAAAATGGAACCCTTCGTCATCAGAATGTGGGTGACAGCGATCCTTCGTCATCTCCATCTTGATTGTCTTCCCCTTCATCAGATTCTTCTTCTTTAGAGTCCATTGCATGCTCTTGCTCCCCTCTATGAGTCTGCTCACCACCCCCTCTAGAAAACACAAGACTGTCCCCAAGCAACAAAACTACTTCATTAAATTGCTCTGGTGTAGGTCATAAGTATAAGCTGCCACTGATATCTACCTGATGCAAAAGTATAGTTATAAAAATAAGAATGGAGAGCCAGTTGAGAAATGAGAGGTTTTCTAAGCAAGAGAGAAGAAGAGCCACGAAGTTTTAAGAGTGGTGGTCAATTTTTAAACTGACTAAAACTGTTCCCATGACCCCTATTTATAAGACTTCGTGAGTGGGCGCCATGGCCACAAGCCACAAGCCACAAGCCACCGCTGCGGCAGTGTGAAATTTAAACTTGAAATTTGGCTCTCGAGAGTGGACGCCATGGCTTCCCGGTGGGCACTTCAGCGCTGGAATTTTATTCTTGAGAAAACCATGGCCGCGAGTTGGCACCATGGCTGGGGCCACACAACTATAACTGTGGAATTATTTGTGAAAATTTATACAAAGACAGAGAGTTATAGTTATAGTTATAGTTGTGGCTCTGGCGCCACATCGATGAATTAAGGTGAAAACAATTACATATCCTGAGACTTGGTGCCATAGCTGTATATGCAAGCGCCACAGCGATGACCATTTAATGTTCTGGGAAAACTTTGACCGAAAGTCATCGCCATGGCTACGGTTTTGGCGCTACAGCGGTTGAGATTTTGCACATGAGAAATCTTGACCGAGAGTCACAGCCATAGCGTCGAATTTGATGTTGTAGCGCTGAAACTTAAAATTCTAAGCTTCCAATCAAAGTAAATAACCAATTCACATTCAAAATCACATTCCAAGCAATTGATTCCAGTATGAGTGAACAACAGAATGCTTTAATTTAAACTTCATGAGTCTGCCATTCAAAATCACATTCACACTACATTTTCTTCCTAAGGCATAAAACATAGAGCACCCTTGGAAACTAAACTAAATCAAATTTTTCTTGAGCTTCTTAACATTGCCATTTCAACACCACTATTAAACTTCACATATACTATAAAACATGATCAAAATAACACCTTGCACACTAAGACAATAGGCACCAAAGAATGCAATCAACATAATCATCAAATTTAAAGCATCATCAGGCAGTATAAACACCGAACAACAACAAATCTTGAAATCAAGCATAAAACTGAAAACTCAATAAACATACTATACTACACACTACACATCACAAAACACATTCTACTACACACTAAACATCACAGACACAAAACTCAAAATACTGCACAATAAACAACCACAACCTTTAATATTACACAACACAACACAACATGCATTATGAAATCAAACATACTTATGAACAAAATCTTTTAACTATACACTACACAACACAAAATTCAGAACTTAAAACAGGAATTAAGGCAAGAACATGCTAATTTAATGTCTTTAGGTTGACAATCCCTGCATGATCATGGCTCCTTCAAATGAGTGATGGAAGTGAGTCTTTCAACCTCACCACCCATGTACTTCTAGTGGCAGGATCTTCAAGCTCAATAGTCCCATATGATTTAACTGACTTGATTGAGAAGGGGCCTGACCACTTAGATTTGAGCTTTCCAGGGAAAAGGAAGTTAAACTGTAAGACTTGTTGCCCAAGTTGAAAGTTCCTGTTCAGAATTTTCTTGTCATGGTACAATTTAGCTTTGTGCTTGTATGACTTAGAAGATTCATAAGCTTGCAATCTCATTTCCTCTAGTTCATGCAGTTGAACCTTTCTTTTCTCCCTTGCAGCCTTCAAGTCATAGTTCAATGCTTTCAAAGCCCAATATGCTTTATGCTCCAATTCTACTGGGAGATGACAAACCTTACCATAGACAAGCTGAAATGGTGAGAACCTAATTGGAGATTTAAAGGCAGTCCTATACGCTCATAATGTGTCATCTAGCTTCATAGCCCAATCCTTCCTAGAACTAGCCACTGTCTTCTCTAGGATCTTCTTCAACTCTTTATTGGATACCTCAGCCTGCTCATTGGTTTGAGGGTAATAGGGTGTAGCCACCTTGTGCCTCACATTATAGTGCTCCAAAACTTTTTTGTAGTTGAGCATTGCAAAAATGAGATCCACCATCACTAATCAGTACCCTTGGTGATCCAAACCTGCAAAAAATAATCTTCTTCAAAAATTTAATGACAGTTATGGCATCATCTTTTTGCACTGCACTAGCCTCCACCCACTTTGAAACATAATCTACTACCATGCCAATATATTCATTTCCAAAAGATGATGGCAAAGGGCCAATGAAATCTATTCCCCAACAATAAAAAACTTCTACTTCTAAGATGTTTTGTAGGGGTAGCTCATGCCTCTTGGAAATTGTTCCTGTTCTCTGACACTTATCACAACTCTTGAAATGTTTGTAGACCCCTAAAATTGTCCGGGTCGGAAATAAAAGCTTGAAGACTCTCGAAGACTGAAGGATAATCAACCAGAAGGACTCCTCGAAGGCCCTAGGAGGGTTCTCTGTAGGTCCAGAGGTCTTAGAATAGCTCAAAATAAAGAAGTGGAGGGAAAAAGCCCAATACGGCCGTACTGAACTCAATACGGCCGTATTGAAGCTTCAATACGGCCATACTGAAGTCAGTACGACCGTATTGACACTTCAATACGACCGCTGCGAACTCAATACGGGCGTATTGAAATTTCTGACTTTCAATACGACCGTATTGAACCCCAATACGACCGTATTGAAGTTCAAAAATTTCAATACGGCCGTATTGGCCCTGTAGGCCGTACTGCGCCTATTCCCTATAAATATGACGTCAATTGGACGTCATTCCACACTTTTCAACATAGTTTGAACCCTCTCCTTGAGTATTCTGGGGTTTTTGAGCAGTGTTCTGCCCTAGAAATCACTCGGAGAGTTGATCCGACGAAGTTCTTGAGCCCCGAGCCATTTTGCTTGAGGATCGAACCTAGTCGAGGGGAAATCTTTTGGATTCCCTTAGTTAAAATTTTGTTCTAGGAAAGCGAGGAGCGGGCTTGTAGAGCGAGGGAACGCCAAAACGCTTCCCAGTTCATTTTTTAAAAAGCACGCTTCAAGAGGTTTCCCTTCAATCCTTCCTTTTACTGCTTTCTGTGTGCATATTTAAACTGTCATCATGTAGATAGTCAAATCATAATTGTTTAGAATAAATAGGGGTAATTTAGTAATTTTACGCTGTTATTTTAGAAAATAATCTGTCATAGGGAACCCGAAAGGGGCGCTGTGGGGTGCTAACACCTTCCCCACGCGTAACCGACTCCCTTACCCAACTCTGGTTGTAGTGGCCAAAGTTGATTTTTAAATCAATTGCCTTATCCCTTTTTCCAATGTTTTGAGTAAAACATTGGTGGCGACTCCGCGAACCCTCCTTTTATGAAAACCACTAATCCATGGAGGGTCCCGCTTGGGATTAATATGGATTAGTGAGCCTTTTAATAAAATTGCTCGTTTGACGAGGTCTCAGTTTGAGAATAAGTCATTCTAGCAATCCACTATTTTTAAACAAAATAAACGAGTCCAACCATCCTTCGCGAATGCCGAAAGCCCGTTTCGGGTCGGTGGCGACAGATGGCGACTCCGCTGGGGAAGCCTCGAGAGTCAGTCCCATTTAGTGACAGATTATTTTTAACAAATAATAGTTAAAATTACTTTATTACCCCTCACTTGTATGATAACATGTTTATCTATTTGGCTTTAATAACTGTTGTATTTTTAAATTTACGCAATTGTTTGAAATAAAAACTGTACACAAACCTTTGCACACAACAGTTCCCTCTATACCCGGGGGCATGAGTGATTAACCATAGGGAGTGGATGTTAGTACGGCCGGTTGTCGAATGGGTCTATAGGTGCCCGTAGACCGTTGTCGGAAAACATCACTCAAGGTGATAACCATGAACTTGAGTCCGACGGTGCGTTGGAACTTTCCATCGACCTACGACGAGAGGAATTGGGTCCCTATAATGGGGGCACCTTGGGGGCCTTGGACTGGTGAGAACAGTTAGAACCTACCTTGAATATGCACCATTTCTGCAGGAGACCCCTACCTCGTGATTCGCTCGTGACTGTTCGTGGATGAGTGAATTGTTTGTGTAAATGTTTACGTGCAATTGTTTGTGCATTAATAAATAACCTCGTGATAAGGTCTAAAAATAATCCCCATGCATAAAAAACCATGACATGAGAGGAAAGACCATGTGTGAAAATATAATAAAAGTGAGAAGCATGTACATCATTACCAATAAGACATCATGCATCCTCATAAAAACATACATTTTAGGATCACCAATACCTCTTGACATGAGTGAAAGAGACCCATGACTATAGAGATTCTCCGTTGGGGAGAAATCATAGACAAAGAAGGGTGATAAACTTCCGTCTTAAAAAGGCAGCGCCTTAAAGATGGAGGTTTATCAAGCTCATGTTAAAGAGTGTATTCATTCCGTAAAATAAACTAACTAAACATTCATTTTAGAAAGTGGCTGGTCATCTCTCTGTCCTTACGCGCGCACAGAAAATCAAGAAAATGGAAGCATTGGAAGAGCAAAACAAAAAGCTCACAACCGAGCTTTCACAACTTAAAGAGCAAATGGCGCAAATGATGGAACTCATGCGTCACCACAACGTCCATGGATCTCATCACAGTGAGCATGGGTCCCATCATGAGGAAGAGGAGGAAGAGCATGAAAAAGATCCTCCAAACGCCGTACCCCTTGGGGCAGGAATTATAATAAAAGAGCCCGAGGTATCAAAGGAACAATTCCATGCCCTCGAGGATCGGCTAAGGGCTATGGAGGGGCACGACTTTGACATTAAGGATGCCGCCGACATGTGTTTAGTGAGGGACATTCAATTCCCTCCTAAATTTAAAGTGCCAGATTTCCCAAAGTACGTGGGATCGACTTGCCCTAAAAGTCATCTCACCATGTACTGTCGCAAGATGGCTGCATATGCCACAAATGAAAAGCTCTTGATCCACTGCTTTCAAGAGAGCTTAGCTGAAACTGCACTCAACTGGTATATGCAGCTAGATGGAAATCTAGTACACACATGGAGGCAGTTGGCCGACGCCTTCCTCAAGCGCTACAAATACAACATCGACCTAACACCCGATAGGTCTGATCTTCAAGCCTTGAGTAAAAAGAACGATGAATCCTTCAAGGCGTACGCCCAACGTTGGAGGGAGTTGGCGGCACAGATAGAGCCCCCACTGTCGGATAAAGAGACGGTGTCCTTATTCATCAACTCGTTGACTGGTCCCTATTACGATAAAATGATAGGGAACACAACGACACTCTTCTCGGACATCATCACCATAGGAGAAAGGGTGGAACAAGGACTTAAAAGTGGGAAGCTGGCTAAGCCTTCCCAATCATATGAAGCTAAGAAGGCCTTTGGGAAGAAGAAAGAAGGAGGAGTCAACACTGTAACCATTGCTCCGTCTTCTTCCGCTTCGAAGTCAGGCAAATCGCAAAACAACTCTGTGAAGAAGTTTGATAGACTTCCGACCACTTACAGCGATCTCCTGCCGAAGCTAGTGGAGGCGCGCCTTATAGCTTACATTCCACCAAAGAAGGTGAATCCACCCTACCCCGATTGGTACAATCCACAAGACAAATGTCTATACCACTCGGGGGCACAGGGGCATTCAACGGAGAACTGCCGAGCTCTCAAGTATAAGGTCCAAGACCTTATCGACGCTGGGTGGGTCACTTTCGATTCGACGGCGCCCGATGTGAGCAAGAATCCTCTACCGCAGCAGGAGTAGAGAGAAGGGCAAGCCATGATAGGGCCCCTCCACATTTTTTCTTTTAGGGACTCATGATCAGTACCCGAGATCATGAGGACCTTTTCATGTAAATAAAGGGTTTTGTACAGTTTTACACTCATATGTCAATAAAAAGGCATTTTTCACGCATTATTCTCTCATTTTGTTCTATTCTCTCTCTCTCATTAATAAACTCTAAACCTAAACAGAACCAATAAATAATTATGTCTGTGATTGCTCGCTCTGACCGGGATCTGAAAGCCGAGGGTGAATGGGTTGAGTTGGACAGTGATGAGGAGACCATCTCTCCGGATCTGCAAAGACTGCTAGATCAAGAAGCTCGTCTACTCCAACCGAATCAAGAAGAATTGGAGACCGTGAATTTGGGGCAGGGTCAAGAATTGAAAGAGGTCAATATTGGGACCCGTATCAGTAATGGAATAAAAACGCAATTAATTCAATTATTGAGGGAATACAAGGACGTATTTGCATGGTCGTACCATGATATGCCCGGGTTGGACTCCAACATTGTCGAACACAAGTTGCCCTTAAAAGAGGGGTTTCGACCTATTAAGCAAAAGCTTCGACGAATCAAGCCCGAATGGTCGTTAAAGATTAAGGAGGAGGTAGAAAAACAATTGGACGCGGGATTCTTGGTTGTATCCCAGTATCCCGAATGGCTGGCTAACATTGTGCCAGTCGTCAAAAAGAATGGGAAGGTTAGAGTGTGTGTTGATTATAGGGATTTGAATCGTGCCAGCCCAAAGGACGATTTTCCCTTGCCACATATTGATACACTCGTGGATCACACCGCCACAAACACACTCTATTCCTTTATGGATGGATACTCGGGGTATAATCAAATCAAGATGAATATAGAAGACCGCGAGAAAACTTCTTTCATTACACCCTGGGGAACTTTCTGCTACAGGGTGATGCCTTTTGGACTTAAAAATGCGGGGGCCACCTACCAACGAGCGATGGTGACTCTATTCCACGATATGATCCACAAAGAAATTGAAGTATACGTGGATGACATGATCGCAAAGTCAAAAGACGAAATGGACCACATCCAATATTTGAGAAAATTATTCAATCGGCTTCGTAAGTATCAGCTTAAGCTAAACCCGGCTAAGTGTACTTTCGGAGTTCGGTCGGGTAAGCTTCTTGGGTTCATCGTCAGTAAAAAAGGCATAGAGGTTGACCCCGATAAAGTAAAGGCAATAATGGAAATGCCTCCTCCTAAAACTGAGAAAGAAATTAGAGGATTCCTCGGCAGGGTGAACTACGTCGCAAGGTTCATCGCACAGTTGACTGACACGTGCAAACCAATATTCAAGCTGTTGCGCAAGAATCATTCCGAAACTTGGGATGAGAATTGTCAACGAGCTTTTGACAAGGTCAAACAGTGCTTGGCCAATCCACCAATATTGGTGCCACCTGTCGAGGGAAGGCCATTAATCCTCTATCTGACAGTGCTTGATGAGTCCATGGGAGCCGTGCTAGGGCAACAGGACGAAACTGGAAAGAAAGAACAAGCCATCTACTACCTGAGCAAAAAGTTCCTTGATTATGAAACCCGCTACACGCCGTTAGAAAAGACTTGCTGTGCGTTGGCGTGGGCAACACAAAGGCTCAGGCAGTACATGATAAGGCATACTACTTGGTTGGTTTCCAAAATGGACCCAATTAAGTACGTGTTCGACAAACCAATAATCACTGGGAAGATTGCCCGATGGCAAGTGCAATTATCAGAATTTGACATCATACATGTCACACAAAAGGCCATCAAAGGCAGTACCCTAGCTGATTACCTAGCACATGGGCCGACCAATGATTACCAATCCCTTCAGGATGATTTCCCCGACGAGCACATAATGAGTATACAACATGAAGAACTAAAAGACGATGCGTGGACCATGTATTTTGATGGAGCCTCCAACATGCTTGGACAAGGGATTGGGACAGTATTAATTTCCCCGCAAGGAAAGCATATCCCCTTAACGGCAAGACTCAACTTTGATTGTACAAATAACATGGCCGAATACGAGGCTTGCGCGTTAGGAATCCAAGCAGCAATCAACAATGGTATCCTAAAGCTCAAAGTATTTGGAGATTCGGCTTTAGTCATTCACCAACTGCGAGGTGACTGGGAAGTCCGAAATCCTAAACTGATACCATATGTTGAGCATATCAAAGATTTGATACAATTTTTCCAAAGTGTCATCTTTGAATACATTCCAAGGGAGGAGAATCAGTTTGCTGACGCTCTTGCTACACTATCATCGATGTTCGCCTTGGATAAGGAGCATGAAATGCCCATCATCAATATCCGGCGGCACGATAAGCAAGCGTTCTGCCTACTGATAGATGAAGCTGTTGACGATCATCCATGGTTCCATGACATCAAACAATATCTGTCAAAAGGGGAATATCCTGATATGGCTAGTGATAATGATAAAAAGCATATCCGAAGAAGGGCCATGGGATTTCTGTTGATTGGAGAAACCCTCTACAAAAAGAATTATGACTCGGTCTTGTTGAGATGTATAGACCAAGTCGAAGCTCAAAATGTAATCAAAGAAATACATGAGGGGGTTTTCGGTACCCATATTCCCGGGCCTGCAATGGCTAAGAAAATCCTCAGAGCAGGATATTATTGGTCGACCATTGAAAAGGATTGTTACCAATACGTCCGGAAATGCCATAAGTGTCAAGCATATGCCGACAACATTCATGTCCCACCAACGCCACTCAATGTTCTGGCTTCACCATGGCCATTTGCAATGTGGGGCATGGATGTTATTGGACCCATCGAGCCAAAGGCATCCAATGGACATAGGTTCATCCTTGTGGCCATTGACTATTTCACCAAATGGGTAGAAGCGGCATCGTATGCTCACGTGACCCGAAAGGTGGTAACATCCTTCATCAGAAAGAATATCATATGCAGATACGGTATTCCTGATAAAATCATCACTGATAATGGATCCAATTTGAACAATAAGATGGTGGAAGAGCTGTGCAAAGAGTTCAAAATTCAGCACCATAACTCTTCCCCATATCGACCAAAGATGAATGGGGCAGTTGAGGCAGCCAATAAGAATATCAAGAAGATAGTACAAAAGATGGTTGTCTCATTCAGAGACTGGCATGAGATGCTACCCTTCGCTCTCCACGGTTATAGGACTTCAGTACGTACATCCACAGGAGCTACTCCATTCTCCCTTGTTTATGGAATGGAGGCAGTTCTGCCGATTGAAGTCGAGATACCGTCTCTGAGAGTAATCATGGAAGCAAAACTTTCCGAGGCAGAATGGGTTCAAAGTCGATACAACCAATTGAACCTTATCGAAGAAAAACGACTGAACGCCATATGCCATGGTCAAGCCTACCAAAGGAAGATCAAAAAGGCTTTCGACAAAAAAGTCCATCCTCGGATCTACCATGAGGGAGAGCTGGTGATGAAGAAATTACTACCAGCTCAAAAGGACAAAATCGGAAAGTGGGCCCCAAATTACGAAGGACCATATGTGGTGAAGCGAGCTTTCTCCGGAGGAGCATTGATTCTCACAGACATGGACGGAGAAGAACTTCGATACCCAGTCAACGCTGACGTGGTAAAGAAGTATTATGCTTGAAGACGTTGCTTGCATCAGCCCGCTAGGATGAAAACCCAAAAAGGGCATCCTAGGCAAAAGTTAGGGCAAGACAAAAAGCCCGCCAGTACAAGGGTACTAGGCAAAACAAAGGCAAAATTATCCCCGCTAGGACATGTCCTAGGCAAAAATTAGGGGCAAAAGAATAAGATATAAAAACAAAGCAAGCAACGATCACTTGAACCGAAAACCAAAAGGCGGTTCAAGTGATAATCTTCTAGAAGCAAGCGTCTTGCAGTATCTACACTCCTGGCTCAGGCATCTCACCCGAAACAACTAGGGAAACGGGAAGAGCAGCAATTACAGATATAATTGTTTAAGCCAAAAATGTATAGCCAACCTTGGCCAGCCATTCTTCAGAAATTCCCTTTGTAAATCTTTCTGTATAAACATTTGTGAATATCAATAAAATATCCATTTGTTTCTTTTCTTTCTTGACCTTGTGATTATGCCTTTAAATTGATGTTTTTAAAAATTGTACGAAACTCTTAATAATCGGTCAATAAAAGAAAATTGGAGGGGTTCCTGTAAAATCCATAATCTCCTGCATAAAGGCTCACAAAAATACTCCCTCGCGTCAATGACAGAAAGTCCTCCAAGAAGAAGAGGATAGGGAGAGCCACTCACTTTTCTAAATAAATGAACAAAAATAAAAAATTGTATTGCATTTGTGCATCACACACACATTAGTTGCACATTCAAAGACCTTATCATGAGGCAACTGCATAAAATAGAAAAATAGAAAATTGCTTGTGTATGACAGCAGCAAGCAAAATACAAAGATTCAGAAAATCGGCAGCATCTCTCAGAATAATTGAGCCTGGAGAGGCTTGCCGAAAGAATACTCTCAGAATAATTGAGCCTGGAGAGGCTCGCCGAAATAATACTCTCTCATAATAACTGAATTTAATTTAAATTCTGTACAGCAAAAGCCAAAAACATAAAAAAAAAGGCAAGATACAGAAAAAGCCAAAAAATAAAAAGGCAAGAATACAGAAAATCCAACAACCAGTTCGCACAGAACAACTGAGCCTGGAGAGGCTCGCCGAAACAATACTCCTCATCCCCCACATCTCAAAATAATTGAGCCTGGAGAGGCTCGCAGAAATAATACTCCCCAGAGAAACCTCAACTCACGCTCTTGGACTCAAAATCCCCAGCAAGAGCTATCAAAGCAAAATCGTCAAAGACCCCAATGGAAGTACGATCACCCAAACAGAATATCCAAGTCAAAGGACTTAAACTTCCTCAGTGAAGATAGCTCTCCAACTCGAGTGTCGAGTGAGGCTAAGCCTGTAGAGGCTTCCTAAATAATACTCTGGGATACATAAGATCCCCAAATCCCCAGTCGCCTACTCAAGAGGCATCCCTGCAGAAGGAGAAGAAAATAAAAATCAATGATCATTCCCCAAGTGGAATCTGGCTCTCAGCCAATCATTGAACGTCAAGCTGATATGCCTAACAGAAGAGGCTAATCAAAATCAACAACAAAATCCCCCAGTGGATAACAGCCTACACAGAGGCAGCAAAATCAGAAAACAAAAAGAGTTACCCGAACAAGGATAACCGGGATACTCCACCAACGTCGAAAGGACGTCAGCCAATCATAAGGCACCGCTCACATCAGAAAGAGCATCTTTGTGTCTATACCCCAAAGGAATCAGAAATTCTCCAGAGGGCACCAACTACGCAATGGAAAGTTGGGACACAAGAACCTATGAGTAACTGCACATCCCCTAGACGGATCCCTGCGTTATCCAGCCCTTAGTGGCACAAAATCAAAAAACAACCGTCGAAACAGCATCGTGGACTGTGGAGACAAAATCATCACCAAATCCCTGGAAAGGAGATATTCACGCTACCCCCGTCGTCACAAACACGGAGGTATGCAGCCTCCGGCTCGGACAATGAGCGAAGCTATCTCTGAAAAAGGGTACTCACCGCCTACCGTTGTCATAAAGGTACTTAGCTTCCGGCTCGAACAAAGAGTGAAGTTAAGCCTGGAGAGACGGTACTTACAGCTTCCAGCTTGGGCAACAAGCAAAGCAAGGCCTGGAGAGGCAAAACTCATACTGCTCACCGTCGTCACAAGGGTGTTTAGCTTCCGGCTCAAACAAAGAGTGAAGCTAAGCCTGGAGAGACGGTACTTACAGCTTCCAGCTTGGACAACAAGCAAAGCAAGGCCTGGAGAGGCAAAACTCATACTGCTCACCGTCGTCACAAAGGTGCTTAGCTTCCGGCTCGAACAAAGAGTGAAGTTAAGCCTGGAGAGACGGTACTCACAGCTTCCAGCTTGGGCAACAAGCAAAGCAAGGCCTGGAGAGGCAAAACTCACACCGCTCACCGTCGTCGCAAAGGTGCTTGGTTTCCGGCTCAAACAAAGAGTGAAGCTAAGCCTGGAGAGGCGGTACTCAACCATCAGCGTCATCAGAGGTGCGTTGATGTCCAACTTCCGGCTCGAGCGTCGAGTGAAGTTGACCTTGGAGAAGGTAAACTCAGCTACCGAGGATGTCAAAAGCGCCGAGGTATGCACCCACCTGGAGAGGCTACTCAACATTTTTCCACCGGAAGACGCTACAAGTCAGAAGGTCGGCACAATACCCGGACAATTGGGTCAACTCCTTTACTTGTCAGCCGATACACCAAAAGGCCGTCCGACTAAGTAAAGGGGGGGCAGCTGTAGACCCCTAAAATTGTCCGGGTCGGAAATAAAAGCTTGAAGACTCTCGAAGACTGAAGGATAATCAACCAGAAGGACTCCTCGAAGGCCCTAGGAGGGTTCTCTGTAGGTCCAGAGGTCTTAGAATAGCTCAAAATAAAGAAGTGGAGGGAAAAAGCCCAATACGGCCGTACTGAACTCAATACGGCCGTATTGAAGCTTCAATACGGCCATACTGAAGTCAGTACGACCGTATTGACACTTCAATACGACCGCTGCGAACTCAATACGGGCGTATTGAAATTTCTGACTTTCAATACGACCGTATTGAACCCCAATACGACCGTATTGAAGTTCAAAAATTTCAATACGGCCGTATTGGCCCTGTAGGCCGTACTGCGCCTATTCCCTATAAATATGACGTCAATTGGACGTCATTCCACACTTTTCAACATAGTTTGAACCCTCTCCTTGAGTATTCTGGGGTTTTTGAGCAGTGTTCTGCCCTAGAAATCACTCGGAGAGTTGATCCGACGAAGTTCTTGAGCCCCGAGCCATTTTGCTTGAGGATCGAACCTAGTCGAGGGGAAATCTTTTGGATTCCCTTAGTTAAAATTTTGTTCTAGGAAAGCGAGGAGCGGGCTTGTAGAGCGAGGGAACGCCAAAACGCTTCCCAGTTCATTTTTTAAAAAGCACGCTTCAAGAGGTTTCCCTTCAATCCTTCCTTTTACTGCTTTCTGTGTGCATATTTAAACTGTCATCATGTAGATAGTCAAATCATAATTGTTTAGAATAAATAGGGGTAATTTAGTAATTTTACGCTGTTATTTTAGAAAATAATCTGTCATAGGGAACCCGAAAGGGGCGCTGTGGGGTGCTAACACCTTCCCCACGCGTAACCGACTCCCTTACCCAACTCTGGTTGTAGTGGCCAAAGTTGATTTTTAAATCAATTGCCTTATCCCTTTTTCCAATGTTTTGAGTAAAACATTGGTGGCGACTCCGCGAACCCTCCTTTTATGAAAACCACTAATCCATGGAGGGTCCCGCTTGGGATTAATATGGATTAGTGAGCCTTTTAATAAAATTGCTCGTTTGACGAGGTCTCAGTTTGAGAATAAGTCATTCTAGCAATCCACTATTTTTAAACAAAATAAACGAGTCCAACCATCCTTCGCGAATGCCGAAAGCCCGTTTCGGGTCGGTGGCGACAATGTTCATATGCATCTTTGAACAAGGTTGGCCAGTAAAATCTAGATTGAATAACCTTTGCTGTTGTTCTCTCTCCATTATAATGGGCTCCATATGGTGAGTTATGACAATGCCAAAGAATATCTTTAATCTCAGCTCCAATGACACATCTCCTTAGTAAGCCATTAGCACCTACCTTAAACAGATACGGATCATCCCAAACATAGAAATTAGAGTCCCTAAAGAACTTCTTCCTTTGGTGCCAATTGTACTCTTCCGAGACAACCCTTGTTGCCTTGTAATTTGTCATATCAGCAAACCAGGGCCTTTCACTCACTGCAAACAACTTTTCATCTAGAAATTCTTCTAAGATCTCATTTTCTTGACTAGTCACTTGTTCATTGATAAGCCTTGATAGGTGATCAACAACATGATTCTCAGCAATGACCCTCAAGTTCCATTTTTCCCTAATTTGGTTTCACTTTTCATTGTTCATTGTCATTGCCTCAAAAGCTTATTCTCACTTTCTCAAGCCCAAAATCTTGAAAAACTCAAAATACTCAGATTGTGTAATTGTGAGAAAGTAAAAGAGGTAATATCTAGTGATGACGGTGAAAAGGTGTCTACCATTTTTCCTAAAATGAAATGTCTTGTGCTCAAGGATCTTCCAAAGTTTGTCAACTTTTGTCAAGAAGGAGGATTTTTTAATTGGCCTAACTTACAAACAGTAATGGTGAAAAATATTCCAAGCATGAAAACATTTTTGAGAGAATATCATCTTAATACACCATTGTTGAGATCAGTGCATATAACATTTGCTAAGAAACTTTGGCTTGGAAATTTGAACAAGACCATATCATTTATTTACGACAATCTAGGTGTGTAAATTTTAATGTTATATGCCAAAATTTAAAAACTTGTAACATAATAGTGTTACTTTTACAACTTGTTTTTATATACACGATATATATCATTTGTTTTATAAAAGATATCTCCCATGCAACATATGTATTGTTCTTAATTTAAATTGTTAGATGACAACAATTACCTTTTGATTATATTAAATTATTTCAAGTTTTTTCAAAAAAGAAAACTACTAATTATTTTGATAAAAATGGTTTAGGATCCGGTCTGAGTTTATTTTCCTCAAGATGCGATTTCAACACCCATTGTGACCATTAAAATCTTATTTTGATGAGTATACCTACTCAAGAAGACCCCTTGATGCCAAAGGTAAAATTATTCTAGTGGGTTTCTATTGGGCCTCAATTTAGCAAGTAAAATTATGAGGCAAATTATTGGTTTATTAACTTGATAAATTTGGTTTACCTTTCAAATTTTTTCAATATCAGGAATGAAACTTCAAGGAAGAATATGAAGACTACATATTAAATAGAAGAGATCAGAGAAAAGGCTTCAAAGTTATATTAATCAATTATAAACATATACATTGCATTAGCTTTTAGATGTAATATTATTCGTACTTTGTGTATAAAAAAATATAATTCATACGTCACTATAAAAACAATGTAATTCATACATACATAAATATTTTTAGGATAACATAAGTTTTTAAATGTTTAAGATACATACATAACTGATTTTTGGTTTAAAGGTGAATTTTCATTATAGTCAATTGGTAGGGGTGAATGTTGTTGATGAATGGGTAATGGATCCAATAGTTATTTTGAATTGTAAGGTTGGAGTCCTACTGATGGAAATCCGTTTGGAGAGACTAGATTGATGTAGTTCCTCCTCCAAGTTCCTTGAACGAATCTTTTCCTTCTTGGTCTCCTCCTAGCTTTGTACAATGGCTTCCAAAGGTGTTAGAAGCCATCTTCAAACACACATGGAAAGGTAAAGAGCCCCCTTGGAGATGCCACACTCATGGAGTCATAAGTCCCTCCAAATCTCACCGCATTCAAGAGAGGATAAGAGAAATGGAACAAGTTTTAAGGAGAGAAACAAGCTTTGAGAGAGGATTAGGAAAAATGCATCTAATTCATTAATACTCAAAGTTAAAGTTCAGCCAAATCAAAGAAATCCTATATATAGGAATTTGGTATATTATGGTGCAAGCTAAACTTACCATAGTCAAGTGTAACCATGGTTTGCTATCTTGTACTTAAGCTAACCAATCCTAGTTATCTTTCTACAAGTCTATTTAGTTGTCTAGAAGTTTATGGAACAAGTTAAGTTAATCCTAGTTTAAGAATAACCTAGGTTAGCTTAAGTTGACTCCAACTACCTAATTTAATTATTACAACTACTAGACTAATAATTACTTTGACTAGTTTGTTAAGATGTCACTATCAAGGCCATGCGACTTATTTAACATGCTTGGATGGCTTGTTCATTAAGCATGGGCATCCAAACCACTTGCTTTGGCAAGTGGACATCCAATCTTAATGGGCTAGAAAAATGTTTGGGCCATCGAAGCCCAAATAAGTCTATGGCCTAAGCTAATTACACCTCCCCTAAACTATTAATTACACCTTTAAAGAAGAATAGAAGGACAAAAATTCTTATACTACTTGACCCAAAATACATGGTGAAAAATATCCTATACAATCAATACTAAAAATGTAAAACAACAATAGGAGTCCTTAAGGTAGGATACACTTCCAAATGTAGGGTACCCTACAAAATAAGGGTAAATGCCCTATAATTTTTCAGACCATCTTTATCATCCTTTATCCTTTTTGGTTCTTTTCCTTCCAAAGGGATAATTAGGAAGTAGGTTTCCATCATCCCCTCCCTCTTCAAAAGGATTTTCCCTCAAATGAAGTGGTTGTTCCACATCAACAACATCACCTACAAGAAAAACATGAGGCAAATCATTAAAGATTATATATTCATATAATATGTGTACAAAGTGCACTGTATGAGGAATTTCTTGTATAGTCGTTAAAAAGGTCTCTAGACTAGGAAGGATAGACTCTCTAAGAATAAGGATAGGATCCTTACTATTGTGTAGTTTGTAGTGGAAACTAAAACCTAAAAAGGTAAAACTAGTAAAACTACTATCTTTCTTCACAAACCCTTCGGAAGAGACACTTTGTTCCTTACTCTTCTCCAAAATTTGTGTTTCTTTTTGTTTCTTTTCTTTTTCTATGGATGGTTCTCTTTTAATGTAATTCTTGGAAGAGTACTCTTCTTCATTTATGTTCTTAGGGTGTAAAAAGGTAGAGGATTCCTTCTTATGAGAAGTTTTCCTTTTGATTTGTTGCTCTACCCTAATGCAAAGTTGGACCAGTTCACTTAAATCTCTATAGGGTAAAATTTCAACCCTATCTCTAATCTCAAGATTAAGTCCACTTTGGAACCTAGCAATGGTGGTTTTTTTTATCCTCCCTAATCCCTACCCTTATCATATAGAGCTCCATGGTTTGTCTATACTCTTCTACACTAAGGTTTCTTTGTTGGAGTCTTTGGAGCTTGTCCATTAACTTCCTAGCATAGTATAAAGGTATATGCCTTCTCCTTAAAGTGTTGCTAAGCTCATTCCAATGTTGAATTGGAGGGTCATCTCTAAATCTTTTCTCTCTTTCTAAGGAGGTCCACTAATACATGGATTTCCCTTGAAAGCTCAAGGTAGCCATGTGAACCTTTTTCTCTTCACTCACTTTGTGACAAGTGAAGAGTTGTTCCACCTTTATCTCCCAATCTAGATATTCTTCTATGTTGTCTCTACCATAGAAGTGGGAAAAGTCAGCTTTAGGTTCTCTATGTTCATGCCTAGGCTTTTGTTGCCTTGGGGGCCCTTTGATGGAGGACCATCCTTGGAGCTTTATGTGTGACCCATCATTAAGTCCATGACTAGGAGATTGGAGGAGGATAGGGGAGCTAACACCCCTAGAGACATGCTTCTTATGGCTAAAAACTATGATCATTATCCTAATCCTTGTTAGCATAGAATTTTTTTATTCCTATTTTGCCATTGTCTTTAATTTCCCATTTTTACCCTTATATTTTGGGTATCTTAGACATAGGATTTATTTTACTTGTATTTCTTATTTTACCCTTGTATTTTGGGATGTCTTAGTCATAGGATTTATTTTTATTTATATTTTCCATTTTACCCTTGTATTATGGGGTGCCGTAGATGATAGGATTTTTATTTTGTAGCTAGGGTATTTTATAAGGGTGAGAAACTAGGCCTAGACATATTTTTGGTGAGTATTGAATTTATTTTTGGACTTGGAAAGGCTTAGGCCCAAGAGGAGGGTACCTAGGTAGCATGGTCTTATCATGCACCTAGTTGTAGCTTAACCAAGCCAAAGATTCCATCCTTGGCCACCAAGTAGGCATCAAATTAAGGTTGCATGTGGCATGAATTTGTGTTGCATTTCCATCACATTTAGCATGGAAATGTACACACTTTATGACCTAGCTGTCACCCTAAATGTGTACCCATTACATCACACCCTAACCTATATATACGCTAGGTATTGCTTCATGTAATCACTTTGGATATTGAATATAGAGAGCCTTTGTGCCTTTATATTTTTTCTTAGTCTCTCTTGGCTAATTTCGGCCAAACCCTACCGATCTCCACCCTTGAGAGAAAAATCCTAGAAGTGGCCTTCATCACCCATGGAATGAGCCAAACCCTAGAGTACCCTCTCAAACCTTTCATCAAACACCTTTCCCTCATCGTCCATTTTTGGTCTCCCTTCTAAGAACACGCCCAACCTTGAAGAACTTTGATCCAAAGAGTTAAGGAGTCCTTCTCATTGATCAAAATTCCTCCATCATTGCTAGCAAGGATCCCACCATCCTTGATAATCATCATAGTGATGACTACCATAAAACCCTTTATTAGAAGTGACGTGGGTGTGTGAGTGTGTTGGCTTTTGGGCCTACTAGTTCCTTCTACATGTTTTCCTCTAGAAGGCTTATAAGGTCTTTCACCATCATAGTGTCTAAGTTTGGAAGGCCTATTTTCATTAAAGCCCTTGGGCTTTTTAATTTAACCATTTCCATGGTTAACCATAAGTTTAGCCAACATCTTTTTCAATTCCTCATTACCCCTTCTAAGTTTTTCATCTTTTTTTTTTTTATTAATTTTTTTTATTTTCTTCCTCTCTTTTTCTATTTTCCTTTTTTTTTAATATATATTTTCCTCTTCCCTTTTCTAATATATTCTTTTCTTTTCCTAAGTTCTTCTCTAGTAGTACTCCTATGACTTTGGAAATTATAACCATGCACACTATTATGCCTTGAATGATAACTCATTTTTGCAAAAAAAGATTTTCATAATTTTTCTAATAAAAGGCAAAAATAGAGTGATAAAGATTTTCAAAATTTTTTTTCCTTTTTGGTGCTAGACTTAGTACTTGGAAGTCTATGTATACAAAGTGAACTATCAAGGGAAGTGAGCTACTAAGAGCCACTTAATAACCAAGTATTTTCAAGTAAAAATTACTAAACTCCATTATACTTGTCTCATAACAATTTTGCACAAAAATTTAAGTGTATGTGTGTGTGTAGTGACTATTTTTTATCCGACCTTTTCCTGCATGAATTGGGAGACTTCTGAAACGAGAAAAGCAACCCCTGAGATCGAAGGAGGGTACGAAAGCGGGCCAAGATGGAGCACGAGAAGTCTAAGAGGCATTTCTACAAAAAAGGGGGCAAAACGCTAATTCTAGGTCCATAATGGCCATTCCCAGAAGTGGAACGACCATTCCCTCTTTGTAACACACATGGCTCTGCGCAACCATTCCAATTGACCTAATCATATGTAAAATTGAGGCACAGAATGATCGTTCTAGTGTTGGGAATAATCGTTCCCCTTCCCTAGATGCCTATAAAAGCATGCCATGGGCTAGTACTTCTACACACTTAATTCCTTTCCGCTCCTTGAGAATTCTGAGTGATAGTGAGATTCTTGTAGAGCGAAGGGGCTACCAAAAAACGCCCTTATGTTGATTTACAAGAAGAGTTATAAAAAGATTGCTTTGGAGGTTCCTAATTCTTCTATTTTATTTATTTATTGCTTTGTTTATCGCTTTTTCTTGTATGCATAGAATAGGCACCATTTAGATAATGAAATTGATGCATATGTTATAGATTAAGATAATGTAGAGATAAATTATCGTATGTTTAATAAAATAAAAGGGGTAGAAATTTAGTTACACTTTTATTACGCTAAATTTTTCATAGGATACTAAATTTAGGCGTTGTAGGGTGCCTAATACCTTCCCTGCACGTAACCAACTCCTGAATCCAACTCTAGTTATGAAGGTCAAAGTTGACTTTTTTGAAAACATTTTCTTTTTCCCATGTTTTGTGTAAAATATCAGTGGCGACTCCTTCAAACTCTCTTCAAAACCGTCAGATGGAGGATTAGTATGATCTTTAGGCAATCCAAAGCTGATGAGATTTTCAAATCGGAGGTCCAAACCATCTGTTGTCAAGGTCAAGATTTTTCGATTTCCAACATATGGTGACTCCGCTAGGGAAGCTAAAAGAGGGTAAGACCCATTCAATGACAAATTTAGTAAAATAAAGCATAATCAAATTTTTACCCTTTTACATTGTTTGTTTACAACATGGTTTAAAAAGGCTTTAATAACTGCATGATTACTTTAATTTTTGCACTTGATTGAAAATAACTATACACAACCATTGCACACAATAGTTCCCTCTATACTCAAGGGCAAGAGTTTGAATAGACCATAGGGAGTGGTTGACATACGACCGACCATAAAATGGGTCTTAGCCACCTACAGGTCGTTTTCAAAAATCACGTTCAAGGTGATAACCAATTACTCTAACTAGATACTTGGACGGACCATTGGCGTTTGCCAGTTGATGACGATAGAGATACTAGATCCCTATAATGTGGGCACCTTGGAGGCCTTGAAATCGGTGAGAACAGTTAGAACCACCCAAGAATATGCACCTTTCTCTGTAGGGACCTCAACCCATGGAAATAAACGTGACTACTCATGGGTGTATGTTGATTGAGCATATGTTTGTGCATTTGTTTGTGTACATTGTTTGCTGTTTTGAATAATTCCCCTAAAATAAAGAAAACACTCAAAATACCGAAAAGAAATGCATTATCATGAGAGAAAAAACCTAATATGAAAGAATAAAATCAGTAAGAAACATGCATCTCATATCTTTTTCTTTTAGAAAAAGTCTTCATATTATTCTACCACATTTTTTTCTTCTTGAGCCTCTTCATTCAAGACCCAGCCTTGAGGGGTCTTCGCCATCTTCAACTTCTTTAAACTAGCCTCTCTTATCTCATGGAAAGGCCTAGTGAAGCATCACCTCATCAAATACATCAACACCAAAATAGTCAATGAATCTCGTTACTAAGACAACAATAGGATTGATATATCTAATGAATCTTGAGCTTTAGATGATATATTTACCTATTGAGATTCGGCAGCATACATCAACCGTTATGTTGTCCTAGTAACCAATGAATTTTGATGGTCAATGAATCTTGAGTTTGTATCACCATTTAAAATATGCCAAATATAATATAGATAAAAATAATAGTAAAATATTGAATTTGTCACTTGTATATAGAGTTGTCAAAATGGGTTTGGCCCGGTGAGCCAACCCGGCTCACCACGGGTTCAAGCCGGGTTGGGTTAAAATTTTTTTGAAAATTTCAATGCGGGTCAAATTTGAACCCGACTCACTAACAACCCGGCTCACTAACAACCCGGCTCACATGGGTTGAACTCTTGGTGAGCCGGGCTGGCCCACCAACCCGTGATTAAATTTTTTTTTTTGAAAAAATACAATAATTATTAGATCATGGTGCAGTCCAACATGAGACAATAATAATTTAATGTTGGATTGAGATTTGTAATTTTTATGATTTGGGATTGTATTGGAAGTTTAAGATGATTTTGGATTATATTTGAAGTTTAAGATGATTTTGGATTATATTTATCTATTTGAGATTATTTAGATTTGATTTGATTGTATTTAAAATTATCATTTAATGTTTGGGATGAATGATTCATTTATGGATGTCTTAATTAAGAATCTCATATTTTTAAAATAAGTTTAAATTTGTGGGTTTTAGTTGTATATTAAGAAAAAAAATGGAAAAAATTATTTTTTTTTAAATGTGAGCCAACCCGTTTAACCCACCAACCCGTGGTGGGCTAGGTCGGGCTCGATTTTTTTGAGCTCACTGATAAATGAGCCGGGTTGGGTTGGCCCACCAAATGGCCAACTCGTAGTAGGCCGTGTAACACCCCGGATGTTACAGGCCGGGCCGGACCGGGCCAAGTAGCCCGTTTTGACAGCTCTACTTGTATAGGTGTTCATTGTTATATTCTTATAATATGAAATTATTCAATATTTTTTTAATTATGTTGGTTTCGAAATTTTTTACATTAATTTTATATTTTCGTTTTAAAATCTAAAATTCAATAATAATAGATTAAAACATTTTTTATCATGCAAATTAAAAAATAAACTCATAAGTGCATTTAAAAATAGATTTTTGACTTATTTAAAATTATGTTTATTGGTCTATTTAATCTTATTAATATAAAATATAATTTTAAATAAATCAATAAATTGTACTAAACTTTTAAAAATATCAGGTTAAACCTATAAAAAAATGTAATAAATAATATATTAGACTTAAATTTAAATTTTATAAAATATGTTTGACCCGTATATTTTAAGTTTGTATTAACTTTACCAATTCTCATCCATAATCATTGATGATACCTACAAATCGAAGATTATAAATAGAAAGATTCATATAGCTCGTCTAAGATAGAATTCCTTAACAAAAGATGATTCAAAAGCATAATTATGTTATAGTTAAATATTGTTTTACAAAATCTATAATCTATAGTGTCTCTGTTGATGAAAACATAATATTATAGCCAACCGATACTGCATAATTATCTCAATTTATTATTTTTAGATATGTTATTGGTGACTTAAGAGATCAAAACAATATTTTTTAAAATTTTAGGACTAAAAAAATATTAAATTTGATCAAAATATAAATCCTAAATTTAAAATACTGAAAACATATTTAAAATTATATATATATTAATTGATCTTTTTATACTCAATTTTCTTTAGAAAATGTGTCAAATATTGTCTTACAAAATATATTCATTAGTCTCTTTGTTAGCAAAAACATAATATTAAAGTCAAGCGATATTGCATAATTAAAGTAAAAAATAAAGGAATATGAAAAGTGTAACATCCCAAATTTTATTCAATGAAAAGAAATATTTTTTTATGTATTTATTATGTGAATAAGTATTTTATTTATGTATTTTACTATTTACGTATACGTATTTTTACTATTTATGTATACGTATTTTACTATTTATGTATATGTATTTTACTATTTACGTATACGTATGTATGAATAGTATTTTACTATGCAATTGCACAGTGAAGGGGCGGCTGAAACGTGGGCTGCGGATTCTTTACGTTTCAAAATTTTAATTAATTTGAATATAATAATGAATAGTGCATAGTGCATAGTAATTTATAATATTATTTTAATGAATAGTGCATAGTGCATAGTAACTTCAAAAATTCTATAAATAGGGGCCTAAGGTTTTGAAAATTTAGAATTCTAGAGAGAAGGAAATTCTGGAGAAATAGAGAGAGAAAGTAAGAGAGAGAGAAGGAGAAAGAAAAGGAGGTTCTGCTCTAGTGTCTTGTTTAAGGAGAAAGAGGAAGAGATTCTGCCCTAATTCCGATTCCTTTTAAGGAAAGATAGAGAGGAGGAGATTCTGCCCAAATTTCTGTAAACCCAGGTAAGGGGGGGAGTGGGAAACCTCGCTTGGGGGGTGTGGGAATAATTGTTAAATAGTTTGTTTGTTGGATTGGCTCCCGATCCCTTGCATGTTGTTTATTTCTTTGAATATGTATTATTGATGTGTTTTGTTTTATATCTTATTTATTTACATATTAGAATCTGTTATTTGAATGGAAGGCTAAGCCTCCTAAGTATTTATAAATTTGTCATCTATTATTTAAATGGAAGGCTGAGCCTCCTTATTATCTTATATTACCTTTTAAGCTTCCTACTTTACTTAAAAGATCTTAATATATTATTATTGAAAAATATGATACCTAAGCAACCTCTGGACTGTTGGATTGTTGGACTGTTGGATTGTTGGACTGTTGGACTGTTGGACTGTTTGGACTGTTGGACTGTTTGGACTGTTGGACTATTGGACTATTAAATTGGATTATTGAAATAATTCTTAATTATGAAATATGAATATAATATGTGTAACATGCTAAAGGTTGAGTCTGTGAATGTATGACATGCATCATATGCACATATTACTCCAGGTGTGCCGCTGAGGCCGCATACCCACGACTAACAAGGTGTACCTTTGAGTCACCCACGATATGCTAACGAGGTGTATGAACACCAGTGATAGGTGTGCCTTCGGGACACCAGTGATGTAACATGCTAACGAGGTGTATGAACACCAGTGATAGGTGTACCTTTGGGTCACCAGTGATAAATTCTGAAACTTCCGTATGGCGCCACATGCATACATTAGTGAGTCAAGTCAAGAAAATCATTATACATAAGCATATATGTGAGATTGATTATATATGTGAATTATATTGTGTGTGTGTGCTATTTAACTTTTATTTCTATATCTGCAACTGAGTGAGAAGTTTCTCACTCCCTTGTCATTTTTGTGTATATTTAAATTATGATGCAGATAATTAGCATGAGGCTGAGGATGTTGGTGGTGAAGCTTAGGCTTCTGTTTGGGTTTCGCTCTGATAGGATGTGACATCGGGATTAGCTAGACTTATTGTTAAATTATTATTATTTTTTTTCTTTTGTAATTTTTATGTTATTTATGTTGAAAGTGTGTATTTTTGTCATATTATAATTTTACTAAAAGATTATAAGTTAATTCCTAACTAGGAGGCTCTGCCACCTTTACTGGGATTAATCTATAATCTTTATTTTATTATTTCTTGACAATTTGATACTTACAGTTGAAAATTATGAATGTGCATCTTTTACCCAATGATACTTGAGATAATTATTTTATATTAGACCAAGAAAGAATTTATATATAGATGGTTTATATCTATTGTAATTATGTTGGGGTAGAGGGTGTCACATTTAGTGGTATCAGAGCAAGTCGATTTTATCAACCGTGTGTGTTATGTGCTTATCATGACTCTGTTGTGTACTCTGACTATGTCTTGTTTGTTGTGTACTATGATGATGATGTTCGTCTTGTGTTGATATTGTTGAGTTTGAGATTGTTAAGTTAGTTTGTAATCAGAGGAATGATAATCATGATAGTGTTAGCCAACTCGAATTATTAGAACCTTGGATGGGACGTGATATATTGAGTGTACTAAGAGTTTATGATTGGTGAAGTTTCTGACATCTATAGTTGTAGCAGGTTGAATCTAAAGGTGGTTGTCTCTTTGGTGAGAGATCGAAATGATGTTAATTCCCTTAAGTGTTATTATTGGTATGTTAATTATTTATGGTTTAGGTAGCATGAGAGTTGTTTTGATTGAGAAAAGTAAGGAGAGACTTGAATGAGAAATTAAGTAATGAATTTGGAAAAAGTTGAGGTATTTTGTGGCATTAGATATATTGATACATTATTGCTATTTGGTGTCGAAAATATTTTCATTATAGTTTGTTATGATAGTATGAGTATTATATCGACCAAATTTATATTTTGAGGTCTTTATGAAGAATATGGCTTTAGATATTATCTTTTCAATAGAACTAGGATAAGATGAAACAAAAATCTAGAACTTCAAGTTATGACTGCCTTGGTGATTAGAAATTTAGTAAGCACTGAATTTATTAGTGGTGATATTTGAATCTTTAGCTAAAGAGATGATCTCTTGGAAATCTTATGTCTTCATAAAGAGTTGTAGCTTATTCACTTAACTTTCGTTTGAGATAAGTTTGAAATCACTTGGATGAATACAACTCTGTGTGTCAGGCAGATATATGCTATCATGATATTTTGAGTTGTTAGGTATAAAAATAGATTTAAATATGATATTTTGAGGTTTTGTATTTGATAGGTCTATTAAAATGATATAATGCAGAGTAGTAAAAGTTGGTTCTTGTACATGCTATAGGATGTAAGCAATGATCAATTCATACATGCTTAGGAATGATATTTATGAAAAAGGTATTCTAATATGATTTGATATACATGTATGTAGAAATAAGAATAGATGACTTTATGGATCAATCAGTGGAGGGTTGCGATAATAAAATGTTTTTGACCTTAGGATGTGAGATGATCATATTAGAGTATAGATTTAAACTAGATTGTCTAAGTATGAATTTGGATTGTATGAGGTGAGTATTTTAGACCATGAATTTCTTGCGGAGGAAGATTTACCTAAGTTGTGCTTAAGTGAGAGATACTTGAGTCAATTAGTAAAATCAAGAGTCTTGTTTGATAGTTTATATGAAAATTCAGTGAGTAATTTTTTTTTTAACAGCTGTTCATGGTTTAAACTGCTCTCACTATAAAAATTGCTTTTGCCTTCGTTTCTTTGGTTATTAAGATGTTTCAGTTCACTAGGTTGTTTCTTGCCTACCCTTGGAATCAACCGTAAGGATAATCTATATCAGGAATTCTTGAACCTATGTATATTTTTAACTACCCAAATCATTTCGTTGCTTACTTCTTTGAATTACTTACTATTACCTTTGACTGAATTGACTAGAAAGGAGTTACATTAGTATGGGATAACAATTGAGGAAGTAGTTTTCAAACTCTTAAGGAAAGATTGACTAGTGTTAATATTACTAGATTTTAGTAAGATTATTGTGATATATAAATATGTCTCTGAAAATAGGTTTAGGAAGAATATTGTGGCAAGAAGAAAAGATAGTAGCTTATGTTTCTAAGAAATTGAAAATTCATGAGAGAAATTACCTTACCCATAACCTTGTTAGCGACTTTGTCATTTATACTAAGATTTGGAGACACTAACTATATGATTCTATGGTTGAGGTATTTAGTGATCATAAGAACCTTAAATATCTTTTGACCAAAGGGGTTGAATACGAGATAAAAGAAATAGTTGAAATTTCTTAAGGAGTAAAATTTTGATCTTATTATTTGGCTAAAGCCATTGTGGTGATTGATGTTTTGAGAAAATCTTTATCTTTCATTATGATTAGAGAGATGAATCTTTTTGGCTCAAATTAGAAATTTAAGTTTGGATTATAAGGTTACTTCTAGTATTGTGAGATTAAGTATGAATAACGAATGGATTGTTGAAGAAAATTATAGGAGCATAATTAGTTGATTTATTTTGGTAACAAGTTATAAGGCTATAGGTTAAGGTGATGGATATGATTATGACTTGGGTGAAGATGACATGGTGAAACTAGAGAACTGATATGGATACCGAGTGTACATTATGCTTAGGTACCTGATCTTTAGAATTGATCATAGAAGAGTTTGAATTGGTTGTAGATAGAGTAGTAAAATTAGTGATCTGATATGTGTATCTAATGCTTAGGTGTTGATGTTGTGGCAAATATCTGGATTACAATGATAACCAAATTATTATTTTGATGATTTCAGGATTGAATTTGATTGCAGAATTTAGAAACTTATGCTTGATGTGTAAGATTACCCTAGTAGCATTGAATTATTTAAGTTGGAAGTAACTATCAGATTAATAGATGAGATTAGAGGAACTAGGAGTTAGATCCTTTATTAGTGACCCAAATAAGCAAGAGATTAGAAAGGACACAGTTGGATGTTTAGTTATAAAACTTGAAAGGACATAAGAGTACTCTTAACATTTATTTAGGAGTTACTAAAATGTATCAGAGTGGCGCAGGGGAAGCGTGATGGTCTAATATGGAAAGAGAAGTAGAGAACTTGAATCAAGATATGGAGAGTGAGTTTAAATTTGGAGTGGATGGAGTTTTGAGATTTAAGGATAAGTTGTGCATTCCTAGTGTGCTAGAATTTAATAAAGCAATCCTAGAAGAAGGTCATAAGAGTATCTTTAGTATCCATTCAGAACCTACTAAGATGTACCAAAATATTAAGAAGATATTTTGTGACCTAAGATGAAGAGAGGAGTAAAGCAATTGTATATTTATGGTTAGCATACTAGAAGTTTTTAAGAATCTTGTAGCACTTAGATGCTCCATTTTGGAAGTAAGATGGTGAATAGATAGACCCTAGTGGAAGATTTGTCTAAGACGCTTAAGAAATTGATTTTGTTTGTGTTTAAGTGGATAAATTCGTCAAGATCTTTCCCTAAGCAAATCCTTTGAGGAAATTGATAAAAGTTGTACATCAACAAGGTAGTGATGTTGCATAAGAATTAGAAGTAAGAATGCGAAGAGTTTACCATTGCAAAAATTTCGGGGACGAAATTTCTAAAAGGAGGGGAGAATTGTAACATCCCAAATTTTATTCAATGAAAAGAAATATTTTTTTATGTATTTATTATGTGAATAAGTATTTTATTTATGTATTTTACTATTTACGTATACGTATTTTTACTATTTATGTATACGTATTTTACTATTTATGTATATGTATTTTACTATTTACGTATACGTATGTATGAATAGTATTTTACTATGCAATTGCACAGTGAAGGGGCGGCTGAAACGTGGGCTGCGGATTCTTTACGTTTCAAAATTTTAATTAATTTGAATATAATAATGAATAGTGCATAGTGCATAGTAATTTATAATATTATTTTAATGAATAGTGCATAGTGCATAGTAACTTCAAAAATTCTATAAATAGGGGCCTAAGGTTTTGAAAATTTAGAATTCTAGAGAGAAGGAAATTCTGGAGAAATAGAGAGAGAAAGTAAGAGAGAGAGAAGGAGAAAGAAAAGGAGGTTCTGCTCTAGTGTCTTGTTTAAGGAGAAAGAGGAAGAGATTCTGCCCTAATTCCGATTCCTTTTAAGGAAAGATAGAGAGGAGGAGATTCTGCCCAAATTTCTGTAAACCCAGGTAAGGGGGGGAGTGGGAAACCTCGCTTGGGGGGTGTGGGAATAATTGTTAAATAGTTTGTTTGTTGGATTGGCTCCCGATCCCTTGCATGTTGTTTATTTCTTTGAATATGTATTATTGATGTGTTTTGTTTTATATCTTATTTATTTACATATTAGAATCTGTTATTTGAATGGAAGGCTAAGCCTCCTAAGTATTTATAAATTTGTCATCTATTATTTAAATGGAAGGCTGAGCCTCCTTATTATCTTATATTACCTTTTAAGCTTCCTACTTTACTTAAAAGATCTTAATATATTATTATTGAAAAATATGATACCTAAGCAACCTCTGGACTGTTGGATTGTTGGACTGTTGGATTGTTGGACTGTTGGACTGTTGGACTGTTTGGACTGTTGGACTGTTTGGACTGTTGGACTATTGGACTATTAAATTGGATTATTGAAATAATTCTTAATTATGAAATATGAATATAATATGTGTAACATGCTAAAGGTTGAGTCTGTGAATGTATGACATGCATCATATGCACATATTACTCCAGGTGTGCCGCTGAGGCCGCATACCCACGACTAACAAGGTGTACCTTTGAGTCACCCACGATATGCTAACGAGGTGTATGAACACCAGTGATAGGTGTGCCTTCGGGACACCAGTGATGTAACATGCTAACGAGGTGTATGAACACCAGTGATAGGTGTACCTTTGGGTCACCAGTGATAAATTCTGAAACTTCCGTATGGCGCCACATGCATACATTAGTGAGTCAAGTCAAGAAAATCATTATACATAAGCATATATGTGAGATTGATTATATATGTGAATTATATTGTGTGTGTGTGTGCTATTTAACTTTTATTTCTATATCTGCAACTGAGTGAGAAGTTTCTCACTCCCTTGTCATTTTTGTGTATATTTAAATTATGATGCAGATAATTAGCATGAGGCTGAGGATGTTGGTGGTGAAGCTTAGGCTTCTGTTTGGGTTTCGCTCTGATAGGATGTGACATCGGGATTAGCTAGACTTATTGTTAAATTATTATTATTTTTTCTTTTGTAATTTTTATGTTATTTATGTTGAAAGTGTGTATTTTTGTCATATTATAATTTTACTAAAAGATTATAAGTTAATTCCTAACTAGGAGGCTCTGCCACCTTTACTGGGATTAATCTATAATCTTTATTTTATTATTTCTTGACAATTTGATACTTACAGTTGAAAATTATGAATGTGCATCTTTTACCCAATGATACTTGAGATAATTATTTTATATTAGACCAAGAAAGAATTTATATATAGATGGTTTATATCTATTGTAATTATGTTGGGGTAGAGGGTGTCACAAAAAGACCGCAAATGAGAATATACATATAATATTAGAAAACATAATTGAGATTTTATATATATATATATATATAGTATTAAATAACATAATAGATATATGACTTAAATATGTTTTTAGTCTCTCAAATTTAAGTTAAGTTTATTTTTAGTCCCTCAAATTTAAGGTAAGTTTATTTTTAGAACCTCAAATATAAAATCGACCTTTTCGAGCCTTTTGTGATGCAAAATTATCTATTAAATTATCATAATTAATTTGTTCTTGATGACTTATATTTGGAGTATAGTCAAGTATGATCGAATAATATTTCACATCTACAATTTTTTTCATAATTTTTGTTTTGATTTTACTTGCTAACAAATTTATCAACTCATTTTGTATATTATGCCCGAGGTAATGATTATGATTTTTATCATTTTTAACTCAAAGAATATATTCTTTCATAATTGGATCAAATTCGACAATCATTTCAGTTAAACTTAAAAAGTTTTCACTACTTTCTTAATAAATCTTTTCATTTTTTCCACAAAAGGCTAAGTTACTTTTACTAAGGGTTTTAATAACAACAATAATTCTTAACAACACCTTTCTCCAATGTTCTTTATCTCTATTTATTTTTTCTTTAACACTCAACTGTTATTTCATGGCTCTTCAACTTAGCACTAAGATTTCTCCAATCTCTACTACCTTCATTAGCTAGTTTACTTGTAAAAGAAACAACATTAAGCAATTTGCAACAAAAAAAAAAGACTCTATCCAAATCTCTTAAATAAATTAGTCATTTTCTTTCATTTTTCTCTCCATTAGGCAATTTTTTAGTGTAATTTGATGAAGAAAAGTACCTAGAATAACTATCCTTTAGAAAATCTATATCAGTTACTTTAATAGAGCCTTTTTCTACTAATAAGTCTCTCAATTTTGTATCAATATTCTCCCATTGACTTGGATCATATATATTTCTAAGATTAGAATCATCTTGTCTTGTAATTCTCTCCTCATTATCTTGAGTTTGAGAATCAGAATTATCCTCTCTTCATTAATTACTTCTCTATTGTTGTTTTCACCTATATCTATATTGTTATCGTGTTCATTCAAAGAGCATCCACTTGTATTTTCTAATTCGTTTTTCTTGCTTATTTTTATAAATTTATCCATAGTTCCTTTTTGTGATTAATTAAAGCCTTGACTTTTCTCTTCTTCTTCTTCTTCTTTTTTTTTTTTTTTTAAGTTTTGAATGGCCTGATTCATATTTTCTAGTTGACATATTTGTATATTTTTATATAAAATTAAAAATTATAATATATAACACTAAATATAAGTATATAATATAAGACTAAGTTAAAACAATAAAACTTGATTGTCAACTACCAAACTTGATCATAGTATATTTGTCTTGATGTCTCAAGTCTCCTTTTGTTCGCTTAAATTTAATTTAAAAATTTTAAATTTCTAATGCACTTTCTTGAATCTGCAAATTAAAATTATTGAGATTAATTAAACTATAAAATAAAAAATAAAATTATTTTAGATGAATTCATCAATCTCGCAATTGAGGATTAGGGTAGAATTATATATATAAAAAAAAATTTGTTAGGTTTCAAACTTTTAAATTAACCGTTTTTTAATAGAAAAGACAACATGATAATTTGATAAAGGAACATATAACAAGCATTTACAAAAGAAAAATCGAGTGAATAACAGTACATCAAGTTCTAATTTTTAGTTTTTACTTGATATTGACGTAGTGACGCACCCAAAAGGAACAAAAGCCAACACAAACTCCAATTCTCTTTCTCTCTAAGCCTTCCAAATAGAGACATGCACAAAAATACACAATAATAGTGCAGCAATTGGATAATAGGTTAATGGCACTCAAAACAAATGTCAAAAACTCAAATTGAAGCAATAATGTAAAAGAAGTCAAGCAGTGGTCAAAGAGACTCATAGAAAGAGAAAGGAAGGAGATAGACCTGGATAATAGAAAGAGATAGGAAATTAGAGAGTTTTAGGGTTTCTTTACCTATTAAAATAACTATTTAATATCTTTTTTTAAAAAAATATTATTATTGATTAGGAGAAATTTCAAAATTATTATTCATTAAATAGTATTTATAGTACCAATATAAACTTCATAGTCAGTAAGAATATTTTAAAATTTTAATTAAAAATTATTTTAGGTGTAATTTTAAAATTAAGTATTTTTAATTTTATAGTAGTATATTAATGTTAAAAAAAAATTGGAGGCCTAAAATCCTTGTGCTACTTGCTTGGGTCTCTTAGATATTAAAACAAGTTTTTTAAAAATTTCATGATTAGGAAAATAATTTTAAATTTAAAAGATAAAAAATAAATTTACCTTAAATTTAAAGGACTAAAAACATATTTAAACGTATATATTATAATTGAGCTTGAGCAAATAGAGAGGACCGGAAGAAACTGAAATTATCATAGATTATTAGGTAGCGGTATTAAGAAAAATCATTAAACTAAACATATAATAGTTGTAAATATATAAAGTATTAAAATATAGAATGAAGAAAAAATCACAAATGAGAATTATTATAATCTCATATATATATATATATATATATATATATATTATAGATTATATAATATTTATTTGATAATATAGATATTGTAATTTTAAAGTTAATATTATTAGTATCCATGATTACTAATTAATCAAACATAAATGTATCAATTCTTAGTAATTAATGACATTAGAAAAATATTAAATATTATTTTTTATTTTTAGTTTTATTTGAATTTTAAATCAAGTATCGTTAATATATTTTATTAATTTATTTGTTTCTTGTTAAAGAAATTAATTCTTTTTGTTTTTATATATAATAATATTTATATGTAGAAAAGCTTTGGAGAAAAAAGTGTATTGTAGAAGTTGTTCTGTTTATATTATTTTTCATAAAAGCATGCATTTCGTGGTGACAAAGTAATTGTGATATTCTTATTCTAGATCGTGGCATTAGTTTTAAGTAAGGAATTACTTTTGGAAATTGGAAGAATCAAAGAAAGGAATTACTTAAATTTAAGTAAGGAATTAGTTTTTGAAATTGGTAGAATGAAAGAAAAGAATTACTTAAAGTTGATGTGCATTGACAGAATAAAACATTGAAGCATTCATTCTAAGTTATAAATATTTCGACTTCACGGATATGAAATTATATTTATTGGAGAGTCTGAAGCAGGTAAATTTAGCTGAAGACTATCAAAGGGACAATTAGAAGGAGCGGCGTGCAGGTACACTACCATAATCCATTTCATTTTGAATCATAAAAGCATATATATAGTTAGTTATTTAGACTCAATTAAACATACCATTTTCTGTCTCTAATTTGCTTTTGCACTATATGTATTCTTTTTGAATTATACAAATCCATACACATCATAAAAGCATATATATAGTTAGTTATTTAGTTTCTATTAAACATACCATTTTCTGTCTCTAATTTGCTTTTGCACTATATGTATTGTTTTTGAGTCCTTGTAATAAAAACAGTTGAGTTGAGCTTTGATATACAAAAGCACATAAAGAGGAGTTTCTTCCATAAAAGCACATACCAAGGACAAACTATATTCATTCATATATATTTGCAGCTATGTCTATACTTTTGGACTGGATAACTAATAATGACTTGCGAAAAGGGAGGAGGCAAATTTTCCTCACTAAGACTATTGGCTTCCACCGGGACAAGGCGGAGGACATATTGGTGACAAATATTTATGACTTTTTCTTCATACTATCACTACTCATTTTCTTTTTCCTACTATTGCAATACAACATATTTTACTTTACGTGTTTAGTAAACAAATCAAATCAAAATGTTTTATTATAGTCACCAAATTAATGATTCTTAAATCTAGCGTAAATTCAGAGTATGTTTGAGAGAGAGAGAGATTTTTATTTTAGTAAATATTTTTAATTTAATAATTTTAAAATAAAATATAAATAATAGATTAATTATTTGAGAATATTAAGTTTATGAACAGTGTTAACAATACACCCCTAACATACTCTTCTTAATACCATCTCTCATTGAATATAATTTACTAAAAATCAAAAACTTAGGAAAGAGGGTTATTATATAGAATGAAAGACCCACCAATTTTTATATTTTTCATCGGTGTTAGTATTCTTTTAATTTATTATATTGTAAGTTGACAACATTAAGTTTATATGACAGTATAAAGATTACGTCCCCAATTAATTCGTATTATTTGTTTACATCCTAACAACCTTAAGAAAAATTGGCTTATCATGAAGAATTGCCTTCGATTATACAGAAAATATCCCATCATCTTGAACAAGTCAAAAATGCCACAATAGGAATGGAATTTCCGGAAACAAATACAGTGCATTGTGAAGACTTGCCCAATTTAAGGAGTTTTTCCTCAGGAGACATTGTTGAATGGCCATACTTGGAGAATCTTATTTTGAACCACTGCCCTAACTTAAAGAAGTTTGGATTCGGAAAGATAAAAGAGTCACGATTAAAATCATTCATCATGGAAAATCAAGTGCAACATAATATTGACACACAAGTTACCAATTTTTTTGAATCATGGGTTAGTTCTCTATCAAAACACTATTTGCCATAATAGACTAAAAATATTAAGCTTGTTTATGGTTATACTTTTGCCTTCTTTAATTGTTATTAACTACGATTTTCAAATCCAAACTTTTTTAATTAATTAAGTCCATTTATTTTTTAGACTGAGTGACCTTTGATCCTTTTATAAATATTGTTCTATTATAAGTCTTTAAATTCTCATTTCCTACTTAAATTCGTTATGAAAATTTAATATTATTAAATTTTTTAAAATCTTTTTCTACTCAAAACTCGTTAACCAAAACATTAAATTTCAACCAAAATTGAAAAATATCAAAATTTTTATTTGTCAAATTAAATCCTATTTTACAACTTTCAAAAAATTCTTCAAATTTTCCTAAATTTAACACTTGAATTTTTTATCTTAAATTAAACATAAATTTCAAATATGTACATAAAGAATTTTCGATAAAAAAAATGTGCATTTAAATTTAAAATTTGAGAAACTTAATTACAAAAAATAGATTACCTTACATCTTTCAAGGTATTGGATATATATTTAACGAGTCTTTTACTCTGTTTGAACAATTGCCACTCCAGTTGCGCAAAATGGTAACAAGTGAAAAATTTACAGGATGATGAATTATCAACAATTACTAAGTATGAAATTGGTGACAATGAGGAATTACGCAAGATATTAGATAATCTTCGACCATCGCATTTCACCAACTTGTTACTATTCCAGGCAAAAAATTGCGATGACATGTTGGTTGATTTTCTTGTTAGTTTGATGAAGAGGTCAAATAAACTTGAAGTTATCAACATTCAACAATGCAACATAGAACCATATTTGTTTTACTATCGTCATGATCTTATCCTTGATGAAGACAGACATGGTATATATTTCACACAGATGAGGGAATTAAAATTAATAGAAATATATATGCTAATAGAAATATGGCCTTGGAATCCAACAAGAATTTTTGGCCTTGAAAATCTCCAATTGATACACATCAAAAGTTGCCCCTCTCTAATACGTATATTCTATTATTATGCAACAGAGAAGCTCCACCAACTAAATGAATTAAAGTTAGAGGCATGTGTGTCGTTAATACATCTAGTTTATTCTGATTTTAAAGTGTTACCAGCAGCAAAGTTCCCATCACTAACCAAGGTAGAGTTAAAGTCTCTCTCAAGACTGAATTGTTTCTACATTCATGGAGTAGAATTTCCAATTCTAAAAACCTTGACAATAGAAAAATGTCCTCAATTGACATCATTCACAAATGGGTTTGCAACCGCAAATGCACCATCCACAATTACTGATGGGAAGTCTTTCTTTGAGCTAAATGAACTCACATTACGTAGTTGTTACAAGTTGGTTGTTGTTGTGTCATCTAAGACTTTACAAGAGTTAAGAAAATTGAAGAAACTCATTGTGAGCGATTGTATGGAATTGAAAATGTTATTCAACATTGATGGAACAATATCTCATTCAACTGAGCTCCTACAACAGTTAGATGAATTGATCTTGAATGATCTACCTAATTTAACCCAAATCATCAACAAAGAAATTGTCAAGTTCTATCAAAACTTGAAAATCCTACAAGTGAAGAATTGTGAGTCTCTTGAATGGTTGCCCATATCTCAAGTGCTAAAAAATATGGAAATTACCAATTGCACAGCCTTGCATAAAATTATGATCATCCAAGAAGAAGAAGGAAAGAGAGGTAAAACCACCTTTACTCGATTGAAGGATGTTTCCCTTGTAAATCTATTAAATCTCTCCATTGCCTTTCCTATTGCAGCTAAATTTTCAAACTTAGAAAAACTGAAAATAGAAAATTGTCCTAGTCTAAAGACTTTAGTTGAAGAGTCTAACGAGGAGAAAGATCATCTAGAATTAGATAATTCAAACTATTTCTTTCCAAATTCAGTAAGTTTCTTCACTTTAACATTTTAGAAATAATATTCATTATCGGGAGGGTGTATGTATACATAGTTTTTTTTTATTCATCTTTGTTCCAAATCATTGAAAATTATTTTTTGTTCTTTGCAGTTGTCATTGGACAAATTGAAGGTACTTTATGTAATGAATCAACCGGTTGAGGAGCTTTGGCACTACAATTATCCTTCTGAATCATTTTGTGAGTTGGAAAATCTTACTTTGAGAAACAACAAAAAGTTATTGAGTGTCTTCTCCCCTGCCATGATAGTAAGATTCAACAAGCTAAAAAAATTGACTTTGGAAAAATGTGAATTATTGGCCGAGGTATTTATCCTTGAAGGTGACAAACCAAATCATGATAACCAAGAAATGCTTCCTCAACTAAGGGTGTTAGCAATGAGTAACCTAAGTAATTTGACATGTTTCTGGAACAAGGAACCTCAAGTTCCATTTTTCCTTAATTTGGTTTCACTTTTCATTATTCATTGCCATTGCCTCAAAAGCTTATTCTCACTTTCTCAGGCCCAAAATCTTAAAAAACTCAAAATACTCAGATTGTGTAATTGTGAGAAAGTAGAAGAGGTAATATCTAGTGATAAAGGTGAAATGGTGGCTACCATTTTCCCTAAAATGAAATGTCTTGTGCTCAAGGATCTTCCAAAGCTTGTCAACTTTTGTCAGGAAGGAGGATGTTCTAATTGGCCTAACTTACAAACAGTGAGGGTTAACAATATTCCAAGTATGAAAACATTTTTGAGAGATGATCTTAATACACCATTGTTGAAATCAGTGTATATAACATTTGCTAAGAAACTTTGGGTTGGAAATTTGAACAAGACCATATCGTGTATGCACAACAATCCAGGTATGTAAATTTTAATGTTATATGCCAAAAATTAAAAACTTGTAACATAACAGTTTTACTTTTACAAATTGTTTTATATACATGATACATATCATTTTTTTCCTAAAAGATATCTCTTGTACAAGATATATTATTAATTTAAATTGTTAGATGACAACAATTATCTTTTGATTATATTAAAATATGTTAAATTAAAAAAAAATGCTAATAATTTTTTAGGATTTTGTACTTTTTTATTTTACAAGGTCTTTTCAAACCTTGTTTTAAAGCTATTAATTTTGATAAAAATGGTTCAGGATCCAATATGATTTTATGTTCCTCATGATGTGACCATTAAAATCTTATTTTGATGAGTATTGCTACTCAAGAAGACCCCTTGACATCAAAGAAAAAAAATTTCTAGTGGGTCTTTAGTGGCATTCAGTTCAGCAAGTAAAATTATGAGTTAAATTATTGGTTTATTAACTTGATAAATTTGGTTTATCTTTTAATTTTTTTCAATATCAGGAATGACATTACAAGGAAGAATATGAAGATTACATATTAAATAGAAGAGATCTGAGGAAAGGCTTCAAAGTCAAATTAATCAAGTATAAATATATACATTGCATTAGCCTTTTAGATGTAATATTATTCGTACTTTGTGTATAAAAAATTATAATTCATACTTGTCTTTAAAAACATTGTAATTCATACATACATAAATATTTTTAGGATAAAATAAGCTTTTATATGTATAAATACATACATAATTTATTTTTGGTTTAAAGGTGAACGATCATAAAAGTCAATTAGTAGGGGTGAATGTTGTTAATGAATGGTTAATGGATGCGACGGTTATTTTGAATTGTAAGGTTGGATTCCTACCTTTCGAATAATTGGGGTTACCGATTGGGGCTAATCCAAGAAAGAAAGAAGTGGAAATCAATAGTGGAATTGGTGGGAAATAGATTAATGTTTTGGGAAGGCGTGCAAACACATTTCAACATGTGGAAGGGTGTTTTTAATCAAATTAGTCTTGTCATCTCTCCTGATCTACTTGTTTTCTTTTTTCCAAGCTTCGAAAGATATTATTTCTAAACTTGAATCCCTATTTAATTTTTTTTTGTGGGGTGGGAATGCAGAAAAACATAAAGTTCATTGGGTGGCGTGGGAAAAGGTGCATGTGTATAGCGAATGACGAAAAAGGTTTGGGAATAATAAATCTTAAAGCTTTTAATTTGGCATTGTTAGGAAATGGCATTGGAGGATGAAAATTGAGAGAAAAGAGTTGTGGTATAGGGTGCTTAGAGGAAAATATGCTAATGGAACAAAAGGATGGGTGAATAGTAATAGGAGTTGCTCAAATTGGTGGAACGATATCAATACAATGAAAGACAATTCAAATTTTTAAGAGAAGTGATTTTCAAGGTCGATGTATAAGAGGGTTGATTTGGGTAATAAAAATTTGTTTTAACATGATCCATGGATGAAGGGTGGAGTTCTAAAAGATAGCTTTCAAAGAGTATATAATGTAGCTTGAGATAAGGGGATGAAGGTGGGAGATGCATGTAAGTGGTTTGAGGGGAGGTGGGAGGATACTTGGGAGTAGAGGAGGTCATTGTTTGAATGGGCAAAGGAGTCCTAGTTAGAGTTGGAATAGGTGTTGAGAAATGTGAGGAGGGTGAGGATGATTGTTGGGTTTGAAGACATGAAAAATAGGGATAATTTTGTGTCAAATTGACATATAAGACAATTATGACTAATAAGAGGGGAAATACAAACACTAGTGAGAAGAAAGACTTTTAAAATTGATAATCTTTTACTTGTAAAATTAATTTTTTGTAGGATTTTAAAAGAGCCAATTTGGTAAGTCTTGCCTTTTAAAATTGGTCATCAATCGATTTTAAAAGTGGAAAAGTTTAAGGCTTAGGGTTTTCAAAATCAATTATCAAATAATCAATTTTAAAAGTAAATTTTTAAAATTGATTATTTGATAACTGATTTTATAAGTCTTGACTTTTAAAATCATTTATGAAACAACTAGTTTTAAAAATGACATTTTTTAAATAATAGATCTATTTTAGGAGTATATCAAAACAAAACCTACAAATCCAACAATATCAAATAGTTTTGAGACACTCATTCTACCCCAACATACATAATAAAATAATAAGTAGAATGAATTACCAAAATCGGGTAAAGTGGTTCACATATCCAAAAAAAAAATGTACTTCCAATATCCAAATAGATTAAAACAAAGTTTAGAAAATCGATAAGTTCATAAACTGTTTCAAAAGAAATAAATACAAACTCCAATTACATTAAAATTAATGATCTAAAAGTCTCTTGCCCCGATGTCACATTATCAAAGCACTCCCATGACTCGACTATTAACATCTTGAATGTCACTCATGTTTGGATCTTCCTCACCTAAAAATAACCAATCATAAATTCCACCAATATTAAGTCAATATTTTATCATCACATCCCAAATCACACAGATACACAAATCATTCATATCTACCATATCACACAACTAGCACCATGTCATGCTCACGCCACCGTTGTCGCATCACACACCCAGTGTCATGCCATGCATAAATCTATGCTAATTGCCACACATCCCGCACTATGTCATGTTCATGTAACCGTTGTTGCATTACATGCCCAATGTCGTGCAACACATACATTTGTGCCAAGACATCACACCACAGTCCACAACTCAATTTCACATCACATACACAACCAACATTTTCACATAAAATAATAGTTCATACACATATCTTGCACAACCTCCTCATACACATAAATCTTTTAATTCACAACTAGTTTACATTCCATCTACCACACATCATTTATATTTATTCATACAATAGTCATTATTGGATATCATACAATTCACAACCATCATCAAAATCCATCAATATAATACCATATTTCACAATATCACATCAAACTCATTCAATCATATTATAAGTATTATAAAGAATCACTAAGAAATCATAAAGTATCACAAACATGCCAAAAAGGGGGTCCCAAAATGTCAAAAATGCAAACTAAAATAAAATACCTGCGTCAAGCATTGTAAATCCTGACAGCTTGATCTCTACTGACTATTTTGACCATAACTTGAGTTATACACATACTTTTTGAGTGATTTCAAAGTAATTAGAAAGCTAACAACCAAAGCTCCAACTTTTATGAATAACACAAAGCCTAAAAATTCCGTTAAGGTCACCTCGCATGGATGACAACACAAAACTTAATATTTCGCCAACTCGAATGGAAATTGAACTTATAACTGCATAAATCAATCAATTCTTAACATTTTTATACGATGCTAGAATCTAAATTATAGCCCCAAGTGCCTACTTTCTAACCTAACAAACGAAAATTGATTTGGTTAATCACACAGAAAAATAATACAAAAATATTAAGGTACATCCATAAATAAAATCTCTCAATTACTCATTAATTTATTTAATTAAGGGTACTCATTAATCTACAAGAATCCTAACTTAAAGAGCACATCCCAATGAATTCAATTATCATCTAGATTATCAATTTCACCAAAAAATATAATAACCATATTTATAAATAAATATAAAATTCGATTGAATCATCAATTTAACAAAACAACATACCAATTAACAAAACTTCAATCCCTCTTGAACCCTAACTCACATGAACATTGCAAACAACTCAATCTCTCTCTCATAACATCTATTTTAATATCTAATATCAAAAAATACACTCACAAGTCCACAAAGAAATTATCAGAATCATTAGGCATCCAAATAGAAACAAATATAAATTACCAAAATCCTAGGGAACTTTCCTTTTACCCATTCCCTCATGTGACTTCACATACAAAAATCCCATTTTCCCCATACCTGATTGCGTTAATCCAAATATTCTAATGCCATTTGGAAATTGTTTTCGAACACTTCTAAACCCTCCTCCTCAAAGCTCTTTGTTTCTCCTTTCTATCTCTCATAACCCTTCAAAACACAAAATGACACAGATAGGGTTAACTTTGTCCAACCCCTTTTCTTAGAATAATCCACTAAGCCGACTGAACTCAACCCGCTTCTCTTCCCGACCCGCTTCTGTGTACCTAAAATAATTAAATAAATTAATTAAATAAATGATATATGATACAAAATACTTTTTCCCTAATAATAATAATAAAATATTTCTAACCCAGAATATAATAATATAATTTCAATATCAAATTATCCTATAAATCAACCTTTTAGATTTTATAATAAAATATATTAATTTTATTGTAAAAATATAGGAGGTTGTATCTCACTTGTCTCCTAAATTATCCCTTAAAACATATAAAAAATAATTTAAAATATTAATAAAAATACTTATTAAATACGTACAAAATAATTATTCAAAATAAAAAATAATTATTTAAAACATATACAATATATTCGTCTATAATAATAAAAATAATTATGACCAAATATCGTATAATAATAATAGCATTTTTTTGAAAAATGGGGTGTTACAAGTTCATATATATATATATATATATATATATATATGTGTGTGTGTGTGTGTGCGCGCGCGCGTGTGTATCAATATATTCGTCTATAACAATAAAAATAATTATGACAAAAAACCATATAATAATAATAGCATTTTTTTTTTAAAATGGGGTGTTACAAGTTCATATATATATATATATATATATATATTTATGTGTGTGTAGATATCAATTATATTTTTATAACAATGTAGATATAAATTATATTAGATAGTAGTATTAAAAAAATATTAAATTAAATATATAATAGTTGTAACATATGTACATAAAGTATTAAAACATAGAATTAATATTAGATGCACTATATGTATTCTTTTTGACTCCTTCTAATAAAAACAGTTGAGTTGAGCTTTGATAAAAGCACATAAATAGGAGTTTCTTCCATAAAAGCACATACCAAGGAGAAAGTATATTCATATATATTTGCGGCTATGCCTATACCACTCGGAAGAATTTGGAGCTGGGAGATTTTCGATATGCTCACTAGGACTCTTAGGCGTTTGGGACAAATATTTATGACTTTTTCTTCATACTATCACTACTCATTTTCTTTTTCCTACTATTGCAATACAACATATTTTACTTTACATGTTTAGTAAACAAATCAAATGACAATATTTTATTATAGTGACCAACTTAATGATTGTTAAATCTAGCGTAAATTCAAAGTATGTTTTAGAGAGAGAGAGATTTTTATTTTAGTATTAATTTAATAATTTTAAAATAAATATAAATAATAGATTAATTATTTGAGAATATTAAGTTTCTGAACAGCGTTAACAATACATCCTTTAACATACTTTTCTTAATATCATTTCTCATTGAATATATTTTATTGAAAACCACAAACTTTAAGAAAGAGGGTCATTATATAGAATGAAAGACCCACCAATTTTTATGTTTTTCATCGGTGTTAGTATTCTTTTAATTTATTATATTGTAAGTTGACGACATTAAATTTACATGACAGTATAAACTTTACGTCCCCAATTAATTCTTATTATTTGTTTACATGCTAACAACCTTAAGAAAGATTGGCTTATCATGAAGAATTACCTTGGATTACATAGGAAAGATTTCATGATCTTAAAAATGTCAAAGATGCCACAATAAGAATGGAATTTCCGGAAACAAATACAGTGTATTGTGAAGACTTGCCCAATCTAAGGAGTTTTTCCTCAGGAGACATTGTTGAATGGCCATACTTGGAGAATCTTATTTTGAACCACTGCCCTAACTTAAAGAAGTTTGGATTCGGAAAGACAAAAGAGTCACGATTAAAATCATTCATCATGGAAAATCAAGTGCAACATAATATTATACACAAGTTACCAATTTTTTTGAATCATGGGTTAGTTCTCTATCAAAACACTATTTGCCATAATAGACTAAAAACATTAAGCTTGTTTATGGTTATGCTTTTGCTTTCTTTAATTGTTATTAACTACGATTCTCAAATCTAAATTTTTTAATTAATTAAGTCCATCTACTTTTTAGATTGAGTGACTTTTGATTCTTTTATAAATATTGTTCTATTATGAGTCTTTAAATTCTCATTTCCTACTTAAATACGTTAAAAAAATTTAATACTAATAAATTGTTTTAAATCTTTCTCTGCTCAAAACTCGTTAACCAAAACATTAAATTTCAACCAAAATTGAAAAATATCAAAATTTTTATTTGTCAAATTAAATCCTATTTTACAACTTTCAAAAAATTCTTCAAATTTTCCTAAATTTAACACTTGAATTTTTTTATCTTAAATTAAACATAAATTTCAAATATGTACATAAATAATTTTCGATAAAAAAATGTGCATTTAAATTTAAAATTTGGGAGACTTAATTACAAAAAATAGATTACCTTACATCTTTCAAGGTATTGGATATATATTTAACGAGTCTTTTACTCTGTTTGAACAATTGCCACTCCAATTGCACAAAATGGTAACAAGTGTAGAAAAATTTACAGGATGATGAATTATCAACAATTACTAAGTATGAAATTGGTGACAATGAGGAATTACGCAAGATATTAGATAATCTTTGACCATCGCATTTCACCAACTTGTTACTATTTCGGGCAAAAAATTGCGATGACATGTTGATTTTCTTGTTATTTTGACGGAGAGGTCAAATAAACTTGAAGTTATCAACATTCAACAATGCAAAATGCAATGTTTGTTTTACATTCCTCTTAATCTTATCTTTGATGAAGATGGACATGCTATATATTTCACACAGATGAAGGAATTAAAATTAATAGAAATATATGAGCTAACAGAAATATGGTTTATGAATCCAAAAACAATTTTTGGCCTCGAAAATCTCCAATTGATACACATCAAAAGTTTCCCCTCTCTAATACGCCTATTCTATTATTATGCAACAGAGAAGCTCCACCAACTAATTGAATTAAATTTAGAGGCATGTGAGTCGTTAACAGATTTAGTTTATTCTTATAGTAATGAGATACCAGCAGCAAAGTTCCCATCACTAACCAAGGTAGAGTTGAAGTCTCTCTCAAGATTGAAATGGTTCTTCATTTGTGGAGTAGAATTGCCAAGTTTAAAAACCTTGACAATAAAAAAATGTCCTCAATTGACATCGTCCACGATTATTGATGGGAAGTCTTTCTTTGAGCTAAATGAACTCACATTACGTAGTTGTGACAAGTTGGTTGTTATTGTGTCATCTAAGACTTTACAAGAGTTAGGAAAATTGAAGAAACTCATTGTGAGTGATTGTATGGAATTGAAAATGTTATTCAACATTGATGGAACAATATCTCATTCAACTGAGCTCTTACAACAGTTAGATGAATTGATCTTGAATGATCTACCTAATTTAACTCAAATCATCAACAAAGAAATTGTCGAGCTCTATCAAAACTTGAAAATCCTAAAAGTGAAGAGTTGTGAGTCTCTTAAATGGTTGCCTATATCTCAAGTGCTAAAAAATGTGAAAATTACAAATTGTATGGCCTTGCATAAAATTATGATCATCCATGAAGAAGAAGGAATGAGAGGTAAAACCACTTTTTCTCATTTGAAGGATGTTTCCCTTGTAAATCTATTAAATCTCCCCATTGCTTTTCCTATTGCAGCTAAATTTGCATCCTTAGAAACACTGAAAATAGAAAATTGTCCTAGTCTGAAGACTTTAGTTGAAGAGTCCAATGAGGAGAAAGATCATCCAGAATTAGATAATTCAAACTATTTCTTTCCAAATTCAGTAAGTTTCTTCACTTTAATCTTTTAGAAATAATATTCATTATCGGGAGGGTGTATGTATACATAGTTTTTTTTATCCTTGAAGGTGACAAACCAAATCATGATAACCAAGAAATGCTTCCTCAGCTAAGAGTGTTAGCAATGAGTAAACTAAGTAATTTGACATGTTTCTGGAACAAGGAACCTCAAGTTCCATTTTTCCTTAATTTGGTTTCACTTTTCATTATTCATTGCCATTGCCTCAAAGGCTTATTCTCAGGCCCAAAATCTTAAGAAACTCAAAATACTCAGATTGTGTAATTGTGAGAAAGTAGAAGATGTAATATCTAGTGATAAAGGTGAAAAGGTGGCTACCATTTTCCCTAAAATGAAATGTCTTGTGCTCAAGGATCTTCTAAACTTGTCAACAATATTCCAAGTATGAAAACATTTTTGAGAGATGATCTTAATACACCATTGTTGAAATCAGTGTATATAACATTTGCTAAGAAACTTTGGGTTGGAAATTTGAACAAGACCATATCATATATGCACAACAATCCAGGTGTGTAAATTTTACTGTTATATGCCAAAAATTAAAAACTTGTAACATAATATTGTTACTTTTACAACTTGTTTTATATACATGATACATATCATTTTTTTCCTAAAAGATATCTCTTGTACAATATATGTTCTTAATTTAAATTGTTAGATGACAACAATTACCTTTTTATTATATTAAAATATTTCAAATTTTTTAAAAAAATTGCTAATTTTTTAGGATTTTGTATTTTTTATTTTATTTTACAAGGTCCTTTCAAACCTTGTTTTAAAGTTATTAATTTTGATATAAAAAAAATGGTTCAAGATCCAATATGAGTTTATGTTCCTCATGATGTGTCCATTAAAATCTTATTTTGATGAGTATTGCTACTTAAGGAGACCCCTTGACATCAAAGACAAAATTTTTCTAGTGGGTCTTTATTGGCATTCAGTTCAGCTAGTAAAATTATGAGTTAAATTATTGGTTTATTAACTTGATAAATTTGGTTTATCTTTTAATTTTTTTCAATATCAGGAATGAAATTGCAAGGAAGAATATGAAGATTACATATTAAATAGAAGAGATTTGAGGAAAGGCTTCAAAGTCATATTAATCAAGTATAAATATATACATTGCATTAGATTTTAGATGTAATATTATTCGTACTTTGTGTATAAAAAATTATAATTCATACTTGTCTATAAAAACATTGTAATTTCATAAATACATAAATATTTTTAGGATAAAATAAGCTTTTACATGTTTAGATACATACATAATTGATTTTTGGTTTAAAAGTGAATGATCATAAAAGTCAATTGGTAAGGGTGAATGTTAATACACCATTGTTGAAATTAGTGTATATAACATTTGCTAAGAAACTTTGGCGTGGAAGTTTGAACAAGACCATATCATTTATGTACAATAATCCAGGTGTGTAAATTTTAATATTATATGCCAAAATTTAAAAACTTGTAACATAATAGTGTTACTTTTACAACTTGTTTTTATATACATGATATATATCATTTGTTTTCTAAAAGATATCTCCCATGCAACATATATATTATTCTTAATTTAAATTGTTACATGACAACAATTATCTTATGATTATATTAAATTATTTCAATTTTTTTTAAAAACTACTAAGTCTTTAGGATTTTGTATTTTTTTAAAATGTAAGGCCCTTTCAAACCTTGTTTTAAAGCTATCAATTATTTTGTTAAAAATGGTTTAGGATCCAGTCTGAGTTTATGTTCCTCAAGATGCGATTTCAACACCCATCGTGACCATTAAAATCTTATTTTGATGAGTATACCTACTCAAGGAGACCTCTTAATGCAGAGGTAAAATTCTTCTAGTGGGTCTCTATTGGACCTCAATTCAGCAAGTAAAATTATGAGGCAAATTATTGGTTTACTAACTTGATAAATTTGGTTTACCTTTCAATTTTTTTTCAATATCAGGAATGAAACTACAAGGAAGAATATGAAGACTACATATCAAATAGAAAAGATCAGAAAAAAGGCTTCAAAGTCATTATTCAATTATAAACATATACATTGCATTAGCTTTTAGATGTAATGTTATTCGTACTTTGTGCATAAAAAAAATATAGTTCATACGTGACTATAAAAACAATGTAATTCATACATACATAAATATTTTTAGGGTAAAATAAGTTTTTAAATGTTTAAGATACATACATAATTGATTTTTTGTTTAAAGATTAATTTTAATAAAAGTCAATTGGTAGGGGTGAATGTTGTTGATGAATGGCTAATGGATCCAATAATTATTTTGAATTGTGAGGTTGTAGTCCTACTGATGGAAAACCCTTTGGAGAGACTAGATTGATGTAGTTCCCCCTCCAAGTTCCTTGAACAAATCTTTTCCTTCTTGGTCTCCTCCTAGCTAGCTTTGTACAATGGCTTCAAAGGTGTTAGAAGCCATCTTCAAAACACACATGGAAAGGTAAAGAGCCCCCTTGGAGATGCCACACTCATGGAGTCATAAGTCCCTCCAAATCTTGCCACACTCAAGAGAGGATAAGAGAAATGAAACAAGTCTCAAGGAGAGAAACAAGTGTAACCATGGTGCATCTAATTCATTAGGAAAAATGCATCTAAATCATTAATACTCAAAGTTAAAGTTCAGCCAATACAAATAAATCCTATATATAGGAATTTGGTTGGTTATGGTGCAAGCTAGACTTACCATATCAAGTGTAACCATGTTTAGCTAACCAATCCTAGTTAACTTTATACAAGTCTAGTAAGTTGTCTAAAAGCGTATGAAGCAAGTTAAGTTAATTCTAGTTTAAGAATAACATAGGTTAGCTTAAGTTAACTCCAACTACCTAGCCTAATTATTACAACTACAAGACTAATGATCACTTTGACTAGTTTATTGAGATGTCACTATCAAGGTCATGTGACTTATTTAACAAACTTGGGATGGCTTGTTTGTGACACCCTTACTACCCCAACACATATATTGTAATAATGTAAATAAACTAAGGAAATAAAATTTTCAATATTGGTAAAAGGGTTCACATAAAAACCTTCATAAATGTTCTTCAATATCCAAAATAATTGAAAATAAAAAATGGAAAATAAAACATAAGAGTTTACAAATTATTTTTAAAATAATAAGTACAACTCCAACTACATATAAAAATCCATGTCCTATAAATCCTCTGCCCCGATGTCACAATATCATACCACACCCACAATTCAACTGTTGGCATTCTAAATTCCACTCAAAGTCGAATCTTCCTCACCTAAAATATCCACAAATTGTACGGTGAGAAAAGAAAACATCTATATGTAAAGCACACAAGGAAAATCCACAACATAATCTCATCATAACTCATTACTTAATGAAATATTCACAACCACGTCTATATGTCCTAATTATATCAATCATGCAACATCTTCACATCACAATTCACAATCACACCAATCCATCACATCATATAATATGTACTATGTTAAGCTCACGCCACCCCTGTAACATCTCATGCCCAAGGTCGTGCCACACCAACATAAATACTAATTGCCACACATAAATCTTGCAATTAACACTATGCCAAGGTGACGCCACCCTTGTAGCATCTCTTGCCCAAGGTCGTGTCACCCCTAACATAAGTGTGAGGAACCACAATCACATTTCATTCATAATCATCACAAATCTTGTAATTAACACTATGCCAAGGTCATGCCACCCCTGTAGCATCTCTTTCCCAAGGTCGTGCCACCCTTGATATAAGTGTTAATTGCCTCACATCCCACACTATGCCATGTTCACGCCATACCTGTAGCATCTTTTGCCCAAGGTCGTGCCACGCCGACATAAGTATGAGGAACCACAATCACATTTCATTCACATTCAACACATCTCATTTCATGCCAACATACTCACATCATAATTAATTGAACAATTAAGCCATAACATGAGCATATCCCAAGGAATCCAATTATCATCTAGATCATCAATTTTACCAAATAATATAACAACAATATTTATAAGTCAATATAAAACTCGATTGAATCACCAATTTAATAGGATCTTAACTCAAATAGTAAAACCCCCAATTTTTCCAAAACCTAACTCAAGGCACTTTTCTACAATTTTGTTCTCTCTCCCAGATAATCATTTTTACAAATTATTTACATATTCTTAATCCTCAATACATGCAAAATCTAATGGAATCATCGATTTCTCAAACATAAATAATTATAAAATTATCCATAATCCTATGGAATTCCTCCTCTACCCAATTCCCTCATGTAATTTTGCATACAAATAATCCCCTTTTCTCCCGTACCTCGATAAGTAGTAGCTGAAACTAAAGCAGGATCTGGTTGGTCTCCTCCTCTGGGTTCCCCTTAGTCTTTAGAGAGTGTAGAAGAAGAGAAGTTAGAAGTGAAAAATGTCCTTTTGGGAGTGCCAGAATGTGCTATTTATAGACATTAGGAGTGGCCAAAATGACCCATTTCGAATCTAGAACGGCCCATTCTGGATTCATTCGTCATGTGTTAAATTTGCGTTTAAAACGACTCGTTCTTAAATCAGAACGACCTGTCCTGAAGTTGGCCGGTTTTAACTCATAATGGCCATGTTTGGAATGTCCCGTTCTCAACTAGGGTTTTAGGCATTTTTGGTGATTTGGAACGCCTCGTTCCAGTTTGGGAACGACCCGTTCTGGGCTACTAAATCACCCTTAATAAATTTTATGAAAATTTCTAAATTACCCATCATAAAATGTATGAAAACTGGGGTGTTACATTGTTCATTAATCATGTGCATCCAAACCACTTGCTTAGGCAAGTGGAAGTCCAATCTTAATGGGGTAGAAAATTTTTTGGGCCATCCAAGCCCAAATAAGTCTATGGCCTAGGCTAATTACACCTCCCCTAAACTACTAATAACACCCTTAAAGAAGAATAAAAGGACAAGCATTCCTATACTACTTGACCCAAAATACATGAACAAAAATATCCTATACAATCACTACTAAAAATGTAAAACAACAATAGGAGTCCTTAAGGTAGGATACACTTCCAAATGTAGGGAACCCTACAAAATAAGGGTAAATGCCCTACAATTCTTCAGACCATCTTTATCATCCTTCATCCTTTTTGGTTTTTTTCCTTCCAAAGGGGTCATTAGGAAGTAGGTTTCCATCATCCCCTCCCTCTTCAAAAGAATTTTCCCTCAAATCAAGTGGTTGTTCCACATCAACAACATCACCTACAAGAAAAACATGAGGCAAATCATTAAAGATGACATATTCATATAATATGTGTGGAAAGTGCACTGTATGAGGAATTCCTTGTATAGTCCTAAAAAATGTCTCTAGACTAGGAAGGATAGATTCTCTAAGAATAAGGATAGGATCCTCACTAGTGTGTAGTTTATGGTGGAAACTAAAACCTAAAAAGGTAAAATTAGTAAATTTATTATCTTTCTTCACAAACCCTTTGGAAGAGACACTTTCTTCACAAACCCTTTGGAAGAGACACTTTCTTCCTTACTCTTCTCCAAAAATTGTGTCTCTTTTGTTTCTTTTCTTTTTCTATGGATGGTTCTCTTTTAGTGTAATTCTTGGAATATTACAATTTTTCATTTAGGTTATTAGGGTGTAAAAAGGTAGAGGATTCCTTCTTATGAGAAGTTTTCCTTTTGATTCGTTGCTCTACCCTAATGCAAAGTTGGACTAGTTCACTTAAATCTCTATAGTGTAAAAGTTCAACCCTATCTCTAATCTCAAGATTAAGTCCACTTTGGAACCTAGCAATGGTGGTTTTTTTTATCCCCCCTAATACCTACCCTCATCATATAGAGCTTCATGGTTTGTCTATATTCTTCTACACTAAGGCTTCTTTGTTGAAGTCTTTGGAGCTTGTTCATTAACTCCTTAGCATAGTATGAAGGTATATGCCTTCTCCTTAAGGTGCTCCTAATCTCATTCCAATATTGAATTGGAGGGTCATCTCTAAATATTTTCTCTCTTTCTAAGGAGGTCCACTAACACACGACTTTCCCTTGAAAGCTCAAGGTAGCTATGTGAACCTTTTTCTCTTCATTCACTTTGTGGCAAGTGAAGAGTTGTTCCACCTTATCCTCCCAATCTAGATATTCTTCTACGTTGTCTCTACCATAGAAGTGGGGAAGGTCAACTTTAGATTCTCTATGTTCATGCCTAGGCTTTTGTTGCCTTGGGGTCCTTGATAATCATCATAGTGATGACTACCATAAAACCCTTTATTGGAAGTGATATAGGTGTGTGTGTGTTAGCTTTTAGGCCTAGAAGTTCCTTCTATACATTTTCCTTTAGAAGGCTTAGAAGGTCTTTCACCATCATGGTGTCTAAGTTTGGAAGGCCTACTTTCATTAAAGCCCTTAGGCTTTTTAGTTTCACCATTTCCGTGGTTAACCATAAGTTTAACTAGCATCTCTTTCAACTCCTCATTACCCCTTCTAAGTTCTTCATCTTTTTTTTTTTTTTTTTCTTCCTCTCTTTTTCTATTTTCCTTTTTTTTTTTATATTTTCCTCTTCCCTTTTCTAATATATTCTTTAAATTTTCTAAGTTCTTCTCTAGTACTACTCCTATGACTTTGGGAATTATAACCATGCACACTATTATTCCTCGAATGATAATTCATTTTTGTAGAAAAATATTTTCACAATTTTTCTAATAAAAGGCAAAAATAGAGTGATAAATATTTTCACAAAAAGTTTTCCTTTTTGGTGCTAGACTTAGTACTTGGAGGTCTATGTATACAAAGTGAACTATCAAGGGAGGTGAGCTACTAAGAGCCACTTAATAACCAAACATTTTTAAGTAAAAATTACTAGCTAAACCCCTTTATACTTGTCTCACGAAACAATTTTACACAAAAATTTAAGTGTATGTGTGTGTGTAGACAATGGCTTTTATCCGACCTTTTTCCTGCAAGAATTGGGAGACTTCTGAAATGAGAAAAGCAACCCCTAAGATCCAAGGAGGGTACGAAAGAGGGCTAAGACGGAGTACGAGAAGTCTGAGAGGCATTTCTACAAAAAAAAACAAGGGGCAAAATGCTAATTCTAGGTCTAGAATGGCCATTCCTAGAAGTGGAACAACCATTCCCTCTTTGTAACACACATTGCTCTGCACGGCCGTTCCAATTGACCTAATCATGTGTAAAATTGAGGCGCAGAATGATCGTTCTAGTGTTGGGAATGGTCGTTCCCCTTCCCTAGATGCCCATAAAAGCGTGCCAAGGCCTAGTACTTCCACACACTTGATTCTTTCCCCCTCCTTGAGAATTCTGAGTGATAGTGAGATTCTTGTAGAGTAAAGAGACTGCCAAAAGGAGGCCTTATGTTGATTTACAAGAAGAGTAATAAAAAGCTAGCTTAGGAGGTTCCCAATTCTTTTTTTTTTTTAATTTATTTATTGCATTGTTTATCGATTTTTCTTGTATGCATAGAATAGGCACCATGTAGATAATGAAAGTGATGCATATGTTGTAGATTAGGATAATGTAGAGATAATTTATCGTATGTTTAATAAAATAAAAGGGGTATAAATTTAATTATACTTTTATTATGCTAAATTTGTCATAGGGTACTAAATTTAGGCGTTGTAGGGTGCCTAATACCTTCCCTGTACGTAACCAACCCCTGAATCCAACTCTGGCTTTGAAGGCCAAAGTTGAATTATTTGAAAACATTTTTTTTTCGATGTTTTGTGTAAAATATTAGTGGTGACTCCTTCAAACTTTCTTCAAAACCGTTAGATGAAGGATTAGTCCGATCTTTAGGCAATCCAAAGCTGATGAGCTTTTCAAATCGGAGGTCCAAACCATTTGTTGGCAAGGTAAGGATTTTTTGGGTTCCAACAGATGGTGACTCCATTAGGAAAGCTAAAAAAGGGTAAGACCCATTCAATGACAAAATTTAGTAAAATAAAGCATATTCAAATTTTTACCCCTTTACATTGTTTGTTTACAACATGTTTTAAAGAGGCTTTAATAATTGCATGATTGCTTTAATTTTTTCACTTGATTGAAAATAACTAACTATACACAACCATTGAACACAATAGTTTCCTCTATACCTGAGGGCAAGAGTGTGAATAGACCATAGGGAGTGGTTGACATACGACCGACCATAAAATGGGTCTTAGCCACCCACAAGTCGTTGTCAAAAATCACGCTCAAGGTGATAATCAATTACTCTAACTAGATACTTGGACAGACCACTAGCATCTGCTAGTTGACAGTGATAGAGATACTAGATCCCTATAATGTGGGAACCTTGGGGCCTTGAGACCGGTGAGAATAGTTAGAACCACCCAAGAATATGCACATTTCTCTGTAGGAACCTCAACCCATGGAAATGAATGTGACTACTCATGGGTGTACGTTGATTGAGCATATGTTTATGCATTTGTTTGTGTACATTGTTTGTTGTTTTGAATAATTCCCCTAAAATAAAGAAAACACTCAAAATACCGGAAAGCAATGCATTATCATGAGAAAAAAACCTAGTCTGGAAAAATTCTAATAAAGACTGATAAGCCCTAGTTAGTGTAACCTTTATCACATCGCAAATTATTATGAAAAGGAACACCCACTTTGAAGGTAATGAATCACCTTTATTTTTAAGAAACAAAGGTTTCTTCAAAAAATATTATCCAATCATTATTAGAAACTTTTCTACATTCATCCATTCATTCATGCAAGTCTAATAAAATATATTCCCCGAAGGTGGATTTTCAACACTACGTTCTCACAAGGGCTCAGAAGGAAAGAGCAATGGCAGGTTTAGAGGAAAGAAATCGCCAGCTCTCTGAAGAGCTCACAGAAATCAAAGAACAAATGGCTAGGATGTTCGAGGCTATGACCAAGATGCAACACGATGACAATAGTGCCATCAACATCAAGGACAACTCCTAAGATCATCTAAATGCTTAGGAGGAGAGACTAAGGGCCATCAAGGGCCTTAAATTCGATGTTAAGGAAACTGTTGAGATGTGCCTAGTATAGGACATCCAATTCCCCTTGAAGATCAAAGTCCCCGACTCCCTAAAGTACAGTGGGGCTAGCTTCCTGAAGGGTCATCTAACAATGTACTTTCGAAAAATGGCTGCCTACATTGATAATGAGAAGCTTTTGATACACTATTTTCAGGAGAGCTTATCCGATGTCGCACTAAATTGGTATATGCAGCTGGAGGGGGGCGAAATCCAAACTTGGAAGTAGCTCGCGGATGTATTCCTCAAACGCTACAAGTATAACATCGACCTGATACCTAACAGGTTAGATCTTCAAAGCCTAAGCAAGAAGGAGGATGAGTCCTTCAAAGCTTATGCTTAGAGATGGAGGGAGCTAGTTGCCCAAGTAGAACCCTCACTATCGAAAAAAAAATTGTGACTCTCTTCATCAACTCCCTAACTGGAACATACTATAGTAAAATGATAGGGAAAACATCAATTCTCTTCACCAACATAGTCACCATTAGGGAAAGAGTCGAACAAGGCCTAAAAAGTGGGAAGATAGGAAATATCCCAGGGAACTAGGAACCTAATAAGGTTTTTTAAAAAACATTTTACATTACTCATGATTTATATTAATTTTTTATTATATTATGCTAGACTATTATATTGTGACTCAGAGCTCTCGTTTAGCCTTCAGAATATGAGAAGATTACTAGTGTCTTCTCGTTGGGCCGATGCACCTCTCTGTGACCCTTACTTTTGCCTTTATCCCTCTTATCCACTGGTGGGAGGCTAAGGTCCATAGGGGGCGGGATGGGGTTCCCACTCGGTGCCCCAGATTCAGTACCCCACTCTTGATGGCATCATGGACTCGGCCACTAATCAAGTTACAAATTTCCAAGTCATCGTTATCGCTGCTCACCATGATTCCTATAAAAAACGAGTTAAAATCAATTATAAAACACAGACAATATCATTTAAAGGAAGGACATCATACCGATTAAGTCACGAAGTATCTCCAATGACTTTGACAATCTAGCCAAGGATCGACACGACATGTGTCGAGGCAGACGCAAAAGAAAACGGAGGTTTTTCTTCTCCTTGGGGGTAAGATAGGAGATTGGCACTACATCTTACTTTCGAGGGACTCGATTCCAGTAAAAGGGGAACAAAGGCTTTTCATCAGTATCAAAGAAATATTTATTCCTATTGCTCGATCGGATCATCACCTTAAAGAAACCCACTTTAAATCTTCTATACGAAGAAGTGTAGGGTTCAAGTAGGTAGGTATCCTTCCGGAACAAGGATATCCACTTTGCTTTAACCTTATCAGAAGGGCGAGAGTAGTAGAAGAATAAGAATAATAGAGGCATTGACCTTACATTAAGGAACTACCATAACTGCCGAAACGCCTGCATCGCAACCCAACTGTTAGAATGTAGTTGTGTCGGCACCACATTCCAAACCCGAAGTAGTCCCATGAAAAATTCATCGAATGGAAGCATAACACTCAAGTCTCGGAATAAATACTCGTATATGTAAAAAAATTGATACTTACAAGAGCCTTGATCCAAAAACACAAAATTTGGATTAGAACCCCCATCGTTTTGACACGATTACAAAATGATGGAAAAGGGATCCTCATCGTCTCAAAATTTAATGAACTTTTTGACAGTTACTAAAAAACCTATTGAAGCCCTGTTTGTGAAACGTGAATACACACTTGCCACCTCCTCGTGCACCCACTCATAACCTGAGATATCAACGGGAGTGAACCTTTAGCTAGTAGGTGAGACCCCAGTCCTTTGTGGTTAACCTTTAGAAACAAGCACCGGGAATTCCCTGTCAGTATCCTCATCCTAGTTACCCCTCTACACTACTTCCACGCTTACCGAAACATTAGATGCTAAAGTAGAATTTCTAGATAACGTGGGCAGAGATAATGAATCTGACTCAATCCTAGACGATGAAGACCTGCTCATACCCCTGGAAGAAGAGCTAATCTCCACTAACTCAACACCTGAAACCCTTTCGTTTGACATTGGTATTGAAAGTCACGTACCTTCTTGGTATGCTATCTTGACTTCTATAGCCTCAATCTTAGTCCAAAATCTATCTCTGCTTGTTTTCAGCTCTAGATTTCAGTCTCAAGAGCATAAGTGCGCGCAAAGTGGTGTCCCACCCCATATTTATAATGTCTGTGGGATGGAAACCCCAAACGACGCACCTTTTTGAGCTGTTAGATCTACAGGATCCAAAGATCCAAGATCCATAACCTTTCGACTTCCCCAACTACCACCCACTAACATTGAAGGGTTGTGGCCGTTACAACCCTAAATGTTTCACATTACTTTGAACCTTCACGTCGCTTCGCTTCTCAAGGCTAGGGGGCTAGTGTACCAGAAGGAATAAGACGACCACATGTGATGACACATGGCACGCCATGTTTCATAGGTTAACTCACCTCACTTTGGTGTTAATTGATTTGGTTATGCGTCTCGACTATATCGACAACCGAGACGGCCGAATGAATGCGCACCTTGATGTCAATTGGAGCCACCCGATCACATTATCTTGGCCATCTCGACACCTGAGACAACCGTATGAAGCATGCATTAAGATGCTTCCCACAAGAGTTAAGGCTTTGCTGACCTTATCGACAATCGATAGTCGAAAGCCTGGTCTCGGTCAAGATGTTCAAGTACACCGGTAGAAGGCATATGATTTTCATTAAACGACCCACACCTCTCGACCCGACTGAAGACAAAATGGTTCGAGACAACAACATGAATAGTATGATAATCACAATTAGGGAGGATAACACGAGATTAAAGGAAAATTTGTCTTTGATCACCATATTACCTAATTTGGTAATCACGGAGCGAGGCCCACCACATTTGGGCTCATTACGGTTAGTATAAATAGTCACACAAAACGAGGTATGAGTTATTATTTATTTATTATTGCTATCGATATTCATGTTTGTCCTTACTTAAGTGTTGAAGTGCCTTTTGCAGGTACCTCCCCCTTGTATTGTGACTTGAAGCTCTCGTTCAGCCTTCAGAATACAAGAAGATTACTAGTGTGCCCTCAGACAGGTACAAGAATAAAATAATATATATTGTCTTGTTTTCTCTCTATATTTTATATGCATAGTGAATTATACATATCAATATATATTTTCTCTAAAGCACTAAAATGGATAAGGAGCAAAGAATTTCAACATGATCAACCAAAAAATTAAACTGATTAGGAATATTCGTCTAACACTATCACAATAGAAGAAGGCAAAATTTGTTTGTATAGATACAAGACTTTATCAAGGAATTTGATCTCAAATCAAAATGTGAAGAATTCTCCAATACCTTTTTTTTTTCTGAAGTCTATAAAATGAAAAACACAACCAATCTCTTTGGACAATGCTTCATTGGTCAATACTTGAGCTCTGAAAATTTTACTTAATATTTTATTTACAAAGTGGATGTCTTGAGTTTCGTTACAAATACTCTTACTTTATGAGTTATATTCATATAAGCATTTTGTGTAACAACCTTAAGAGACTCAATTTTCAATAATCTTGGGTTGCTTATCAATAAACTAAACTCCTATACATAAGAGATTTTATGCTTATTTGTTTGTTATTAATTTGAATTGTAGAAAATTGATTATAAATGACTTACAGTTTCTATTACTTTGAGATGAATATATAGAAAATAGATTACAAAGATAAGACTTAGGTTGTTTTGAATTAGTAACAACTTGATATATCAATTAAAGACATAAATTTCCTTTCCCTATGTCCTCTATCAAAACTATAACTCTTCTTGAACTTATATTTTCTAATGTTTAGGGACTTTTTCCCATTACTTCTATAAATCGCTACAAATATTATATATTATTTGTAGATCATTTTTCTCATTATTCTTGGATTTACCCATTAAAATGTAAAATTGAATTTGCCATTATTTTTTCATAATTTCATAAAAAATATTGAAACAATGTTTTCCCATAAAGTTAAATCCTTTTACACCGATGGTGCCACTGAGTACATAAAGCTTATTCCAATGGAATATCTCTCTATGTCAATCCACCCTATACTCTTGAGCATATTAGCATTGTAGAACACAAACATCATCATATAGTTGAAACAACTCTTATTCTCCTTACCAACTCTTGGGTTCCATAAAAATTATGGTGCTTGCATTTCAAACAGCAATTTATTTAATCAATTGCATGCCAGTTTCCCAACTCAATAACAAGTGTATTTATGAAATTTTGTTTAGATCCGATCCTAATTATCTTAACTTACGTGTTTTTGGGTGCTTGGCCTACCCCTGGCTCCACCCATATTCTCAAAATAAGTTATCAAATTGAAGCATGCCTTGTGTCTTTTTTTGTTATTCCCCTTAGCACCATGCTTATCAATGTTATCATCCACCAACTCAAAAGTTATATCTCTCCAAACATGTGATTTTTCATGAATTAATTTTCCTTTTTCAATCAATTCGAACAAAAATCACTTCGTTCTTCCTCACTCTATTATCATTCAACATCTTAACAACCGTATCATTCCTCCAATTCCTCAAACTTCAAACTTTTCTATACCTATTACCCCTTTTATCTTAACTACCCCACCCAACCCCACCTTAGCTTCCCAATGTAATCCACCAACCACAAATTCTTCTACGAGATCACCATTTATTACTCCTATTCAATGTTCCTCATCAACATTGCCCCATTTGCCTACAACAAATTGCCTTGTCACAAGAGCAATGAACCAAATACACAAGCCTAACCCAAAATATCTCCTTACCACCAAACACCCTTTACCTCCATTAGAATTAACATGTGTTTCTTAATCTCTTAAATCTAATGCATGGTGTGATGCCATGAGTAAGGAATTTGATGCTTATATACAATAGGGAACATGGGACTTGGTGCCTCAACCCCAAAATGCAAACCTCATAGGTTGTAAATAGGTCCATAAGATTAAGTAAAAAACTAATGGTGACATTAATAGGTAAAAGGCTAGACTAATAGCCAAGGGGTTTCACTCAAATATTTAGCCCTATTGTTAAACCAACAATAGTCAGATTTGTCCTTTCCTTAGCACTACAACACAACTTGCCACTTTGTCAACTTGATCTACACAATGCCTTTCTACATGCTCCCTAAGCGAAGAGGTCTATATGGAACAACCTCCAGGATTCATTCATTCTGAGAAGCCTCATCATGTTTGTCATCTAAGAAATTCAATATTGGTCTTAAGCAAGCTCCACGGGCTTGGTTTTGAACCTTGTGTAAGTTTCTATGTGACTATGGATTTGTTAATTCGAAATCTAACTCTTCTCGATTCATTCTCAAAACTAGCAGCCTTGTTCTATACATACTTGTGTATGTAGGTGACATTATAATTATAGGAAACTCCTTTAGCAAGGTTGTTGAGTGCATTACAACCCTTGCACACATTTTCTCTATCAAAGATTTAGGGGACTTACACTATTTTCTTGGTGTTGAGGTAAATCAAACTACCACAGGTTTATTCCTTAGTCAACACAAATATATTGTTGATCTTCTAGAGAAAACCAAAATGAAAATGAAGCCAAGGTTGTTCTTAGTCCAATGTCAACCAACACTCCCATGTGCAAGAATGGTCGTTCTTTGAGGACTGATGTCACCTTCTACAAAAGTATAATCGATAGACTCCAGTATTTGTCCATGACCAAGCCTGACATTGCTTTCTCCGTGAACAAGTTGGCTCAATTCAAGAAGCAACTAATTGCCACACACCTTATTGGTCCCAGTAAAATACGAATCTAGAAGGGCGGGTTCAATAGATTCTTCGCTTAGTTGACTTCAAATGGTATTTCAAAACTTTCTTTCTAAATTTCTTACATTTTAAGACCAATTTCAAATAATCACATTCAAATTACAATTCAATCAAGAATACAAATTATCATATTTAATACACAGTGGAATAATTATTTGCAATCTAGATTGATTTTAGTAGTTACCTTCTTTCTTTAATATCAAATTGCACATATCATACTCAGATTTTCAAATCAGCAATCAATAACATTCTGAGAAACAGTTTCTTGAATTTCTTGAAATTCTTTTTTATCAATTTAACAAGAATTATAACAAGCTATGAAGATTAAGAGAGAATTTGCTCAGTGATCTATATCGATTCAGCCATACAAAGGCCTATATCCAATTTCAGACTTAGCATCCCGCTCAATCTAGTCATTCCACTATAATATTTTTTACAAATATCATGTACAAGCAATATTATAATCAAAATCTAAATCTCACAATCTTGATTCTACAAGATTACATAAACAAAGAATTCTTTACCCCACAAGAAACCACTTGAGAAAAACCTATCCCAAGATTTATCTTAACTCTTCTAGAGACACCCTAACTCAAAGAGTCATATACCCAGTAGTAAAAACAAACTTTAAAGATAAGAAATAATACACCTGTTGTGTAGAATGATCTTCCACATATATTAGCTCAATAATTTTTGAAGTTCTTTGAATTTCTTTCAAGAAAACATCTTTCTATTTTCAATCTTGCTCTCAAAAAAATTTTTTAGATAAAAAATGTTTCCTTTTTTCCTTTCTTTATATCTCTAATTATCATCTCTTTTAAGTTTTTGAAAAAAGTTATAGTTATAGAGCAAACAAGATTTCAGCATTAAAAACTCGTAATAGCAATAATCTATTACCAAAGCAAGTAATCTATTACCAACTTTTAATGAAATTGAAATCAAATTGAGTCAAGCACTGAAGTAATTGATTACTATTCCTGGTAATCGATTAACCTGAGTTCCATAAACCATAAAACTCAGTTTTGTGTAGAGGTAATTCGATTATCCTAATGCTTTTTCAACTTGTTTCACTTTTTTCACTCAAAAGTCACCATGATAATCTATTACTTAATTTGGTAATCTATTATTATAGAGAAGACTTCGAATTCCACTTCAAAAATAAGCTTCAACAATCTATTACCTGAAATGGTAATCTATCACCTGACTTAATCTTGAATTCTTTTAAATGAACTAAATTTCATTTTATGTCACAACACTTTGTAATCTGTTACATTATGTTTTCACATGAAATGAGAAACATTGAGTTTTATATTTACCAAAACAAGATGTGTTTTTGAAATTAATCAATCATGATAAGCAAGCACATTCATGCCTAAGTCTATTTAAACAATCAATACAATATCTTTTTTACATAGGCCAAAAATTCAAAATGAAGCAAACTTAATCAAAGCTAAATATAGCTACATTAAAACTAAAACTTCATCTTCAATCTTCACAAAGATCTTCAAGAGGGCTTCAAACTCAACACACCTAACAACTTTACAAAGGATTTTGCATTATCTTAAAGGCACCATCTTTCATGGTTTAATGCTTCAAAAACCAAAGTCTTATTCCCTCATTGCATATAGTGATGTTGATTGGGCTAAAAATAAACATGACTTCACCTCTACCTTTGCACATCTTGTATACTGCAACTCTAACTTGATTTCTTGGAAATCCTCCAAATAGCAAGTTGTAGCTAGATCTTCAATAGAGGCTGAATATAGAGCTTATCAAATTCTACAGTATAACTATCATGGATTCACTCCCTACTAGCTGAATTAGGTGTCACCACCTCCAAGGCACCATTGATTTTTTGTGACAACCTGAGTTCCACATACCTTACTCATAATCCATTATATCATAATTGTATGAAATATATTTCAATTGACATTCACTTTGTCAAAGACTTAGTCGAACAAGGAAAATTCAAAGTTCATCATGTTTGCACGACTAACCAGCTTGCAGATTGCTTCACCAAACCTTTATCCAAGGCTTTCCATCAACAATTGAAAAATAAGATTACTTTTGTTGACGGAACTCCAATTTTTTAAGGGCATGTTAGACCAACAAACTAAACTCCTATGTTCAGGGGATTTTATGTTTATCTATTTTTTATTAATTTGAATTGTACTTACTTGGAATTTTAGTTAAGTATATCAGGTTATTACTAATTTAAAATAACATGAGTCTTAAGCTTATATATCTTTGTAATTTTTTTTTTTTATATATTCACCTCAAAGCTATAGAAACTGTAAGCTATTCATATTCAAATTTATATAATTATTATCTAATGCTTGATGAGACTTTGAGAATACTTCATTATATTTTGGTGTGGTTCCTTCATATTGAAAGGTTTAAACACAACTATAAGGTATATACAATATCTTGTGTTTTCTCTTACATTTGTTTTTTATGTTTTTATTGAACAAAATTTATTAGTGTTTCGTTCGTAAGTCCGCTGTTATCATTAAGGTTATCACATCCAAGGTATTGTTTGTTTTGGTGCTTGTTGCGCCATCACAATTTTGTCCTCGAAAAGACGTCTCAATTGATTAAGGAGGGATAATATTTATAAACTACTTTTAGCCTCGATTCTTAAGTGATGTGAAACTTTTTAGATATATCAGAATAAGCCTTATAGTCAAGGCTAAGGGGCAAGAATGGCCTAGGTCCTTCTTCTAGCGCTAATGTTCTGACCGTAAATCGGTTGTCATCATTAGGATTAACGCATTCGAGGTATTGCCCAATTTGACGCTTGTTGAGCTATCATGATTTTGTCATTGAAAATGCGCCTCAATAGGTTAAGGAGGGAGAGTGTTTATAAACTATTTTTAGTCTCGATTCCTAAGTGATGTGAAACTTTTTAAACATATCGGAATAAGCTCCCCAGTCAAGGCTAAATGAGAAAAGTGACCTAGGCCGTCCTTCTAACAGCAATGTTCCAAGTGTAAGTTCGTTGTCATCATTAGGATTATTGCATCCGAGGTATTGTCCGTTTTGACGTTCGTTGGACCATCACAATTTTGTTTTTAAAAGAGCATCTCGGAAGGTTAAGGAGAGAGAATATTTATAAACTACCCTTAGACTCAATTCCAAAACAATGTGAAACTTTTTAGACATATCAAAACAATTAATATTCTCTTTTTTTTTTTTATTTATGGACATGGTCCACATATCCCAGAATTAACAATCAAAAATTTATTTGTACTAATTATGGAATGTAACTTCCTCTAGCCAAACATTATTTATTAATGTTCTTTGAACACTTAATTTGTGAAAAGTTTTATAAACACACTTCCACTGTAACGTGCGCAGGAAATTATACTATAAAAATACTGTTTCATCCACACAATCCAATTCCTTTTTTGATGAGTACTTTTTTTTATATATATAAAGAAAAGGCAAATTATCTCTCTTTTGTTGGTTCTACCTTGATTTTCTTTTTTTTTTCCCTCTTATTTTAACATTATAATTTAAGATTGATGTATATAAATTATAAAATATTTAATAAATATAAAATATTGTTATATTTAAATTAAATACTCTCATTTCATTTCTCGTTACTTATTATAAACTACTATATTATAATTAACAATTGTTAAATAAGATAGGATAAAAAATAATTATTGATTTTCTTAATAAACCAAAAACATTATTAAGTAATTCAACCAAGTTCAAGGTGTGCATAACTAAAAACAAAACATTATATCTCAATAATTATTGATATTTTAAATTTATAACACATCAATAATTTTTAGGAAAAAAAATATATAATATTAGCATAATGCAAACACACGCAGCCAGAGAAAAAAGGGGAGAGAATGAAAAGAAAATCCATATAAGCTGATACATGATCATACCTGAAAAATTTTTACCACACTGTTGATTATTTATTTCTCAGTTAACACATACCTCTAATTTCTCATATATTTTACTCATCTGCATATTTTTCACATGATTTTAAAAGAAGAGTAATGCTTTGTACTTCAAATCAAAGTTCCGAATCAACATTTTAAATTATTCAGTAATTTACATCTGTAAAATATTTTAAATAAATTATTTTTTAATTTTATTATTTTTAAGTTTTAAACATTCAGAAAATCTTTCGGCCAAAATCTTTTGGGAGGATGCATCGATCATTTTTATTAAAAGAAATTTCTAACCTTACATAATTTTATAATATCATATGATAAGTGATCAAGTCAAATTAAACATTAAACACAAGAAAAATTAAAAATGAATAATACACCATTTTTCTAAACTAAAAGTATTTCTCAATCAAAAACTAAGAACTAATTTATATAAAATTTATTTAAGGAATTCACCTCTCAATCATACTCCTTTTTATTTCTCTTATTTTCACCCTATTTTATTTTTAAATCAAACAAAAGGTTGACTCACACTTGAATGTAAAAAATAAAAAATAAAAAACTGAGTCCTCTTCACTCGGACACAAGTTTTAACAGCTCTAGAGGATTACAAAATTGAAAACGAAGAAGAAAAAGAGAACACATAACATAACATGATACCACGTGGAACCAATGAGAAACCGAACTCCCTTATCCCACATCAGAAATCCAATCCAATGTTCACCAATCATTCACTTCCAAATGCAATATCCATAACCAGCCACATTTTCAATGCCACATCAGCCACCCCACATCTAAAGCCAAAATTCCAAGTCCACACACCCTATAGTGTCTCTGATTATTCACAGGCCAAACAAAGTGTGAACTAGATTTTCATCACAATGGCCTCCACCCAATGTTTCTTGCACCACCATGCTCTCACCACTCCTACTAGAACCTCACCACAGCGCCAAGCGGTGACCACCAAGCCAAACCTCATTGTTTGCAAGGCTCAGAAGCAAGAGGGTGATGCCACCACCCTTGTCTCCCGCAGATTGGCCCTCACTGTGCTCATTGGTGCTGCTGCTGTTGGCTCCAAGGTCTCACCTGCTGATGCAGCTTATGGGGAAGCTGGTATTTTATATTGTTTCTCCCTTCTTTGCATGACCAACTTATGATTATCATGCATAGCTCATATACCTTCAAAGCCTCAATCATGCAGAAAATTGTGGTCAAATGTCACTAAGAGCCTAATCAGATACAAGCCTAGAAGTACTTTTGAAAACTACTTTAAACACTTATAATTTGTGTTCAAACATGCTCTAGTATGACTAGAATTGTGTTTTATGTTATTTTAAACCTTGTTTTTAGCTTTGAGACAAATTAAGTCACACCTTACAATTTGAGGAATCAGCAAGTAGTTCATGATAAATTTCTCGTAAAGTAAGGAAATTTTTAGGTTTCAGCCTTGGTCTACATCTAGTTCTTTCAGCTTCTCCTTGGGTATCTACAACAATAGATAAAGCCTATAACAGATTTTGGTGTACACATTTCATTTTTTCCTTTTTATCCTTTATTATTACATGAAGAATATGTTCTGTTTTTTTAATATCAAAGGTCAAATAGTTGTCCTCCATGTCAAGTGTTAGCAGTATAGATAATTGATAAAGGTTATAGAAGTTGTAGTACTCATTGATTATAGATGCACGAAGTGCCTCGACTCCATTAGTCTACCATAATACAAATGTTTGCTTCTTATGGGATAAAATTTACTCAATCATGCATATATAGTGTTGTGTGATCCATGTACCGATCATTTCTTATTGAACTATTAAGGAGTGTTACCAGGACTCTTTCTCCACCAAACTTTCTTATATTAGTTAAAATTTATGTGGATCCTACTAATTTTGGAATGCAACCTACCAAATGGATATCAAGAGACTCTTATATTTATGGAAGAGTGTGTTGAAAAGATAATAATATTAATAGTGTATTGCTAGCATTTCTTTTTCACTAAATAGTCATGCTTTGAATTCTTAAGGAAATCACACTTTCTTTGCTGTCACGGAAGCTCTTGGAAAATCCAAATAACTGCAATATACCTTTGCTTTTAATTGAAATGCTATTTTGTAGTAGGGACAGAACACAGTTTACTTTTGATTTTGTGCATTCTCATTCTTTGCTTGTTAGAGTTTAAAGATCAAAGAAATAGAGTGATCATAGGACCAAAGCGAGAAATTTGCATAGGTCTAGATAGTCTGAAGAGCGGCTTGGCTTTTATTGCCCTTTGGCCTTGAAGCATAAGTCCATCGATACAAACATTGTGCTGAAATTATAAATGAAAGGATGAGGTTGGTGAGGATTAGAGTAACTTTTTAAATCTTGATTATGCAGAATCTCTGACATTATATCAATGAACTAACTATCTCAAAAGTTTATACAATCAACTGAAAGCCAAAGAACAATTTTTACCTAAAAAAATTTTGGGTACTTTGAAAATTAGAATTTTTTTTATCATTGTTTTTTTGTTGCAGCCAATGTGTTTGGAAAGCCAAAGACAAACACAGACTTCCTGCCATACAATGGGGAAGGATTCAAACTGTCAATTCCCTCAAAGTGGAACCCGAGCAAAGAGGTTGAATACCCAGGTCAGGTTCTTAGATATGAGGATAATTTTGATTCTACCAGCAATGTTTCTGTCATGGTCACTGCAACTGATAAAAAGTCCATTACTGACTATGGTTCACCTGAGGAGTTCCTATCTAAGGTAAACTTATTGTAAATTTTAGCTTGTTTTCTAATTCATAAGGTTCATAAATTCATAATATTAACCAGTGTATGCACAATAGTTGAGTGAAGCTTCAAAAAGTTAAATGAATAATGTCTATGATGTTTAAAGACAATGATAACAGTTCCTGGCTGAAATTCAAGATTTGGTTTTTCCTTTCTGTAGGTGGATTATTTGCTTGGAAAACAAGCCTTCTTTGGCCAAACTGATGCTGAGGTATTTAACTCATAATTTATGAGTAACATTATGGCATGCATTTTCAACCTTACAATTGCATGCTTTCTTTTTTCAATTTTGGCAAATGCTAACAAATTAATGCTGTTATACGACACTAGTTAAGGAAGTAAAAATAAAAAAATAAAAAATATTCTTTGTTAAAGATTGTATTTATTTTACCCAAAACAAAAACAATTATTTAATTTCACCATAGATAGCCCTTTCATGAGTTTTTGCATTAAAATTTTGGCAGAAAACAATGGAAGCATAATAAATTTAGAATAGATAATACATGCACAGACCATATTAAATGACTTTTACACTGTCATGCAGTTACAAATAGTCATATATGGTATGTTAGTTAACTTTAATAATAGCTCTCTTAAAAGTCAATCCAAATATGATATCTGACTAATTAACAATGTAAAAACTTTTATACTGACTTTGCATAGCTGTTAAGTTCTCAACATTCACCCAAAATTTATGTTTTTCTGCCAGATTCTTTAACTTACTGAGTATGGCCATCAAGAATGCACCAAATATTCTTAACTACTTCTGTACTTTAATTTCTCAGGGTGGTTTTGATGCCAATGCTGTAGCAACAGCAAACATCTTGGAGAGTTCAACACCTGTCATTGATGGGAAACAGTACTACAATTTATCTGTGTTGACAAGGACAGCAGATGGAGATGAAGGTGGCAAGCACCAACTAATTACAGCCACTGTGAAAGATGGAAAACTATACATTTGCAAGGCTCAAGCTGGAGACAAGAGGTGGTTTAAGGGAGCAAGAAAATTTGTGGAGAGCACTGCAAGTTCTTTCAGTGTTGCCTAAGAACTTGGTGGAGGGTTATTCTGCATGTAAATCATCTTGAAGGGGTGTGTATGTCTTGAATTTAAGTGGCCCCTTTTTTCCCACAAGTTTAAGTACTTGAGGCAGTTGGTTGGAGTAAGCACTTTGATTCTTAATTTTTCATGGCTTTTAAGGACTTCGCCCCTTTACACTCTTTGATCAATTAAGCATTTTAAGTTGCTATAAGCCAATAAGGAGCATTATGCATAATAAAAGATTCAAGCCTTTTTTTTTTAATAACAATGTAATATTATTACAAAATATCCATTGGTATCAATAATTACTAATTCTTATCAAAGAATTTTGTTAGACATTTTTAGTGCACTTCTTCCCTCACAGTTACTTTTTTACATACACAAAACTTAGATTAAAAACTTTGTTTAAAGAGATCGAATTCAGTATCATTTCGATCAATAATTTGTTAGTCAATGATACTTTTTACAAAGTGCATGAAATATTTTATAATATTTTTTTATTATAAAAATTAATTTTATTGAGGGGGAAATCACATCTCTACCATTCCTTGAAATTTGAGAATATATAATTAGGTTGCACAATTCCAAATACAAGCATGGCAATTAATAAGCACAGGGAGTAGGTGATATAATACGTTTCACATGTACCATAAATATAACCAATAATTCATATGCCACAAATCACTTCATAGGACTGGAGCAATCTTTTTTAACTTTTGAGATTCAATTAAGCGCAGTCCATTTCTAACATGAAACTTATTCGGTCTTGATATTAGTCGACAATTCATTTTACAAGGAAAATCAAGATAATAATATTAATAGGATCACTTAAATAGGATATCATTTCTCCGGTATAGAGCAAGATATAAAATATTATCAAAATATCAAAGATTAAAGCAGAAATAATAACTAAATAGAAGTCTTCAAACTCCATAAGCAAATTATAAAGTACTCACAAAAAGGCTTAAGTACACGGCACAAGACAAAGTAGTAAAAAAATGTTCAAGTGCTTCATCTCTTTCGATTTTAGGCAACAATAAAATATCATCACTAGACCATATTTTTAATTTCTTATATATATTTGTACTATTAAAAATTTTATATATCTTTTAAAGGTATAAATATATATTATAATTATTTATTACAAGTTTTTTATATCTATGATTAGTATTAAAGATGAAAATAAATTAGGTTACACTATATTTTATTATAATTTAGTTGGTTTGAACCTAACTTTCTTTAAAAATATATATCTTAAGTATGACTTATTTATCTATCATAGACATTTTTAAATGTTTGGGTAGAACTACAATTATAAAGATTTATTTTATAATAAGTTAACACAATTAAAAATATAAAAATAAATATGTTAAATTTTATAAAAATAAAGTTTAATTTATATTTATGTATATGTCAAATAGTAGTGGGAGCAAGTGCCCCACTATTCCAAACGTGCATCCGTCCCTGTATACATATGTGTATATATATATATGTATATATATATATATATATATATATAATATAGGGAGTTATAATTATACAGGTATAACTTTTACTAAGTATTATGCCGCTCAATAATTTTATATTAAATGTGAATTTTGTAAATTCAACCGTTAAATTGAGAGTTCACATCACTTTATACGTGTATATCAAATTTTTTGTTAAAATTGAACAACAACTGGAAGGTAATCAAAGTATTCATATTTTAGTGTATTTTAAAATGAATATATTACACCAATTTTTTTTATATAAAAATGAAATATCAAATCATCTTGGATTAATATAAAGTTTTGTATATATAATCTATAAGAGATATGAACTTTCAATCTAACTGTTGAATTTACCAAATTCACATTTAATATAAAGTTATTGAGCGGTGTAATACTTAGTAAAAGTCACATTTAATATATATATATGAGGGGGTTATAATTACACTGGTGTAAATTTTACTAAGTATTACATTGTTCAATAACTTTATATTAAATGTGAATTTTGTAAATTCAACTGTTAAATTGAAAATTTTTTACTCTTAAATCATATATACAAAATGTTATATTAATCGAAGATGATTTCTTATAAAACAAAATTAAATCTGTCAGAAAATTTATATTTTCGATGAGAAAATTTTTGTAAGAAAAGCTATATTATTGATATAATATTTTAGACAAATATATATTTGTCGAAAATGTAAGAACTGGTTTTAAATTTGATATGAAAATATTATGATATAATTAGATAAGATTTTAAGTTAGTATTTTATTAATGGTTGATAATTAAAAATAAAACAAGGATAAATACATTTTTTTAAATTTTATATGTTTTATTTAAGATAACTTACAAAATAACTCTTGTTAAAGTTATTCCGCTCAATAACTCATGATGTGTGTTGAATTTCATCGATCCAATTAATTGTCAAATTAAAAGTTATTAAATTTTACTAATAATTAATATAAAAAAAATTAATTAGTTTTGGAATAAATTATTTGCTAATTAACAATATAGTTGAAACATTAATTATTTTAAATTATTTAACTAAAATCTTATTAACAATTTACTATATGATCTTAATATTTTTGTATAACTAATATCTGGTTTTAAATTTGATATGAGAATATTATATATAATTATATAAGATTTTAAGTTAGTATTTTATTAATAGTTGATAATTAGAAGAAAAAAAAACAAGGATAAATACATTTTTTGAATTTTATATGTTTGATTTAAGGTAAATAAATATATTTAATTAATTAATAATTTATTTAAAATATTAAAATTTAATTTATAAGTATTTAATAAATAAATATTTATAATTTTATAAATTATATTATCACTATAAATTATAAAATTAAATAATTTAAATTATAATTTTAAATAGAAATAAGTAGATGTTAATTATAAAAGTAAGTACATATAAATAAAGAATAATTAAATATATTATTATTATTATTATTATTATTATTATTATTATTATTATTATTATTATTATTCGTAATATAAAATTATTATATATTATTATTATAATACAAATATGAGATTGTATATTTGAGGATAACTTAAATGAATTAATTTGTACAAGTTATACTGACAACATACATATACATTTCGGTAGCTTACTCATCAGAACTTTTCAGTTAAGTGTGCTTGACCTGGAGTAGTACAGGGATGGGTGACCTTCTAGGAGAATTAATAAATTTATTAAAATTAAAAAAATATATATAATTTTCCATCAGAAATTTCTGATGAAAATTTCTTTCCGACGCCACTTTTTTCGATAGATTGAAATCCGTCGGAAATCCGTCAAAAATTTACTTGTTTCCATCGGAAATCAACATTTTTCTTGTAGTGTTGGGTCTTCCAAATTTTAAAATTAGGGTCTTCAAATTTTAAAATTTATTGCATCATCATGTCTTAAGCCTTAGTTTTGATAAATTTTTCTAACACTAATAAAAAAAATAAAAAAGCAAAAGGGATCGTAAAATCGTACTAGTTGAAAATCAGCTTATGCTCGTACTAGTTGAAAAACATTGTTCCACATAGCGATATTAACGTTGATTGTGTCACACCCGATGTAGTAGAAGATGTGGTGACAACTTTGCAAATTGTGTGATTTTATTACGTTAGTTGTAAAACCTACGAATTGAGCCATTCTACGTGCCGTGAGAGAACAATTGACGTAAAGATGACTCTCTATTATGTCAGTTATTTAAACAACCTACGAAGAATGCTATATATTTTGCCTAATATCCTCTTCTTTGTCACTATGCAAATCACAAGGTGTGTTTTTGCAATTTTGAATTTTTTTTATGTTGTTTGGTTGATGTTTGATGTGTATTGCACGTTCTGGTTGATGTTTGATGTTGGGAATCATTGTAAGTGTTGTTGTTAGTTAGATTTGGTTTATTTTTTATTGCACTTTGTGTTCATATAATTGTTATACCGAAAATTTGATTTTATTTGGCTTAATTTTGACATCACTTTAGGCACGAAAATGTGTCATGACTTAGATCTAGGCAACACCTTAAGCACCAAAAAAATGTCTTTGGCTTAGTTTGGACACTACTTTAGGCACCATAAAAATGTGCTTTTGACTTAAATTTGGACACCACCTAAGACACAAAAATGTGTCTTTGGCTTAGTTTGGGCACCACCTTAGGTACCATAAAATGTGCTTATGGCTTAGTTTAGGCACCACTTTAAGCACGGAAGTATGTCTTTGACTTAGTTTGAGCACCACCTTAGACACCACAAAACTTAGCCATATATACCTTAGTCACCATAAAACTTAGCCATATACCCTAGTGTAGTTAGTGTAAGTTAGTTAGAGTAACTAATTAGTTAGAGTAGTATTTATTAATTAGACTAAGTCATGAAGTTATTTAGTTAGTGAATAATATTTATTTAAGTTAGTCTAAAATTGTAGTTATTTATTTAATCAATTACAACAATTAATTTCGTATAATTTTTCCTAATTAAACTAAGTCATGTAGTTAATTAGCGTAGTTATTTATTATATTTTTTTAGAAGATTAGCGTATTTATTTAGTTAGTGAATACTCTGTAATATTTATTTAAGTTAGTTTAGAATTGTAGTTATTTATTTTAATTAATTTAGTATAGTTTAATTAGTTATACCCTATATACTTAGCTTATACTAATTCTGATTAATTTAATTAAACAAAATCACATACAAAAAATGTTATACATATACACAAAAATTGTCACTATACATATAATATATAAGATAAGTCTATTTGAGATATATCTGCACATAATTAGGGATGGCAATGGGGCCTCATGGAGGCGGGTAATAGTAAACCCGCCCCCGCCCTACTAGATAAAAATTGGTCTCATACCCACCTCATATCCGCGCGGGTATCCATGAATTTCTTGAATAACCGCGGATATCTATGGATATCCATGGATATTTATAAATTTTTTAAAAAATTAAAAAAATTATATTACAAATAATTTTAAGTTTATATTTAATGTAATTGAAATATTAAAAATAAAAATTCAATGTTAATTTTGTTGAAATAATAATAAAAATGCAAAATAACTTAAAATACATCAATCTCACAAGTAAGTTAAAGTCTCATCACAAAGTTACAATAATTCAATCTCATAATACTAAACAAAAGTAAACAACTTAAAATACATAAATTTTATTGGTCCAATCAAAGATAGAAAATTAATCAAATTACATCCAACATAATTCTATAACATGTTTAACACATGTTGGTAACTTCATCAACCTCACTTTTTGTAAGAAAAAAAGATGAGAGAGTGTATTTTTAGGGTTATGTGGTACAAGGATAATTAGAATATTTAAGAAATATTATTAAACGGGTACTCACGGGTATGAATATCATCATACCCACCCCCGCCCCGTTTATAAACGAGTAAAAAATTATTCATCTCCATTATCTGCGGGTACTCAATTAGTCTATCAATTTATTATCCGTAGCAGATTTTACCCGCAGATACCTGCAGGTACGGGTATTTTTGTCATCCCTACACATAATTATAGTGTTAATTTTAAATAGGATTCAACATGTATTATGTGTCACTATAGTTTATACTTACACTTTTTAACAATTAGGACAATATAATTATAGATAAAAATTATTTTTAATGACAAATATTATGTTATTATAAGGTGTATGTCACTACAAGACTTTTTTTTGTAATGAACTATTTAATTAAATTAATTAAAATAGCATATATTAAGTTCAATTAAAATAATTAGGCTATGACCTATAAATTTATCCTATAGTAATTAAGTTTAATTAAATTAATTAAATCTACCCAATACACACTTAGCCTATAATAAGTTTAAATAAAATAAAATAAATTATTTAACCTTAATTACTCTATATTATAATTTTAATTATTTTAATTAGGTATACTCTATATAAATTAAACTAAATTAGTTAAACTTATATTTATTAAGTTAAATTAGGTATATCTTATATCAAAGTATAAGGGTAACGAATTGTTATTAGAAGTTGAGATGAGTAATTTATTATTTTAATTTATTAGTTTTTAAAATTTAATTCTATTTGATGTTATATATGTTTATATTTGTTTTATATTGATTTTTTTTTTACTATGTATTTTATAAATTTAAGTTATGCATTAAGCGAATCTTAATTTTTCATTTGCTAAATACAAATAATTAAAGTATTAATTATTTATATTGAATCTTGAATTATCTTGTTGGATGATTTGGGATTTTTGTAAATTGGTTAACACAAAGATTAAGTCTTGTTTTAAATTTGATGAAATTTAAGGTAAGTGCATTTTATTTTGTTCTCCAAGTGTATATTTGATTGTCGTGAATTTGATATTATTTTCATTTTGTATACCTAGAGACTAATGTAAAATACTATCGAAATTTTGTCAAATTTAATAGGGGCTTGTTCTATATGTATTAAACAAGTATGAAAAGGTTTTTCATGAATGGGATAGGGTCTGACCTTGAATTAAAAAGTGAGATTTACATGCATGGTATTGTTGGTGATAAAGTTTTAAACATAGTGGTGGATTGAAGTTGAATAAATGCAAGTTGCTTAGTATGAAAGTTGAGTTAAAGTGTTTTTGCAAATTGTTCAACATAATGGAAAATATTTTAATGGGAAAAATGATTGTCCATATGTTAATTATTTGAATCAAAGATGACATAAATTAAGTTGATAAGATATATGAACACTGTTTTTTTTATGAGATTGTCAAGTTATACAACATGACAACATAGCAATAGAACTATTAGACATACCAACTATGTCATGGACACAAGATGTTGATGTATGAATGGAAAATTATTTAGAAAACATGATTCATGATGTTGGAAAAGAGTCCTTTTGAATGAGCACATGTGTACGATAATCTTAGGCGTGATTAGAGCAACCTTAGTATCTAGGTTGCACTAAATTTACACGGTTGGCAACAATGTTAAGATTTTCCAATGGGAACGCAAGAAGAAATGGGTGGATAGATAGAAGTTTCATTGAATTGTTGGTATTATTGAAAGAAATACTTCTATAAGGTAATACATTACCTAACCATAACTATGAGGCAAAGAAGATAATGTATCTTATGTGTATGGAGTATAAGAAGATTCACATTGCCCTAATGATTGTATATTATGCAAAAATAAGGTTGTAGCAATGCATTAGTGCCCCGTGTGTAGGGTATCACGCTTCAAAATGAAATATGTTGATAACCATATTGATGATAATACAAAGAAGGTTGTTTTTCTAATGTGTTTTGCCATCTGCAAATAATTTTAAGGTTTAAGCGATTGTTTGTTATTGCATATCATGAAATGAACCTTACAGGGCATGCTGACGAGAGAAAATGCAATGGATAGTTTTGGCATCCAATTGATTCACCACAATGGGAAAAGATTGATATGGTATGTTTTCATATTTTTGGATTGAGCTACAAAACCAAGGAATTGGGGAGGACGCATCTGTATATATAGGTTTCTTTAGCCTTAATTTATACAAAAATTAAGGGAAAAAGTGGGTACCAAGACTAACATGCAGAGATGGATGAATGATTCACTACAAAAAATATAGGTTTTTTGTGATGACAATATTCATCGTAAAAGCTTAAAAATTCATCATTAGAACAATTTAGTGATGATATTTTGATTTTTCATGATTGTCACTAATATGCAAGTCAGATAAATTAGTGACGATATTTTAGTTGTCACAAAAAATAATGTTTATTGTGATAACAATATTGTCACTTATATTTATATATAATAATATAACAAAATCAAGTTGTCATAAATATATAAGGTACTTTAAAAATATTTAAATTTTAATATAAATAATTTGTGATAATTATGTAGAATTATGGAAAGTCAAGGAATATATAGAATAATAGTAAAATATATAAACTATAAGTATCCAATAAAAAATTGGAAATGTATTTTTAATTCATCTTTTTCTTACCTTATATTAATCACTTGATTTTAACTTTTATATACTTATTCAAGGAAAATTAATCACATGAAAATAAAATCAAATTAATGTGATTTCAATTAACTTTAAAATAAGTTATCAAATAAACTCAATCAAAATCTTTTTTTCCAAAGTTGTCATCATCAATGCAAAAATAATGATACTTACAAAGTAAGTTTCGATAAATATGTATGTCACTTAACAATTAATAATCATTGGAATTATAATCAATCAAAAACATGTTTTGAGTCATTTATAATATTGTTAGTTATATTTATGAACAATGATAAGTAAATATGGGTGATAGAATAATCAATCTTAGTGAAAATTCATGGGAAATAACCCATTCTAGTCATAATATCCATGTCATTATTTTTTAAAAGAAACTCTTATGTTTCTTGTAGCATTCTACAACATTGTGTTTCTTTTTTGAAGAAAAAAGGATCGTAACCAAAGTGTCATAGGTGTTTCTCCTAATGATTGTACTATAGTAGTACTTTGACTTGAAGGTACTATGATTTCTACATGTAAGAGTTGCAAGCTTAGATGTTATTAAACATTAACTGTAACATGGTAATCATAAATGTAGTTAAATTAATCTATAATGAATAATGTGTTATGTAAAGAATATTCATCTCTCTTGCATAACATGAGTTATGTTTTGGACCCCTCGATAGAGTGAGATATGAAACATACATGACCATGCAAAAATGGCTTAATATTGGATATTATGCCTATTTATATGTGAACATCTACTTAGGTACCTTAAAGTGTCTAATTGGACTCAACGAGAATGTCATTATTATGTCACATGTTCAATAAAAGACATATAGATGAAGAGGCATATTATCCTAGAGTAATTATGGTTGTTGAAAAGTTAAAATCGAATCACCAATTTTTCTCTCAATGACACATTGCTAGATGTCAATCTTTGAATAAAATATTAAATATTATTGTAAATTAATTAAGAACTTATGGAGTTACACCTAATTGAGAACTTATGGAGTTACACGCATTGAGAACCTATTGTCAGTTAAGCATGATTTAATTTAAGGGTAATTAATTATGATTTAAGTAATTAATTAGTAGAATATTTAATTAAACATGAATTTAATTGAATGGAGAGGGTTTGTATTTGATGACAAACCCAATAAGAAGACAAATTAGGGCAATGATAGTCGATTAATAGATAAGTTAATCTAGTTATACTCATACATCTTTGTAAGAAAAACATAAAAGAGTTTGAGAGTTTTGTGAGATGCATAAAACCTTACTCATGTTCACTTGTGGCTTGCACCACCAAAAACTCACTCCTACATTGCTCACATGGACCGAAAAGAGACACATTAATCTTTGGTTCTTGGTCATCAAATGGAGAGAAATTGCTTATCTTTCAACCTACAAAGAAGAGTCTCCAAGAATGTGATAAAGAATGCTACAATGGTAAAATCTCAAAAACCCATAATGAGGTTCTTGGGGAATGTATGATATATGAGAAGGGATTATTCTACTCATGGGATTCTTTTTTGTTAAAATTATTTTTGAAATTTACTCATGAAATCCCAACATATGTCACTCATAATTAACTTTGTAGTGAATAAAATAACATAAAAAGGGGTCGAATTGTGTTATAAATATTTTTAACTTTACCTCATATATCAAAAATTTGTAATTTTGTAATTGGTTTTGAGTATAAGGTCAAAGCTTAGAATGAATATAATTTTAAACTCAAAATGAAGGATGATTCTAAACTTAAAATTGACATTCACAAATAATTGAAAACCATTTCTTGAATTATTTCATGTAGAGACTTAGTGAATGTTCTATGTATTTTATGAGAGGTTTTCTACTTAATAGAAATAGTTTGTTTATTTTGAAAATATCTTTGAAACAAATCAATTTATTTTCATATTCAAAATTGTAAAATTGTTTTTGAAACCTACCAATGAAACTCAAACATTTATCACTCATAGTTAACTTTAAAGTGAATAAAATAACATAAAAAAAGAGGTTAAATTGTGTTTTAAAACATTTTTTAACTTTACCTCATACAACAAATTTATGGTTTTGTAATTAGTTCTGAGTATAAGGTTAAAGCTCAGAATGAAGATCATTTTGAGCTCAGAATGAAGGACAATTCCAAGCTTAGAATTGAAATTCAACAAATAATTGAAAACCATTTATTGAGTTCTTTTAAATAGAAACTTATTGAATGTTCGATGTATTTTACGAGAGGTTTTCTACCTAATAGAAATAGTGTATTTATTTTTAAAATGTATTTGAAACAAATCAACTTATTTCCATATTCAAAATTGTAAAATTGTTTTTGAAAATACACAAACATATCACTCGTAGTTAACTATGAAGAGAATAAAATAATATAAGAAGAAGGTCAAATTATGTTCTAAAACATTTTTTAAAATTTACCTCATAACTATTTTGTAGTTCTTTTAATGGTTCTAAAAGCTCAGAATGAAGATCATTCTAAAAGTAGAATTGACATTCAACAAATAAATGAAAACCATTTATTGAGTTCTTTTAAATTGAGACTTGTTGAATGTTCCATGTATTTTATGGGAGGTTTTCTTCCTAATATATATAATTTGTTTATTTCAAAAATAACTTTGAAACAAATAAATCTATATTCATATTCAAAATAGTAAAAAAGGTAAAGGAAGAAAGTAAGAATACAGAGTTTTTATATTGGTTCACCCCAATCTAAGCTATGTGATATAACATATTTACATATTTACTTGTGCCTGGGGTAAGTTAACCTTTGTAAGTGTCTAATATTGATAATTGATTGTGTTTTTTTAGTCGACTTAATTTATTTTGATTATAGTTAGTTTTTGGAATTTTTCTTACTTTGGCATTACTGTCTTCTGTAGAGAATATTAGAAGCTACAAATCTCGAAATTGGACAATGTTAGTGGCTCTAGAAAGCTATGAAAAAGATCTAATATATTTATCTCTCAGAGGTTGGAGTGAATTTGGACTCTAACAAGCCAAATATCATGAATGAATTTGTTGCCTCTACACTTGAGTTGGAGCTCTCATTCGGAGCTCAAATTAAGAATAAATTAGCTTTTTAATTGGATAATTAGTAAGCTTGTAATCAACTCTAACACTAGTGCAAAAATTAGTTTTAGAATCGGAGTTTTAAGATCGGTTAAAAGGTGACCAATCTTAAAAGTGATGCAGTGACAATTTTGTAAATAGTGTGAACACTTTTAAGATCGGTTAAATTTTAACCGATCTTAAAAGTACTTTTAAGATCGGTTAAAATTTAACCGATCTTAAAAGTACTGTAACTATTTAAAAAATGCAACCCTCTCCCTTAGTCATTCTTCCTCGCATGCACCTCCCTTAGTCATATTTTAAGATGAATAAATATATTAAATTAATTAATAATTTATTTAAAATGTTAAAATTTAATTTATAAAAATAATATTTTAAAAGAGAAGGGTTATAATAACACCGTTGTACTTTTACTAAGTATTACACCGCTCAATAACTTTATATTAAATGTGAATTTTATAAATTCAACCGTTAGATTGAAAGTTTTTTACTCCTAACTCATATATACAAAATTTTATATTAATTCATTATGATTTGATACTTCGTTCTTATAAAACAAAATTGACGTAATATATACATTTCAAAATATACTAAAATATGAATACTTTGATTACCTTCAAGTTTTTGTTCAATTTTAACAAAAATTGATATAAACATATAAAGTGATATGAAATTTCAATCTAACGGTTAGATTTACAAAATTCACATTTAATATAAAGTGATTAAGAAGTGTAATACTTAGTAAAAGTTACACCGGTGTTATTATAACTCTTATTATTTTAAAATATATAAATTATTATTTAAACTTTTAAATTTATAATAAATAATTTAAATTGTATCATAATATTAATTTTAAATAGAAATAAGTATATTGTTAATTATACAAGTAAGTATATATATACATATATATATATATATATATAAATAAAGATTAATTAAATATAATTAATGGTAATATAATTATTATATAATTTTTATATTTTTATAGCGATCTAGACACACCAAAATGAGAGAGATCCAAAAACAGTATAAGTATGAGATTGTATAGTTGAGGATGACTTAAATGAATTAATTTGTAGTACTTATACTAACAACATGCATTTGCTTTTTGGTAGTTTATCTCATCAGATCTCCACAGTTAAGCGTGCTTGACTTGGAGTAATATAGGGATGGGTGAACTTCTAGAAAGTTTCCTAGAAAATGTGCAATAAGGACAAAACACGTTGAAAAATGAAGTGTCATGAAATAGCATCTTTGAGAGACCAAATATGAAATTTGTTACATTAATAAATTTATTAAAATTAACAAAAATTAAACTTGATACTTTTAGGATTGGTTATTTCGTAACCGGTCTTAAAAGCTGGATTTTTAAGATCGATTATTTAACCGATCTTAAAAGTCCAGCTTTTAAGATCGTCTTTTTTAAGATCAGTTTTTTAACCGATCTTAAAAGTCTTTTTTTCACTAGTGCAATTTTGACCCAATGAATTTAGTATCTATAAATAAGTCTCAAGTGACTTGAATTGGACACTTAGGATTCATTTTTTAGAATTTGGTTTAGCTTTCATTGCAAGTTTCTTTAAATTTTCTCTCTCTCACTAATTCTTTCTTCTCTCTTGCATACTATGTGTTCTTAAATAATTGGATCTTTCATATTGATGAAGATGGAAGGGTAATTTCATTTGTTAATTCAAGTTTTAAAAATGGCGATTAGAATTTAAGTTCCACTTTTATTGTTCTTGTAGTTTCTTCGTCTATTTCTATTTTTTTTTCTAGACTTGAATTTTGTGGTTCATGATTATGATTGCATTTATCCCTCTCTCTCCTTCTTATAGTAAAAGAGTGTTCCAACTAAAGAAATTAAATGTCTTATTTATATGTATTTACATGAATACTCATGTTTAAGATATAGAAATGGGTAAACTTTTCTCTTGAAAAAAGGATAAAGAAAGAGTGGGTAACCTCATCTAAAGAGGTAAAAGAGGAAGTTCTCTCTTTATCATTGTCTTCACACTTTTGGAGTTGCAACTTCAAGACCTTATAAAGACACATAGGACAAAGACAACAAACATGAAGTCTAAAGGCAACAACTTTTTTTGTATAGCGGTATTTGAAAATAGGCTAGCTTTACAAATTAATACCATTCTGAAGTCATTGTTATGATCTTTAATTTTGATAATTAGTTTTGATGAGTAGTTTTGATGGAAAAATTATGATGAACTACAAGAAGGCAAAGACTTGCTTTCTAATTTTGTTGAAGGAAGTAACTTCAGATGTGTGTGTTCCTTTGATGAAGACCTTCAATATCATCATAAGAGAATTAACTTGCATGAGTGCATCATTCCTTTTGGTTGAGGACAAGTCAAAGACATAAGCTTTGGAATATACAACATGTGTATACAACGGTATTGTGATGTGTACATCGTCCTCAATACAGGCTTTTATGATTCTCCTTCTCATCACCTTGAGGATGCGATATAAGTACTTTGGATTTGTCAATCAGAGAGTACATTTCCATTTCAATTGTTAGAAATTTATTTAGACACCAATTGTTTTGATAGAGTCTTTATAGGGATGAGCCTAAACTTTAGACCATCCTTAAGGCAGTGAGAATCTTTTCACATATGAATGAGTTTTGACTTGGTTTAGAGTGGTCATGACCATAGTTGTCGAAACTAGGCCAAACTAGCTGGTTCAACCAATCTAAATGGGAACTAGCCTGCTAATTAGTTTGACAACTCGAAAAAATCGATGTGCTTCAAAACCAGTACGAACTAGTGAATAATCCATGCATATAACTCAATTAAATCGATCTAGTGTAATTTTTTTTTTAAAAAAAAATTATATAAAATATTGTTATGATAAATAGAAAGTATATTTACCAAAAATTACAAATTTGAATAAATTATTTTATCTATCATTTTTAATAATTTTCTTATAAAGATATAATTTAGTCATTTATTTCAACTCCTTATTTTTAATCATGATATTTTACATTTTATATTATATTAATTTGATACTTTTCTACTTTTAATTTAAAGTCATTATTATTAATATACACTACAATAAAATAGACTTTTAGTGGCATTTAATATGACTTTTAGTGACAATAAAAATTGTTACAAAATCTTTTACCGGCATTTTCACATTAGCCATTGTATGCAGTGTTGCTAAAACATTTAGTGGCAATTATTTAAAATGCTGGTAAAAATCCTTAATGGTCGAAAAAAGTGTATATCTTTTTGTGACATTTTTTACTTTCTAGTCGATGTGGGACTTGTAAGATGAGTACAAATAAATAATTACTTTATCTCTAGTTGATGTGGGACTTGTAAGATGAGAGTTGTCTTTCTACTTATATATTCTTTTTAATTACCTTATTTCTAGTTGATGTGGGGCTTTAAGATGAAGGTTGTCTTCTAATTATATATATATATATATATATATATATATATATATATATATATATATATATATTATTTTCTGATCAATAGTCAACCTCCTTAAGTTTAAGGATTATTGAGCTTGATAACAGTGAGTAATCTCATACTAATTTAGAATAATAAGTTATAGGTCTAACTCAATCCTACATAACAAACTTGTAAGGTGAGAGTTATTATTTATTTATATATTCTTTAATTATCTTATTTCTAGTCGATGTGGGACTAAAGTTTTTCTTAATAAATAATTGTCGCTAATAGTAAATTTTGGTGTGATATAAATATATTTTTAGTGACCATTATATATTAGTCACTAATACTTTTATTAAATAATAAAACAAAGGCAATTAATTTATTGTCGGTAAATAATTGTCGGTAAAAATGAATTTTGTTGTAGTGATATTTTATTAAAATTTAAACTTAAATATTATGATTGATTTTTTATGTGCATTTTTAAATATTAAGTTATGTAAAAGGATTTTTTATTTTAATTTTAGTATAATAAAATTATGATATTATATTTATGTAACATTATTTTATGTGTTATTTAATTATCATTATTTTTTACCAATACTAGTTCAACCATGGTTGAATCATTGAACCTTAAACCAAAGCCTTGAACGGTTCAGTGATCAGAATGATTTTAAAAGCTTTGGTGTTGACAAAGTATTGAGACAAGTTCTTGGATCAAAGGGAATTTCGAGGCTTATCTTGGAGTATTCTTAAGAACTTTGACATAAGTTGAGCATTAATCTACTTCTGATAGCTTCACTCTTTTGATGTGACCTTAGAGAGTATGGAACATATAGAAGAAGTGAACTTGTAGGCTTCTCTTTTTAGGTGATATTAATCTTAATCCTTTGATGAACCATTAATAATGGGTGTTGTTCATGTGAAGGATATAAGAATGATTCATCATTTCTAGCACAATGTCTCTTAAGGCCTCTTTTGAGGTAGGGTTTGTCTTCTATGTAAAGTTATATATTCTGAGAAAATTTTGCATTTACATCCTTTTTTTATTGAAAACTTTGATTTTCTCAATTTGATACCTAGATTGAGATGTGCTTCACTTTGATACACATGTTCTTCATAACTGAATTTCCACTATTTTGATGGCATAATATTACAATGTTCACATTTGTCCTAGCCATTATAAAGTCTTGTTTTGATGGTGTAACATCCCAACACTAGGCATGATACCCGCCGGGGGTAAAATTTGGGTACCCATCCCTGTTTCTGGCGGGTTTTGGGATTCCCCGCCCTGCCCCTCTCTTATTTTTTTCTTATTTTTTTTCTTATTTTCTTTTAAATAAATATGAACAACTTTAAAAAAAAATAAAAGAAAAGTAAAATAATATAAATTTTTACATATAAATAGTTCTAATTTTGGTTTATATATATATATATATATAAATAATTTTTTAATTATATTATTAAGCGGGGTGGGGACGGGGGAGGGGGAGGGGCGGGTATTAACATCATCGTCCCCGTCCCTGCCCCGGCCCTCGATTTTATCAATCGGGGAAAACCCGAACCGAATAAACACAGGTTTTCCCCACCCAAATCGAGGCGGGTTCAGGCGGGTACCCACAGGGCGTGTTAGATTGTCATGCCTACCCAACACACCAAAATGAGAAAGATCTAAATATTGTACAAGTGAAAGACTATATAGTTGAGGATGACTTAAAGAATAAATTTGTACTACCTATATTTCTGTACTTATGTTATGAAGGAAGGAAAAATCTCATCTAAATCACTTACAACCCTCTTCATAATTCATTTTTTCTGCAATAACCAAATTTATAATCACCTTATTACAAATGATGTTTGTTGGTATTAAAACATAAAACCTGTCACGTGGGAATTATGGTGACTTCAAGTCCAAGGACTTTATTATACATTATTGTCACAACGAGAAATGCTTATGACACAAACATAACTTTTACATAGATTTCTCATAGTGGGCGACTTGTGTACATCCTTACACTAGTCATGTATATCTATGTGAAGACTCAATATCATATCCATGACAATCATCAATCTACTCACATACTAGTCTTAATATATTTTTTTCATATTAATAATGACAATTGACTAAGAATATTTAAAAATAAAAAATTATTCTATGTACTTTATCATGTTCCAATCACTAGTTCAAATAGAGGCTTTTACGTCACCTAAATGACGTCAGAAAACGGCACCACCGACGTTATAAAAACGCGGTGGCATGCACCGTAATTTTAGTAGATTATTTACGTCGGTCTTAATTGGGTCCGACGTAAATTTTAACATCTACGTCGGCTAAGCATTGTGTCCGACGTAGATGTTAAAATTTACGTCGGACCCAATTAGGGCCGACGTAAATAAGCTGTTAAATGGTGCCCGCGCTCAACGTAAGTTTCAAAATCCCCATTAGCTAAATTTCAAAATTTCATCCCACGTCTCCTTCTTCTAGTTTTCCTTCTCCCACGCTTCCTCCTTCTTCTTCTTTTTTTCTTCCTTCTCCCGCGCCTCCTCCTTCTTCTATGAGGTAGCATCTTCAAGTTTGCGTTTTTCTGTTTCTGGGCTTTTCTATGAGGTTCTATGACGTAAATGATGTTTTTTTCATCTGTTTGTTTCGAGTTTTTGAAGCTGGAGAAGGAGAAGGAAGTGACCAAGTCTACCTGAGAACGCGCTCCTGGGTCTCTCAAGCAGAACGGGCCATTCTTCTTGGAGAACGGCTCGTTCTGCTTGCAGAACGGCCCATACTCCATGGAGAACGGGCCGTTCTTCAAGCAGAACGGGCCGTTCTCCAAGCAGTACGCCCCGTTCTGCTGCACTTGTTTTCTTTTTTTTTTTTTTAATTTTTTATGACTTTTTACGTCAGACCTTGGCATGTCCGAAGTAAATTTACGTCGGTTTTCGCGCTCCGACGTAAATTTACGTCTCCCGCTTCTACGTCGGACGTTTTTCTGACGTAAAAACCCCTAAACTAACCGACGTAAAATGTGTATTATGTACTAGTGAATACATATATAATACAGTAAATACCTCATTTTATAAATAAAATCGAGCAAGATACAAATGTAAACTACATAGAAAAGTAATAGCCAATATGGCTTACACCAACATTGACTTGATACCAATTGCATATGAAATAGAAGACTAGAGAAATTGCATTATGTCATTTGCATGTGTTGATAAAGGACATGCATGAATATTTTACTTGCTTTTGTGTGGATGTGTTATACCTATTTCTTTCTCTATACCTGAGCATAATGTGAGATATATTTAACTTCCTTCTCTTTTGTGTGTCTTTTTTGTCAATGTGATACACAAGTAACATTCAAGACAACTACGATGATAATAAGATGTAGGGTAGGGTGAACCATTAACTATATGGTGTATGATGGTCAAATGCATATTAACAATTAGATTTATTAATAAAATATATTTAAAGGGTGTAGACAAGTTACTAACAACCTTTTGGACTAGTATTAATAAGTAATTAAAATTTTTTAAATACATGAAACATCTTTTAATTTTGTAATTAAAATTAAAAAGTATATGAAGAGTGCAACTAAAGTAATAGGTGCAACCTTGAATTGAAACAGTGCAGCCTTAAAGCATCGCCTTATAGAATCGCAGTTGTGCAACCTTAGAATTATCATTCCTGGAAGCTTGGCAATGCGATACTGAAAGTGGGAAGTATGCGAGTCCCAATCTATGATGGTGTGGTTGTAGAAGTTTCAATCTGTGGTAGTTGGTTATGTGATATCGTTTGTCCCACATAAACATAAGCATATAATTTAATAATCATAGAAAAAGAATTTCAAAAAATATCTTTACTAAATAATGCAAATTTCTTGGGTAGAAGTATCACATACAAACAAAACCAAAATAATAAACAAAATCGAGATCTAGTAGAATAATTACACACTACAAGAAAATGCTTATTTATCTATGGAAATATACCTACAAATTCATTTTCGTAGGTAATTTTTTGTTTCCTACATATATATCCATAGGTAGCACATACAGTCATAGGTAACCATCAAAAACACATTACCCATGGAATTTCAATGGGTAAAATCTATAGGAAAGGTTGGTGCCTTTTTCCGGGAGTATTTTCTATGACTAATTACCTACGAATGTTGTTAATGATAAACAACACCGTGGGTAAATTAATTTATCTACGGGTAACATTTAAAAATTAAAAATTTAAATTTATTAAAAAAATTTCCCACTCATCATCATCTGTAGGTATTTACTTTTATAGGTAAAATATAACTTTTTTTTAGTAGATTTCAATTTTATGCTTTAATTTTTTAGTTTGCTACCTTTTTTTCCCTAATTTTCTTTAACCTAGCTCGTGCCTAGCTATCTCAATCATCTTATTTTCAAGCATCAAACAAAATCATTGTGGGAAGAGAGACCCAAACTCACCCATCTCAGGTTTGTTTTTGTTTATCCCTTTGTTTTGGATCTTTTCGCAAAATATTCGCTTGGTGTCATGGAGCAATTTCGTGGCGTGGTAGAGAAGCACGTCGAGCACAATGTTGTAAGAGAGGATGTTGAGGGTGAAGTCGTGGTGGTGTGCGAGGCAAAGGACAAATTGTTGTATGAATTTTGTTCCCCTTCTGGAATTGCTGCAAATTTTTTGCTGGTTAAGGTTACAGCTATGGTTATTATCTTCTTGATGTTATATATACTAATTTATTGCTGCAAAAAAAAATGTTTCTGGTTGTGAATTATTCCTTTGGTGATACAGTCATCAATATTTTTGACTTTCTAGAGAATAGAAATCGCTTGATCTTTTTATCTATTACTTGAATCAAGACAATGGTGACAACAATAAAGGTTTTACCCCACTAGGTGAATCAACTATATAGATCACGCATCGTTATTTTGCTTAATAAAAAATCAAATTCTTAGACTAAAAAGTGAAAGATGATGAGTCTAAAAAGTTTTACCCCACTACGTGAATCAACTATATGCTTGAGGATCACCATGAAATTCCTTTTTGCAACTTTCAATGTCCTGCATGGTCTCTCTTGATCCTTTTTCACTTTATGCAATTTATTCTTCTCACTTATGTTTGTAGTTGCCTTTTTTACACATGTCCAAAACACCTTAACCGGTTCTGTTACATAAATTGAGAAAAGCTATGAAAATTGAGCACCTGAATTCAAATGAAATGAAATAGTGGATGAATGAAATAAAAAGAGAAGCATAGCACTTATCCACAAACAAGTCTTGTCATTGCTATTGATTATAGCAAACCCTGAAATTTCTAAGTATAGCAAACCTGTCATTGTATGCACCCTCCAAATTGTTATGAGCCACGAGGGATGCTGGATCAGCTTGCACCTCTGGTTCCTTATTTAAATCATCATCTAAATCAGCATTTTCAGGGTTGGCTGAGATATCCACTTGGTGTTTAAACAAGTCAATTACCACCTGATTGGCTGGCTGATCATCAAGCGGTGTAGAGTTGACTTTTCCAATTGCATATAGTTGATTATCAAGCAGTGGAATGTTGACTAACCCAGCTGCAACATTAATTTGACTAGGAGGACCAGCACCAGCTTGAAAAGGTTGTGCAATACCAAGAACTGCATCCCCCTGTACGGGCACATGTGAACATGTCATATTAGAGACCGGTGCAGCTTGCTTATCATAAGTGGTGCCTACTACATCTGGAACAACCTTTTTGGTAAAGGTTGGGAATTCTACTTGATCAACTACAGCGTCTATAGTCATTGACGGATCTACATATAGTATAGCCCCTACTATCATTTGATATATACATATTTTTTTATTAAAAAATAAAGATTATATTTTAATAAAATAAATATATATTTAAATTATCATATATATAAAATATAAATTTGAAAAATATGTTTATTTATTTGATATTTGTTAAAAAAATTTAAAAATTTTAATTATTATATATATATATATATATATATATTAATGCTCATATATATAATGTAATATATTGAAAAAAATTAATTAATAAAATAAAATTTGTAGCATTTTATCTTTTGTGTTTTCTATTTATTGTATACGTTAATTAAAATAAAATAAAATAAAAAATATTGGAAGATTTATGTTTTATTTAAAAATTTTAATATAAAATATATTTTAAAATAAATTATCATCTAAAAAGTTATATTAGACATTAAAACATGTTTATATCATAAATAAAATAAACTTGATTTTTTATAAAATTTAATATATTTATTTTTATATTTTTATTAGTGTTAAATTATTATAAAGTAAGTTTTTCAAATTGATTCCTAACCAAACATTTAAAAAAATGTCTATGATAGGTAAATAAGGCATACATAAGATAATATTTTTAAAAAAAAATTAGGTTCAAACCTCCTAAATTATAATTAATATAATTTGACCTAATTTATTTCATCTTTAATTATAATCGTAGATATAAGAGCTTGTAAAAAATAATTATGATATATTTATATTTAAAAGTTATATGTAAAATTTTTAATATTATAAATATATAAATAAATATTATCCCCACTATCTAAAGTTTCTGGATCCGTCACTGTACCTACATATGCATGTGAACGAAATATTGTCTTTTATGTTAACTTCTTGACATATATATTTCCTACTTGAAATATTTATTCAATTTTTGCAAATATAATTATTGATTATTTTAACATAATCACGAACTCTCCTATTGTAGGTACGACTGTGTAAAAGATTGTATTTGAAGAAATTAACGTGTTTGAAATTTTTTCATTTAATCAAATTGATCAGCTGATTATCTTGATACAGTTTTGTATGGTTGTGTGCTCTCACTTATTAGTAATATAGTTATGTAAAATAGCATGAAAAAAGTAATGATTTATTTTATATGTAAAAATTACGATAACAGTAGTAAAATTTGAATCTAATATCCTATACATGTCGATAATGTGAATTTAATTTTGGACAATTGTGATTTTGCCCTTCATAAATATGACTATACAAAATATTTGGAAAAATGAATAATTAATTTTAACACTACAATAAAGAGAGAGAAAAAAAAGGTTTTAAAATGTTGGTGGTGTGAATTTTTTTTTATATTTTTATTTCACGTCTTTTTTTTATTTTTTTTATTTCATCAGCATATGTTGGTGGTGTGAATTTAACACTACAAGAAGAACCACTACAAGAAAAATCCAAATTTTTGACGGATAATTTTTGACGGATTTGAATCCGTCGGAAAAAAAATGTTTCTGACGGAAAATTTTTGACGGATCAAAATCCGTCGAAAAATGTATATTTCCGATGGAAAATTTCCGACAGATATAAATCCGTCGGGAATTTCTGACGGATTTTATTCCGTTGGAAATTTTTGACGGATTTTTTGTCGAAAATTTCTGACAGAATATTCCATAAAAAATTCCATCGGAAATCCTGAATGCACTATTTAATATTTTCTTTATTATATGGGTGTTTCAAAATATAAATATATTATTTGTAATGAATAACATAAATACAATGAGTGCGTGAGGTATGCCTAATTACCTATATATAATTATATCTTTATTAGGCTATTATAATTAAATTATAAACTAATTATCATTAATTTATTTTTGAAAAATACCAACACATGACGTTCAAATTTAATTAAGAATAATATATATTTTCTTTAATTTTTAAAAATCACTCATCTTTCAAAATATCATTATTAATTAAAATAAGGGAGGAAAAAGTTAATTTATGTTAAGCAAATTAATCATATGCGTCTATCATTTGTTTCTAAATTACATCCCATATATGCTATGTCATTTTTATGAAAAATTTCATTCATCTTTGATTTTGAAAATAAGAATTTTTCAATTCATTTTTCTTAAATTATTACTTAAAGTTGATATATATTTTAAATCATAGTGTGCATGATATTTATTTTAAAATATATTTCAAAAGTTGAAATGAAATAAGAGATCAAATATATTGATATTTGTATTAATAATTTATTTTCTCTTAATATATAGTATATAAATAGTATTATCTTATATAAGTAGTAATTGTACGTGCCACTATTAAATAAATAAATAAGAAAATTAATACTCACTTAAAAATTTGAGAAGAGATATATATATATACAACGTCATTTAGAAAAACTTCAAAAGTAGGGGTCAATGTAATTTTTCCTAGCTAGATTAAATCTTCTTTATTTAAAATTTAAAACTATATTTAAAATAATTATACTAAATAATTATTTTTTTTCTTAATAATTGATTGATTTAAAAAAATATCTCTCCAAGTTGTAGTAATTTCTTAAATTTGCATTTTATTGATTTATGAATTTTATATTTAAGTAGTAAATCAGTAAAATACAGGTAACGTATAAATATATGAATATTTAAAAATTCAATGAATCTATATATGAAAATTAGAAATAAGTAGATTGTTAATTATAAAGGTAAGTATATAAATAAAGATTAATTAAATATATATATTATTATTGATAATATAATTAATTATCGAGCGGTGTGTAATACTTAATAAAAGTTACATCCCAGTACTGGTGTTTGTATAACCTATTTGTCTTTATATATATAGAGAGAGAGAGACAAAGAGACTGAGAAAATGAATGGAAGAAAAATAGTTAAATATATAGTTGTTTGATTATTTATATAGTAATAGATAAAGGGAAATATATATACGTCATCTTGTAACTGATTTTTGTCTCCAAAATAATGGATAATTATACCCTCAATTCTTAAGAATAAAATAAATAATTTTTAATTATTAATTTTACTTTTTATTAAAAGATTTAAAGACACGAAGTGTATAATGGTACGTGATAACATAATTTAATATATGAATAGGGATCCTTTTACTCCAAGAGTAAGTTTACCTAGACTTACTCCATTCAATAACTCATGTTCAACATTAAATTTTAACGATCAAACTATTCAATTTAAAATTCTTAATGCATAGATCAAATTTGCAAATTTTTAGAAAATTTGAAAATCATTTGATACTTCATTTCATTAATTCAAATTGATGGATAATCATAGAATCATTTTATACATTGATTAAAATTAATGAAACGAAGTATCAAATGATTTTCAAATTTTCTAACAATTTACATATTTGATCTATGCATTAAGAACTTTAAATTGAACGGTTAGATAATTAAAGTTTGATAGAGAAAATGAGTTATTGAACGGAGTAAGTCTATGTAACTCTTAATTAGCGTAAAAAGATCCATCCTCTTTAATATATATATATATATATATATATATATATATATATATATATAATTTGCTTTCCTTTTGTATTTCATTTTCTCTTTATGGTTTTTTAGTTTATCAGTTGTTGTCCTACAGGTTGTTTTCAAAAATCACGCTCAAGGTCATAACCAATTACTCTAGCTAAATACTTGGACGGACCATTGGCGTTTTCCAGTTGATGACAATAGAGATACTAGATCCCTATAATGTGGGCACCTTGAAGGCCTTGAGATCGGTGAGAGCAGTTAGAACCACCCAAGAATATACACCTTTCTCTATAGGGACCTCAACCCATGAAAATAAACGTGACTACTCATGGGTGTACGTTGATTGAACATATGTTTGTGCATTTGTTTTTGTACATTGTTTGCTGTTTTGAATAATTCCCCAAAAATAAAGAAAACACTCAAAATACCGAAAAGAAATGTGTACCTGTCTGAGGGCACACTCGTAATCTTCTGGTAGGTGGAGGGCCGAACGAGAGCTTCAGGTAGATGCTCCAGAGGGGGGAGGTACCTGCAAAAGGTACTCCGACGCTCAAGTCAGGACAAGCACGATTCTCTAGGGTAATAAATGAACAGTGACATACCTCGTTACGTGTGACTTATTTATACTACCTGTCATGGGCTTGAGCATGGTGGGCCTTCTCTGACACTTACCAAATTAGGTAATATGATGGTAATCGGCTGGTTATGCCTTAATTGCGTGTTGTCCTTTGTTAATCATGATCGTCATTCTGATTATTCTCTCTGTTGACCTTTGGCCGAGCCGATATGGAACGGTTGAGACGTCATCTTCGGCTTTCGGCCGAGCCGATAGGTAAAGGGTACGGTTCTAGGTCCCTTGCCGAATCGAAGCGATATCTGAGCTGCGTCAATATTTGATAGGACATGACGTGCCGGTCCACGTGGCCGATAGGATCCTTTCGGTACACAAGCCCCTTAGCCTTGAGGAGTGTAACGACGTAAAGGGTAGAAATGACTTTGTAGTTGTGACGGTTGGGTTTAAGTATGGAATTGTAACCGTTGGGCATTAATCGTGGGAACGTGAAGGGTTATAACTGTTGGGAATGTGAAGGGTTGTAACTGTTGGGAATGTGAAGAGTTATAATCGTTGGGTAATAATGATGAGAATTTGAAAAGTTGTGCCTCGTGGATCGTTGGATCAAGTTGATCCAACAGTTCCTAAAGGGGGTGACGGTTAGGGCTTGTCCCTTGAGAACATTATAAATAGGGGTGGTGGGGACCAATTCTTGGTGTGTTTACTTAATTGTAGCGTGCATTTGCTCCGAGCTGACGTAGAGACCAAGCTTGGGTGCTAGTTACCAACCGAGAGCGACTTCATTTTAAGGTACGTTTTAATGGCTGATTTTGACATAGAGGTAGAGGATAGGGTTTCCCAAGCTGGCTCCGCGGGGATACTGGGACGGGTTCTGCCAATGCGGGTTCGCGTCAGCCTTCGGATCAATAGGGTGCTTCGGATTCGGCATCGAATAAGTCGGCCAGTGTGGAAATTGTTGAAGGGTTCGAGCATTCGTAGAGTGTAGAAGAGGCTTCTTCTCTCGAGATGATCGAAGGCCGACCAAGTACTCGTAGAGTCGGCCCGACCTCTCGTCAGTTTGGCCCTATAGAAGTCCCTGGCTATAGATGGGTACATGGAGAGGTGGGCAGTGTATTTTCGCGGTATACCGATAAGGGTTCAATCGCTTTGCTATTCGACGCTGAAAATTTTGTGACCCTTCCGGAGGACGAGGTGTCGTCCGGCTTCTTTTTCGAACCATGTCAAAATGACGGATCATGGGACTCAGATTTTGTCTTTCTTGGCCGAGAGAAGTGTAAATATAACTTCTTTTTTGTATATGATTATTTGTTTCGGGATTTGGGGGTGACGCTCCCTTTCGACAAGTTTTTCATGGGTGTGCTTCGCTTGCTCAACGTGGCGCTGACGCAACTCCATATCGAGCCGACTCCTCACTTGTTCTTGTATTTTTACTCCTCTAGGCCGACGAAGAAGGCGAAGTGGCTCTCTTTGGTTCGGGCTGAGCATTGCTTGCTTCAGCCGTTCACTACCTCCTACAAAGGGTTTAAAGTAGGGTTTTTTAAGGTGATGATTTGGCCTGGCAATGGCAACAAATATTTTTTTGATGACGAGGGAAAGTTGTTATTCCCTTTATACTGGACTCGGGCGCCAAGGAAGTACGACGTAGTGTCGAAGTCCAAGATGTCCTCTGTAGAGCGAGCCAACTTGGCGGTGTTGGAGAAACTGCCTCGGCCATTGTCGTGCCGTGCCGAGAGCTTGTTCGGCTTACAAAATCATCAAATCTACTAGACGCTTTAATTGGTATAGCATCTGATTTATGTTTAAATTCCTGCGTTGCCATTGATTTTGACTAGTGTTTGTGCAGGTATCATGACGAGTTGTGGAAGTGACGACTTGGATATCCGCAATCTGATCTGTGGCCGAGCTCCGACACCAGTGCCGACTGGACATGGAGATAACCAGGGTCCGACCCGTGAAATGGCCCGGCCTCAACCGAAACCAAAAGATAAAGTTGCTCAGGATGCTCAAAAGGCGAGGGTGGCTAAGAGGAAGGCTGACGAAGCGAGAACCGAGGCCGAGGCACGGAGGCAAAAACAACAAATGTTGCCTGTACTCGTGCCTCCTCAAGGACTGGTGAGTCCTAATTTTCTGGCTTCCAATGTCAGCGCTCAAGACTATTTAAGTCAAGACTTGACTTCGGAGGTATGGCAGGCCATGCTGGGTCAGATGAGCACGGCCCATAAGTGGACCTTCTTCTACGAGTTCCAAACTCGCTCCTTGGCTTTGGCTCAGAGTCTTATGATGCAGCCGAACTCCGAGGCCGAGGAGCTGCGTCGGAAGCTTCTCGAGTCGGAGAAGTCCGTACAGGAGGCTTTGGCTGCTTTGTTCGTGGCGTAGGGGCATGGCAAGAAATGTGAGGCCGAGATGGACCGCCGAGGTCACATGAACGATGACCTGACTTTGCAGGTGCAAAGGTTGGAGAATCGCTTGAAGGCCGAGGCCGAAAAGTCAGCTAAGCTGGCGAGTGACTTGGAGGTCGAGAAGAAAGCATTCGGCACATATGGAGAGAGGGCTAGGAGCAAGGTTCTCTCTCAGCATGAGGCTGGCTTCGCTCAAGCAGAACGTTAGGCTCAGCATTTTGGAAGCCTCCCTTCTGGCTTTGAATTCAATATGTCGATGGACTTCTATCGGGGGAATTATGTGAACTTGACACAAATTCCCCCCGAATGAACAGCCTGATGCCGAAGCTCCAGCTCGTCGCCCGGCCGAGCCAACTGATGGCGTGGAAACGGTCGACGAAGAGGAATAGGCACCGGTGCAAGGGGAGCCCGAGGCGTAGTCTTGTTTTATTTTTAGCTTTTTTGTTTGATTTGTAAGTTTGGGCCGATAGAGCCCTTTGAATGAATTTTCATGTATTTCCTGGCCGACAAAACTTGTTTTAATACAATTTGCTTGTTTCTGTTAAATACATTGCGTACTTTGATAATTTCAATAGTTAATTAAGCCGCGCCGAATGAATTGTTAGAAGTTGAGTTGATAACGCGGCCGAGGTGAGTCTCGGCGTAGATTTAAAATTAAGTCGCGTCCTTAGCCGAGAGGATTCTCAAGAGGGAAGACTTGTATAAATTGAAATAAAAGCCACATCCTTGGCCTTGTATGAATCAGAAGCCACATCCTTGGCCGAGAGGTATCTCGGGAGGGAAGACTTGCATGAATTGAAATAAAAGCCACATCCTTGGCCAAGAGAAATCTCGGGAGGGAAGACTTGTAAAATTGAAGTCACATCTTTGGCCGAGAGACATCTCGGGAGGGAAAACTTGTATAAATTGGAGTCACATCCTTGGCCGAGAGACATCTTGGGAGGGAAGACTTGACAAAATTTTGCAGAAATATAAAACGAGTCATAGATAGTTGAACTGTATTATCATTGATGAATGGATGCCTCGTTAAAAACCTTGTCAGCCAAAAACCTCTTTTCACAATTTTTTAAGAGGAAAAAAGACCGGTTCAAGGAAAAAAGTGCATCGTAAGACATTTACACATGTACATGAGTTAAATTCTAACTATAATAGGTCTTTAGATGGGTAGAATTCCATGTCCGAGGGATGACCTTGCCAGATAACTCTTCTAATTTGTACGCGCCGTTATTGAAAGCATGTTGGACCCGGAATGGGCCGTCCCAATTTGCTGCCAACTTTCCTTCAACCGGGTTGCGTTGTGCTGAACCAGTTGCCCTCCAAACGAGATCACCTTCTTGGAAGTTCCTCAGTTTCAACTTGGAGTTAACTCGCCGAGTCATTCTCTGTTTACACGCCTCGGCTACGATTTGTGCTTTCTCTCGGACTTCATCTAAGACGTCCATCTCGGCTCGGATCGCGCCATCGTTAGACTCTTCATGGTAGTGCTTCCGTCAGAATGAAGGTTCGCCCACTTCAACCGGTATCATAGCATCCGTGTCGTATGCCAATCGGAACGGAGTCTCTCTTGTGCTTGATTGGGGCGTGCATCTGTATATCCAGAGAACTTCGGGGAGCTCTTCGGCCCAGGCTCCCTTGGCCGTGCCGAGCCGTTTCTTTAACTCGGTCAGGAAAAATTTGTTAGCTGCTTCGGCCTGACCATTGGATTGTCGGTGTTCGACAGACGTGAATCGGTGCCAGATGCCGAGGTTTTCGAGGAAGCTTTTGAATTTCTTATCTGTAAATTGAAGCCCATTGTCGGAGATGATTGCGTATGGGATGCCGAACCGGGTGAAGATATTTTTCCATACGAATTTCTGGACATTGGCGGCTGTTATAGTTGCAAGCGGTTCGGCTTCTATCCACTTGGTAAAATAGTCCACAGCTACTACTAAGAATTTGCATTGGCCTTTGGCGAGTGGGAATGGACCGAGAATGTCGATACCCCATAGAGCTAATGGCCAAGGGGCACTGACCGCGTGAAGCTGCTCGGCCGAGGCATGTATTAGGTTGTCGTGTTGTTGGCATTGCTTGCATTTCTTCACATACTTGGCACAATCGATTTTCAGGGTCGGCCAATAATAGTCGGCCCTCAGCACTTTAGCAGCTAGTGTTCTTCCACCTGAGTGGGATTCGCAAATTCCCTCGTGAATTTCTCGTATGACGTAGTCGGCTTGCTGCTGGTCGATGCATTTCAACAAGGGTGTGGAGTACCCTCGTCGGTATAATTCTCCGGCCACCACGGAGTAGCGTGCCGCTTGGGTTCGAATCTTCTTGGCTTCGATCGGATCGGCCGGTTCTGAGCCGTTAATAATGAAATTCCAGATACCGATCATCCATGTTTGTGGCACTTCATCTACCGGCATACATACTTGTGCAACACTTGGGGTGGGCAACTCCAAGTGTATTGTTGACCGAAGTTGTCCCGGGTTGCGACTACTTGCCAGCCTCGCTAACAGGTCGGCTCTCTCATTATTCCCGGCGGCGTGTGCCTTACTTGTATCTCTTCGAACTGGTTGGCCATTCCCGAAAGAGGTGGTAGTACTTGAGCAGATTAGGGTCTTTCACCTGAAAGTTGTCATTTGCTTGCTTGGTGACAACCTTCGAGTCGGTCCAACATATGACTTTTCTAGCCCCCATTTCGGCTGCTAAGCGCATTCCGGCCAATAAAGCTTCGTACTCAGCTTGGTTATTGGATGCTCGGAAACTGAAATGCAGTGATTGTTCCAAGTTGATGCCAGACGGGCTTTCCAAGATGATGTCGGCGCCGCTACCTTGGCCGTTGGAGGAGCCATCTACCTGCATTATCCAAGTGTTGTCTTCAAAGTGGCCGAGTGGTGATAATTCGTTGATGAAGTCGGCTAGGATTTGTGCTTTGATAGCCCCCCGAGGTTCAAAACGGATGTCAAACTCGGATAGCTCGATTGACCATGCCATCAATCGGCCTGCTAGTTCTGGTTTTCGGAGCACTTTGGCGATCGGGCAATCAGTTCGGACCACCATTGTGTGACTCTGGAAGTACTGCCGAAGGCGCCTAGCCGCGTATATAAGTCCCAGCGCTACCTTTTCCAACAGTTGGTGTCGGCGTTCGGTATCTTGAAGCACTCGGTTGATGAAGTACACGGGTTGCTGTTGGTCGTCTTGTTCTTGTATCATGCCAGCGCTTATGGCCTCGCCCGAAACTGCCAAGTACAGTATTACTTCTTGGTCAGGGGTCGGCTTGGTCAGCACAGGTGGGGTACCGAGCCGTGTCTTAAATAGCTGAAAAGCTATTTCGCACTCCTCTGTCCAATGAAACAGATATGCTTTTTTCAAGAGGCCAAGTATCGGCTTGGAGGTTTCGGCCATACATGGTAGGAAACGTGATAATGCTATCAGTCGACCCGCTAACTTTTGGACCGCTTTCAGGTTTGATGGGCTTCTCATGTCAATAATGGCTCGACACTTGTCTGGGTTAGCCTCGATGCCCCGGCTTGATAGCATGAAACCCAAGAATTTGCCACCCGAGACGCCGAACACACATTTATCAGGATTAAGTCTCATCTGGTGCCTCCGGAGTGCATTGAAAACTTTGGCCAGGTCGGCTATGTGGGAAAATGTGTCGGCCGATTTAACTACCATATCATCTACATAAACCTCCATGTTCTTTCCAATCTGGTCACCGAAGATCTTTTCCATCAGCCATTGGTATGTGGCCCCGGCATTCTTCAGGCCGAACGACATCACTTAGTAACAGTAGTTGGCGGATTCCGTGAGGAACGCCGTTTTGTCTTCGTCTCGGGGGTGCATACGGATTTGATTATAACCCGAGTACGCATCGAGAAAGGTCAAGAACTTATGGTCGGCCGCGCCATCAACCAATCAATTTATGTTCGGCAACGAGTAGGCATCCTTCGGGCATGCCTTGTTCAAGTGTGTGTAATTGGTGCACATTCGCCACTTGCCATTTGACTTTTTGACCATGACAACATTGGCCAACCAGGTTGTGTACTGGATTTCTCGAATGAAACCCGCTTCTAAGAGCTTGGATACCTCTGCTTCAACTGCCTTTTTTCTTTCTTCTCCCATCTTTCTTTTTTGTTGGGCGACCGATTTCGTCTCTCGGCACACTAAGAGTTTGTGGAACAAAAAGTTGGGGTCGATACCTAGCATATCGGCCGGCCGCCACGCGAAGAGGTCTTTGTTTTTCTTAACGACTTGTCCAATTTCGTGTTTTTCCGTCTCGGACAGGTTAGAGCCCAGGTAGGCAACATGTAGGTCGGTTGGCCCGATAACAATTGGTTGTCGGTCTTCAATCGGCTCGTCCCTCTCGTCCTACTCCATTCGAGGGTCAAGGTCCACAATCGTTTGAAGCTCTTGCGCTACCGTGTGTACACGTTTCACTCCACGCGGCTCGGTCGTTTCAAGACGGGGTAGCCGAAGGCTAGCAAAATAACACTCCCTGGCCGCTTTCTAATCGGCGTGGACCGTGATGATCCGGTCGGATTCCGATGGGAACTTCATGGCTAAGTGTGAGGTCGACACGATAGCACCTAGTTTGTTGAGAGAGGGTCGTCCGAGAAGAATGTTGTATGACGTGTTGGCGTGCACAACCACGTATTTGACCGGGATATCCCGGTTTCAGCTCTGTCATAGCAGAATCGAGTGGATAATTTGATGTATCCTCTGGTTTGGATGCGCTCACTGGAGAATCCGATTAATGGTTCGTTGTATGGAGTCAAGTCGGCCTTTCGGGATACCGAGCTCTTTGAACGTGTTCCAATAGAGGATGTCGGCCAAACTGCCCTGATCGACCAATGTCTTCCGAACAATGCAGTTGTGAATTTCCACACTGATAACCATGGGGTCATCCTGGTCAGGATCGATGCCTTTGAAGTCCGCCTCGGTGAATGTGATGGCCGGCAACCTCTGTCGGGTGTGCTCAACCGCGTGGACAGTTCGGACAACTCGCAGATGTCTTTTTTATGCTGAAGAGGTGGAACCTCCGCCTGCGAATCCGTCGGCGATAGTACTGATGACCCTTCGGGGTTGGGTTGTCGGCTCATCTTCCTTTCGGCCCCTCGACCGGCTTCGTTCCCGGTAGGGACTCTTGTCGGTTTGGTCTTGGTCAGGCTGATCTCGACGGTGCCGACGATCATCGTATCGGGGAGAACGAGGTTGGTTGACAAAATGTTGGAGCTGCCCTTGCTTAATTAAGTCCTCAATCTTGTCTTTTAGAGCTGCGCATTCTTCGGTCTAGTGACCCCGGTTATGATGATATTTACAGGACTTGCTTGTGTCGGCACGTGGAAGGGTTGAGGCTCGTTTTGGTACTGCCAGGACCTCCGAAGCAAGTGCTTGGTCCAATACAGCCGATCGACTGGCATTTAGCGGAGTGTAATGAGAGTACCTCGGTCCACGAATAGGCTTGTCTCTTGGGACAAGGTCCTTGGGGCAGCTTTGGTAAGAGCTTTCGGCCGGCTTCTCGGCTTTGGCCGCTACCTCCGCCTTGGCCTGATTGCGAAATTCCGCAAGTTCCTCCATCTGTATATATTTGTCGGCACGGCGTCTCAAATTGTCCATGTCAGACGGGGTTTCTTGCAGATGCTGTTAGCAAACAGTCCTGGCTTTAGAGCTGTAGTCAGATGATGGAGAGCGACGCCCGGATTCAGGTCTCAGATTTCAAGAGCCACTTTGTTGAATCGGCTCATGAAGGTCCGAAGGGATTCCTTCTTCTCTTATCTTATGCTCACCAGTGCGAGGGAGGTTAGTTGGTGAGGCCTGCTGGTGGCAAACTGGATAGTGAACTGGGATGCTAGGGTGTTAAAAGAGTCGATCGAGTTCGCCAGGAGACGAGTGAACCAACTCAATGCTCTTCCCTTCAAAGATGTTGGAAAAATGTGAAACACGACGACGTCGTCAGTGGTGCTGAGAGTAACCTGGGTGAGGAACTTCCAGTGGTCGAGGAGGGAGGATTGCATGATATTTGGGGTGAAAGGGTGTCGGTGTGCTCCGGTTGGTGGAGCGTACGCGGGTTGGCCGGTTACATGGGCAGCCGAGGCATGGTTTCCCGGGGCGACTACAGAGGTGTGAGGGAGAGAAGTGTGATGTCCGTGGGAATGGAACGACCCCTGGGTGTGGGTCGGTTCGGAGGGTTTCCACGTGGGATCCTGGTTTCGTTTTTTCAAGGCGGCGTTCTCTTCCCTCAAAGCGGCCATCTCACAAGCGTCTTTCTCTCATTGTTGCTTCATGGGCACTACAAAAAATATGCAATTTAGCGACCACCGAAATCGGTCGCTAAATTGCAAAAATCGGTCGCTATTTACCTTAGCTACCGAATTTAATCAGTCTCTAAAACCCTGGTCGCTAAACTATTTAGCGACTGAAAAATTTTCGGTCGCTAATTCGGTCGCTAAATGGTTGAAATCATTCTGGTCGCTGAAGTATATGGGACCAAATTAGTGACCGAATAAATCGTCGCTAAATATTTATTTTTTATTTTATTAAATTTTATAGATGTCGCAAATTTGGTCGCTATGAACCACTCATATTTGGCCTCTTAAGGATTTTATTTCACAATACTTAAGTTTTTAGCATGTTTTGTCCTCAATTACACAATTTTTGGAAACTTCCCAGAAGGTCACCCATCCCTGCATTACTCCAAGTCAAGCACGCTTAAGTGTGAAGTTCTTATGAGATAAGCTATCGAAAAGCCAATGCATGTTGTTAGTATAAGTAGTACAAATTAATTCATTTAAGTTATCCTCAACTATATAATCTCATACTTATATTATTTTTGGATCCTTATCATTTTGGTATATCCGGACCGTTATAAATATATATTAATATATATAATAATTATATTACTAATAATAATAATTATATTATATTTAATTAATCTTTATTTATATATATACTTACTTTTATAATTAACAATCTACTTATTTCTATTTAAAATTAATTTTATGATACAATTTAAATTATTTATTATAAATTTAAAAGTTTAAGTAATAATTTATATATTTTAAAATGAGAAGGGTTATTATAATAACACTGGTATAAATTTTACTAAGTATTACACCGCTCAATAAATTTATATTAAATATGAATTTTGTAAATCCAACCGATAGATTGAAAGTTCATATCACTTTATATGTTTATATCAATTTTTGTTAAAATTAAACAGCAACTTAAAAGTAATCAAAGTGCTCATATTTTATTTGAAATGTATATATTACGTCAATTTTATTTTACAAGAATGAAGTATCAAATCATCTTGAATTCATGTAAGATTCTGTATATATGATCTAAGAGTAAAACACTTTCAATCTAACGGTTGAATTTATAAAATTCACATTTAATATAAAGTTATTAAGCGATGTAATACTTAGTAAAAGTTACACCAATGTTATTATAACCCTTCTCTTTTAAAATATTATTTTTATAAATTAAATTTTAACATTTTAAATAAATTATTAATTAACTTAATATATTTAGTCATCTTAATTCTAAGATATAAAATTCAAAAAATATATTTATCCTTGTTTTATTTTCTAATTATTAACTATTAATAAAATACTAATTTAAATTTTAAATATAAAAATTCATTTAAAAATAAAGTTATCATAAGTTAGAAATATATATTATAAATATGGATCAAAATAAATAAGAAATTTTGAAATTCATATACTCTAATTAAAAAACTGCCTAAAAATCTAATCGTAAAAAAAACCTCTAAATATTTTTTCACATAAATAAGTATTGGTATTAATTATGTAGGAGTGCATATAAATATTTTTTTAATATAAATTAATGTCTTGGTCTTACAAAAAAAAAAATGGGATTGATACTCAACAAAAATATTATCATCACTTTTAAGCAATTTATAAAATTTTTTAAGTTTTAGTTAGTGACCCAATAGAATTTCGTTGCTAATTTTAACTAATATTTAGCAACTGAATAGAATTACATCGCTAATTGTAACTAATATTTAGTGATCGAATTTAATTTTGTCGCTAAAAAAATCAAATTTTTTTATTTAGAGACCAAATTCAATTCCATCACTAATTTTAACTAATATTTAGCGATCGAATTTAATTTCGTCACTAAAAAAATCAAAATTTCTGATTTAGCGACCGAATTAAATTCCGTCGCTAAATTTAACTACTATTTCGCAACCGAATTCAATTTCGTCCCTAATTTAACTAATATTTAGCGACCAAATTTAATTTGATCGCTAAAAAAATCAAAACTTCTAATTTAGCGACCGAACTAAATTCCGTCGCTAAATTTAACTACTATTTAGCGACCGAATTAAATTCCGTCGCTAATTTTAACTATTATTTAGCGACCGAATTAAATTCCATCGCTAAAAAAATCAAAATTTATAATTTAGCGACCGAAATAGCCACCGAATTCAATTTCGTCGCTAAATTTAACTACTATTTAGCGACCAAATTCAATTTCGTCGCTAAATTTAACTATTATTTAGCGACCGAACTGAATTTCGTCGCTAAAAAAATCAATTTATAATTTAGCTACCGAAATAGCGACCGAATTGAATTGCGTCGCTAAATTTAACTACTATTTAGCGACCAAATTGAATTGCGTCGCTAAATTTAACTACTATTTAGCGACCGAATTCAATTTCGTCGCCAAAAAAAATCAAAATTTATAATTTAGCGACCGAAATAGCGACCAAATTCAATTCTGTCGCTAAATTTGACTACTATTTAGCGACCGAATTCAACTCCATCGCTAATTTTAACTATTATTTAGCGACCGAATTGAATTCTGTCGCTAAAAAAAATCAAAATTTATATTTTAGCGACTGAAATAGAGACCGAATTAGTTCCGTCGCTAAACAAAATCAAAATTTATAATTTAGCGACCGAATTTAATTCCGTCGCTAAAATATCAAAATTTCTTATTTAGCGACCGAAATAGCGACCGATTTTCTAGTGACGACTTATTTTGGTCGCTAAATCGGTCGCTATTTTGATTTTTCATAATCGGTCGCTAAATCAGTCGCTAAATAGCGACTGATAAATTTTGGTCGCTAATTTCGGTCGCTATTTTGCAATTTTCTAGTAGTGGGCGTCCATTTCCTCCTTCAGTTGGCGTTCCATCTCGGCCATGTTGGTCTCGTCAACCGTCTCGGCATTGTCTGCTTCGGATTGGTGCTCATCTTCAGATCAGTGGTCTTCGGTGTGTGTTCTTCTCGTCTTCGCCATGATACTTGGTCTCTTCGAAGTAATACTCAGTTTGTCGTTTCAAAGCTATCGGTTCGGCCCCACGGTGGGCGCCAAAATGTACCTGTCTGAGGGCACACTCGTAATCTTCTGGTAGGTGGAGGGCCGAACGAGAGCTTCAGGTGGATGCTCCAGAGGGGGGAGGTACCTACAAAAGGCACTCCGACGCTCAAGTCAGGACAAGCACGATTCTCTAGGGTAATAAATGAACAGTGACATACCTCGTTACGTGTGACTTATTTATACTACCTGTCATGGGCCTGAGCATGGTGGGCCTTCTCTGACACTTACCAAATTAGGTAATACGATGGTAATCGGCTGGTTATGCCTTAATTGCATGTTGTCCTTTGTTAATCATGATCGTCATGCTGATTATTCTCTCTGTTGACCTTTGGCCGAGCCGATATGGAACGGTCGAGACGTCATCTTCGGCTTTCGGCCGAGCCGATAGGTAAAGGGTACGGTTCTCGGTCCCTTGTCGAACCGAAGCAATATCTGAGCTGCGTCAATATCTGATAGGACATGACGTGCTAGTCCACGTGGCCGATCCACGTGGCCGATAGGATCCTTCCGGTACAAAATATATTATCATGAGAGAAAAAACCTAATATGAAAGAATAAAATCAGTAAGAAACATGCATCTCATATCTTTTTCTTTTAGAAAAAGTCATCTTATTCAAGACCACATTCATCATATTGTTTTACCACATCTTTTTCTTCTTGGGCCTCTTCATTCAAGACCCAGCCTTGAAGGGTCTTCGCCATCTTCAACTTCTTTAAACTTGCCTCTCTTATCTCATGGAAAGCCCTAGTGAAGCATCACCTTATCAAATACATCAACACCAAAATAGTCAATGAATCTCGTTACTAAGACAACAATAGGAATGATATATCTAATGAATCTTGAGCTTTAGATGACATATTTTACCTATTGAGATTCAGCAGCATACATCAACCGTTATGTTGTCCTAGTAACCAATGAATTTTGATGGTCAATGAATCTTGAGTTTGTATCACCATTTAAAATATGCCAAATGTAATATAGATAAAAATAATAGTAAAATATTGAATTTGTCACTTGTATAGGTGTTCATTGTTATAGTCTTATAATATGAAATTATTCAATATTTTTTTAATTATGTTGGTTTCGAAATTTTTTACATTAATTTTATATTTTCGTTTTAAAATCTAAAATTCAATAATAATAGATTAAATCATTTTTTATCATGCAAATTAAAAAATAAACTCATAAGTGTATTTAAAAATAGATTTTTGACTTATTTAAAATTATGTTTATTGGTCTATTTAAACTTATTAATGTAAAATTGACTTTTAAATAAATCAATAAATTATACTAAACTTTTAAAAATATCAGGTTAAACCTATAAAAAATGTAATAAATAATAGATTAGACAAATTTAAATTTTATAAAATATGTTTGACTTGTATATTTTAAGTTTGTATTAACTTTACTAATTCTCATCCATAATCATTGATGATACCTACAAATCGAAGATTATACATAGAAATATTCATATAGCTCGTCTAAGATAGAATTCCTTAACAAAAAATGATTCAAAAGCATAATTATGTTATAGTTAAATATTGTCTTACAAAATCTAAAGTGTCTTTGTTAATGAAAACATAATAACTACAAGAAAAATGTAAATTTCCGACGGAAAATTTCCGACGGATATGGATCCGTCGGAAATTTCCGACGGATTTATATTTCTGTCGGAAATTTCTGACAGAATTTTCTGTCAGAAATTTTCTGTCGGAAATTTCCGACGGAAATATAAATCCGTCGGAAATTTCCGATAGAAATTTTCTGACGGACAATTTTGTCGGAAATTTCTGACGGAAAAATAAATCTATCAGAAATTTCTGCCGGAAAATTTCCGACGGAAATTTCCGACAGAATTTTCCGTCGGAAATCTTATTTTTAATTTATTTTTAATTTCTTACTTTTAATTTATTATTTTTAATTTCTTATATATATTTGTAGTATTAAAAATTTTATATATCTTTTAAAGGTATAAATATGTATTATAATTATTTATTACAAGTTTTTTATATCTACGATTAGTATTAAAGATGAAAATAAATTAGGTTATACTATATTTTATTATAATTTACTTGGTTTGAACCTAACTTTCTTTAAAAATATATATTTTAAGTGTGACTTATTTATCTATCATAGAAATTTTTAAATATTTGGGTAGAACTACAATTACATAGACTTTTATTTTATAATAATTTAACACTATTAAAAATATAAAAATCTATATGTTAAATTTATAAAAATAAAGTTTAATTTATTTATGATATAAAACTGTTTTTAATATCTAATATATATTTTTAGATGATAATTTATTTTAAAATATATCTTATAATAACAATTCTAAATAGAATATAAATCTTATGATTTTTCTTATTTTGATTTTTTTAATCAATGTATACAATTTTACAATTTTGATTTTTTCAATCAACGTATACAATAAATAAAAAACACAAAAGAAAAACATGCATGCTACAAATTTTATTTTATCAAAAAATTATTTGTTTTAATATATTACATTATATATGTGAATATTAAGACATATATATATATATATATACATATATATATTATAATTAAACTTTTTTTAAAAATTAATTCATTATTAAGAAAATTTTTTTATCACATGAGAATTAATTTCCTTCAAAAATTTGACAGATATCAAATAAATAAACATTTTTTCTGAATCTATATATTTATTTTATTAGAATATAATTTTTATTTTTTAAAATATATTATTTTTTTAGATAAAAAATTATGTATATGTCAAATAGTAGTGAGGGCAAGTGCCTCACTATTCCAAACGTGCAGCTGTTGCTGTATATATATGTATGTATATATATATATATATATATATATATATATATATATATATATATATATATATATATATATATATATATAATATAAGGGGTTATAATTATATCGGTGTAACTTTTACTAAGTATTATGCCGCTCTATAACTTTATATTAAATGTGAATTTTGTAAATCCAACCATTAAATTGAAAGTTCATATCACTTTATACGTGTATATCAAGTTTTGTTAAAATTGAACAACAACTGGAAGATAATCCAAGTGTTCATATTTTAGTGTATTTTGAAATGAATATATTACATCAATTTTGTTTTATAAAAATGAAGTATCAAATCATCTTGGATTAATATAAAGTTTTGTATATATAATCTATAAGAGATATGAACTTTCAATCTAACAGTTGGATTTACCAAATTCACATTTAATATAAAGTTATTGAGCGGTGTAATACATTGTAAAAGTCGCATTTAATATATATATATATATATATATATATATATATATATATATATGAGGGGGGTTATAATTACAATGGTATAAATTTTACTAAGTGTTACACCGCTCAATAACTTTATATTAAATGTGAATTTTGTAAATTCAACCGTTAAATTGAAAATATTTTACTCTTAAATCATATATATATATAGACACACACACACACACACACACACACACATATATATATATATATATATATATATATATATATATATATAGATATATATATATACATGAGGGGAGCTATAATTACAATGGTATTAATTTTACTAAGTGTTACACCGCTCAATAACTTTATATTAAATGTGAATTTTGTAAATTTAACCGTTCAATTGAAAATCTTTTACTCTTAAATCATATATATATATAGACACACACACACACACACACACACACACACACACATATATATATATATATATATATATATATATATATATATATATATATATATATATATATATATATACATGAGGGGAGCTATAATTACAATGGTATTAATTTTACTAAGTGTTACACCGCTCAATAACTTTATATTAAATGTGAATTTTGTAAATTTAACCGTTCAATTAAATTAATTAATAATTTATTTAAAATATTAAAATTTAATTTATAAGTATGTAATAAATAAATATTTATAATTTTATAAATTATATTATCATTATAAATTATAAAATTAAATAATTTAAATTATAATTTTAAATAAAAGTAAGTAGATGTTAATTATAAAAGTAAGTACATATAAATAAAGAATAATTAAATATATTATTATTATTATTATTATTATTATTCGTAATATAAAATTATTATATATTATTATTATAGTACAAATATGAGATTGTATATTTGAGGATGACTTAAATGAATTAATTTGTACAAGTTATACTGACAACATACATAGACATTTCGGTAGCTTACTCATCAGAACTTCACAGTTAAGCGTGCTTGACCTGGAGTAGTACTGGGATGGGTGACCAACTTCACAGTTAAGCGTGCTTGACCTGGAGTAGTACTGGGATGGGTGACCTTCTGGGAAGTCTCCTAGAAATTGCACAAGTAAGAATAAAACACGCTAAACAGTGAAATATTGTGAAATAGAACCCTTGAGAAGCCAAATATGAGAGTTGTTACATTAATAAATTTATTAAAATTAAAAAAAAATTATAATTTCCGACGGATTTTTCCATCGGAAAATTTGACAGCAATTTCCGATGGATTTTTCCGTCGGAAATTTCCGACGGAATTTTCTGTCGGAAAATTCCGTCGGAAAAATTATTTCCGACGGATTTTTTTTCCGACGCCACTTTTTCCGACGGATTGAAATCCGTCGGAAATCCGTCGGAAAAAGCAAAATCCGTCGGAAATTTACCTATTTCCGTCGGAAATTTCCGTCGGAAATCAGCATTTTTCTTGTATATATTATAGTCAATCGATACTGCATAATTATCTCAATTTATTATTTTTATATATGTTATTGGTGACTTAAGAGATCAAAACAATATTTTTAAAAATTTTAGGACTAAAAAAATATTAAATTTGATCAAAATATAAATTTATCCTAAATTTAAAGTACTGAAAACATATTTAAAATTATATATATATATATATATATATATATTAATTGAGCCTTTTATACTCATTTTTCTTTAGAAAATGTGTCAAATATTGTCTTACAAAATATATTCATTAGTGTCTCTCTTAGAAAAACATAATATTAAAGTCAAGCGATATTGCATAATTAAAGTAAAAAATAAAGGAATATGAAGAGACCGCAAATGAGAATATGCATATAGTATTAGAAAACATAATTGAGATTATATATATATATATATATATATATATATATATAGTATTAAATAACATAATAGATATATGACTTAAATATATTTTTAGTCTTTTAAATTTAAGTTAAGTTTATTTTTAGTCCCTCAAATTTAAGGTAAGTTTATTTTTAGAACCTCAAATTTAAAATTGACCTTTTCGAGCCTTTTGTGATGCAAAATTATCTATTAAATTATGATAATTAATTTGTTCTTGATGACTTATATTTGGAGTATAGTCAAGTATGATCGAATAATATTTCACATCCACAATTTTTTTCATAATTTTTGTTTTGATTTTACTTGCTAACAAATTTATCAACTCATTTTGTATATTATGCCCGAGGTAATGATTATGATTTTTATCATTTTTAACTCAACGAATATATTCTTACATAATTGGATCAAATTCGACAATCATTTCAGTTAAACTTTAAAAGTTTTCACTACTTTCTTAATAAATCTTTTCATTTTTTCCACAAAAGGCTAAGTTACTTTTACTAAGGGTTTTAATAACAACAATAATTCTTAACAACACCTTTCTCCAATATTCTTTATCTCTATTTATTTGTTCTTTAACACTCAACTGTTATTTCATGACTCTTCAACTTAGCACTAAGATTTCTCCAATCTATACTACCTTCATTAGCTAGTTTACTTGTAAAAGAAACAACATTAAGCAATTTGCAACAATAACAAAAGACTCTATCCAAATCTCTTAAATAAATTAGTCATTTTCTTTCATGTTTCTCTCCATTAGGCAATTTTTTAGTGTAATTTGATGAAGAAAAGGGCCTAGAATAATTATCCTTTAGAAAATCTATATCAGTTACTTTAATAGAGCCTTTTTCTACTAATAAGTCTCTCAATTTTGTATCAATATTCTCCCATTGACTTGGATCATATATATTTCTAAGATTAGAATCATCTAATCTTGTAATTCTCTCCTCATTATCTTGAGTTTGAGAATCAGAATTATCCTCTCTTTATTAATTACTTCTCTATTGTTGTTTTCACCTATATCTATATCGTTATTGTGTTTATTCAAAGAGCACCAACTTGTATTTTCTAATTCTTTTTTCTTGCTTATTTTTATAAATTTATCCATAGTTCCTTTTTGTGATTCAATTAAAGCCTCGACTTTTCTCTTCTTTTTTTTTTTCAAGTTTTGAATGGCCTGATTCGTATTTTCTAGTTGACATATTTGTATATTTTTATATAAAATTAAAAATTATAATATATAACACTAAATATAAGTATATAATATAAGACTGAGTTAAAACAATAAAACTTGATTGTCAACTACCAAACTTGATCATAGTATATTTGTCTTGATGTCTCAAGTCTCCTTTTGTTCGCTTAAATTTAATTTAAAAAATTTTAATTTCTAATGCTCTTTCTTGAATCTGCAAATTAAAAATATTGAGATTAATTAAACTATAAAATAAAAAATAAAATTATTTTAGATGAATTCATCAATCTCGTTGAGGATTAGGGTAGAATTATATATATATAAAAAAAACTTTGTTAGGTTTCAAACTTTTAAATTAACCGTTTTTTAATAGAAAAGACAACATGATAATTTGATAAAGGAACATATAACAAGCATTTACAAAAGAAAAATCGAGTGAATAACAGTACATTAAGTTCTAATTTTTAGTTTTTACTTAATATTGACGTAGTGAGACACCCAAAAGGAACAAAAGCCAACACAAACTCCAATTCTCTTTCTCTCCAAGCCTTCCAAATAGAGACATGCACAAAAATACACAATAATAGTGTAGCAATTGGATAATAGGTTAATGGCACTCAAAACAAATGTCAAAAACTCAAATTGAAGCAATAATGTAAAAGAAGTCAAGAAGTGGTCAAAGAGACTCATAGAAAGAGAAAGGAAGGAGATAGACTTGGATAATAGAAAGAGATAGGAAATTAGAGAGTTTTAGGGTTTCTTTACCTATTAAAAATAACTATTTAATATTTTTTTTAAAAAAAATATTATTATTGATTAGGAGAAATTTCAAAATTATTATTCATTAAATAGTATTTATAGTACCAATATAAACTTTCATAGTCAGTAAGAATATTTTAAAATTTTAATTAAAAATTATTTTAGGTGTAATTTTAAAATTAAGTATTTTTATTTTATAGTAGTATATTAATGTTAAAAATAATTGGAGGCCTAAAACCCTTGTGCTACTTGCTTGGGTCTCTTAGATATTAAAACAAGTTTTCTAAAAATTTCAGGATTAAAAAATAATTTTAAATTTAAAAGATAAAAAATAAATTTACCTTAAATTTAAAGAACTAAAAACATATTTAAATATATATATTATAACCGAGCTTGAGCAATAAATAGAGAGGACCGGAAGAAACTGAAATCATCATAAATTATTAGGTAGCGGTATTAAGAAAAACCATTAAAATAAACATATAATAGTTGTAAATATATAAAATATTAAAATATAGAATGAGGAAAAAATCACAAATGAGAATTATTATAATCTCACATATATATATATATATATATATATATATATATATATATATATATAAGATTATATAATATTTATTTGATAATATAGATATTGTAATTTTAAAGTTACATGATTACTGATTAATCAAACATAAATATAGCCATTGTTAGTAATTAATGACATTACAAAAATATTAAATATTTTTTTATTTTTATTTGAATTTTAAATCAAGTATCGTTAATATATTTTATTAATCAAGTATCGTTAATAAAAAAAAAAAAAAAAAAAAAAAAAAAAAAAAAAGAGAGAGAGAGAAAGTATCATCCTTGTGTTAGTTGCCAAAAATACTTGAAAAGCATGCATTATGTGGTGACAAAGTAATTGTGATATTCTTATTCTAGATTGTGGCATTAGTTTTAAGTAAGGAATTACTTTTGGAAATTGGAAGAATCAAAGAAAGGAATTACTTAAAGCTGATGTGCAATGACAGAATAAAAAATTGAATTTATTAGTATTATTATTAGTATAATTAATTATTAATTAATCAAACATAAATGTAGCAGTTATTAGTAATTATATTTGTTTGGTTTTAATAATTTTCAATATTAGATTATTTTATAACAACATTTATATATATAAAAAATTTGGAGGAAAAAATATATTACAAAAGTTGTTCCCTTTATGTTATTTATTTATAAATAGTAAGATAGATTTATAAATAATTTCCTACTATATCTTTTTTCATGTATAATACGATAGTTTCATAAAGAATATTTAATTTACAAAAACATTTTTTATAATGTATAAAAATTAATAAAATATTTTTTCTATTTTTTTTATTTTGATATTTCACTAACATGCTAATTTAGGTTGGTACAAGTGACATGAGAGATTCACGTTGTTTAAATAAGTGGTCAAGGTACATTTTTTAACAAAATGTTGTTTAAATTTTTTTATTAATATTAATTACCATAATGCTATAAATGATTTTTTTTATAATAAATACATTATTTGAATTCATAAATAAAAATGTTTTAAATTTTTTATTATCGTTAGTTAATACCATTCTAATAAATAAAAAAGAGAAAGTATGAAAAACCATGAATTCCGTGGTGAAAAAGTAATTGTGATATTCTTATTCTAGACGGCGGCATTAGTTTTAAGTAAGGAATTAGTTTTGGAAATTGGTAGAATGAAAGAAAGGAATTACTTAAACTTGATGTCCATTGACAGAATAAAAAGTTGAACCATTCATTCTAAGTTATAAATATTTCCACTTCACGGATATGAAATTATATTTCTTCAACAATTCGAATACTCAGAAAAGTCTATTTCATACTACCATTCATAGACAGTCTCAACCAGGTAACAGAGTTAGTTATTTATATTAATATATCAAACCTTTTCTACATCTATATTTTTCATACTACTATAATCTTTCATTTCGAATTATATACAAATCCATACACATCATAAAAGCATATATATAGTTAGTTATTTAGTTTCTATTAAACATACCATTTTCTGTAACATCCCAGTTTTCAAAATGGTTATTATTACTATTATTATTATTATTATTATTTAGTCATAATTTGGTGATTATATTTTACTTCAATTGTAACTAATTCACACTCCATTTATGCTTAATTGTAGGCTTTAGAAAGATATGTGTATTATTGGGCTTAATTAGATAGTTGTGATTTTCTTTGTTAAAACCGTTTTTCGCTGGGCTGATTGGCAAGCCTCGGTGTTTAGGGCATAACTTGGGCTGTGATGGTCCAAATGATGCAAAATTGGTGTCAATGGAAATCTAAGAGAAAAACGCACAACTTTTACAGAAATAGCCATTTGCAAAATCGGTCGTTTAGGAGGTCAAAATTGGAATTTGATTGATACAATTGTTTCTCGCTGGACTGATTGGCAAGCCTCGGTTTTTGGGGTATAACTTGGTCGGTGGTTGTTCAAATGATACACACTTGGTGGCTATGGAAAGATAAGAGAAAATACTACAATTTTCATGAAGGAAATATTTTCAGATTCGGCTGTCTATAAGGTCCAAATCAGTAGCTAAAGTCGGTGAGGAAAAGAACATGGCACCAACTCCATTAATTCACACCAACTCCATTAATTCATCCCACCAACTTCTATAATTCATTCCACTAATTCATTCCACTTAGTTTTGTCTATCTTTTTCTCCATTATTTTACATTTTTTTAATGTGTTTTGGAGGCTATAAATAGGCCTTCACTTCTCCATTGCAAACCATCCAAAGAAACACTTCTCATTCTCATTCTCTCTTCTCTTATACTCTCTTCTTCTCCACTTCTTCTCTTTGAAGACCAAGGAAAGTCTAGAGGAGGAGGTTCTATCCTAGTTTTAGCTCCGGTCCCTGTTTTAGACGGAAGAAGCCTTGGGGAGGCAGCTGTGCTATAGTCTCAGTTTCTGCTTATCCAGGTAAGGGGGGAGTGAGAAATCTCGCTCTGGGTGTGGGATTGTATGCTGGGTAGTGGGATTGGCCCCCAATCCTGTGTTTGTTGTATGTCATATTGTTTGTATGTTCTAATTGCTTGGTTAATATACGTGTATGAATAGAAACTATGTTGAGACTATGATTGTGAAAGTTGTGAATATGATGTGATAATGTGAATGTGAAGATATGAAATGTGATAATATGTTAATGAGATATGAAATGACCATGGAAAGTGATAAAGTAATATGAGAATGTATAGAGTCTTGTTTGACATGCATCATATGCATACAATACTCCAGGTGTGCCGCTGAGGCCGCATACCCACGACTAACAAGGTGTACCTTTGGGTCACCCACGATATGATAACCAGGTGTACCTTTGGGTCACCCACGATATGATAACCAGGTGTACCTTTGGGTCACCCACGATATGATAATCAGGTGTACCTTTGGGTCACCCACGATATGATAACCAAGTGTACCTTAGGGTCACCCACGATGATATGAGAATCTTCCGTATGGCGCCACATGCATGCATTTGTGAGTCTAGTCAAGAAAACCATTGCATGATATATGTGCAAATATGAGATATTGTTATTTTACGTATGTATTGTTTGTGTTTGGCTATCTAGTATATATTCCTACACTGTGAGCCGAGTGAGATGTTTTCTCACTCCCTTTTTCTTTGTGTTGTTTTTCTTTAACCGTTATACAGGTGATTATCAGCATGAGGCTGAGGATGTTGGTGGTGAAGCTTAGGCTTCTTTATGGGCTATGCTCTGATAGGACATGTGACATCGGGGTATAGATAAGATTAGATTAGGTCGTTAATGTTATTTTAAATTACTTTGAAAACTTTGAGATTTATTTCTTTGTAATTTCCGCTGATTATGTTTGTTAAAAATGTGATACTCTGTAAACATGTTTGATTATTAAAGTTATATTATTTAAATTTATTGATTTATGATATGCGGGGTAGAGGGTGTCACATTTAGTGGTATCAGAGCAGGCCGATCCAATCGGCCGTGAGTTATGAGTCTACTATGCTTGTTTGGTAGATTAATAATGTGATGAGATGATTGATGTGCTAATGTGATGATTAATTATGTTCTTATTTATTTATTTGTATGCATTGTATTCTCAGGATTTGTCTGATAGACATGATATAATTTGATGATGCTATTTTTGATTGATCTTTTCATAATTGCTTATTTGTTTGATACTTTTTGCTTACGTAAGAAGTAGTGGTTGAGTAGTATCACTCGTATGGTGAGCTTATGTACCAATAGTACGGACAAAGCCTTGATAATCAACTAGAAATTATTGAGACCTTAGATTTGGATGATTTTTCAAGAGTTTACGGTTAATGGAATTTAGGAATCTATAGTAGTAAGCAATTGAATCAAAGGTGGTTGTATCTGAGAATTGGAGTTTTGATATTTTGATGAGAGATTGGAATGTTCCTTGAGTATTGGTGCGTGCATGTTAACTTTTATGGTTTAGGTAGTATGTGAATTTTATTTTCTAAGTCCTTTGTGAGCTGTTTTGGTCTAAGATTGTAATGGAAAGCTTGAATATGAGTTTAAGGTGGAAAGGAGTGAGTTTGGAATGGTTAAGGTATTTTGTGAAATGTTAGTACACTAATGCTATATGATATGGGGATTATTTTCGTTGAAATTTTGTTGTGTCAGTATGAGTATCTTAGTGACAGAATTAGATTTTGTGGTCATCATGAGAGTTGTGGCTTTTGATATTATCTTTCCAATAGAACTGTAATAAGATAAAACGGAGGTCTAAAACCTTAGTTATCACGGCTTTGGTTATCAGAAGTTTAGAGCTGAATATACTTGAAGTGATTTTGAAATTTTAATTAGGAAGGTGATCTTTTTGAAATCTTATGTCTTCATAAGAGTTGTAGCTTATTCATTTAGCTTTCGTTTGAGATAGGTTTGAGATCATTTGGATGAGTATAACTTTGTGTGTCAGGTAGATATATGCTATCATGATGTTTTTGAGATTTTAGGCATAACAAGGATAAAAATGGATTTGATGATGTTTTGAGGTCTGGTCACTGAAAGGTTGATTCAAATGATATGATTGGTTCATGGTGATAAATTCATACATATTTAGGGATGATATATGTGAAGGAGGTATTCTAATATGAATTGATATGCAAGTATGTGACCTTATGGATCAATTAGTGGATATTTGTGTGTTAATGAGAGGTTTTGACCTTAGGATGTGATACCATCATATTAGAGTTAAGTGTGAAGATATATCTAAGATAAACTTAGCTAGATTATGATTTTGATTGTATGAGGTGAGTAATTTCTTGCGAAGGTATAACATAGAGCTATCTAAGGTAGAAGTTGTGCTTAAGTGAGAGATACCTAATTCAATTAGTAAAATTAAGAGTTTTCTTAGGATAATTTATAGGAGATTTATTAAGTAAATGTCTAAGGTAGCAGTTAGAGGTTTAGGCTACTCTCATTTCACTCACCTCTACTACAGGAATCTCTTTTGCTTTCTTTTCCTCTAGCTACTAAGATGTTTCAGTTCACTAAGTTGTCGTTTGCCTACCCATGAATTCAACAGTAGTTTGAAAGGCTAACCCATATCAGGAATTTCTGGACCTATGTTTATTTTTAAGTACCCAAAACATTTTATCGCCTACTTCTCTAGGTCGCTTACTATTACCTTTGACTGGATTGACTAAGAAATAGTTGCCTTTGTGTGGGATAACAAAGGAGAAGGTAGTTTTCAAACTCTTAAGGAAAGATTGGTTAATGTTAATACTACTAGATTTTAGCAAGACTTTTGTGGTATATAGTTATGCTTCTAAAGATAGGTTCGGGAAGAGTGTTGTGGCAAGAAGAAAGGTAGTAGCTTATGATTCTAGGCAATTGAAAATTCTTGAGAGGAATTACTTTACCCATGACTTTGAGTTAGCAGTTTTAATATGTATACTAAGATTTGAAAACACTACATATATGATTCTAAGATTGAGGTATTTAGCGATCATAAGAGTTTTAAATACCTATTGACCAGAGGAAATAGTTAAAAGTCCTTAAGGAATAAGATCTTGATATTATTAAGTTATGTGGCCAAAACCATTATGGTAACCGATGCTCTGAGTATGAGACCTTTATATTTACCTTTTTTTTTCCTGATTAGAAAGATAGATCTTTTAGCTCAACTTAGAGATTTAAGTTTTTCTGATAAGGTTATTCTTAGTAGTGTAAGACAAAATTTAAATTGAGTAACGAAAGGATTGATTAGATGATTTATTTGGTATGAGGTTATAGGATAAGGAGGTGGATAAGAATTTGACTTGGGTATAGCTAGAATGGTGAAATTAGAAATCTGGTATATGTATCTAGTGAACCTATGCTTAAGTGCTTAATCTTTGGAGAAGGTCGTAGAAATAAAGCTATTATTCTAGCAGATACCTTGAGTAGGATGATCTTTCACCTACCATATTTGACGATTTAAGGGTTGTATTTGATTAAAGAACTTAGCGACTTAAGCGTGATGTGTGAGCTCACCCTTAGGAGCATTGAATTTAGTATGTTGAAAATGACTAATGAATTAATGGACGAGATTAGAGAAGCTTAGGAGTTAGATTCTTTCTTAGTGAACCAAGTGGAGAAGATTGGTAGAGGTATAAATAGCCCTTTATGAGTAGAAGTTGATGGTATTTTGGGGTTCAATGATAGGATCTATAGCCTAGTAATCTTGAATTTAGGAAGATGATCTTAAAGGGAGTTTTAAGAGCTACTAAGGTGCATCAGAGTGGCGCAGCGGAAGCGTGGTGGCCTTAAGTAAAGAGAGGAATAGAGGATATTATGTACTTATATTTAGTATGGTATAAGTATGAGACAGAACATCAGAAGCCTTTTAGGACTTTTGTAGCCTTTAGATGTTCCTGTTTGGAAGTGAAATAATATGTCTAGACTCTGTTGTGGATTTTCCAAGGAAATTTAAGAAGAATCTTGAACGAGTCATAGTCAAACCTCTTCGTTTCAAAAATTCGAGGACGAATTTCTTAAAAGGGGGGAAGTATTGTAACATCCCAGTTTTCAAAATGGTTATTATTACTATTATTATTATTATTATTATTTAGTCATAATTTGGTGATTATATTTTACTTCAATTGTAACTAATTCACACTCCATTTATGCTTAATTGTAGGCTTTAGAAAGATATGTGTATTATTGGGCTTAATTAGATAGTTGTGATTTTCTTTGTTAAAACCGTTTTTCGCTGGGCTGATTGGCAAGCCTCGGTGTTTAGGGCATAACTTGGGCTGTGATGGTCCAAATGATGCAAAATTGGTGTCAATGGAAATCTAAGAGAAAAACGCACAACTTTTACAGAAATAGCCATTTGCAAAATCGGTCGTTTAGGAGGTCAAAATTGGAATTTGATTGATACAATTGTTTCTCGCTGGACTGATTGGCAAGCCTCGGTTTTTGGGGTATAACTTGGTCGGTGGTTGTTCAAATGATACACACTTGGTGGCTATGGAAAGATAAGAGAAAATACTACAATTTTCATGAAGGAAATATTTTCAGATTCGGCTGTCTATAAGGTCCAAATCAGTAGCTAAAGTCGGTGAGGAAAAGAACATGGCACCAACTCCATTAATTCACACCAACTCCATTAATTCATCCCACCAACTTCTATAATTCATTCCACTAATTCATTCCACTTAGTTTTGTCTATCTTTTTCTCCATTATTTTACATTTTTTTAATGTGTTTTGGAGGCTATAAATAGGCCTTCACTTCTCCATTGCAAACCATCCAAAGAAACACTTCTCATTCTCATTCTCTCTTCTCTTATACTCTCTTCTTCTCCTCTTCTTCTCTTTGAAGACCAAGGAAAGTCTAGAGGAGGAGGTTCTATCCTAGTTTTAGCTCCGGTCCCTGTTTTAGACGGAAGAAGCCTTGGGGAGGCAGCTGTGCTATAGTCTCAGTTTCTGCTTATCCAGGTAAGGGGGGAGTGAGAAATCTCGCTCTGGGTGTGGGATTGTATGCTGGGTAGTGGGATTGGCCCCCAATCCTGTGTTTGTTGTATGTCATATTGTTTGTATGTTCTAATTGCTTGGTTAATATACGTGTATGAATAGAAACTATGTTGAGACTATGATTGTGAAAGTTGTGAATATGATGTGATAATGTGAATGTGAAGATATGAAATGTGATAATATGTTAATGAGATATGAAATGACCATGGAAAGTGATAAAGTAATATGAGAATGTATAGAGTCTTGTTTGACATGCATCATATGCATACAATACTCCAGGTGTGCCGCTGAGGCCGCATACCCACGACTAACAAGGTGTACCTTTGGGTCACCCACGATATGATAACCAGGTGTACCTTTGGGTCACCCACGATATGATAACCAGGTGTACCTTTGGGTCACCCACGATATGATAATCAGGTGTACCTTTGGGTCACCCACGATATGATAACCAGGTGTACCTTAGGGTCACCCACGATGATATGAGAATCTTCCGTATGGCGCCACATGCATGCATTTGTGAGTCTAGTCAAGAAAACCATTGCATGATATATGTGCAAATATGAGATATTGTTATTTTACGTATGTATTGTTTGTGTTTGGCTATCTAGTATATATTCCTACACTGTGAGCCGAGTGAGATGTTTTCTCACTCCCTTTTTCTTTGTGTTGTTTTTCTTTAACCGTTATACAGGTGATTATCAGCATGAGGCTGAGGATGTTGGTGGTGAAGCTTAGGCTTCTTTATGGGCTATGCTCTGATAGGACATGTGACATCGGGGTATAGATAAGATTAGATTAGGTCGTTAATGTTATTTTAAATTACTTTGAAAACTTTGAGATTTATTTCTTTGTAATTTCCGCTGATTATGTTTGTTAAAAATGTGATACTCTGTAAACATGTTTGATTATTAAAGTTATATTATTTAAATTTATTGATTTATGATATGCGGGGTAGAGGGTGTCACATTTAGTGGTATCAGAGCAGGCCGATCCAATCGGCCGTGAGTTATGAGTCTACTATGCTTGTTTGGTAGATTAATAATGTGATGAGATGATTGATGTGCTAATGTGATGATTAATTATGTTCTTATTTATTTATTTGTATGCATTGTATTCTCAGGATTTGTCTGATAGACATGATATAATTTGATGATGCTATTTTTGATTGATCTTTTCATAATTGCTTATTTGTTTGATACTTTTTGCTTACGTAAGAAGTAGTGGTTGAGTAGTATCACTCGTATGGTGAGCTTATGTACCAATAGTACGGACAAAGCCTTGATAATCAACTAGAAATTATTGAGACCTTAGATTTGGATGATTTTTCAAGAGTTTACGGTTAATGGAATTTAGGAATCTATAGTAGTAAGCAATTGAATCAAAGGTGGTTGTATCTGAGAATTGGAGTTTTGATATTTTGATGAGAGATTGGAATGTTCCTTGAGTATTGGTGCGTGCATGTTAACTTTTATGGTTTAGGTAGTATGTGAATTTTATTTTCTAAGTCCTTTGTGAGCTGTTTTGGTCTAAGATTGTAATGGAAAGCTTGAATATGAGTTTAAGGTGGAAAGGAGTGAGTTTGGAATGGTTAAGGTATTTTGTGAAATGTTAGTACACTAATGCTATATGATATGGGGATTATTTTCGTTGAAATTTTGTTGTGTCAGTATGAGTATCTTAGTGACAGAATTAGATTTTGTGGTCATCATGAGAGTTGTGGCTTTTGATATTATCTTTCCAATAGAACTGTAATAAGATAAAACGGAGGTCTAAAACCTTAGTTATCACGGCTTTGGTTATCAGAAGTTTAGAGCTGAATATACTTGAAGTGATTTTGAAATTTTAATTAGGAAGGTGATCTTTTTGAAATCTTATGTCTTCATAAGAGTTGTAGCTTATTCATTTAGCTTTCGTTTGAGATAGGTTTGAGATCATTTGGATGAGTATAACTTTGTGTGTCAGGTAGATATATGCTATCATGATGTTTTTGAGATTTTAGGCATAACAAGGATAAAAATGGATTTGATGATGTTTTGAGGTCTGGTCACTGAAAGGTTGATTCAAATGATATGATTGGTTCATGGTGATAAATTCATACATATTTAGGGATGATATATGTGAAGGAGGTATTCTAATATGAATTGATATGCAAGTATGTGACCTTATGGATCAATTAGTGGATATTTGTGTGTTAATGAGAGGTTTTGACCTTAGGATGTGATACCATCATATTAGAGTTAAGTGTGAAGATATATCTAAGATAAACTTAGCTAGATTATGATTTTGATTGTATGAGGTGAGTAATTTCTTGCGAAGGTATAACATAGAGCTATCTAAGGTAGAAGTTGTGCTTAAGTGAGAGATACCTAATTCAATTAGTAAAATTAAGAGTTTTCTTAGGATAATTTATAGGAGATTTATTAAGTAAATGTCTAAGGTAGCAGTTAGAGGTTTAGGCTACTCTCATTTCACTCACCTCTACTACAGGAATCTCTTTTGCTTTCTTTTCCTCTAGCTACTAAGATGTTTCAGTTCACTAAGTTGTCGTTTGCCTACCCATGAATTCAACAGTAGTTTGAAAGGCTAACCCATATCAGGAATTTCTGGACCTATGTTTATTTTTAAGTACCCAAAACATTTTATCGCCTACTTCTCTAGGTCGCTTACTATTACCTTTGACTGGATTGACTAAGAAATAGTTGCCTTTGTGTGGGATAACAAAGGAGAAGGTAGTTTTCAAACTCTTAAGGAAAGATTGGTTAATGTTAATACTACTAGATTTTAGCAAGACTTTTGTGGTATATAGTTATGCTTCTAAAGATAGGTTCGGGAAGAGTGTTGTGGCAAGAAGAAAGGTAGTAGCTTATGATTCTAGGCAATTGAAAATTCTTGAGAGGAATTACTTTACCCATGACTTTGAGTTAGCAGTTTTAATATGTATACTAAGATTTGAAAACACTACATATATGATTCTAAGATTGAGGTATTTAGCGATCATAAGAGTTTTAAATACCTATTGACCAGAGGAAATAGTTAAAAGTCCTTAAGGAATAAGATCTTGATATTATTAAGTTATGTGGCCAAAACCATTATGGTAACCGATGCTCTGAGTATGAGACCTTTATATTTACCTTTTTTTTTCCTGATTAGAAAGATAGATCTTTTAGCTCAACTTAGAGATTTAAGTTTTTCTGATAAGGTTATTCTTAGTAGTGTAAGACAAAATTTAAATTGAGTAACGAAAGGATTGATTAGATGATTTATTTGGTATGAGGTTATAGGATAAGGAGGTGGATAAGAATTTGACTTGGGTATAGCTAGAATGGTGAAATTAGAAATCTGGTATATGTATCTAGTGAACCTATGCTTAAGTGCTTAATCTTTGGAGAAGGTCGTAGAAATAAAGCTATTATTCTAGCAGATACCTTGAGTAGGATGATCTTTCACCTACCATATTTGACGATTTAAGGGTTGTATTTGATTAAAGAACTTAGCGACTTAAGCGTGATGTGTGAGCTCACCCTTAGGAGCATTGAATTTAGTATGTTGAAAATGACTAATGAATTAATGGACGAGATTAGAGAAGCTTAGGAGTTAGATTCTTTCTTAGTGAACCAAGTGGAGAAGATTGGTAGAGGTATAAATAGCCCTTTATGAGTAGAAGTTGATGGTATTTTGGGGTTCAATGATAGGATCTATAGCCTAGTAATCTTGAATTTAGGAAGATGATCTTAAAGGGAGTTTTAAGAGCTACTAAGGTGCATCAGAGTGGCGCAGCGGAAGCGTGGTGGCCTTAAGTAAAGAGAGGAATAGAGGATATTATGTACTTATATTTAGTATGGTATAAGTATGAGACAGAACATCAGAAGCCTTTTAGGACTTTTGTAGCCTTTAGATGTTCCTGTTTGGAAGTGAAATAATATGTCTAGACTCTGTTGTGGATTTTCCAAGGAAATTTAAGAAGAATCTTGAACGAGTCATAGTCAAACCTCTTCGTTTCAAAAATTCGAGGACGAATTTCTTAAAAGGGGGGAAGTATTGTAACATCCCAGTTTTCAAAATGGTTATTATTACTATTATTATTATTATTATTATTTAGTCATAATTTGGTGATTATATTTTACTTCAATTGTAACTAATTCACACTCCATTTATGCTTAATTGTAGGCTTTAGAAAGATATGTGTATTATTGGGCTTAATTAGATAGTTGTGATTTTCTTTGTTAAAACCGTTTTTCGCTGGGCTGATTGGCAAGCCTCGGTGTTTAGGGCATAACTTGGGCTGTGATGGTCCAAATGATGCAAAATTGGTGTCAATGGAAATCTAAGAGAAAAACGCACAACTTTTACAGAAATAGCCATTTGCAAAATCGGTCGTTTAGGAGGTCAAAATTGGAATTTGATTGATACAATTGTTTCTCGCTGGACTGATTGGCAAGCCTCGGTTTTTGGGGTATAACTTGGTCGGTGGTTGTTCAAATGATACACACTTGGTGGCTATGGAAAGATAAGAGAAAATACTACAATTTTCATGAAGGAAATATTTTCAGATTCGGCTGTCTATAAGGTCCAAATCAGTAGCTAAAGTCGGTGAGGAAAAGAACATGGCACCAACTCCATTAATTCACACCAACTCCATTAATTCATCCCACCAACTTCTATAATTCATTCCACTAATTCATTCCACTTAGTTTTGTCTATCTTTTTCTCCATTATTTTACATTTTTTTAATGTGTTTTGGAGGCTATAAATAGGCCTTCACTTCTCCATTGCAAACCATCCAAAGAAACACTTCTCATTCTCATTCTCTCTTCTCTTATACTCTCTTCTTCTCCTCTTCTTCTCTTTGAAGACCAAGGAAAGTCTAGAGGAGGAGGTTCTATCCTAGTTTTAGCTCCGGTCCCTGTTTTAGACGGAAGAAGCCTTGGGGAGGCAGCTGTGCTATAGTCTCAGTTTCTGCTTATCCAGGTAAGGGGGGAGTGAGAAATCTCGCTCTGGGTGTGGGATTGTATGCTGGGTAGTGGGATTGGCCCCCAATCCTGTGTTTGTTGTATGTCATATTGTTTGTATGTTCTAATTGCTTGGTTAATATACGTGTATGAATAGAAACTATGTTGAGACTATGATTGTGAAAGTTGTGAATATGATGTGATAATGTGAATGTGAAGATATGAAATGTGATAATATGTTAATGAGATATGAAATGACCATGGAAAGTGATAAAGTAATATGAGAATGTATAGAGTCTTGTTTGACATGCATCATATGCATACAATACTCCAGGTGTGCCGCTGAGGCCGCATACCCACGACTAACAAGGTGTACCTTTGGGTCACCCACGATATGATAACCAGGTGTACCTTTGGGTCACCCACGATATGATAACCAGGTGTACCTTTGGGTCACCCACGATATGATAATCAGGTGTACCTTTGGGTCACCCACGATATGATAACCAGGTGTACCTTAGGGTCACCCACGATGATATGAGAATCTTCCGTATGGCGCCACATGCATGCATTTGTGAGTCTAGTCAAGAAAACCATTGCATGATATATGTGCAAATATGAGATATTGTTATTTTACGTATGTATTGTTTGTGTTTGGCTATCTAGTATATATTCCTACACTGTGAGCCGAGTGAGATGTTTTCTCACTCCCTTTTTCTTTGTGTTGTTTTTCTTTAACCGTTATACAGGTGATTATCAGCATGAGGCTGAGGATGTTGGTGGTGAAGCTTAGGCTTCTTTATGGGCTATGCTCTGATAGGACATGTGACATCGGGGTATAGATAAGATTAGATTAGGTCGTTAATGTTATTTTAAATTACTTTGAAAACTTTGAGATTTATTTCTTTGTAATTTCCGCTGATTATGTTTGTTAAAAATGTGATACTCTGTAAACATGTTTGATTATTAAAGTTATATTATTTAAATTTATTGATTTATGATATGCGGGGTAGAGGGTGTCACATTTTCTGTCTCTAATTTGAGTCCTTGTAATAAAAACAGTTGAGTTGAGGTTTGATATATGAAAGCACATAAAGAGGAGTTTCTTCCATAAAACCACATACCAACGACAAACTGTATTCATTCATATATAATGCTTAAGGCTATGGATATGAAATTCCGAAGACTCAAGGATGATAGTTTCGAAATGCTCACTGACACTTTTGTCTTCTTCTCGTGGAAGGCGCATTACATATGGGTGACAAATATTTATCACTTTTTCTTCATACTATCACTACTCATTTTCTTTTTCCTACTATTGCAATACAACTTATTTTACTTTACATGTTAGTAAACAAATCAAATGACAATGTTTTATTATAGTCACCAAATTAATGATTCTTAAATCTAGCGTAAATTCAGAGTATGTTTCAGAGAGAGAGATTTTTATTTTAGTAAATATTTTTAATTTAATAATTTTAAAATAAAATATAAATAATAGATTAATTGTTTGAGAATATTAAGTTTATGAACAGTGTTAACAATACATCCTCTAACATACTCTTCTTAATATCATTTCTCATTGAATATATTTTATTGAAAACCAAAAACTTAAGAAAGAGGGTCATTATATAGAATGAAAGACCCACCAACTTTTATGTTTTTCATCGGTGTTAGTATTCTTTTAATTTATTATATTGTAAGTTGACGACATTAAATTTATATGACAGTATAAACTTTACGTCCCCAATGAATTCTTATTATTTGTTTACATCCTAACAACCTTAAGAAAAATTGGCTTATCATGAAGAATTGCCTTGGATTATACAGAAAAGATATTATTATCTTAAAAAAGTCAAAGATGCCACAATAAGAATGGAATTTCCGGAAACAAATACAGTGCATTGTGAAGACTTGCCCAATCTAAGGAGTTTTTCCTCAGGAGATATTGTTGAATGACCATACTTGGAGAATCTTATTTTGAACCATTGCCCTAACTTAAAGAAGTTTGGATTCGGAAGGATAAAAGAGTCACGATTAAAATCATTCCTCATGGAAAATCAAGTGCAACATAATATTGATACACAAGTTACCAATTTTTTTGAATCATGGGTTAGTTCTCTATCAAAATACTATTTGCCATAATAGACTAAAAACATTAAGCTTGTTTATGGTTATGCTTTTGCCTTCTTTAATTGTTATTAACTACGATTTTCAAATCTAAACTTTTTTAATTAATTAAGTCCATTTATTTTTTAGACCGAGTGACATTTGATCCTTTTATAAATATTGTTCTATTATGAGTCTTTAAATTCTCATTTCCTACTTAAATACATTATAAAAGTTTAATAATATTAAATTGTTTTAAATCTTTCTCTGCTCAAAACTCGTTAACCAAAATATTAAATTTCAACCAAAATTGAAAAATATCAAAAAAATTATTTGTCAAATTAAATCCTATTTTACAACTTTCAAAAAATTCTTCAAATTTTCCTAAATTTAGTTCTTGAATTTTTTAATCTTAAACTAAATATAAATTTCAAATATGTACATAAAGAATATTTGATAAAAAAATGTGCATTTAAATTAAAATTTGGGAGGCTTAATTTTGAAAAATAGGTTACCTTTCTTTCAAGGTATTGGATATATTTAGTGAGTCTTTTACTCTATGTTTGAATAATTGCCACTCTAGTTTCACAAAATGGTAACAAGAGTAGAAAAATTTACAGGATGATGAATTATCAACAACTACTGAGTATGAAATTGGTGACAATGAGGAATTAGGCAAGATATTGGATAATCTTTGTCCATCGCATTTCACCAACTTGTTACAATTCCAGGAAAAAAATGTCGATGAAAAGCTGAGTAGCTTTCTTGATGTTTTGATGAAGAGGTCAGATAAACTTGAAGTTATCAACATTCAACAATGCAAAACAATGAAAAGTTTGTTTTACGTTCCTGATGATTTTTTCCCTGATGAAGATCAACATGCTATATATTTCACACAGATGAGGGAATTAAAATTAATAGAACTATATAATCTAGAAACCGTATGGCATTGGAATCCAAAAGGAATTTTTGGCCTCGAAAATCTCCAATTGATACACATCAAAAGTTGCCCCTCTCTAATAATTCTATTCAATTATGATGACATAGAGAAGCTCCACCAACTAAATGAATTAAAGTTAAAGGCATGTGAGAAGATAACCAATTTAGTTTATTCTTTTGATAAAAATAAGATACCACCAGCAAAGTTCCCATCACTAACTAAGGTAGAGTTGAAGTCTCTCTCAAGATTGGAATGGTTCTACATTTATGGAGTAGAATTTCCAAGTCTAAAAACCTTGACAATAGAAAAATGTCCTCAATTGACATCATTCACAAATGGGTTTGCAACCGCAAATGCATCCTCCACAATTATTGATGGGAAGTCTTTCTTTGAGCTAAATGAACTCACATTACGTAGTTGTGACAAGTTGGTTGTTGTTGTGTCATCTAAGACTTTACAAGAGTTAGGAAAATTGAAGAAACTCATTGTGAGTGATTGTATGGAATTGAAAATGTTATTCAACATTGATGGAATAATATCTCATTCAACTGAGCTCCTACAACAGTTAGATGAATTGATCTTGAATGATCTACCTAATTTAATTCAAATCATCAACGAAGAAATTGTCAAGCTCTATCAAAACTTGAAAATCCTATAAGTGAAGAATTGTGAGTCTCTTAAATGGTTGCCCATATCTCAAGTGCTAAAAAATATGGAAATTACCAATTGCACAACCTTGCGTAAAATTATGATCATCCATGAAGAAGAAGGAAAGAGAGGTAAAACCACCTTTACTCGATTGAAGGATGTTTCCCTTGTAAATCTATTAAATCTCTCCATTGCCTTTCTTATTGTAGCTGAATTTCCATCCTTAGAAACACTAAAAATAGAAAATTGTCCTAGTTTGAAGACTTTTGTTGAAGAGTCTAATGAGGAGAAAGATCATCCAGAATTAGATAATTCAAACTATTTCTTTCCAAATTCAGTAAGTTTCTTCACTTTAACATTTTAGAAATAATATTCATTATTGGGAGTGTGTATGTATACATAGCTTTTTTTTTCATCTTTGTTCCAAATCATTGAAAATTATTTTTTGTTCTTTGTAGTTGTCATTGGACAAATTGAAGGTACTTTATTTAATGAATCAACCGGTTGAGGAGCTTTGGCACTACAATTGTCCTTCTGAATCATTTTGTGAGTTGGAAAATCTTACTTTGAGAAACAACAAAAAGTTATTGAGTGTCTTCTCCCCCGCCATGATAGTAAGATTCAACAAGCTAAAAAAATTGACTTTGGAAAAATGTGAATTATTGGCCGAGGTATTTATCCTTGAAGGTGACAAACCAAATTATGATAACCAAGAAATGCTTCCTGAACTAAAGGTGTTAGCAATGAGTAACCTAAGTAATTTGACATGTTTCTGGAACAAGGAACCTCAAGTTCCATTTTTCCTTAATTTGGTTTCACTTTTCATTATTCATTGCCATTGCCTCAAAAGCTTATTCTCACTTTCTCAGGCCAAAAATCTTAAAAAACTCAAAATACTCAGATTGTGTAACTGTGAGAAAGTAGAAGATGTAATATCTAGTGATAAAGGTGAAAAGGTGGCTACCATTTTCCCTAAAATGAAATGTCTTGTTCTCAAGGATCTTCCAAAGCTTGTCAACTTTTGTCGGGAAGGAGGATGTTTTAATTGGCCTAACTTACAAACAGTGAGGGTGAACAATATTCCAAGTATGAAAACATTTTTGAGAGATTATATTAATACGCCATTGTTGAAATCAGTGTATATAACATTTGCTAAGAAACTTTGGCTTGGAAATTTGAACAAGACCATATCATATATGCACAACAATCCAGGTGTGTAAATTTTAATGTTATATGCCAAAAATTAAAAACTTGTAACATATTAGTGTTACTTTTACAACTTGTTTTATATATACATGATACATATCATTTTTTTCCTAAAAGATATCTCTTGTACAAGATATATTATTAATTTAAATTGTTAGATGACAACAATTACCTTTTGATTATATTAAAATATCTTTTATTTTAAAAAAAAACTGCTAATAATTTTTTAGGATTTTGTACTTTTTTATTTTACAAGGTCCTTTCAAACCTTGTTTTAAAGTTATTAATTTTGATAAAAATGGTTCAGGGTCCAATATGAGTTTATGTTCCTCATAATGTGACCATTAAAATCTTATTTTGATGAGTATTGCTACTCAAGAAGACCCCTTGACATCAAAGACAAAACTTTTCTAGTGTGTCTTTAGTGGCATTCAGTTCAGCAAGTAAAATTATAAGTTACATTATTGGTTTATTAACTTGATAAATTTGGTTTATCTTTTAATTTTTTTCAATATCAGGAATGACATTACAAGGAAGAATACGAAGATTACATACTAAATAGAAGAGATCTGAGGAAAGGCTTCAAAGTCACATTAATCAAGTATAAATATATACATTGCATTAGCCTTTTAGCTGTAATATTATTCGTACTTTGTGTATAAAAAATTATAATTCATACTTGTCTATAAAAACAATGTAATTCATACATACATAAATATTTTTAGGATAAAATAAGCTTTTACATGTTTAGATACATACATAATTGATTTTTGGTTTAAAAGTAAATGATCATAAAAGTCAATTGGTAAGGGTGAATGTTAATACACCATTGTTGAAATCAGTGTATATAACATTTGCTAAGAAACTTTGGCGTGGAAATTTGAACAAGACCATATCATTTATGTACAACAATCCAGGTATGTAAATTTTAATATTATATGCCAAAATTTAAAAACTTGTAACATAATAGTGTTACTTTTACAACTTGTTTTTATATACATGATATATATCATTTGTTTTCTAAAAGATATCTCCCATGCAACATATATATTATTCTCAATTTAAATTGTTAGATGACAACAATTATCTTATGATTATATTAAATTATTTCAATTTTCTTTTAAAAACTACTAATTCTTTAGGATTTTGTATTTTTTTTTTAATGTAAGGCCCTTTCAAACCTTGTTTTAAAGCTATCAATTATTTTGATAAAAATGGTTTAGAATCCAGTCTGAGTTTATGTTCCTCAAGACGCGATTTCAACACCCATTGTGACCATTAAAATCTTATTTTGATAAGTATACGTACTCAAGGAGACCTCTTGATGCCAAAGGTAAAATTCTTCTAGTGGGTCTCTATTGGGCCTCAATTCAACAAGTAAAATTATGAGGCAAATTATTGGTTTATTAACTTGATAAATTTGGTTTACCTTTCAATTTTTTTTCAATATCAGGAATGAAACTACAAGGAAGAATATGAAGACTACATATTAAATAGAAAAGATCAGAGAAAAGGCTTCAAAGTCATTATTCAATTATAAACATATACATTGCATTAGCTTTTAGATGTAATGTTATTCGTACTTTGTGCATAAAAAAATATAGTTCATACGTGACTATAAAAACAATGTAATTCATACATACATAAATATTTTTAGGGTAAAATAAGTTTTTAAATGTTTAAGATACATACATAATTGATTTTTGGTTTAAAGATTAATTTTTATAAAAGTCAATTGGTAGGGGTGAATGTTGTTGATGAATGGATAATGGATCCAATAATTATTTTGAATTGTGAGGTTGTAGTCCTACTGATGGAAAGCCCTTTGGAGAGACTAGATTGATGTAGTTCCCCTCCAAGTTCCTTGAACAAATCTTTTCCTTCTTGGTCTCCTCCTAGCTAGCTTTGTACAATGGCTTCAAAGGTGTTAGAAGCCATCTTCAAACACACATGGAAAGGTAAAGAGCCCCCTTGGAGATGCCACACTCATGGAGTCATAAGTCCCTCCAAATCTTGCCACACTCAAGAGAGGATAAGAGAAATGAAATAAGTTTCAAGGAGAGAAACAAATGTAACCACGGTGCATCTAATTCATAAGGAAAAATGCATCTAATTCATTAATACTCAAAGTTGAAGTTCAACCAATACAAAGAAATCTTATATAGGAATTTGGTTCGTCATGGTGCAAGCTAGACTTACCATATCAAGTGTAACCATGTTTTGCTATCTTGTACTTAAGCTAACCAATCCTAGTTAACTTTCTACAAGTCTAGTTAGTTGTCTAGAAGCTTATGAAGCAAGTTAAGTTAATTCTAGTTTAAGAATAACATAGATTAGCTTAAGTTAACTCCAACTACCTAGCCTAATTATTACAACTACTAGACTAATGATCACTTTGACTAGTTTATTGAGATGTCACTATCAAGGTCATGTGACTTATTTAACAAGCTTAGGATGGCTTGTTTGTGACACCCTTACTACCCCAACACATATATTGTAATAATGTAAATAAACTAAGGAAATAAAATTTTCAACATTGGTAAAAGGGTTCACATAAAAACCTTCATAAATGTTCTTCAATATCCAAAACAATTGAAAATAAAAATTGGAAAATAAAACATAAGAGCTTACAAATTGTTTTTAAAATAATAAGTACAACTCCTACTGCATATAAAAATCCATGTCCTATAAATCCTTTGCCCCGATGTCATAATATCATAGCACACCCACAATTCAACTGTTGGCATTCTAAATGCCACTCAAAGTCGAATCTTCCTCACCTAAAACATCCACAAATTGTACGGTGAGAAAAGAAAACATCTATATGTAAAGCACACAAGGAAATTCCACAACATAATTTCATCATAACTCATTACTTAATGAAATATTCACAACCATGTCTATATGTCCTAATTCTATCAATCATGCAATATTTTCATATCACAATTCACAATCACACCAATCCATCACATCATATAATATGTACTATGTTAAGCTCACGCCACCCCTGTAGCATCTCGTACCCAAGGTCGTGCCATGCCAACATAAATACTAATTGCCATACATAAATCTTGCAATTAACACTATGCCAAGGTCACGCCACCCTTGTAGCATCTCTTGCCCAAGGTCGTGCCACCCTTGACATAAGTGTGAGGAACCACAATCACATTTCAATCATAATCATCACAAATATTGGAATTAACACTATGCCAAGGTCACGCCACCCCTGTAGCATCTCTTGCCCAAGGTCGTGCCACCCCTGACATAAGTGTTAATTGCCTCACATCCCACACTATGCCATGCTCACGCCACACCTGTAGCATCTCTTGCCCAAGGTCGTACCATGCTGACATAAGTATGAGGAACCACAATCACATTTCATTCACATTCAACACAACATCTCATTTCATGCCAACATACTCACATCATAATTAATTGAACAATTAAGCCATAACATGAGCACATCCCAAGGAATCTAATTATCATCTAGATCATCAATTTTACCAAATAATATAACAACAATATTTATAAGTCAATATAAAACTCGATTGAATCACCAATTTAATAAGATCTTAACTCAAATAGTAAAACCTCTAATTTTTCCAAAACCTAACTTAGAGGCACTTTTCTACAATTTCATTCTCTCTCCCAGATCATCATTTTTACAAATTATTTACATATTCCTAATCCTCAATACATGCAAAATCAAATGGAATCATCGATTTCTCAAACAGAAATAATTATAAATTTATCCCTAATCCTATGGAATTCCTCCTCTACCCAATTCCCTCATGTAATTTTGCATACAAATAATCCTTTTTTCTCTTGTACCTCGATAAGCAGTAACTGAAACTAAAGCAAGATCTGGTTGGTCTCCTCCTCTGGGTTCCCCTTAGTCTTCAGAGAGTGTAGAAGAAGAGAAGTCAGAAGTGAAAAATGTCCTTTTGGGAGTGTCAGAGTGTGTTATTTATAGACATTAGGAGTGGCCAGAATGACTCATTTCGAATCCAGAATGGCCCGTTCTGGATTCATTCATCATGTGTTAAATTCGCGTTTAAAATGGCCCGTTCTTAAACCAGAAAGGCCTGTCCTGGAGTTGGGTTTTAACTCATAATGGCCATGTTTGGAACGTCCCGTTCTCAACTAGGATTTTAGGCATTTTTGGTGATTTGGAACGCCTCGTTCCAGTTTGGGAACGGCCCATTCTGGGCTACTAAATCACCCTTAATAAATTTTATGAAAATTACTAAATTACCCATCATAAAATGTATGGAAACTAGGGTGTTACATTGTTCATTAAGCATGGGCATCCAAACCACTTGCTTAGGCACGTGGATGTCCAATCTTAATCAGCTAGAAAAATGTTTGGGTCATCCAAGCCCAAATAAGTCTATGGCCTAGGCTAATTACACCTCCCCTAAACTACTAATAACACCCTTAAAGAAGAATAAAAGGACAAACATTCCTATACTACTTGACCCAAAATACATGGTCAAAAATATCCTATACAATCACTACTAAAAATGTAAAACAACAATAGGAGTCCTTAAGGTAGGATACACTTCCAAATGTAGGGTACCCTACAAAATAAGGGTAAATGCCCTACAATTCTTCAGACCATCTTTATCATCCTTCATCCTTTTTGGTTCTTTTCCTTCCAAATGGATCATTAGGAAGTAGGTTTCCATCATCCCCTACCTCTTCAAAAGAATTTTCCCTCAAATCAAGTGGTTGTTCCACATCAACAACATCACCTACAAGAAAAACATGAGGCAAATCATTAAAGATGACATATTCATATAATATCTGTGGAAAGTGCACTGTGTGAGGAATTCCTTATATAGTCCTAAAAACTGTCTCTAGACTAGGAAGGATAGACTCTCTAAGAATAAGGATAGGATCCTCACTACTGTGTAGTTTATGGTGGAAATTAAAACCTAAAAAGGTAAAATTAGTAAAACTACTATCTTTCTTCACAAACCCTTTGGAAGAGACACTTTCTTCCTTACTCTTCTCCAAAATTTATGTCTCTTTTGTTTCTTTTCTTTTTCTATGGATGGTTCTCTTTTAGTGTAATTCTTGGAATATTACTCTTTTTCATTTAGGTTATTAGGGTGTAAAAAGGTAGAGGATTCCTTCTTATGAGAAGTTTTCCTTTTGATTCGTTGCTCTACCCTAATGCAAAGTTGGACTAGTTCACTTAAATCTTTATAGTGTAAAAGTTCAACCCTATCTCTAATCTCAAGATTAAGTCCACTTTGGAACCTAGCAATGGTGGTTTTTTATCCTCCTTAATACCTACCCTCATCATATAGAGCTTCATGGTTTGTCTATATTCTTCTACACTAAGGCTTCTTTGTTGGAGTCTTTGGAGCTTGTTCATTAACTCCTTAGCATAGTATGAAGGTATATGCCTTCTCCTTAAGGTGCTCCTTATCTCATTCCAATATTGAATTGGAGGGTCATCTCTAAATATTTTCTCTTTTTCTTAGGAGGTCCACTAATACACGATTTTCCCTTGAAAGCTCAAGGTAGCCATGTGAACCTTTTTCTCTTCATTCACTTTGTGGCAAGTGAAGAGTTGTTCCACCTTTACCTCCCAATCTAGATATTCTTCTATGTTGTCTCTACCATAGAAGTGGGAAAGGTCAACTTTAGGTTCTCTATGTTCATGCCTAGGCTTTTGTTGCCTTGGGGTCCTTGATAATCATCATAGTGATGACTACCATAAATCCCTTTATTGGAAGTGATATAGGTGTGTGTGTGTGTTGGCTTTTAGGCCTAGAAGTTCCTTCTACATGTTTTCCTCTAGAAGGCTTAGAAGGTCTTTCACCATCATGGTGTCTAAGTTTGGAAGGCCTACTTTCATTAAAGCCCTTAGGCTTTTTAGTTTCACCGTTTCCATGGTTAACCATAAGTTTAGCCAACATCTCTTTCAACTCCTCACTACCCCTTCTAAGTTCTTCATCTTTTTTTTTATTTTTTTTTATTTTCTTCCTCTCTTTTTCTATTTTCCTTTTTTTTATATATTTTCCTCTTCCCTTTTCTAATATATTCTTTTAATTTCCTAAGTTCTTCTCTAGTACTACTCCTATGACTTTGGGAATTATAACCATGCACACTATTATTCCTTGAATGATAATTCATTTTTGTAGAAAAAGATTTTCACAATTTTTCTAATAAAAGGCAAAAATAGAGTGATAAAGATTTTCACAAAAAGTTTTCCTTTTTAGTGCTAGACTTAGTACTTGGAGGTCTATGTATACAAAGTGAACTATCAAGGGAGGTGAGCTACTAAGAGCCGCTTAATAACCAAGCATTTTCAAGTAAAAATTACTAAACCCCTTTATACTTGTCTCACAAAACAATTTTACACAAAAATTTAAGTGTATGTGTGTGTGTAGACAATGGCTTTTATCCGACCTTTTTTTTTGCAAGAATTGGGAGACTTCTGAAAAGAGAAAAGAAACCCCTAAGATCCAAGGAGGGTACGAAAGCGGGCTAAGACGGAGCACGGGAAGTCTAAGAGGAATTTCTACAAAAAAAAACAAGAGGAAAAATGCTAATTCTAGGTCTAGAATGGCCATTCCTAGAAGTGGAACAACCATTCCCTCTTTGTAACACACATGGCTCTGCACGACCGTTCCAATTGACCTAATCATGTGTAAAATTGAGGAGCGGAATGATTGTTCTAGTGTTGGGAACAGTCGTTCCCCTTCCCTAGATGCCCATAAAGCCTACCAAGGGCTAGTACTTCCACACACTTGATTCCTTCTCCCTCCTTGAGAATTTTGAGTGATAGTGAGATTCTTGTAGAGTAAAGAGACTGCCAAAAGGCGACTTATGTTGATTTACAAGAAGAGTAATAAAAAGCTTGCTTAGGAGGTTCCCAATTCTTCTTTTTTATTTATTTATTGCTTTGTTTATCGATTTTTCTTGTATGCATAGAATAGGCACCATGTAGATAATGAAAGTGGTGCATATGTTGTAGATTAGGATAACGTAGAGATAATTTATCGTATGTTTAATAAAATAAAAGGGGTAGAAATTTAATTACACATTTATTATTCTAAATTTGTCATAGGGTACTAAATTTAGACGTTGTAGGGTGCCTAATACCTTCCCTGTATGTAACCAACCCCTGAATCCAACTCTGGCTTTGAAGGCCAAAGTTGAATTATTTGAAAACATTTTTTTTCGATGGTTTGTGTAAAATATTAGTGGTGACTCCTTCAAACTCTCTTCAAAATCGTCAGATGAAGGATTAGTCCGATCTTTAGGCAATCCAAAGCTGATGAGCTTTTCAAATCGGACGTCCAAACCATTTGTTGGCAAGGTAAGGATTTTTTGGGTTCCAACAGATGGTGACTCCACTAGGAAAGCTAAAAAAGGGTAAGACCCATTCAATGACAAATTTAGTAAAATAAAGCATATTCAAATTTTTACCCCTTTACATTGTTTGTTTACAACATGTTTTAAAGAGGCTTTAATAATTGCATGAATGCTTTAATTTTCGCACTTGATTGGAAAAAAAACTAACTATGCACAACCATTGAACACAATAGTTTCCTTTATACCCGAAGGCCAATGACGGATTTACGTTCATAGTAGTGGGGGCAGTTGCCCCCACTAAAATTTTCTTCATTTTCTTTTTTATATAAAATATTAATTATTTTTATAAGATATATATTATTAAATATATTTTAATTACCTTATTAAATTTAATATAATAAAATATATTAATAAAATAAAATGAATGAAATTAATGAGCTAATCTAGAATGCATGTCATTTTTTTTTGCCTAATCTTTATCATGTTTTTATTATCTAAAGAGAAATGATGGATGGTAAAGATGAGATTTCTTTTATTCATTTAAAAAAAAAAAACTATCTATATGATGTTAATGGAATGATGACCTAAGAGCGTACAAAGGGGTATAAAATTTTATTATTATTATTATTATTTTATTTTTTATTATCTGTTTGCTTATTTTAAAATTCCAATCCACTCTTATTAGAAGGAATAATACAAACAAATGCACACACACATGCTCAATCAATATACACCCACGAATGATCGTATCAAATCCTTGGTCTGTGGTCGTTGTAAGAAAAGTGCATTGTATAGGACGGTTCTAATCTCACTGGTTCTCAAGGCTCCCAAGGTGCCCCCATTATAGGGACCCAGTATCTCTGTCGCCGTCACCTGGCAAACTCTAAGGTCTGTCGCAGTATTTCGGGCTAGAGTAACCGGTTATCACCTTGAGTGTGATTTCCGACAAGGCTCGCAGGCTCCAAGGCCAAACTTGGGCCGGTCGTACGTCAACCACTCCCTATGTTTAATACCCTCATGCTCCCGGGTGTAGGGGGAACTGTTGTGTACAAAGGATTGTGTACAATTTAATTCAAATAGATGCAGAATTTAAACAAGCAAACAGATATGCAAGCAAAACAAATAAAAAACAAAGTAAAGGGGAAAAAATATTTAAATTATTATTCCTATTTTACTAACTTCATCATTTATTGGGCCTGACCCTCTTAAAACTTCCCCAGTGGAGTCGCCATCTGTCGCAACCCGAAAATTTCCGATCTTGCGACTTATGATTTAGACATCCTTTTAAAAGTCTTATTAATTAAGGAATGCCCGGACATCAAACTAATCCTTAATTAATAGTTTTGAAAATAAGTTCATGGAGTCGCCACCAATATTTTACTCCAAATATTGGAAAAAGAAAAGGTTTTTAAAGATCCAATAATGGCCTTGATAACTAGAATTAGGTTCGGGGGTCGATTACGTGTAGGGAAGGTATTAAGCACCCCTACAACACCCTAAATCGGTACCCTGTGATGAAGATAACGTAATAAGAATTAATAGATTAAATATTAAATCCCCTTTAATAATGTTTATTTACATACTTAAAATATAAATTAAGCGATTACCCTAAAATATATGCATTATGACGTTTATTATAACAAAAAAAAAAGATAAAGATGAGGAATAAAAAGAAGAGAAGAAGATTGAATGAAATACCTCTTGAACAAGCTTTATTGAATCTTCAAATATGAAAAAGGTGTTTTGTGGCGACCTTTCACACTACAGTATGCCTCACAGATCTCAAGAAATACAATAAGAGAGAGAGAGAATATAGAGATGCGACACAAATCTCAAGAAATATAATAAAAGGGAGAGAGATAGAGAATTTTTGAGCTCAAAGGAGTCTTATTCGAAATTTCTCTGGCCGCCTGGAGAATTGTGCCCAAGGCACAATTCATAGGAATCAGATGTGGCCCAGAACGGCCCGTTCCGATTTTGGAACGGCCCGTTCTGGGCTATTCCGTTGTGGGTAAAATAAGAAACTAGAACTGCCCGTTCCAAAAGTGAGACGGTCTGTTCTGGGTTCGAATTTTACTTACACAAAGCTGTTCTGGAACGGCCCGTTCTGGGCAAGATTGTTATAGGTAAAGTAAGAATTTGGAACGGGCCGTTCCTAAAGTGGAACGGCCCGTTCTGGGTGTAAATCTTGCTCATAACAACCTCTTTTGGAATGGCCCGTTCCGTTTTGGGAACAGCCCATTCTGGTCTTGGAACAGCCCATTTTGGGCTATCAGAAATAGCTGATTTTGGGTCCTCTGATGTCCTATCTTGTTGTTTGTATGCCCCGGACGAAATTGGGTGTCTATAGGTGCCCTACTAGTCCATAGTTCAAAAGGTGTCTTTGAAACTACCTTACTAGGAATCCTATTTAACTAATAAATGACAATTTTCAAGGCATACACCCATAAATATATGGGTAAAGTTGAATTTCTTAACATACTCCTAACCGTGTCCATTAATGTTCTATTATGCCTTTTTGATACACCATTTTATTGTGGTGTTCCTAGCATTGTATATTGAGCACAAATGCCACGTTTCTGAAAGAGTTTAGCAAATGGACCTGGTTGTTGCCCAGTTTCATCATATCTTCCACAATACTTACAACCTCTATTAGATCTTACAATTTCACCTTTTTGTCTAATTGTCTTTCTACTTCATTCAAGTAAACTTCCAAGGCATCCACTACTTGAGATTTCTCATGCAATAGATATACATAACTATAATGTGAATAGTCATCTATAAAGGTAATGAAGTATTTTTCTTTTTCGAAAGAACTGACATTAAAAGAACCACATGTATTAGTATGTACAATTTCAAGAAGTTGAGTGCTTCTTGTAGCTCCTTTCTTTGTATGTTTTGTTTGTTTTCCGTTAATACAATCCACACAAATATTTAGATCCATAAAATTTAGATTTGGAAATTTCATTTTTTTTATTAATCTTTCCATTCTTTCTCTAGAAATGTGACCTAAATGTTTATGCCACAATAAAGCAAAACATTCCCAAGGAAGTTCTCATTCACAGTCATTCCAAAGGACTTAAGTCTTGCTGCAATATTTGTCATCTCGGTGACATACTCATCCATAGTACGTGAACCATCAAACTTTATGGTGGTCAGTGCACTCATTAGTGTCCCAACAAGAGACTTATCAGTTGTTTGAGAGCGCTCTCCCACAAAACCCATAAAAGTCTTTAGTATACTTTCAATTTTGGGAAGAGTTTTCTTAATACTGTCAGCAACAATCATTCTCATGAACATTAGATATAGAGTCTGTTAGACTTTTTTCAAGCTTTATAATAGGCTTTCTCTTCATCGCTACTAAAATTAATAATAGTAGTAGGTTTCTCTTCTAATATAGCAAGGTCTAAATCCAATACACTGAGGTGAAATTGGACTTACACATTCCAATCAAAGAAGTTAAGCCTATTAAAAATTGGAATAGATGCTATAAGAGATTTCAGTGAATTGGGAACAAATACTTTATAATAAAAATTTCACGAGTGTTTTGAGACATAAAGTACATGCTACACATATAATATATTTAAACATCAATCAATAGTATATTTATGCTTTTCTTTGGGTGATACATCAACACACAACATACAAATATAATGATGCTAATAAATTTAGTCATTATTTTGCAACTAAACATGCACTAATTAAAATTATCTAATACCTTTGGGTATATAAATAATTTAATAGCATACATAAGTCACACACAATTATATTCATTAGTTATGAGAACAACTAATTAACCTTTGGGCGATACATAAATATCTTATAATAATGAATTTTAATATACCCATAAACAAACAATTATTTTATTTAACATCCATTATTCCATGGGTAATTGAATTAAATCTCCATTAATGTGAAATTAAACAAATATAAAATTTAGCCACTTTGGTGACTAATAAATTAATTATACACTTAATTCCAAGTAAATAAAAAACTTTACTAGATCCAATTTAAAGTCATTCATGAATTTTATAAAAGAAAATAAAATAAAACTTCATGCTTTAGAAATTAAGAACATTGAAATTCTACATTGAAATACGCATGCATAGTCACGAATTTCAAAATTTGATTAAAAGGAAAAAATCAATTCTTTCCAATTTGAAATACAAATTTCTACGTTAAAATACATAAAGGTAGAGTGCATAGTCACAAATTCCAAAATTTGATTAAAAGGAAATTAAAAATCAATTCTTTCCAATTTGAAATACAAATTCAAACATTTTAAAAAAAAAAACTTTCTTTCAATCACTCAATTTCAAGAAAACAATTCTTATGCGAATACCATTAGGATTTCAATAATGTGGGATTTAATGTATTGATCATAATTCAAAATTATGAATTTCATTCATGATCCAAACAAACAACATGCAACAGAAAATTAAATCGTAATTCCTAATTTATAAAATTAGGGTTCATATGAATTGAGATTTATATGTATATAATTGTCCCAAACATAGTTTAATATTGCAACAATGACCTTGTCAAAATTATTCCACTTTCGATAGTACTCTTATTTATATCATATTTGTTTCTTTATCTATCCTTTTCCTTTTAACTTTTCATATTATTTTCTCACTTATGGTGAGGAAAAGATTGTTTTATTTTCATTGTTGCACAACTATCTCACTTTCGGTGAGAAAAATATTCTTTTATTTTCATTGTTACACAATTATCTCACTCTCAGTGGGAAAAATATGCTTAAAATTTCTTCATTAACAATGTCTTCTAGATCATTGCAAAATCTTTACATATATAAATATATATAACATTCATGGAAAATTATACAATTTCACAATACATATCATTCATGGGGAATCATATAATTTCAAAAACCTTGTTCTGATACCACATGTAACTTTTATGATTTTCTAGTACATCAATTATAGAAATTTAAAAAGGATCTTTGAAATTCATAATACTCACATAATAATAAGAAATAGTATGTACCTTTCTCTATAATGGAAATCTCTTTTGATCCTTGGAGTATTTTAATCTTCTTGAGAAGAGAACCAAGATTTCACTCCCTTTGACTTTTCTTTCTACTTTCTCTATCTTTCGTGATGGCTAGGGTTTTAGAGAATACTTTCTGTCAGAGGTGTGGACCTTGTTCACATTAGTGGATATTTATAACCCCTAAAGATTGTTATTCCCATCAAATAACAATTATTCTCAAAAGCTGCTCCATTAAGCTCATTTATGATTTAGTCCTTAATTATTTAATTATATATTTATTTATTTGTCCTTTTATACATCACATGTTTCCCACATGAGACATAATTATCTTTACACATTGTACATTATTATTCCCACCAAAATGTCTCAACATACATAAAAATTAATAATTACATTGGAACAAGGTGACATTAGGCACGAGCTACCCTACACTCGACTTAGTCCATCTAGAAAGCACACATTGCTATCTAGAAGAAGGTCGCTCGATGTGATCCCTTTCATGCCTAGAAAATTTTCCATAGGCAACCCTTGGAGATCCTACACTCGATGTGAACCCCTTTATGCCTAATGTAATGGTAACATAGAGCAACCCTTTCTCTTTGTTACTCATGTGCTTGATGACCATTTGTGGAATCCAATGTTGTGTTAGAAAAAACACTTCTATGGAAAATTATGAATTTACACATGACAATTAAACATATAATTTTAGAAATTTCAATCAATAATAATGTACGATAAGCATAATCTAATAGTAATATCATTAATTTACATGATCATATTCATTGTTCTTTACTAATTCAATTTATTTTATCCACAAGGTTCCCATATGAACCTACAAGCACCTATAGGTTCATAATTTCACTCAATTAGACAAAATTGTTACGTCTACTTATTAATTACTTTCCCTTTATACAACATACACGATAGAGTGAAATTAGAGGCTAATCTCCATATCCTATAGATATTTCACGTCCCAAACGCAAGATTACTCACTTTCTCTTTACCTCAATAAACACCATACGTTGGATGTGGATCATCAAGATGGTCTTCCAATGCCTCTAGATCTCCAAGCTTTTCAAATGCATAGGAGCGTAAAAGAAAGAATGAAAAGTATAGGGCAGAACTAACATAACTTCTCTTTATAAATAAAACCCTAACTTATGTTTAACCCATCAATAAAAATAGTTAACCTTAATTACTCTTCCTTCCCTTATGATTAATTAATAACTTATAATTAAATAATTTTGAATTATTTTATTTACCAACACTCATAAGTATAGAATAATCTAATTAATTATTTAAAATTCTTATTAATTTTTGAAAAAACTTAGGGTGTTATAAGTTGTAAGGAGAGGGAGAGGCAAAAGACACATAGAAGCGAAAAGAGAAGAGAAGGGTCGTTGACATAGGAGAAAGGGGAAAGAAAGAAAAAAAAAAGGAAAAAATAAATTAATGAAATTGTAATTGGTTGTATATGTATTGTTTAGGACTAAGTTGGTTGTCAAGACTTTGTATATGTATGGTTTAGGGCTAAGTTGGTTGTTTAAGTTTTTTTATATTTTTTTTATGTTTCTATGTAAATTTTATATTTTGGAACTATAAAGGGATTTTATTTTATTGCTTTGATGATTAGAAACTACTTTACAACTTTGGATTTTGATCGATCATTGAGATCTCAATAAATATATATATATATATATATATATATATATATATATATATATATATATATATATATATATATATATGCATGATGTCTACATTTTTGTTGCATGAAGAACTTATGATAAAATGATTTAAGTTTTTTCGTTGTATTTTGTGTTATTGTGGTGTTAAAAGTGTTTTTATAAGGCTTGTCATGTTAGTACAAATGCATAATAATTTTTTAGGTCTATGTACATCAAAAGTTTGAAATACAAGAAAAAATGTTTGTTCCTTAATTAAATCGATTAAGAAAAATGATTTTATTACATTGAGATATAAAAAATTAATTTAGGAGACAAAAATAACAATTTAAAAAATAAAGTACAATAATCAATTTGAACTTATGATTGAAGGAAATAAAATTTTATATATGCATGTATGTGTCTATATATGTGTGTGTATATATATATATATTGAGTTTTAGTGAAAAACACATAGAAGGGGGTTTGAATATGTGTGTATGTGAACAAAGGATTTTTAAAAACTTTTCGCAATAAGGCTCTCTTTCGTCCAGTAAAAATATTATGAATGAATGCTTGAACAGAAACAACCCAAGATTGGTTTACCAAAATCGTTTTGCTTTTGGGAGTTTCATCGTCTGCTAAGAGAAAAATACTTCATAAACGAAAACTTTTCTTTTAGGATAATCAGTTGAGCAACTATAGTTTTCATCTGAAGATAGCTTTAATAGACGATAATTATTGGACGAAGTTTTCAGTGAATTAGATTAACCAAATAAGGCGAGTCTGAAACATTAAAACATAGAACAAATTTTTATAATGGTTCACTCAAACTGAGCTATGTCCAGTCTCCTTCAAATGAATGGTTTCACTAGATAAACAATTAAGTACAAGTATTGTTTGTTCAGCCTCTTCAGGCTCGCGGTGAGTATTATAGACCACCCAGGTCACGACCAATCCTGGTCCCAAGTATTCTCAACCACTTCTGCCTCGTCAACTTCATTCGCAAACGCTAGTATTCTTAAACCACTTCTGGTTGCCCGAGTATTTGTTAAGTCTCAATTATACTTCTTTTTAGTTAGGACTTATTGAACAATTCCACTCATCCCATGCACTCTTGCAATATAATTATTCTCTTTTTGATTCAATTTTTGTGCAGATATAGCTAACCCAAAACTCATCTAACAATACCTTGATACACCTCAATTTTTGTGCAGGTATTGAGTGAAGAGTTGAAGTTGAAGACCCATAAGATTGGAAATTTAAGGAGCTAAGGAAAAGGAGAAGAGTACCTACGCCGAGCGCAAGACTACCCGCACCGGGCTTGGTCAAGACAAAGAGCAACACTTTGTAACTTAGCACTACGCTAGGCACAAGAGTAGATGCGTCGGGCGTGTCTTGAGACATAGAGCATCTAAACTCTCTAGAAGGCCCTGCGTCGGGCGCGAAGTATAATGCGTCGAGCGTGTAAACCCTATCCTGTCTCACCCAACTCATATTTGAGCAAAGCTTCGAGGCTCATTCCCTCATTCACACATTGGGCGACTTTTAGGAGCTGAGGAAGGAATTCCCGGTGCTTGGGACCGTTCGTGTGTGGGTTTTTCCTTCGGTTCTTCCATTTCTCTTCCATCTCTATTTTTGTTTCACCCTCATTGTTTTGAGCGGTTTTACCCATTGTTTTGTGGGGTTAGATGTAGCCAACTTAACTCTTATGTAATCTTCACTTTATTAATGATATATATGTTGTTTCATTCATTGTTGTGTTATGTTTCTATTCTTAATGCTTGCTTTGGATTTATTTTTCTTTGCTTGATATAGAGTCCATTGGGTATTGAAAAATAGCCTTTGAAACTAACTCTAAAACAAAATACCTAGTGGGAAATATATCTAGGAATGGAGCTTGGCCCATTAGTAGTCTTAAACCCTAACCCGTAATGCAGGTGTGTATGTATTGGATACTCAAGGAATTGATATTCATTACTTGCACCTAGGCTCTTGCTCTAAGGGATTAGGTTTGAGTAAACTTATGGGTTGACTAAGCAATGAATGTAACAAGAGAACAAAGATTCATCAGTGTGAAGTTTGGTGATATCTGACCCCACAATCTTACAAAATCACAATACCATTTCTATCCCTTCCACACACACACAAAGTATATTATAGGTTTGAAATTCTAATAGTCATAACCTTTATTTGAATTGCATGACAATCTATGAAAAATTGGAATTATTCTTTAGTCACAAATAGTCAATAAATGCTTATTTTACCTACTAGCCCCTATGGATAAGATTTAAATTTACTACTTGAAAGGCCGGTCTACTTGTCGTGTTTGAGTCCGTTGATAAAATAAAATTGATTTATAACAAAGACAGAAACTAATGTCAACGAAAATCTCAACAGTATTCTCAACCACTCCTGGTTCGTCAACCTCACCTGCTCACGCTAGTATTCTTTGTTCAGCCACTTCTAGCTCTCAGTGCGTATTATCGACCAACTCTTGGCCTGCCAACTTCACTCACTAGCGTTAGTAATCTTTGATCAGCCACTTCTAGCTCCTAGTGAGTATTCTCGACCAACTCCTGGCCCGTTGACTTCACTCATCAACGCTAGTATTATTTACTTAGCCACTTTTAGCTTGTAGTGAGTATTCTTTGACAAGCCTCTCCAAGCTTTACAAGTATTGTTTCCCTAGCCTCTTCAGGCTTTACAAATATTAACTAGGCAAGTTTGGTTTGAGTGTTTAGGTTACTCTCATAGAGAAGATACAGAGGTTTCTACACTCACTAAGGTGTGCAACCTTAGTCTTTACAACGATTGAATGTTTGGTTTACTCTCATGGAGAGGATACATAAGTTAGTACACTCACTAAGGTTTTGTTCCCAAGATGTACGTGTTTGGTATACCTTAGTTTTCAGAGATGAATACACTATGGTATATTTGACTTTATATGCTCTATCTCTGGTTTCGTTGTTTCGTGGGCTTGATATCACTTTGTTAAGAATGCAAGGCCAAAGGCCAGCCAAAAAAAAGCCAACCTTCCAAGGTTAGAGACAGTGATATATATATTGTCTTGTAGAATCTGCCTGTTGCAAATGTCCATTGAAGCAAATATATAGTCGTTCATGACTAGTTCAATCTTCTCATTTAATGCTTGAGTTCTTGCATTAAATGTTGCTTCTTGTGATACACGTTGCGTGAAGTATTATTTGTCTTGGTAACAGCAGTGTCTAAATTTAGCAGAGACCTATGAACCTTTTTGTCCTTTTCTGGTCACATAGTTGTGAAGTGTTGTCTTTATCTGAAAAAGTAATGTACTTTTTTTGCCACATGCATGCTCTTGCTTTCACATGCATGCTCTTGCTTTTGCGTGCTTTTCTTCTTCTTCTTTTTGATCACACATTTACGTTGAGAGCTTTTATATGATCATAGACGATGCCTGATTTGTCCTTGGAGACATGATTCTTTAATTTCTTGCGTGGCAGTCTTCGTTTGCGTCTAGTAGTCCATGTGCGTCTCAAGCCTTGACTTTCTTCTGAGCATTAGTCATTAATGTTTTGACTTTCTTTGGTTTGGTCAATTTGTATATGAACAGACTTTCATTTTCATCCGAAATGCCTATCAGTCTGTACTATTCTTCGTCTAATTTTGTTGACTTCCGTTTTGTTTGACCAACTTCTGTCTGAATTCTTTTGCTTTGACTCATATTTGTTTCATGCTTGAAGCTTTGTTTTGACTTTCATTTTCATCCGAAATGCCTATCAGTCTGTACTATTCTTCGTCTAATTTTGTTGACTTCCGTTTTGTTTGACCAACTTCTGTCTGAATTCTTTTGCTTTGACTCATATTTGTTTCATGCTTGAAGCTTTGTTTTGACTTGTCTATATGAAGCTTTCGTCTGTCGTCTTATATCGTCTGATGCATATGTTTATTCTTCATTTTACCTGTACTTATATTTTTCTGAAACACTGACACACTTGTTAGAAATAACAATATGTATTATATTTGTCATATTCAAAATCTCACTTGGAATTGCTTCGTCTTCGTCTAACTTAACATATATATATATTTAATCATTGAAATTTAATATATATTATAAATTATTTAATTTAATCATTAAATCATTAAATCATTGAAATTTAATATATATTATAAATTATTTAATTTAATCATTGAAAATTTTTTTAGGTTCGTTCCTGGAGTATCCACCGCTGACAACAGTGACTAATCTCCTCGCTACGTTGGAGGCACCTCAAAGGGTGGGATAGCTGGCCCCAAGATTTAACGCGGCTGCATACACAAGGCAGGATTCGAACCCCTGACCTTGCTTAAGCGTGGATCAACCCCTACCGCTGAACCACACACTTGGGGTTAAATCATTGAAATTTAATATATATTATAAATTATTACAGATGCACATATTTGAAATTCAATAGAACAACAAATCCATTCTTGTCCAAAAATACCAATAATATATTGCATCTCAGTTAAATTAAATATCAAATTAAATATCCTTATTAGGCTAAAAACATGATGTCAAATTAAATATCCTTATTAATAGTCTAAGATCCCAACAACCTTGCATATAGATTTTTGTTTGAATAAGCACGAAATTTTTGATAATTTAGATGCCGGCAATTCTCAGCTCATATTTTTGCATTAAAATGTGCAAAATTTACCTATAGATTTATAACAAACAAGCATTTATTTGGTTGATTCACCTTCATTCATAGTTGTGATAGTTAAAACCATTGATAACAAAGTTATTTATATTGAATTTTAAGTCGATGGTATATGTCTATCACAAATATATAATTTTCTTGTGGTGCAATTGTCACTTTATGAGAATTTGTCAAATAGTTCCCGATTAAACAAGTCACCATTTTGTAACAAAAATAGACAATAAATACCGAAAATGCAAATGTTAAAAGTTATAGGGAATAAAAACAAAAATAGAAATTTATTAAAACTAAAAAAATATCATATTTACAAAGAAAAATAATATTTAAATCATATATCAACTAATTAAACTATTAAAAACTACACTTCTTTACGTATTTACTCTATTATGTTACATGTTTACACCTCTTTGTATTAGTTGAAATTTACTAAAACTACAAAATCTTGAAGAAAAAAAATATCATTAATTAAGATGTGAAGTCCAACTCTATCTAATAAAAAATTGAGTGTATTAGAAGGTGTATTCTTAACATTTTTCATCCTACTTATATTAGAAACTCTATCTAAATATTATCTAATACATAGCAAATACTCAATTAATCAAGTTATTAACAAATTGTTAATCCGAACTACTTATGTTAGAAACTCTATCTAAACATTATCTAATACATAGTAAATACTCGATTAAGTTACTAACAAATTGTTAATCCGAGTATAACTAAATACAATTCCCTTAAATGAGGTATCAATTTTGAGTTGAGATAATTAAGCAACTTCTTAAACTGATTATTAATTAGATAAAACAATAAAAATTATTAACCAATAAAACTAATGCACAATTCATATCAAGTTAAAAAAAGTCAATTGAGCTGAACAATTTGAAGTATGCCACTTGCCACACTACTTTCTAACCATTTATAATGTAGCAAATGTATGCATCCATCCATCAAGGCACATTAAATATTCATACTTGGTTTTCTTTTTTCAAAACGTTCAATGCATCAATGTACTATTTTCTAGTACAACATTTATGTATGAATATTCAAAAATTGTCTAGGGTGGTTGAAATGTACAGAATGCATCTAAGAAGAATGGTATTTTATTGGAAAGGAAAACAAAAATGCAAGAGTTGAATTAAGTAGGATGGAAGCTAAGTATATACCAAACCAATCCAAACCAAACCCAAGGCCCAAATAATTTAGAAAAGCAAACCACAAAGAGAACATAGGAAGGGTAATGCGGGGTGAGGAAGAGGAGAAGAAGCTTATAGATTAGATTAGAAAAAGAGAAAAGAGAAAATAGAAAAAAAAGAGAAACTCAGTGGAATAATTGATGAAAAATTTCTCTATATAAACAGATATCCACACACGCCAATCCCTTTCTCTTGCTTCGGTAACTGCAGAGAGAAGGAACAAGAAGAAAAGAGAAGAAGCGGTGCAAAGCACAAAAAGCAGAAGGAGGAATCGGCGGTGCTTCTCCGGCGATCGCTCATCGGTGCCGGCGAACTTCAGATCGCTGTTTTTGCTTCTACGGTAAGTCGGTGAATCATCACCGCCGCCTTATTCTGTTTCTGCACTTCGTGGATCTGTGGTTTTTGTCGCCGATTGTTAAGTCTCGTTGTGTTTCGGTTTCGGTTTCGTTTTCCGATTATTGTTTCTTTCAGTGAAAGTAGATTTTTGTGTTCCTGATTTCCGAGTTCATTAGCGTTTTCGGCGAGTGCGTTCGCGGTTAGGGATTGGAATCTGGTGGAAGTGTTGTGGTTTGAAGGGGAATACGGCTTGTGGTTTTGTGTTTGTTGCGGATTGTGTTTAAGCGTGGGTTTAATTTGAGGAATTTGCTTTTGCCGTTTTGATTTTGGTTCTTGTGACGAGTTTTATGGCGTTTGGTTATTTATTGTTGCTTTTCTGTGGTGTTTTTGTTTTTGTTTGCAGAAATTTGATTTTTCCGGAGGCATTTTTGTTAGAATCTTGCAGTACTGGCTTTTTAAGCTCACTGGTGGAAAATTGTTATATATGGGCTGAGGTGTGCTTTTCATGGGAGGTGTGGAGGATGAAGAACCAGCTTTGAAACGCATGAAATTATCCTCTAAAGGATTAGTTGGTCTCTCAAACGGTTCGTCTTCAGAGGAGCCTGTTGGAGGCTCTTCAAGTGACTTGATGGCTCGGCCCCTGTCATCTGAAGGGGACGGCGAAGTTGTTGGTTCCAAAGGGGTTATAAAAAGAGAGGAATTTGTTAGGATAATCACTAAGGCATTGTATTCACTTGGTTACAAGAAGAGTGGGGCACGCCTAGAGGAGGAGTCTGGCATAGCCTTGCACTCTTCTGTGGTGAATCTGTTTATGCAGCAAATACTTGACGGCCATTGGGATGAGTGCGTAGTCACATTGAATAAAATTGGTCTAGCAGATGAAAATGTTGTTCGGGCAGCCTTGTTTTTGATATTGGAGCAGAAGTTTTTTGAGCTTCTTGATGGGGGAAAGGTCATGGATGCATTGAAGACGTTGAGGACTGAGGTTGTGCCACTATGTGCTGATAGTAGTAGAATTCGTGAACTTTCTTCCTGCATGGTTCTTCCATGTGGCCAAGTTGGTTCTTCTAGGCAAGATATTGTACCGGTGAGGTCTCGGTCAAAACTGCTGGAGGAATTGCAAAAACTACTTCCTCCAACAGTATTGATACCTGAAAAGAGATTGGAACATTTAGTTGAACAAGCCCTTATCTTGCAAAGAGAGGCTTGCCAGTTTCACAACTCATTGGATAAAGAGATGTCGTTATATTCAGATCATCACTGTGGAAAAAGTCAGATACCTTCTAGGACACTACAGGTTAGAAAACGATGTCTATATGGTGTGAGGTTTATATGAGAATCATTATATTTAACTTTTATACTATTAACCTTGCTGTAATTTTCTGCAAAATCATTGTTGGTTACTTGCTAGTCAGTAGTGGCAATATGATCCTCTTTCTGGTTGCGTTTTCAAAGTTGAACTTTTGTTGTTTACTTAGGGTGTGTTTGGAAACCCTTCCCATTAATGTAAATGGGAATTTACACATTCCGATGCACTAAACTAAGAAGTAAGAATTTTTGTCTTTTCCTGTTCAACGTGATTTTGTAAATTTTCCACGATAAATCAAATATGCACATATTCTTGTTCCTTTACGCTTTTTTTTTTTTTTTTTTTTCTCTTTCAGAGGGGATTGTATGATGAAAGGCACTATATGGGTGTTTGCCAGTTTATCTTTTTCTGTTGTTACATTCAATAGTTGTTCTTAATTATAAAGTATGTTTGAAGTACTAAATTTTGTGAATATTTAGTTTTACATCTAACAAATGACTATTATTATTGTATACATTTCCCATATCACATGATTGGTGCAAGAAGAACGATTTCAAGAGGTGGAAGATGTGATGAAACTTTCAGTGCCCTGTTTTTATCAAATCAATAGATCCACATTTAAAATTTGAAAAGATATAAGGATAATGTTGGCAGAGATATTCAAAGAAGATCAGAGAAAAGAAACCACTCAGAGATAATAGAGATATTGAGAGAAGAGGAGGGAAGAGATATTCGGAGATGACGAAAATAAAATTGACAAGTGATAATGGAGGGATATTTGAAGAATATGAGAGAAAGGAAATTATAAATTAGAGAGAGGAGATGCATTTATAGATGATGTGAATTATTTTTTTCCCTCTGCTTATACAATTAAGCATTGTGGATTAAAATTTTTTGTAGAGGGACCAGCTAATAACATTTTGTTGATAGTAATTTCACACTAAAGGGGTTTTTAGTATGCGAAATGTTTTTACTTTCCTAGAAATCTTAAACCGAAAATCTTGATTTTTCATGTTTGATAGTTATTTTAAAAAAAAAAAGATTTCCAAAAATATAATTTTTCAAGAACTATTTTTATCCCACTTTCTTACAAAAATATGCTAGGGGGGTCGGAATTCAACTTTCTTGAGTTAGGAGATAATTTCATGCATATAAAAAGAACATAGTATCGCTTTTTGACGTAAAAAAATCTCTCTCTCTCTCTCCCCTATTTCTCTTTCTCCCTCTCACTCACTCTCACTCCCCCTCTCTTCCTCTCTCCCTCTCCCTCTCCCTCTCCTCTCTCTCTCCCCTTCTATTTCTCTTTCACCCTCTCTCTCACTCTCACTCTCACTCTCCCTCTCCGTCTCTCTCTCTCTCTCTTTCTCTCTCTCTCTCTCTCTCTCTCTCTCCTATTTATCTTTCTCACTCTCTCTCACTGTCACTCCCCTTCTCTTCCTCTCTCCCTCTCCCTCTCCCTCTCCCATATCTTTATTTCTCTCTCTCGTTTTTTATATTTTATTATAATAATATTATTAAAGTGTTTTATTTCTATAATTTAATGGTATTTGGTAAAACATTAATTTATTTACTTGAATGAAATGAAATAATATAATTTTATCCTTCTTAATTATTATGTAGCATTTTTCCTTGTTTATTTCTTGTTTTTAACTTTTTAATAGTTTAATGTCATATTTATAATAAGATTTGAATAATTAAGTAAATCTAATAAGTTTATTTTAGTAAAGGATATTTTTGTAAAAGGTATTTATATACCAAGGAATATACTATTTTAACCAAATACAGAAATCTTTAATTCTCAAGAATCCTATATGACTATTCTCATGTACCTTTATAAGTGACCAAACATATTTTAGCTATTTTCAGGAATCATGATTCTCAAGATTTGTAATTTCTAGAAATCATGATTTTTAGGTATGAAAAAAATTTTCTCCTACCAAATGTCTCCTAATTGTCAAAGATGATGTGATCTTTTATCATAGAAGACATAAAACCATTTTTTACTAGCATAAGCTGTACTTGATAATGTGAAGCTTCTTAATCCTTGGGCTTTTGCGTGCTAGAGCTTACATTAGTTCCAGGATTTCTGTTTCTCTTATTGATATTGAATTACTTGAAAACTATTCATATTGGGTTCTGGTTACCCTGGTTTGCTTATAGATTGAACTATATTTCCAAAATGTTCTTGCCAATTGTATCTTGATTTGTATACTTTTTTTGCTCATTCTTATTACTCTTATATCCTTCTACTCCTTCTTTAAAGGTTCTCCTTGTCTAGTGCATCTGTTGTTTCAGCTCTCAGTCTTACCCTCAACTTTTCTTTACCTTGTTGCCATTTTGTGCATGTTAACTTGTATATCTGTAAATGTAGGTACTTTTCCCCTAATTGAAATAATACATGTGCATTATATGTGCCATGATCACACATTCTTACCTGTTTGGGTAAACAACTTAATTAAGGACATATTGAATAAATACTTATTATGTAAGCACCTATAGTTGTTTTTATAATCGAAAGGAAATTGGGTTAAACTGTTCTCATAGAAGCTGTAAGCTGTTTTAACTCTTAATAAGTTTATGTGGGAAAGTCTGTGGGCCAGTTTGTTTAAAATTTAAGTGTTTCTAAAAATAGCACTTTTCAAAAAGTCAATTCTTTAAGAAGCAGATAGGATTTGTTTCTTGAAAACAAGCAGAAAATTGCTTTTTCTTTTATTTTAAAATAAGGAGTTTAGACAAACAGATCAAAAAAGTAAAAAACTGCGGATTTATTAAAATAAGTGCTCTTTTAGGGAAACAAAAAGTATAAACAAACAGGCCCTGTATAACTAAGCTGAAACACAGCTTATGTCGTGATATTTTCATAAATTCACCCAAACACATACAAAGTGCTTATGTCATATTCTATGATATTTTCATAAACTCAGCGAAACACATACACAAGTGCTTATGTCATATTCTAAGTCCAAATAAGCTAAGCTCTTCCAAATGACTATTCTTCCACAACTTGAAGCCACTGTTCAAAGCTAAAGCAACACTTCATTGGGCCTAGACGAATGGATGTTCTGCACATACTCTGGATGCCCAGGTTAAAGCTTGGTGTTAAAAAGATCCTTTTGTCACCAGGGAAGTTACATGCTTACTATTGTCATCAGGATTGACACACCACTTCAACCTAGATTATCACCGCCTCAGCCCAGCACTGGCTACTTGTCTTGTCCAATTTAAAGATAAAGATTTGGTTTAGCAAGTCTTTATTATTATAATTAGGAATTAAGAGTAACACCTTTCTTTAAAGAAAGGACTGAAGAATAAACACAACAAGAACCAACCTTTTTCCCATTAGGTGGGGTCAGCTGCTTGAATCACATGACACCATAATATTGTATTGTAAATCAGGTCTATAGACAAACCATTGACCCCTACATTCTTCTTAATGGTCTTGCCTACAATGATTTATTGTAGATCATGTTTTTAGAATAAAGATATAAGGTTGGATTTGTTTTGGAGAATGATGTTACATTACTAGGAATAAATTATGTTTTGAAAATATATTATGTTCATGTTTGATATCTTGTATCATTTAAAACTTATTTCTAGGAATATGTAATTATGACAGAAATATTCCCAAAAAATATAAAATTATCTTCTTTTTACCCACAGTCCCGCTACCAATTTTTGTAAGACTTCAATCATTCTCATGGGAATAAATTATTCTCACCTCTCTCAGTGGGAATGAATTGGTGGCATTAATGTTCAAAACATATTCCTGGTAATAATTTTTAGATTGGAATGCTTTTGAAAAACAAAACGAATGTAGGAATGTTAAATACCCATCTCAATGTTCCTGGTAAGGTAAATCTAATCCCAGAAACGAATTCCTCCTAAGAGGTGAAAAATATGTCAAAAGGCTAAAAGTGAAGAGCAAAAAGAACATTTGAGGAGAAACCATCAAAATAAGAGTTTTCAAACCTTTGTGATTCAACTAGGGAAACACCTCCAAAAGTTATAGAATCTGATATTTATTTATGCAGTTTTCTCTATCTTCCTAAGTTAGTGTGGTCTTTTTGTCTACATGCATAGGATTAAAATACAGTTTTTTTCCTTGTAAAAGTGAAAGAGAAATACTCTGCCAATGATTTATTAGTTTCAATTTTCATTATATGTACTAAATAGTAAATATCATATTGCCTATAATTCTAACAAATTTTCATGCATAAACAAATATATTCTAGTTATAGAGAAATAAATAACAGTATAAAACTAACGAACATTGAAAGATTTTACAAACATTTAAGAAGCCAAAGCTATTCAAAATCAGACATTAAATCCTCACCAAATGACAATAAAAGAAGTTCTAATAAGAAGAGAAGCAAAAGATCCGAATCTCTATTTTTAAACATACAAGATAAAAAAAAAGCTGAAAATTTGAAGATATATCGGTATCCTTAAAAGTGTAGAAATGGATTAGAATTTGGTGCTTGTACTTTGGCATTGAGCATTTCACTAGTTTTTACTTACTGAGATGCAACTCTCTCTTGAAGAAAATGAGATATATGCATCATTAATTGGATTTGAGGGTAAATTTTGAACATAGATTTGATCATTGTGTTTTAAATGCCAGTTCCTAACCCAGGGAGGAGAAAAGAAATAGAACATATAAAGTATTGCAGCCATTTCCTTTATTGCAGTTGCTTGATTGTTTTATGATTCTCTCCTTTTGCATTGGAAGTAGTTAGACAAGCCTTCATATGTGGGGTTTCAGCTAAGGGATTTTGAAGGATTTCTATGATGACGTGATTTGAAGGTCAATTCCATGGCAGAATTTCAATGATTTCATTGTCAATCTAGTTGCTATGGAACTTGGGAGGCAAGAAAACTTGGGTACTGGTTATATAAACAAGGTGTTTAGTTGCGAGATATTTGGATGTTGACTAACTTTACCTCTGCCAATTATATATGGAATGAAGGGCTTCATGTCTGAATGATGTGTTTCTTATGGGCAAGTATTCCATACAATAGCTTTTAGATTGATGGGTTCCTTGGATCTGACCACTTGTCTCTGAATTTCCAGAATGTTTTGATCAATCATATCATATCTAATCAGGCACTTTTGGTTTAAGCTTTAGTACACCAGTAGGGTATAATCAAGAAATGGGATCAGTATAATTTTAGATAAGCATTGGAAGAATGATGTAGATGCAAGGTTAAAAGATAATATCATAGCTCTAAAGTTTGTAGTGTAACAACATACTTATTGTGTGATCAACACTTATACACCTTAGGTAGGGTTGGAAGAGCACATCAAGGTGAGACATTCTTGAAGGATTTATAAGGTTTAGGTCAGGGAATACCATTAAGAGATAAGGTTTTCCTAAGGGACGTACATGGTCATGTTGGGAATGAACATAGATGATACAAGGGTCTGCATGGGGTTTTAGCCTAGGGGAAGCAACTGTAGAGGGTGAATACATCCTAAGATTTTTCACAGCTTTTAATTTCAAAGTAGCCAACTTGTTTTAGAAGTGAGTACATCTTGTCTCGTCATGTACAAAAGCTGTCGCAAATCAAATAATTTTTTTTTTGTGTAAGGAAGTCAAATAGAAAGCTTTATGGATTGCAAAGTCATATACCCAGAGAGGGGTTGATTACCCAACAGAGTTTTGTACAAAATATAAGTGTTTAGAGGACAGTAAGTAAAAAAAAAAAAAAAAAAAAAAAAGGACAAGGTCCCAAGTGAATCACTTTATTTTAAAAACACTTTTTTTAGTTTTAAAAAAAGACCCCTTATTTGGTTCTTAAAAAAATCACTTTTTTATTTTATTTTAAACAAACTGGCCCAAAGTTGGGGAAAGAAAGACAAAAAACTTGGACCAAATCAAATGCATTAAGAATGAAGGTAAATACTTGGTTATGGAACAAAATATCATGACTAGATGAAATAATTACTTTCACAGGCTATTAAAAGGACGTGAAATCTTAACACAGATGAGGACCAAAATTATATCTTTTTATCATAAAATTGAAGGGCCCGAGGTAAAAGAAGTTTTTAAAGTATGGATAATGACATAGTATTTGAATTGGATAATATACCTATGACGTATCATATGGAAGGCTCTAAATGAGAAAGGTATTTTAGCTGTTTAACAAAGTTTAATTAGTTTGAGTCTAATAAAATTGCAAACAAGTGGTGAAGATAAACTAAGATAAATGCAGAAAGAGAGAGACAGAGATTTGATTTGGGAATACAAAAGTATTATTGCACACGTTTTTTAATTACATGATCTATATTTATACACTTCACTATAGTTTACATAGGAAGCTTTACAAAGCTTTCACTAGAAGCTTAAGCTGACTCAGCATTACTAACTGACTGACAGTTTACCATACTAACATGAATACACTATCATTTCCCCCCTCAAGCATACGGTGGTTTAGGTTGAAAGCTGGTAATCACTTTAAGTTTGTCATGAGAGGCAGAGAAACTTGCAGTAGATAGTGGTTGGTTAAGATATTAGCAATTTCATCTTGAGCAGGAATGTGAACCACTAATAAGAACATTGCAATCTCTTTATCTTGCACAAAAAAGATGTCTAGCTCCATATGCTTGGTTCGTGAGTGAAGAACTGGATTATGAGTTAGAGCCACTGTACTTTGATTGCCACAGTGAATAGTAGGAGTGGAAGACCTGACTTGAAGTTCAGATAAAAGGGGGATTGTACCCAAAGAATCTCCACAACAACAAGGGAAAGACTTCTATATTCTGCCTTGGCACATGAGTGAGCCACTAAGGTTTGCTTTCTGGACAACCATGAAATTAAATTGGTACCAAGAAAAATACAATCCCCTGATGCTGAATGTCTATCATCAAAATCAGATGTCCAATCTGCATCACTATAAGCATGAAGAGTGTAAGAATTATTTAATCATCTGGGTGAAATATTAGTCCAAAGTCATGAGTACTCTTTAGGTATTGAAGGATTCTCCTAACTGCCTTCTAGTGATTTTGTAGTGTCTGAGCCATGAACTGACAAACTTTATTCACAATAAAGACAATCTCAGGCCTTATCACCGTAATATACTGTAGAGCACCAATAATAGATCTGTATGTAACAGAATCTTCAACATAGCCACTTCCAAATTGAGATAATTTCTGACCACTAGGCATAGGAGTAGAACTACCCTTTGCTTCAAACATATTGGCTTTATGTAGTAGATCACAAGTGTATTTTGCTTTTGATAGATGAAGAGAACTAGAGGGAAGCTTCTTAGCCTCAATCCCAAGAAAGTAGTCCAAGTCTCCCAATTGTTTGAGAGCAAAGACTTTGCTCAATCTATCTATCAAAAGTTGAACAGATTTGGCTGAAGAACCAGTGATGATTATATCATCAACATAAACCATAATGTGTGTGTGTGTGTGTGTGTGTGTGTGATTATGAAGGATGGAAGCAAAAGCTGGCTCTATTAAAAGCATTGTAGGTTCCAAAATGATTTATTCTCCCAACAAAAGCTGAGTGTGATAGATGTCATCCATATGCAACTTTTAAGCAAGGTAGAAAATGAGGATTGGGTTTAGGGTTTGAGTTGAGTAGTACTCCTTACAATATTTATTGATCAAGTTGATTATTCATTTTTCTCTTTTTTCTTCAGACATTTGCCTATAGGTCACTGTTGGTTGCTCAACGTCAAATTCTAATTCTCTTTTTATTCCTTAATGCATACCTGGTTATAATGTTACACTTACATTTGATCATCCTATGCCATAGAGATAGTCATTTGAAAGTAAAATAAATTACCACTTGTCAGCTAGGGTAATGTCCTAATTCATAATTGCCAAGTCTTCGTTCCTGTAAAATCTTAAATGATATTCAAATTATTAATTTATTAACCTAGTCATTTATTATAGTTCTAATCCTAAACTACAAACAATTTATCATTATTTTATCAATACCCTACCAATCCCACTGAAGTCTTGAGAAAATATAGCTTTAGGAATGCTAACTAGACAATTTCAACTAGATATATACACCTATTGAGAAATAGCATCCTTTCAATTATCTAATTTTATAGGCAAACTTTTCAACCTTGGGATCCCAAAGAAATATGTAGTCCTAATTATTAAGCAGCCACCGCAAAATCTCTGCCAAATTCTTTTTGATGATGATAAGATGTAAAACTTGATCTTAATTATGGGTATAGATGTAATTTGAAAATTAGGCTTTTTAATTTGGGATGTTCAATATTGTTGTTTTGAATTTAAGTCATTTTCTTTTAGTATTGATGTTAAGTTGGGGTTTTCGTTCTATTAGAATTGAGTTGGAGTTTCCTGTATAAAGTTTAGTATTTGTCTTAGGAATTTTGGATTTGTCATTTGAAGGTATCGATAGTGTTGGTTGATCCATGTGGAGTCATCACTCATCAGATAATTAGGAGATTTGCATGGGTGATAATATATGTTTTGATGTTTCTGTACTAAGTTCCATTTTTGCTATCTGAAACTGTACTGAACAATTTGAACTAGCCATATAATCCTTCGTTAGCTCCTATGCTTAAGGTTGCATTTTAGAATCTCTTACAAACCCTCTTTCCTGGATGCTGTGTTCTGCTTTGCCTTTCTGTTGTATCATTGATCCAGTATTTTTATTGATTGCAACTTCTTTTGAATGATGAACAGAAAACAGACTTTTGTTTATACAATGACCATCCTGCATTTACTTTCTATGGCATGGAAGACATCTAATGTTCGTATGTTATTTTCTTGTTTCTGCATGTATTGACAGGTATTAGAAGCACATGATGATGAAGTATGGCATGTACAATTTTCGCATAGTGGGAAATATTTAGCTTCAGCATCAAATGATCGAACTGCAATCATTTGGGAGGTAATATCTGATGGCAAAACATATGCTTCTGTTCTATTTTTATCATCAGACCCTCTCAATGGACAGATTAATGGTAATTTTTATTCATGTCACATACACGAATGGCATATGATGACGTTAACTGCTCCTTTATGACTACGAGATTGCTATTTCACAGTTTCCGGTTTCTTTTTTTTGATTCTTTTTATCTTTTTTTATTATAATATTTAAACCTTTTCTATTACATGCTTAGGCCCTGTTATTAATCTCTGACACCCCCATTCCCCTTATTAACTATTGTCTTTTAATTTTTAAACTGCTTCTGATTCATTTTGTATTTTTTTTTTTTTTATCTTTCTATAATCTTTTTAATCTTTTCCTTTTCAGTTACTCACCTATGCTTTCCCCCTTATTAACATTATGTTTTATGTGAACGGGAATTCATGAAGATTGCAAATTCTTCTTTTTAAGTTCCCACTTCCCTCTCAGATTTGAACCATTCTTCTATTACTTCTCAGTTCTTCTAACCATTATTCTTAGACTCAGTTCTTCACTTCTTGATTATTAAAATTAATTATAACTATGTCTTTACTGTTTAATTGTGTATTTCTATTATTCAGTATTTATGTCAATGATATAAATTTATAAATTATGTATATTGTTTTTGGACTTTGCAATAGGTATCCATCCTACTTTCTGCTATCCCGCAATAGCGATTTTGGAAGTGGCTGCTCTGTGCCACTATCGTGATTGACTACTTAATATTTTCTCATACAACCCTTTTATCACTTTTTCTTTTTATCTTTGTGGGCGAGAGACATTGAAAAAGAAATTAAAAAATTACTTCCTATAGTAATCTAGCGCACTATAGTGGAATAGCTGAATAGAGTGGCCTGGGGCTGCTATGGGATTCAAACAGTGGATAATTTCTCGATAGTGACTATGGCTTTTCACATGATATAGTATCGCTATGGTAATATAAGGCATCAAAAGCTCATTTTTTACACCCGAAACAACTTTGTTTAGTGTGGTATTGGGTAAAAATTGTGATTTCTACCTCTTTTCCTAATGCATTTTATGCTTCAGAAACATTATAGGATTTGAAACCCTTCCTTGACCATTCCACAAAAAGTTACCTGTGTTTTGACTTTTGTTCCTTTGCACTTTACAGGAATTTTCCCCCGTATTCTGTTCTGCCTTCCTTTAAACATCTGAGTACATATTTTGCTAAATTTCATCTAATTTTTTATGCTCTTTCTGTTAATTTCACCATCATCTTTCATTTATTGACTTCATTATGTTTGCTCCTAGATTGTTGGTGATTGTGTAAATTGTGACTTGTTATTTTTCATGCACTTAATTATTTGTTTAGATTTGTTTTTGAGTATGTGTTGTATAAATTATTTATTTTAAAATAGCGGCTATCCCACTATAGCGTTTTCACTATTGGTCATTAAGCACAAGTATCCCAAATTGATAATTATGTTATTTCCAAATATTTTTAGCTAAAACAATTATTTAAGTAATATTCCACTAAAACTTTGCACTCCTTTGTCCTTACTGGACTGTGATCTGTTGATAGGAATTGTTTTTGGTTGCTTCGTGCATGTTTGATATATCATGCTTCTGTAAATGTTGGTCAATGCACACACTCGTCACACACAAGACAAATCGTACTTAAAACTGTGCAATGGTTTCATATTTTTGCCTTTTCTTTTATTAGGTCGACATGGATGGTGGACTGTCAGTCAAGCATAAATTGTCTGGTCACCAGAAACCTGTTTCTTCTGTTTCATGGAGTCCTAATGACCAAGAGCTCCTCACATGTGGCGTGGAGGAGGTTGTTAGGCGCTGGGATGTCTCTACTGGTAAGTGCCTGCAAGTTTATGAAAAAGCTGGTCCTGGCCTGGTCTCATGTGCATGGTTTCCAAGTGGGAAATATATTCTTTCTGGCCTCAGTGATAAGAGCATTTGCATGTGGGATTTAGATGGGAAAGAAGTGGAGTCTTGGAAAGGACAAAGAACCCTCAAGATTTCTGATTTGGAAATAACAGGTGATGGGGAACACATGCTGAGTATTTGTAGAGACAATGCAATAATGTTCTTCAACAAAGAAACCAAGGATGAGAGATTTATTGAAGAGGACCAGACAATAACTTCCTTCTCTTTGTCAAATGATAGCAGATTCTTGTTGGTTAATCTTTTGAACCAAGAAATTCATCTTTGGAATATAGGTGGTGATCCTAAACTTGTTGGCAAGTACAGAAGTCACAAACGCACACGGTTTATTATTAAATCTTGCTTTGGCGGACTTAAGCAATCTTTTATTGCTAGTGGTAGTGAGGATTCGCAGGTATAAGTTTTAAATTGCCGGTCCACAAATACAAACTATTTTTTTTTTGTTGTCTTGTAGGCAGATGATTTTGGATCCTGATCCTCTTCGATCATTTTTCTACGCAGTCAACACAATTCAGAACTGTCGGATGATTATCAAATGACTCATTTTATCTATTTTAAATTATATGTATTTGTCTGATCTTCATCCAGCAGTTACAAATTTGCTGACTGCATGAAAAACTGACTGCATCGAATCCAGTTCCTTTTTGGATCTGAAAATTTGGACAGAAAGCCAATTTGAGTTTAATGGGTTTGTGTTTTTGTAGGTTTACATATGGCACAGAAGCTCTGGGGATTTAATAGAGGCATTGCCTGGTCATTCTGGAGCTGTTAACTGTGTGAGCTGGAATCCAGCTAACCCACACATGTTAGCCTCAGCCAGTGATGACCGGACAATTCGGATATGGGGCTTAAAGCGCCTGAATGTAAAGTATCCAAATGTACGCAGCAATGGCATCCATTACTGCAATGGGGGCTAACTTTAGATGAACTCAAACTATTTCAATTCCATTTCTTTTTTAACATTGCAATTGTGTAAATACCTTCACTATCACAAGTAGACATTCATACCAAACATGCATCTGACTTGTCATCAATCTCAAATAAATTCTTGTTTCATTTCGGCCTTTGGGTTTTCTGTTTTGTCCTTAGCTTCATTAATTGATTCTCCCATGTGGTTTCCAAACTCGCTTTTACCAGCATGTGATAGGGTCTGGTTGGATAAACTATTCAATGAGAATTTATAGGAGAACAAAATTATGTCCAATATAGTGTTTGGTTGGAGGAGAATGAGGTGGAGGGATATTTTTTACATGCCTTGTTTGGTTCAAATTTTAAAGGGGAGAAGAGAGGAAGCAAAATTTCTCTTGATTTAATTTTAGCTTCTTCAAATATCGGGGAGAGGGGGGAGGTGATTCTAAAACATTTATATTATAATATTTAAAATATTTTTATTTATGTTTTTAAATTTAAAATTATAATGATATAAAGATAAATTAGTTATAAAATCTCTTTTTCTTTTGTGAACCAAACAAAAAGAGTAGCATATGCTTTGCTCCCTTCCTCCTTTCTAACTCCTCTTCTCTTTAGTAAAATCTCTCTCATCCTCTTCCCCCGTTTGAACCAATCAGATTTCAAGTTAAAAGAATAGTTTTTGAAGAAATTAATGAATTTTTTTAATTAGATTTTATGCATGGTAATTTTAGTTTATAGATAAATTTATTTTTATTTTTTTTGGAAAAGTTTATCTAAATTGAATAATAATATAATTTCTTATTGTGAAATTAAGACACAAGAAAGGGATTGAATTTTGTTTATCAACTACTTTTAACAATTTTTCTCCAAGCAGTGATGTAACAAACAAACATTTTTTCTTCAAGCAGTGATGTAAACAAATAAATTGAATGGTGTAAATGATATAATAAATGCATATTTTATATTAGTTCATTTCAATTATTTGTCTAGTTTTGATCAATTTAATTAAATTTTATTATCTTTAAATAAAGATATAAAGTTTTATTTTTAAAGTCATTATTGGCTTAACTTAAATATTTTTGGACATGTCTTTTCAATCAAATTATTCGAGTATTTTTTTTAAAAAAAATCTTTCTAGGCTTTACACCAAATATTTTTTAAACTAAAGTTTTACAATTTTTAAGATAAGTTTTAAGCTAAGGTTGAGTTAAATAAGTTTTATCTTGTGAAAAGTATACATGTTTATATATATATATATATATAGAGAGAAAAAAAATGTGTTCTCGAATCAAAGTGGTGACTCTCTTTCTATGATGTCCAAGCTCCACATTTATATGTAACTTTTGAAGATAGTTGTTATAATCTTACAAGTTTCTTTTGTAGACTTGTTTCATCTCTTTTATTGTTACAATGGTGCATTGAACATAATCATTTAATGCATTATACCAAAATATCATTTATTTGATATAAGATGTTGCTTATTAATTTTAAGTACATAAAAGAATGAAACAATCTGGTGTATCCTAAACTGCTATGAGTTGACCACATTCTTTTCAAGGAGCATTTTTTTTTTTTAAAAAAAAAACATTATGCTTCCTTAAAGGTGGTTTCTAATACCTAAGAAACTTGTATTTCTTCGATTTGTAAAGGAAAGAAATAGAATGAATTGATTGGATTATTAGACCTTAAATAACATTGTAAATTCACTTGTAAATAGACGACGTATTTCATTCGATCTATTAAGTTCACAAATAATGTCTTTGAGATGAATCTTTTGTTATAATATGAATTTGTCTTATCTTTTTCATCGTATATGCTATAAAAAATTTATGTTTGTTAACGTTAAAATATAGACTTTGAGGATTTTTGATTTGTTATTTATTTTAACATTCTCCTCCTTTTTATGGTGAGAAATAAGTTTTTGAAAAACTAGGTTTTTAAGCATATAAATTCCTATTCAAATTCAATTTAGATGAAGGTAGTGTATACAACGTACAAACAATCATGTTAGAGCATGGTCAATAAAAGACGAGAGAGTTAGGATGTGTGATCCTATCAATCAAAGAATATATGAACTTGCATATCATAAGTATAATCAAAGCAAATAAATTGTATATAAGCACAAGATACATAAGCTCTAGATGAATTGATAAACAATCCCCCTTAAGTTAGAAAATAAGTTTCGAAAACACAAAACTTCATATTTTCCCTTCTTTTGATTGCATAAAAACTCAATCTTGATAGGACTCATCAGTAGAGAATCTATATCAATGTTGAATTTTGTGGCACACTATTGCTTGCTAAGGCAGAACTCTCAGGTGGAGTGTAAAGTATAAGAAAAAAAAGATATCAAAAAGGTAAAAATGCTTTAAAACTAAAGTTAAAGGAAGATGGATAATGGAACACCCTTGTTGGTATGTATAAAGAGTTGGATAAATTAGGTTGGATTGATGGTGAAGGTAGGGCTTGGAGAACACCATGACCACATGCAAACATAGGGTAGAGAGGGAACTTTAACAACTACTACAACTTTAACAACTTCCAACATTATGTTAGTTTCATCTATTGGTGGATAAATGACAACTTGTTTATCAACTATTGTTCAACAAACAATGTATTTGGCGGAGTAGGCTCATAGGTTGAGCTTGTTGCACAGAGGGCTCAAATCGATCGTGATCTTCATTTAGAGGGTGGGTTGTTAATGTTAAAGATTGGGTTGTCAATGCAACATTGCATTCATAGTATCAAAAGTGATGGTTGCCTCCCAATCTAATCTTCATAGGAAAACCATCTTTATGTAGCGTCAAAAGGTTAAATCACTTCCTAAGCAAGAGGTTAGATTTAGGGCATTCCTCCATGGAACCTTTGGTCTTCTGGTAACTTCAATCCTCTTAGGTGTCATGATAGTTCAAATGAAGCTTTTGGTTTCTAGGTTTTTGTTTAAGGTTTTAGTTGAGAAAGTGAAAGGATGTGTAGAAAGAATTTTTGAGTGTAATAAATATTTATGAGACAACTATATGCATGTCCAATGTCCAAACAATGGTGCAAGCTTCTCCAATTTCCTCACAATGATTAGACATATTAAACACATGAGAATTTTTTTTTTGAGAATTTAATATGCATGATACGTTAATGATAAAGAGATGATGCATTAGTTTGTTAAACACTTCATTTTGAGTTGAAGCATTTTTAAAGATATCAACTAATTGATGATGTGTCTATAAACTTTATATTCAAAATACCTTTCTCATGAAAATCCACACAATGCTTTCTTTACTTTAAAATAATGATTTGTGATGTATGAATTTTTAAATCTGAGATTGTTTTGAATAAACTTTCCCTTCAATTATACCATTTAAAGAGACATTCTTCACATCTATTTCAAATATCTGTATATTTTTATGAGTTACAAGACTAGCATGATTCTTATAACTTCTAATCTAGCTAGGACAATTTTTTTGGTGAAATCTATATTGTCGTGCTAGTTGTAACCTTAAACTACTAATCTAACTTTCACATCAAGCTTGTTTCTAAGTATTCATTTGACTTTAAGACCCCACTTGACGTAACTTTATACATTAATGTAATCTATATAATGTAGTATTATATAGTTTTCAAACTTTACAAAAATTTATAGATTTAATTTATTTATTAAGAACTCTTAATTCAATGATTAAATCGTTAAAAATCAATGTAAAACATGAATTATTGAGTGAAATAATTCTAATAAAACTAAGTAGATCCATCTCTATATTTTATTCTTCTAAAATTAAATAAATTAAAAAAAAATATCTTCCACTCTATTTTTCTTTGGTTAAACAACCTCTATTTTTTACACTTTTCTATATATATATATATTTCCGCTTCTTTTCTACACTCTTCCTCTCTAACAAACATAGCATTATAGCATTAGTTTATGTGAATAGTGTTTCGCAATTTAAAATGACAAGTTTTTTCCTCAACATAATTTGAAATGACTAGTTACATATAGATGTGTGTATTTGAAACTATTTAATTCTGTCACCTTTAAGCTATGTGTTATTTGGCAAAAAAACAGGTGATAGGCCAAGTTATGGACCTTATGGTTGTCATCCGATATCTTCAAAGATGATTCAATCCTTTTATATGAATGTAACCCAAAGGATTGGAAATTTGACGATTTTGGATTAATGTCACATACGCATACTCTTCAGTAACACGTTTTTTTTTCTTCTTGTTTATCTTCTCTTGATTTGGGTTGTCCTATGATCCTTCTTAAATCAAACAGGGAACAAAGTATATTTTGATATTGTCTAGTAACACGTTTTTACAAATCAAACAAACTCTCAATCTCTTCAATCAAACACGCCTGCTTCCATATCAGAGTGTATAGTAGTTAAGAGTCATGTGTGCATATATGTAACAAGATTCTCGGAGTTAGTTACATGTTGAGTCAGCATGATAGCTAGAGTCACTGAGCTCTGTATATGTTGTTGTACCAACGATACCTTAGCACAAGTCCTTGATTTGAAGTGATGAATTGCTCTATAAAAATTAATTCAATACAAAATATTTGACAGTATTAAGTTTCGGTCAAGGGAATGTGTTTCTCGGTCCCTCATCTCATCACAAAGGCTTTAATTTAAATGCCTTGACTCTATTGACAGGATTTATACATCCAAAGATGTCTCAATACTCACCCTATGGTAACCAGCTCTAAAATTGGTAGTCTCAAGCCACAAGTGCTTATAGCACACATTGAACTTGTTATTGTTAAGTAGGCATTGGCTCACCCATAATGGCTCACAACAATGAAAGAAGAATATGTCGCCTTCCTCAATTTTGTTGCCCTCTCACCTACAAGCCATTGGCTACAAGTGGGTATTTCGCATTAAGTAAAATCCTGATAGCAGTATCAATAAATACAAGGTGTGCTCCATTGCTAAAGATTGATTTCATCAACAACTTGGTTTTGATTATACTGAAACATTTTCTCCAATTGTTAAACATGTCACCATCTGTTTTATTACTCACAAATGTCCATCCAACAAATTGTTGTCCACAATGCCTTTCTTAATGGGCAAGTGGTCATAACCTCCTAGTTTTGACACAACTGACAAGCCCTTGGCCTTATGGGCTTAAACAGACTTTTATAGCTTGGTATGATAGGCTCACTAATACCCTATTGTAGTTTGGGATTGTCTCTGGCCGTTGTGATCCTTCTCTTTTCATTCTCAAGAATGGGCATGCATGTTTATGTGTTTATATAAGTTGATGATATTATCATTACAGGTTCCTCCACTGCACTCATATTGAACCTGATTGCCAAACTTAAGCTCAGATTTGCTCTGAAACAAGTAGGGTCCCTTGACAACTTTCTTCTTGTTGAAATCAAGCATTTTCCCACCGATTGTAAGAAGATAATATCTCCAAAAGATTAAATATGTTTTTAGACCTTAAACTTTATTTTGATTTTTATTTTTAGTCTCCAAATAAATTTTACTAGTTTTAGTCCCTAAATTTTTGTTAATTTTCATTTTTAGTTCTTGAATTTTTCCTTCCGTTAACATTTTAGCATCTAGTGTCAAAATTGTTTTTCTTGGAGAAAAAGTTTAGGGATTAAAACCAAATAAAATTTGTTCAGAAACAAAAAGTAAAATTGACAAAATTTCGAGGACTAAACATATTTAATCCTATCTTCAATTTTTATCATAGGACTTTACGATACATACATTTTTACTAATGGAAATAATATCAGAAACCATTAAGGAAACTAAAATACCACTTCAAACTATTTGGTCTACAAATGGTTGCATGGAAGACATTATTATGAATATTTAGGTTTTGGATTTGCAAACAATTAGCAAACAAATTTCTAACAATGTAAGCTCAGAAAAAAAGAAATTATGGGAAGCTGAGGTACAATATTATCAAGGTCAGTGAACAGAACAAATAAAAATAAATGAGTCAACTAGAAAAAAACAAGGCAATGGAATCGCAAGTAGGGGGGTCGGTCTTAAGGCTACACAGGTAATAATGTTCAAGTCCCATACAAGGTTAGAAACATGTCAGAGATGAACTAGAGTCATTGTGAACCAGAGTCCCATAACCGTGTTGAGAGGAACATGAGTTATTTGCCAAGATAAATTTGAATTTCAGTTAATCAAAATGAAAGAAAAAAAGAATCATTATGTGGATTTTACTGGAGCACTTAAATTAATTAAGATTTGAGAGCATCTCCAAAATAACATAGCATATTATATTACATATGATATGACCTAACAAATAACAATTCAAAAAATAAAAATTAGAATTGAAGCTACAACCACAACAAATATAATAGAAAATAATAAAATACGTTCTGGAACAATGATCAATAACTTAAGTACTTGCAATAAAGGGAAATTTTTGGAGAGCAGAATTGTGACACCAAATTTGATAAACAAAGAAAAACGAAAAGGTAAATCAAATAACATAGAATCGAATTCCAAAATTGGAACTGACATTACTACCCTTCCAGGCTTGGAAAACCTGCAAACCACGAGATCCCAAACCCATCTACAAAAATGGACCAAGCAAATAGAAACAAATCAAATATACTGAACCTGAGTGACTCAAAATAGAGAAGATTTGAAGATCAGGTTCATTAATAGCAACATCACCAATCTCCTAAACGAGTGGTTGGCTTTTGTGCTCCAGTTTCTCAGCTCTGTTGATTGCAACTGCTGCTAGCAGCTCATTTGCCTGGGTGGCTTTAGATTGAAGGCCAGAGCGGTTATCATTTGTCTCTACATGCCATCAAATCTTCTAGCGATCCCTTCACCCTTCTTTTGCTTTAATTTAGTGACAATCTCATTCCCAAACACCCATCTTCCTTCTCTTTCTTTTTTATCCTTAAATCCCTAGTATCACTGCTGGACATGGACACCCACAACTCAAAGGATTAGGATTCTTCTTCACCTGCAATTTTAAAATTTTTCAAATTTTCACACAGGGACCAAGTAGCAAATTTTATTATAACAGATAGTATTAAGTAGCGGTAATAACTAATAAATCTCAACCAATCATTAATTTTTATATGTATCTAACGGCTTAAACCTTATGATGCATTCATTCACTATTTAATACCCACTCACTGTAGACAACCACATTATATAATAAATAGACGATTCCAAAGTTAAGTTTTAACAATGTGTACTAGAACAGAGAAGGAAAAATGAAAATCAAAAAACAGCCATTCAAATTAATATCCATGCTTTTACAAAATATCCATTAGCTGGGTGAGAAACAAATGTTGGAGAGGTTGACACATGCTAGTATCGGGAAAGACTTATTATAACTATCAACAAATTAGTACGGATGAAGTAAACAATAAGAGTCATTACATGTGCTACAAATTGTATTTCCCTCTGCAAGAATGTAATGTTCTGTGCTAGCTAGAAAATCTATCAGTTTAACATGCAACCTTTTTCCTTTAGATATTTGACAACTGAGAGAGAGGAGAGGTCAATCTGTCTTTCTATTACATGTGCGTGAGTGTACACTGAATTGCGAACAAACAATTTTGAATGAAAAATTGAATGAAGTACATTTCCTTCCATGTATTATGAGCAGCAGCTTCCTTTCCATTGAGTTAGTAAGCCTGGATGAAATTGCAACGAGCAATGGAAAGCCAGAGTTCTTTTTGTGTTGATGTCATCTTTTTAGGTCCATTTTGGATTTTAGCGCCAGTCACTCGCACCAAGGATCATTGTTTTAGGATCCCCATGTCTAGCTCCAAAGCTTATCCTCCTATGCAAATTTGAAAACTAATAAAATATCAATGTTTCAACATCAGAATGATATATAAATGGCTCCGACTCGTCTTCCATGTGACCAGTAAGATATGAAAGGCATTTATTAACCAGTTCTAGATGCAAGTGTGAATTGTCTTCAACAAAGAAAGGTACGATCTTCTGGTTAATTTCAATCCAACTACACCCTGGATTCTTCTTTAATCCAAGCTCTTTCATCTTTGATCTCACCATCCGCACTTCATCCCATTTATGTGCAGAAGCATACATATTTGACAATAGAATATAGGTTGATGAATCATCAGGATTCTTATCAATGAGCATTCTTGCAATTTCAACTCCCAGATCAATATTTCTGTGCAAACGGCATGCAGAAAATAATGTGCTTAACAATCCAACATCATCCCTGATTTCAGGGTTTCTTTGCAAAATCTCATACGCTTCATGCAATCTTCCAGTACGCCCAAGAAGATCTATCAAGCATGAATAATGTTCAACTCTAGGCATAATGCCATAAACATGGATCATTTGATTGAAGTAATAGCATCCTTCATCAACCAACCCAGCATGGCCACAAGCAGATAATATAGCAAGAAAAGTAACCCTATCAGGTTTCACATTGGACTTCAGCATTTCAGCAAAAAGCTCCAAAGCTTCATAGGCCTGACCATGGGACCCATAAGCAGTAATCATAGAAGTCCAGGACACCAGATCTCTTTCTGGCAAACATTTAAAAACACCAAATGCTTCATCTACAGCACCACACTTTGCATACATATCAAGGAGAGCTCCCATAACCACTTCACTGTTGTCCAAATTTCTCTCAGCAATCATATTGTGAATCTCTTTACCTTTCTCTAGTGCTGCTAGTTGAGAACAAGCTGCTAAAACACTGGTAAAAGTAATAGCATCCGGCTCAACAAAGGATTTTGTCATTTTACTAAAGAGGCCAAGGGCTTCAAAAAAATTTCCTTCAGCCACATATCCAGAAATCATAACATTCCAAAAAACTACATTGGACTTTGGTATTAATTTAAAAATATTTTCAGCCAACCCTACCTTTCCACATTTGAAGTATAGATCCATGAGTGAGCTATTAATAAAAACATCAGGCTGTATCCTGTTTCGTAGTATATATCCATGTACAAACTTCCCTTCTAGCAGTCGGGCTGATCGTGAACAAACCATTATTAAACTGCTTAAAGTAGTCAAAGTTGGCTTGACTCCTTCATTGTACATCCTCTTGAAAAGTTGAATGCATGAAATGCTGTCACCTTTCAAACCATATCCAGTAATCATGGAATTCCAAGCAACAATAGTCTTTTTAGGCATCTGCTCAAAAACCTTTATGGCCCTTTCTAGGTGACCACATTTTCCATACATGTCAACAAGAGCAGAGATAATGAAACTATCTAGAAGAAACCCACTATTAATTAATTCCTCGTGAATTTTCATTCCCCTGTTCAAATCCAAAAGTCTAGCACAACAGGAAATGGCAGTTGTGATTGTAACTGAATCAGGCTGAAATCCAAATCTTCTCATCATGCCAAAATAATGTAGGGCCTCTTTGAACTTTCCACTTTGGTAATTACAAGAAATCACTGTATTCCAGCATGCCACATCCTTTTCAGGCATTTCATTGAACATCTGTATAGCTTTCTCAAATGCATTGCATTTTGCATACATACCCACAAGAGAGCTTCCAACAACAATGTCCATCATTAAACCAGTTTTTATCAAACACGTATGTATCATTTTTCCCAAGACAAATCTACAGAGTCCCCCACAAGCCTTAAGAACACTAGGGTATGTATAACTATCAGGTTTCAGGTAAGGGTAGTGTAACAGTTTCTCAAAAAGCACTAGGGCTTCCACATACATGTAATTCTTAGTATAACCTGCCATCAGGCCATTCCACAAGGATATCTCACATGGGTTTTCCATGGTATCAAAAACACACTTTGCATGATCAAACAAATGGCAAGAAAGATATAGGTTAATCACGTTCTTGCATAAGAAAATATCATTTTGCAAGCCCAAAGTTACAACTTTCTGATGAATGAGCTTGCCTTGCTTCGGTGACTTGGAATTCATAGAAGCTCTCAAAAGGGGTAGTAATTTTCTAGTGTCCATTCATTCAGTAATGATCAGAGAGACACTACACAGAAACCATAATCATCAATCTAAAGCATGGGAAAAAAACAAATAACAAAAAACACAAATACAATCAACAAATACAAAAGGGTGGCGGAAACAAAAGGTGGAAGAGCACACTAACTTGCAAGTGAAAAAATGAGGGACACAGGCATAGTCATGAAGGCATAAAAAGTGCTGAAGGCTTGAACCTTTAAACCAGATTCATTTTCATGTCCCTGGAACTGAAAAAGAGTTCACCTCCACATTTTTAAATATGAGGTTTTCAGTTAGAAGTCTCCAAGCTTTTCAATCAGGGGTTCATATAATTGGAAGTGATAGCAAGATTGTAAAATGCTTTATTTGGTTTCTACTGCAAAATTTTCCTTACTGCTTTCAAATGTGTAACAATAGAAGAGGTTGTAATCATAACTTTTCCAGCCACTGGCATAAAGCCGTCAACTTCGGTTTCAGCCTTGAGTGGTGGCAGAACTCTGCCCTATTAAGAATGGCAGTTTTTAGGAAGGTTTAATTCCTCTAAAGTGGGAAAGTGAGGGTGCATTTTGATTTCAATTAAAGTATCTAGTAATCTTAACCATTAAATCAAGGATAGATGCACCTTTGTTGTTTTGAGGATGATATTTTAGCCTTTGGTTCTTTTATTATTTTTCTAAAAAAAATTACTTTTAATAATTTTTCAACTTTTGAAAGCATTTGTCTTTTATTACATTTTTTTTTTTTGGTTTATTACATATCACTTATATATGTTAACTACAGATCTATACCCATAAATTTCTTGGCAAAATTAATATTTCACAATCTAAGTATAGTTTATGCTTTAATTTAGTCTATTTAATTTCTATTTTTGTTTTAATGTTTTCTTACCATCACTTTTCTTTTGTTACATAATGAAGTTCTTATATGACTCTTACATGACTTCAACAGTGTAGTAGCAAAGGTCATTTGTTATGCACATTACATAGTAAGGTTATGCAGGAGGAAAGTTTCTTGTGCCAGGAATAGAACTGTTTTCAATGGTTCACAAACTGATTCAGATTTCCATAAACCAGTTCTGAACTGGTTTGGTTCCAACAACAGTTTTAAAACTGTTTCAGAACCAGTTTGGAACAGGTACTGAGGGAATGGAACCAGAGAGGTTATTGTTCTCCAAGGCTCTGCCAAAATAGGCAAACAGAAAAGTGTTAACAAAATTACATTACCCTTTCCTATTTTCCAACACCCAGCAACAAAGATTAATGAGCATATCAAAGTTCTAGCAGAAGTAAAACAGAAGAATACATAAATAAACTCTTCTTTTGAAAATACAAGTATTCAGTAAAAAAACAAAAGTGTAAACATACATGAGAAGCATAAGTTTCCTTCCAGTGTCAACACTATCTCACTGATGATATCCCTATTGACAGAGAGAAAAACCAACTAAAGCAATTCACAATTACAATCATAAGCCAAACGAGAATTAGGACTTTTCTATCACTATAAGCATACAAGAAGACCATCAAGTAATCAATTTCTATCATAACTAACCTAATTTCACTATATTTATGTTTTCATCAAATACCAATCAAGGACTAAATTCAAGTAAAGATCAGAAGCACAGTAACCGCATTCTGTAGCGAGGAAGAAGTATCACTACGGTTCAGTCTACAGAATAATGACGTCTCATTTGACTCAATTCAAAAAATAAGCTCAGAATATAGATTAAATTGTAGATTCCACATAAAATTCATTGTACATTTGCCACCAGAAAAAGAGACAGAGAGAGAATGCTCACCAGAGAAAGAGAGAGAGAGAGAAATTTGCAGCAAACAGAAGAATTCAAAAAATTTGGTGGAAACAAATAGATGAAGATTAGGGTTAGGATTGGTGGATGTTTCGGACTTGAGGAAAGGGTTGAAAATCAGAGAATGACAAGAAAAAAATAATTGGCGGAAGCCACTCTACTTTATCAGAGCCTGGTTTCGATCCAGGGACCTGTGGGTTATGGGCCCACCACGCTTCCGCTGCGCCACTATGTTGATAAGTTGATGAGCATATAACTATATATTCACTACTGGGTTTCATCCTGAACAACTACGCTACAATGCCTTTTCTGATACACCAATATGATTCTTATTTATTAATTAATTATATTATAATTTAACAGATAACAATAAATTTTTTTAGTAACAAAAAATAATTATTCAATGGTAATTGATTATGAAAATTTTGTTAATTTAAGTGATACTAAGCTTAATTTTTTAAATAAGATCGTATATTGATTGAAAGATGAGACATTATTAAAAATAATCAATCATATTTAAAAAAAAATCAATAATAAAACAAGTGAATAGTGAATACTAGATATGACAAGTAATATTTATTATGTATACTATATATTTAAAAATTATTTATTATAAATTTAGTTCTGATATGATAATATATTATAAATAAATGAGGTACCGCATTCAATAATAGCTTTTGATCTTGATATTTGATGGAACATTACACACTAAGTTATTAAGAAAAAAATATAAAATAAAGAATTTTTTAACAACTACTATCTTCTTTCGCATACAATCATACATTTTTAATAACTATCGGGAGTGAGCATAACCCCAATTCTATGGGAAAATTCGATTGGACTTATTTGGATAGATTTGGACTTGGAAATTAAATCTAATACATTTTTAAAACGATTCAGATTATGTTTTGGATTGCACAATTTTTTATTTTTTTTGGTTTTTGGAGTACCCACCGTCGATAACAGTGATTAATCTTCTCGCTACGTTGGAGGCACCTTAAAAGATGGGATAGCTGACCCCAAGATTTAACGCAGGATTTGAACCCCTGACCTTACTTAAGCGTGGATCAACCCCTACCACTGAATCCCTGACCTTGCACAATCTAATATAATATATAATATTCTCTTAAAAAAATAAATATTTTATTAAATTATTATAGTGATTTTAATTTAAATTTAATCATATAAAAATAAGGGAAAACTAATTTTTTTATTCTAAAACAAAAATCCCTAATTCCTACTGAGAATTGCACAAGGATTATAAAGACTTGGCCGAACCTCGGAAGCCGCAAGCGGAAGCAATCGCGACTCGCCGACACTGTTTCATTTCGAGTCTCTACTTGCATTGCACTGTTCATTTGTTGTGTCTGCTTCACGCTTTTTCTTCTTCTTCTTCTTCTTGGTTTGGAGGAGCCTGAGCCATCTCAGAAGCTTCTCGATCCCAACTCAAAGTTTGTGTTAGAAAAGCATTCAAAGACACTCAACAACTTCATGGCTTCCAACGATCGAGGTTAGCAATCTTATTCGTTACTTTTCTCATAATCTCGCATTGCTTCTGCTTTACTCCCTCACTTCACTTCAAATTATGCGTCGCATTCGGTTTGATTTATTATTCAAGCACCGACAACAAGATTTTGTTCTGCTTACTCGGTTTCTTTTAGGGGAAATAATTAGTATTGCTGTTATTTTTATGTGTGTGCGCGCGTATTGCTCGTAGAATATTTTGTGTATTTTGTATATATAATTTAGTTTGGTTTTTTATGCTGACTGGGTATGTAACCGTTTTGTCTGGTTGAGAAATTTTGAATTCTTTTGGGTAGTTTGTGAAAGCTCATTGACACTGGGCATTTTTGAAGGATGATATGTTGCTCATATAAATTTCTGTGGCTTGTAGAGGTTTATGTCGTATAGCTTTTATGAACATCTTTGAAGGATGATGTGTTGCTCATATAAATTTTGTGGCTTGTATAAATTTATGTCATGTAGCTTTTAGGTTTTGTGGCTTGTAAACGTGTCCATTCATGATCTGAATTTTGATTGCAGTGTACAATTTTGAAGATAAATTTTCCATTAAAGATCTTGCTCTAGTGGGGAAGTTATGCCAAAAAGTGGGGCATAGTGGTAAATTTCCTGGGTGAGTTCTAAGTGCAGCACAAATTAAATTTCCATATTAAATTGGATTTGTTTTCTTTCAGTTTTAAATATTGTTTTAATGATGTTAAGCATGCATTTTGCATAGGCGTGTGATTAGAAAGAAGACGTCCGTTCGCAAAACCAAAACCAAAACCAAAACCAAAAAGGAGGTTGACACTGCCAAGGATGTGGGTAGTCTTCCTCAAGTCACAGTTTTTGAAGAGTCAAATCAGGTATTGGGGTATTTCATGTTTGGCTTAAAGTCTGAGTATTATTGTATAGACTTGTTTTACTCTATGTCCATTTCAATTTTATTCATGTTGGCATGCCGGTGAAAATGCAGAATAAGGAGCCAGAGCCATCTCAGCATCAAAATCCCATTGTTGATGAATCAACAATGATTCAGATTTCCCAGACCTTAGAAATTTTTTTAGCATCAAATGATGAAGGTTTCGCTGACTAAGAATGCCAATGGGGTTTATTTGTTTCACATGGAAATATGATATGGGCAACTCTTATTATTATTATTTTTTCTTGAGAAATTTTTTTTTTATGATTCAGTGGTCTCTTTCTGAACCTTCCTGGTGAATTGGGCATGCATTTGGCTTATTGATAAATTTCAATCTTTCTGGATAGTTCATAAGGGCTCATAGACATTGAAAATCTTCACAGGATGATTTTCTATTGATATCAGTTTGTTTGGCATATGCGTATTGCATTAGTTATACAGTCACAGACTATTTATTTTGTCTGCAGTGTACAATTTTGAAGCTAACTTGTCTCCAGAAGAATGTGTTGCAGTGCATCATTTATCCCAGAAAATGGGGTTACGAGTTGAAAATTTTGGGTAATTGCTAACTGCCTAGTATAGCTCGTATAAATTTGCATATTGAAATTCCTTTAGTGTGTAAGAATTAATTTACATTTTTACTAATATATTTGTTTTATAGAGTTTTACATATTGTTTTCTTGATAATGAACCTGTGTTGTGTAGGAGTGGGATTAAACAGAAACTATCTGTGCACAAAATCAAAAATAAGATTCCCACCACTGCCAAGTTAGAGAATCTTCGTTGTTTCATATTTTCTGAAGAGTCAAAGAAGGTATTAGGTGGTTTATTAATGCATTATCCATCTGGTGATGAAGAACTTTGGGGAGACATGATTGGAGCATATAGTGACACTACTAACAGAATGGAACAAAAGGAAGATGATTTTTTCTGTCAGCCTTGTATGAGCAAAGTTGAAATTACTAACAAATTGGAGGACCTTTCTGCAAGAATGAAGAATCCCTCTGACTTGAAACTGGTGCAATTTTTGTGTTCTTTTTACACTGTATATAGACCTTGTATATGTATTTTGTTGGCTGGACTCTATCATATTATTACTCATCTTCTGTATATTTAATTCCTCATAGTAATGATTAAGTAATTTGCTTTCCATTCTTGCAGATCGCTGAGAAGAGATCTAAGCTTCCAATTGCATCCTTGAAGGATGTCATTACATCAACTGTTGAATCTAACCAGGTTAATTTAATGTTGAGTTTTGGCCTTAATAAAATTTTCATTGGACATGCATCTTCTTGGTAGCTTGGTTGCATATTGCAGCACAACATAGTAATGCTTACATGTTAAATATTTCAAACATTTTTTGGTTAAGATTTTGGTTTAACCCATTGAAATATAGCAATTTAGTTGGATTTGAATATTTCATGTTTGCAACTTTGCATGTTTCGGCCTTATTATCCTTTTCATTTTATAAAGCAGGTAGTAATCGTATGTGGTGAGACTGGTTGTGGAAAGACCACTCAGGTATTTGCTTTGTCTTTATTATAGTTTGTACCTTGTACGACTACATTTATGTAAATTTGTCATTGGGTCTGTTTCTAAATAATGTTTTTGATGTTATATTTATTATGATTGGTGCATTTCAGTTACCTTCTTGTTATGCTTATGCATGCTCTTTTTTAAGGGAGAAAAAAAAAACTGTACACTGGCTTTTTGGAACCCGAGATGGCTTGTTTGAAAATTTAAGTAGCCCAGACACTTTTAAATAGTGTCTGTCATGTTGTAGCTGTGTCAGCTATGTATCCTTATCAAATGCTACAAGGACACTTGAGTTTCTTTTTTATAATTTTATTTTTTAAACTTAGACCAATATCAATTAAAATACCACAATAATTGGATAAATTTTTGTATTTTATTATGTTTGTAATGAGGTATGCTCAATTTAAAAACTTGAATTTTTTCTTGTGATTTAAATTTTTTTATTTTATGTTAACTTTAGATTAATTTTAAATTTTATATTAGCTATTTTGTCTCATAAATTTTTAAAATACTTATATTTTTGTGTTCGTATCATATCATATCCGTATCCCACATTATATCTGTGCTTCTGAGTTGATAATTGAAGACACACTAATATGTTCTTAATGTTGTGTTTTGGAGTTTGCCCTACGAGAACTTTTGGCACTATATGTAGGCCTGGATCTTTCAATAAATGTTTGATTCTTTTAGAAATTATTTTCTTTCATGTTTACAATTGCCCATTTAACTTTTCATTATATATGATTCAGGTCCCACAATATATTTTGGATAACATGTGGGGTAAGGGTGAGGTCTGCAAAATAGTTTGCACTCAGCCTCAACGTATCTCTACAACTTCAGGTGTGCAACCTTAATTTTCTCAATGTCCCTGTGATATCATTTGTTAACAGATATGTCTTTGTCTGTTTAGTTTCTGAGAGAATCTCTAGTGAGAGAGGAGAGACTGTTGGAAACACTGTTGGATACAAGGTACTTTTATTTATGCATCTTTGCTAGTAAAGGTTTTGCTGTCCTTTTGTTCTGGATTTGAGTCATTTGGCAAATGAAGAGTCATTTGTTTGAACCTTGGACATTGTGATGATTGGGCTATTGTTGTGCTAATGTGATGTGGACCTGTAAATTTTCTTTTTATTGCATCTTTTGAAAGAGTGTCTTAAGATTTTTTCATTAATAAATTAAAGAAGAATAAAATTTCCCCATGAATGCCTGTTTGTTTAATGGTATTCATGTGGTGCGGACACAAGACACATAATTTTTTATTGAATCTTTTGAAGTTTATTAAGAGTTTTTCATTATTAAGTCAAAGGAGTATAACTTTTCCCCTCAAATTCCTGTTGGTTTTATGGTTGTCATTGACTATTATGGCTGTACTTTATAATTTAAACTTGATTCCTGTTATTTTGAAACATGTTTGTCTGCAAATTTATTGTTTTGGAAAAATTGATTCTAAAAATTAGAATCAATTCTAAATACAATAGCTTTTTATTTTCTTGCTTCTCATCAATGCAATTCTAAATGCAGAATAAATTACAGTTTATAGGAAAAAAATTACTCTCATTGTCAGCTACCTAATTTTAAGAGAGCAATTATTGTTTCTCTAGTAATTTCATTCTTAAAAGTTGATTTTACTTTTTGTTTGGTGGAAGATTTTATTTTACCTTAACTGAAGAAATTCATTTCTTTTAAACTGAATTTTAAAATATCATTCCCAACACGGGTCAATTCCAAGGTTCAATTGAAATCTTGGTGATTTTATTTGACACTTTTTTGGTTTAGTCCCTGCACAAAAAATTCTCTAATTTTGTGCTTACATAAAAACATTTTACAAATTAGTCCTTTCCATTTTTCAATATTATAATTTTGTTAGAATATTTTTCTTATATGGTCTAAGGCTCCATTTGGAAGATCTTATGAATAACTTATTTTTGCTTATCTTATTCTATAAGTACTTATAAGAGTGTTTAGGAAAACTTATAAAATATCTTATAGGTATTCTATAAGATGTTTTGAAATTATTTTGATAAGTTGTCCAATATACTTTATTACTTAACTTATGTTGGAACTTATCGAGAAATATTCATATTCAAATCTTGATACTAATGTAAATATATTCTTTTTTCAATTCTTTCATTTAAAATCAGTTTTATAATTTTTTTTTGTTACCTCTCCAAAAATTCTCTTTGTTTTTGTTTTTCTCTCCCTCTCCAAATTTTTTTCTATCTCTTTCCCCCAAAATCTCATCTATTATAAAGAAACCATTGTTACTTTTGGTTCTGAAATAGCACAATATTTTTTAGTGAAAATCTTTGACAAAGGTATGTATTATGTAATATTTTTTCTTTTTTATTGTGAGTTTCATTTACTGTTTCACAGATCGTTGTTTCCACTCATCACATAATTGCTATTGTTGTTGATATTTATAAAATAATTATTTATTTATTTTATTCATGGTTTTATACAATATATGAAATTGATTTTTTACTTTTAAACATTATGATTCATAATTTTTAATCATGGTTATATATATATATATATATATATATAATTGATTTATCATATATTATTATTAATTTTCTTTTTTGTAAGCTAAAGGGTGTGTTTGGAAACTAGTTGAGTTGAACTCAATTGGAGTTGAAAAAACAATGCTACATTCAAGCTTTTATTTTATCTGTATTAAAATGTATGTTTTTTCGTTGAATGTGGTTTCAAACTGGTATCCAAACACACAAAATTTGTTGAATGGTGACTAGTAATTTAATTATTTTAATATTATTGTGATATATAATGTTATTTTTTTTTAAAAAAAATATTGTTTTTTTATAAGTCAAGATTTAATTTGTAATTTTTAATTTTTAAAATGACATTTTATAAGTGTTTAAATAATAATACATCCAAATATTTTAAAATTATATAATTGCTTATCAACATATATATCCAAACGCAACAATTTATTAAATTTTAAGCACTTATAACGTAAGTGCATAAAATTGCATAAGTTCTTATTACATAAGGGGGGCATTTGTTTTAACTTCTTTTTTCTTACAAAAGCGTTTTTTAAAGCTTTTTGATGTGTTTGTCTAAACTTTTTTTTTTAAATAAGCAGTTTCTTTTTTACGAATCAATTCCTGTCTTCTTCTTAAAGATTTTTTTTTTGAAAGCACTTGTTTAGAAACACTTGTTTTTAAGTTTAAACAAACAAACATGACTTATTAAATAAGATCTTAATTAAGCTGTTTATCCAAAAGTGTGTTGGATGTAGTAACCAAAGGATTTTTTTTCTTTTTCTTTTTACATGCAGGCACTAAAATGAAGTGTAAATGTTTCATATCTAACACTATTGTATCAATAGCAAACAAGGACTAATTCATAATTGTTTTTTCATATAGGGACAAAAATATAGAATTATATGTAGACACAAACAACCAGTATCAAGCTATGAAGCTTGGATACCCAAAAATGGAGAAGTATCGGTGTTGTACCCGTGTCAGATACCGATACTCCTCGGATACTTTCAAATACATATCCATACGTATCTAATCTTTTTCTCTGTTAGTTATTTTTTATCCATTTTTTTCTTGGATAATTGTCGGATACTTTTAGATACATATCTGAAGAGTATCCGAAAAGCTGGTCTTAAGCTTTTTTGTACAACATGTTTTTTTTATCATGCTGTGAATGGAATTGGAGTACAAACTTCTTTGAAGAAAATCAAAACGGATCCAAAAGGGTTAGAAGTTTTGGATTATGTGCTTTTCAACCTTTAACTTTTGTCTATAAAAGATGAAGGGTATAAAAAAGGAGTGACTATGTTGTGGGACATTGGTGGAGGTATGTATCAACCACTTGATGATGGTGTTGGACTTCTTCAATTGGCAAGTTGTCTCTTGATGAACCAAACTTTGAACTATTTTTTTTCGAGATGATGGTAACAGGAGAGAAGAGAGTGATACAATTAGAATTAGGTAGTAATTTAGTAATGATGCTTGAGTCATAGGCTATTGTTTTTTAAGTTCCACCAAAGGTGCTTTTATTGATATGGGCAAAAACTAATTCTTTTTTTTATGATCACAAATATCATTTTTGTAAATTGTGATCATCATAGTTATGAATTAATGAGAAAGAATTAATACCACTTTCTTTATCCATATTCTACACCTATATAAATTTTTCTTTAAAATTTTGTTAACGTCTCCAAAACTTATCGTATCCCAAATTTCAAAACAATTGTCGTGTCCCTGTATATCATACTTGTGTAAGACTAAGTATTCATAGGTGTCAAGTATAGGGAACAAAATGTAGAAATTTTTTTATGTAGAGACAAATGAAAAACAGTATCAAGTATAGGGACCAAATGTTTGACCTAACCTTATTTTAAAATTATTTTTTTGAACATCAACTCTTTCAAAGTCAATTATATTAAAATCTAAACTAAACAGTAATTATTTACCCTTTTTCTTTTATTTCTTTTTGGTGTGCCAATAATTATTTCTTTTACAGATCTTGTTCCTTTTTTTTTCCCCCTTGAAATTTCAGTACCCATTGTTAGCACTGATAACATTCTTTCTGGTGTAGCTTCACATGCAAATCCCATGTTTACACTTTACATATCCATAGACTGTTTGGTTTTTTTTTGGGCGGGTAAGTGAGTGGCTGGTGATAAAATATGCTGACTCATTTTTCAAAACAATATAGTTATGGTTTGAAAGCAGAGGTGGAAGGCAATCATCAATTGTGCTGTGTACTACTGGAGTTCTATTGAAGGTGTTGGTTTCTACAGGTTCCCATTTTCTGAAGACACGGTCTGTGAAGGATGACATTCCTTGCATTAGTCACATAATTATGGTACTTCATTAAATTTACCTTTTTCTAATCACATGTTAGAGCTCAAACATGGTGCTTAATCTTTGGTGAATACTTCATGTTTGTGCCCTATATTCTTATATTTTTTAGTTGTTAAGGTGGCTAGAAATAAATGTTTTCATATGAATAATTCCTCAAATGTGTTAATTAACTGAAACTTTAAATATGGCTAGGTAGACCTGCTAGTGTCTTTGGCATTAATTTTGGAAATTGTGGTTGAATAAATCTGCAGAGATGTCTCATGTGTTTTACAGTGAGTTGGTTCAAAACTTTGAATACGATGATCTTCATTTGTTGTTCAGGATGAAATTCATGAAAGGGACAAATACTCAGACCTCATGTTGGCAATCCTCAGGTAGACCATGTAAAGGGATTTTTGAGCTTTTCATTTTACAGTGTGATCCCATTAATATGAAAAAATATTTCTTGCAGCATAATTTGTTGTAAAATTGGGATGTAGTTGTTGGTGATAGTATGTGGAGATTTCTAGTTTGCAATGGATTAAATTCTATGCTGTTTACAGATGTTAATATTTCTTTTACAATATTTTATTAATTTCTGTTTCTCTGCTCCTGTTGCTTTCCATAATTTTGTTTATCTTTTCCTGTTCAGACCACAAATTATTCTTAGTATTTCATCTTGAGTTCTCTTCTCTATTAAAATCCACTTTTTAGTAAAAAAAAAAGTGTTGACAGAATAATAGAGTAAAATACTATAATGTGTGGGCTATAAGACAATGATTGCTTTATCCTATAACTTTTTGACATCATTTGTATGTGTCTAATATGTTTTAGAATGTGAGTTTGAGTCCAACTCAAATGTACAAACCAACATGTAAGGTGAGAGTTATTCTCCATTTGTATATTCTTTGTTTGTCTTCTCTATTAAAATCCACTTTTTAGTAAAAAAAAGTGTTAACAGAATAATAGAGTAAAATACTATAATGTGTGGGCTATAAGACAATGATTGCTTTATCCTATAACTTTTTGACATCATTTGTATGTGTCTAATATGTTTTAGAATGTGAGTTTGAGTCCAACTCAAATGTACAAACCAACATGTAAGGTGAGAGTTATTCTCCATTTGTATATTCTTTGTTTGTCTTATCTTTAGCCTATTTGGGACTTGGATTTTTTCTATTACACTCACTCATGCCCAACACTGTTGTGTTTAGTGTGTGGATAAATGGTTAGTGAACCATTTTAATGATCTAGGATAGGCGGGGCGTGAGTTTTTTCTAATATACCCCTTTACGCTTGATACTACTGGGCTTTGTGTGTATATAAATAGTAGGTGACCCTTTTAGCAAATTAATGATGTTAGAGATATAAAATCATTTTGTACTTCTGCTTAAATTCTTAAAAGTGTTTTGGTAAAATGTACCTTGATAGGTTGTATATAACATCATGCTGGTTTCTCAGCTTATATGTCTCTTTTTTTCTTTTTAACTTGTATGCAGAGAGATGCTCCCTTCAAATCCCCACCTACGTCTGGTCTGTTCAATGTTCTTATGTTTATCGTTTATGTATTATTTATTTTTGATCCAGTCAATTTACTATTTAATTCATAATTTCATATGCATATCATTTTTCAATTTTTACTAATCTTTGTAACCTTTTATCTTCCCTCCTGTTGCTGTGATATTACAGATACTAATGAGTGCTAGTGCTGATGCTGCAAGATTTTCTCAATATTTTGGCGGCTGCCCAATTATCTATGTTCCAGGACTCAAATATCCGGTACCTTTACAGTATTCTTGTGAATTAACTAACAAATTATCACATTTGACTGCCATGTCCATGTTAGATTAATATATATATATATATATATATATATATATATATATATATATATATTGTATTTTTATTGTCTTGTAAAGGCGTTTTTTTTTTCTTTTCTTTTGTTTTTTTTTTAATATTTTCCACTGTTGTAGCTGATTGTCACAGGGATACAGACTGCAATCCATCCTTTTTGTCTTATTGTACCTCTGTTTTTAAATTAATATATACACACATACTCTGGTGCTGAGTGAGTTGAGACCTGCGCTTTTATTCAAAACTCCTAATCTCAAGTGTTCACTTGCTCTGTTGTCAGGTCAAGACTTACTACTTGGAGGATGTGCTTTCTATTGTAAAATCTGGAGCATATAATCACCATGATAATAACCATGAACTTAGTCAGGCAGAAAAGTTGTCTCTAGATGAAGCAATTGATTTTGCTTGGTCTAATGACGAATGGTGCTCACTGTTAGAGCTTCTTTATTCTAAAGCTACCTCAAAGGTCTTTGATTATCAGCATTCATTAACTGGCCTAAATCCATTAATGGTGTTTGCTGGAAAAGGTAAAGTGGGTGATATGTGCATGCTCCTATCTTTAGGGGCAAATTGCCTTTTAAGGGCCACAGATGGAACAACTGCACTGGAGATTGCTGAGAAGGAAAACCAGAAAGTTGCCGTTGAATTGCTGAAGAAGCACATGGATAATGATTTTTCCAACAAAGAAGGGAAAATTTTCATAGATAAATATCCTGCAATTGTCAACCCGAATGTTGTCAATGTTTTCCTGATAGAGCAACTGATAAGAAAAATATGTGTTGATTCAGAAGATGGAGGCATCATCGTTTACCTTCCAGGTTGGGATGAGATAATTAAAACACGTGAAAGATTGCTTGCATCCCCTTTTTTCAATAAAAGATCAAAGTTTAGGGTCATATCTCTGCATTCAATGGTTCCAGCCATTGAGCTAAAGAAGGTTTTTATGCCCCCACCCCATGGATGCCGCAAAATTGTTCTCTCTACCAATATTGCTGAAACTGCAGTAACTGTCGATGATATAGTGTATGTCATAGACACTGGACTTGTCAAAGGAAAAGGTTATGATGCTTACAATAATGTGTTAACTCTCCAATCATCTTGGATTTCAAAAGCAAGTGCTAAGCAAAGAAAGGGATGTGCTAGTCGTTGTCAACCTGGAATTTGTTACCGTCTATATTTAAAAGTTCAAGCAGATTCCTTGCCAGATTTTTTGGCACCTGAAATTAAGAGAATGCCTATTGAAGATCTCTGTCTGCAGGTATCCATCTTCCCCAGTTGATAACTCAAAAGTTGGTGTTTTTAATATTCCATGATAAAAGGATAAAATTTTGTATAATCACCAAAAAATGTAATGTTGAAAATATACAAATATGAAGAAAAGAAATGGTTTTTAGCTACACCAGAGAATTCACAATGATTCTATGTTGGGTGATCCCAATGGGCTGGGTTGTTTTAGCTGAAGGAGTTATACTTAGTTATTAATTGTTAATTATACTTTTGTTAATATACACTAAAGCTGCCCCTTTCAAAATTTTGAGAGCCTGAGTTTTCTCCCCAAACCAATTTTCAAGCTAAAACTGAATGCCACTAGTCTTTTATACCATCTATTTATATAGCCTAAAATGCCCATATTTTTTTATAAGCCCTACTTTACCCTTTCTATTAAAAGTGTAACTAACTATTATTAACTCACTGTAACTCCCAAATAATAGAATTCAGCCCAGTGGCTTACCTAATATTTTACCATCGACAGTTATCCATTTATGTTAATCTTGAGTATATCGTGCAAGTTTGGTGCAACTTCCATATTAGGTTGTGAGAAGCAAATAGGTAAAGTCCCTATGACTTTGTCTATTGGAGAAATGCCCGAAGATTTACACTTGGGGGATGAGTTGGATTTGGGAAGGGATTGGAACAGAACAAAACAATCTTTCTGCTCATTTGAAAGATTAATAAAGGAATGGTATAGAACTCTGTTATCTTGCTTGAGAGTTAAATCATAAAGGAAATGAATGAAATGTCAAATATCTCTTTGATAACCTGTAAGCGTCTTTCTTTCATTCTTCCCCAATTTTAAGGTAGCAAAATTTTGGTATTTCAGAACAAAGGGGGGTTATTTCTGCTCAAGTATGTTACAATTCCAATCTATTATTGAACACCCAAACAATGGGAGATTATTCTCCTTCTCTTATTACTTGTCAGGCTGTCACCCAAGCATTTTAAGTGTAATTTCTTCCTTATCATCATGCATGGGTTATAGATATAGTTTGTTTAAGCGTTGTACTCCACTACTCTGAAGGGTTTTTTAGAGTCTCCTTGATAAACAACTAAGATTGAGTTTTAATTTCTTTCTTTGCCACCCTTTATATTTTTTGTGTTTCTCACATTTTTTATGATTTCTTTTTCCCTCAACTATTGTATTGACCTACAGCTTCATATTATATCTCATAAAAAATATAGGGTGTAAATGAATTGAGACATAATAAGTACAAAATTTCCCTCATGTTATTTGGTTCTCCTTTTTTACTGTGACAGGTGAAGTTGCTTGATCCAAGCTGCAAAATAGAAGGGTTTCTGAACCGGACATTAGATCCTCCAGTATTTAAGTCTATACAAAATGGTGTTAGAGTTCTTCAAGAGATCGGGGCATTGTCAGTTGATGAACAGCTCACCCAGCTAGGGGAGAAGCTTGGCTCTCTTCCTGTTCAACCATCAACTAGCAGGATGCTTCTCTTTTCCATATTGATGAATTGCCTTGATCCAGCTTTAACTCTTGCATGTGCATCTGAGTATACAGATCCATTTGTGCTTCCGCTTTTACCTGATGAAAAGGAGAGAGCTGCAGCCGCTAGATCTGAGCTAGCTTCTTTGTATGGGGGTTGTGGTGACCAGTTTGCTATGATAGCAGCATATGAATGCTGGTATAATTCAAAGAAAATGGGTCTAGAATCACGGTTTTGTTCTCAATACTTTGTTTCTCAAAGCAGTATGAAAAAGTTATTGAACATGCGTAAGAAATTAGTGGAAGAACTATATCGGAATGGGCTTATTCATGGGAATGTTTCAAGTTATTGCTCAAATGCCCATGATCCGGGTATACTTCAAGCTGTTTTGGTAGCTGGGATGTATCCAATGGTTGGGAAATTGTTTTTTCCTCCCGGAAGTGGAAATAAGTTTTTTGTGAAGACTAAAAATGGCGATGCTGTTTACTTGAATAGTCATTCTGTTAATTCTATTTTGTCATCTCAGAAAAGTTTTGATAGCTCTTTAGTTGTATATGAGGAGATTACGAGCAGCTCTCAGGGCATGTGCATACAGAGCTGTACTGTTGTTGGACTACTTCCATTATTCCTGCTTTCCAAAGAGATTGCAGTTGCTCCCGCAAAGCATTGTACGGAAGGAGATGAGTTTATGTCTTCTCCTGATAATTTAGTTAGAGTAACCATAGATCGGTGGCTTAATTTTGAGTCAACAGCACTTGATGCTTCTCAGATGAACTACTTGAGAGAGCGATTATCAACAGCTATTTCATATAAAGTAGCCCAATATTCTCTTATAGTTTTACTTTCAAATTCTTATTTAAAACCACCTTATTCCTTTTCTTTCAATCTGTTTGATATATTTGTATATTTCAGGTGACACATTCAACAGATGTTCTTCCTCCTGTTCTACGGACTGCTGTGGATGCCTTAGCTTGCATTCTGTCTTGTCATGGACTTTCTGGCATACCAGGGACCTCAGATTGTGTTAACACACTGAATACTACTATAAATGCTTCCAATCCAAAAGAATTCCGAGAAGGGCTTATAAATCAAGATGCACTCCAGATCAATCCTTCTATAGTTAAGGTATCTGAATCTGAGGCAATCCAAAATCCAAGTAACCAAACTAATCAAAATTCTCCAATTGGTTTGGGATGCTCAACCCCAACAAAGCAAACAGATAAGACTCCAGAAAGATTCTGTTCAGCGCTTATAATTCACAATGACATGCCTTCTTCTGGAACTAGCATATCGGCATCCTATGATGCAGAAAATCCAAGTCATCCTACATGTCAAAACGCTACAAGTTCAGCTTGCTCAGTCCAGTCAGCACATATAAATGATGATGTAACCATGACTGATTTGACGCCTTCTAAAGATCTAAATTCAATTTGGTGGGATGCTTCAAAAGGTATGGGGTGAAGTGGTAAATCTTTTTTTTTCCATTGTTAGTTGATGAATATGATTTTATGCTGTGGTCTGGAAGTAGATTTGCAAACACAGTATTGTAGATTTTTAGGTCTCCACAATTGCAATTGGGTCTCCATCAGCAATGTTTATCCACATTTTGTTACCATATTGCTCATCATGGGTAAAGGTATAATTCTAATTGTACATTTACGGGCAATTAACAGGGGCTCACTTCCGCAAGATTGCAGTTGGGTGGACCTTTCCTGAGAATGGATGGGTCAAGGCTAATGTAGACGGGTCCTTCAGGCCTCAGAATCGTCACTCTAGCTGTGGAGGAGTTTTTCGCGATTCCACGGGTTCTTGGTGCTTTGGCTTCGCACTGAATCTTGGAGCCTTGTTCTGCGGGTAACTTTTTCTTAAATGAAGTCAATTTGAGGATACACTTAGGGTCTCTAGTGTGACTTTCGTTATAGAAAAACACGTCTTTATTAAGTGTCACAAACTGCAATTTCTTATTTTTTTTTCCCCCTTCATTTTGTGTCAGATCAATTGGATCACCGAAATTTTTGGATTACGTGGTTATCTTTTCTGAACTGTGGGGTATCTTCACTGCCCTCAAGCTTGCTAAGGAGAAAGGTATTTTGAAGCTGTGGGTCGAGACTGATTGCAAAGAAGCATTGAAATATGTTTTTAATAAACGGTCAGTGAAAAATGTTTATTTTGGTCCTCTTGTTCGTTCCATAGTTAAGTTGATGGAGGGAGATTGGACAGTTCAACTTTCCTCTTGTTATCGTGAAAGAAACAACGTTGCTGACTGGTTAGCTTCCTATGCGCATACAATCGAGGTGGGTCTTCATGTGTTTGATGCCCCTCCTCCCGGTTGTGTCAAATACTTAACTGAGGACTCTGCTGGAGTTTCTAAATTCCGTACTGTACGTGTTGAGCAATAATTGGGGCCATGTTCCACCTTGAGTGTGAAAGCCATATATTGACCATTCATGTTATATGGCTGATATTAATTCTTCTCACACACTCTAGGTTGTCCCTTGTATAGTATTTTCATATTGATTGGAAATTTTTGCTAGGAAATCTGCTAACTTAGAAGATTACCCTTTCTTGTGGCCAGCACGGAAATGAGGTCTGGCTTTTTCACATGATATGATCATGAAGGGAGGGAAACACAAGCCAGGACCCTACTGTTTCGCGGAGGCTACAAAATTTGTACGGAGTTAGGGTCCTATGTGTCGTCTTTCTCTCTTCCAATATTATGTGAAAACTCACGGTATTCATTGCCAGCAAATACCCTTTTTCTATATCTGCAAAATCTATTTTCCATCATTTTCTTTGATTAATTAATTACGTTTGTCCTTATGGTCAATCAATGGATGCCGTATGTGGAGCGAAAAATAGGAAGAGTGTACAACCATCAAAATCTTGCAACACAGGGTATTTTTACTTTTATTTTTTTGTTGTTTGTAAGGAATACTGAGATTTGTTATTCATTTAAAGGATGATATTCTTTTATAAACAATCTTCCATATGCGTGTTTGAGAATTGAATCTTTGATAAATGCTTTAAAGGACATAATTATTTGAAAGATAAGTCAGGGATTAATTTAGATTTGTTATTCATTATTTTTCCTATTGTTGTTCGGATGGAAATTCGTTTAAAAAAATCGAATTAGAGTTTGGTATTTTAAAAAATACATGGAGATCAAAAAATATTATTTTTATTTGTGGGAATAGTAATCTCAATGGTATAGTGGGTTCTTTTTGAGCGAATAAGCAATAGGGTTTTTCAACTTAGCAAGGTATTGAGCTTAGAGATTAAATATTTCAGATAAATATAAATATAAGATAAACAACACAAATCGATAGAAATGATAATGAACATAGTTATGAACACAAATCGATAGAAGTGATAATGTATTATAACATTGCTAAAGATTATTTATATAAAACAATAATATTTTTTTGGGTTTTTGATTAAAGTATGTATTGATTAAACTCAATCAAATAAAACTTGGTATATTTTTAGATATTTTTATGTTGATGTGACTTAACATATGAAAACATTTAAACAATTTAGAAGAGGTCACAGTCACTAATATAACACAGCATTGCCAACTTCTATAAGGGGTCAAAGGCAGGAGGAGTTATAAAAGTTGAGTGTGCTATAAAAAGGAGTCAGAAATTATATGAAGAAGTTATTGAAAAACGTAAAAAATTAAAGACAGACGAATTTGAGAATGAAGAATTACATTATTAGCAAGTTCCATATACTATTTTTCAGGAATTTGTGGTAATTCGGTGAGTGATGTTTGAAGTGTAGTGTAGAGTGTGGTAACAAGAAAAAATTGGTTAAGATTCTCATATATATAGTTGTTTTGGTCTAATAGTTAAAATCTAGGATTTTGACATTTGTATAATAACTTCTCCTTTATTATTATAAGATGTTGATGAGTTTTTTTGGAAGTTACATGTCATAATAAGTTAAATAAATTCTCTTAATTGTTGGTAACTATTTTGCACTTTGTCATGTTTTTGTGACAAGTATGTTAGCAGATTATTAAATTATTATTTTTTAAAAATAAAATGATAGGAGATAATACTCTCATAATTATTGGGTAGATAGTCAATGACATGTTGGAGATTCTCATAATCAAACATCACTATTCACTTAGTGGTTAGTCAAGATTCAGCAGTATTTAGTTTAATTTAAAACTTTACTTATCAAACTAAGAATTAATAGAAATCTACTAAAAGAATTTCATATTTAGTGTTAAGAGATTTCTTTGAGTAAATGTACCTATCAAAGTAGGATTTTATAATCGTAAGAGGTGTTAAATTTATATTATTGGATATATAAGCTTAAACTAGATATTGTATCATTTATGTTAACACATTGAGTTTTGTCAAATTGTTTGAAAAAGTATAAATATGTTGATATAATTTTTAAAGTTTTCAAATAGAATTTCTTGAGATTTGTGATGCTAAAATTTACTCCAAATATTTTATACTTTTATCGAATCATCCCTTTTTCTTACGACATAAATCATGACAACTATCCAAAATTTACTTTAATTCCTTTTTGAGATTGTTGCAATAAAGAGAACAACACTTACGTTATTATCTTCAACATATTTTTAGGGTTTAGGGTTTAGGGTTATTATCTTCAATATCAGTAACCAAAAATACAAGGCCCACGCATGATAGTGCGCCTAACATGGTTCTCCCCACGCCCGGCGTGATTCACCCAGGGATTTCCATTCCAAATAGCGCCCAGCGCGACTAGCCTCGTGCCCGGCGTGATTTGACAATGGTGGTCCCTGATGAATGCACGCCCGGTGCCAAGAACTGCGCTCGGCGCATGTATAACTAGAAACCTCCGAAAATTTCAAAAATTCCTTCCCAACATGAACCCATTCCAAATTACACGAGTTCAAACCATTATAAAGCATAAACACTATCCAAAAATAACATATTAAGCGATAAAATCAAGTCTTAACTATTAATCCATGGAAATCATGAAGAAACCCAACCAAACCCTTTCCACTCAATCCAGCCTTAATCATGCATAAAACATGGAATCAATGTGATATTTCAAACCCATACATACTAGATTAAGTCTTATAAGTACTACCCTTACCTTAGAAACCTCAGAAATGCAAGGTTTGAACAAAACTCTTAAATCCCAACTCAAACTTTAATCCCCCTTTTCAAGGATTTAGAGGTTAAATCTCTTGAAACTCTAGTTGTGAAGATTGATCCTGGCTTGATAAGCTTCCCAAATGTGTCCTCAGCTTCCCTCCGGACCAGAGCCTCTCTCTCTACTTTCTCTCTTTAAAAATTGTCTCTGTTTGACAAATGAGATCCTTCAATCCTAAGTCCCTATATATAGCCATTTTTCAAAATTTCCAAATTTTACCCTTAGCACCTATTTACCTCAAATACCCTACTCCTTGCAGTATTTCAACCCCCTAAGCTCTAAAACAACCTCAAATTTACTTAGAAAGACTAGATTTATCTTATGCTCCTATCCTCCAATGTCTTATCATTCCTATTCCTTTCCATGCAATACTCACAATTCACTACCCTTTGAAGTACAACATGTATCAACATACAAACAAACATCACGTTCATATACATACTCATGGAATAATGAGTTGCATGCCATAATATTTCACTTAACTAAGATGAGAAGGAAGGTGATCAGTCTTCTTCCCTCTTAGTACCAATTCAGTATAATAGTGTACAATGCATCATTCACCACATTCAGGATACACATGCTTGTATAAACATCTCAAAACATCAACATCTCATCTCATACTACAAAATCACTACTATATCCAAACAACCAATAAAAATTACTTAAACATACAACATGCACAAGATAAGTACATTTCAAATCCACACCTCCAAATCCAAATAAACAACATGCACATATATACATGCATATATATACATACATACATACATATATATATATATACATAAAGTATATCTACTAACTAGCCCAATGTTTCCATGGCGTTACACTATCCCTACTCTACTCTCATACCAAATATGATCATCTCAATCCAACCACATGGAAATGAAGAATAGTAAGTTAGAGTTCAAGATTCAACACAATTAATGGTAAATATGAGCAACAACAATATAATTCCATATTCAACTAAATTCCACGTCATAACACAATCAACATTACCACTATTGCATATGATCAACACTACTAAATCAACATAGCATATGCACAACCATCAACTAATGTGTCATCATGCATTTCAACTATGGAGATCTCCTACAACATATGTGAGCAGTCTAAGTGGCTTGACCTTACCAAACTAACAACACAAGGTGATTTTTTGGGCTTGTTAGATCAACAAATTTTTTTTATATAAATCCACAACACAACATAGTTTATCTGATGTCACCACTTAAACTAGGATGTCTAGTATTCACGTTAGGATAGAACAACTTGGATATGAGTTTACCACAACATTAGCTAGCTTAACTAGGCCTCCTATTAGATAAGTTCATCAACAACCCTCCAAATACTACATCCCTTTGATACTTAGTTAGGGACTAAGTTCTTGACTTTGTACTTTACTAAAGTTGGCACTTGTAATTAATATAGTTTGACCTTACCCCTATACTTTTTTGTTGCTTTATACACGTATGTTTTGACTTTGCCCACATACAATATCAATTAAGGTCTTAGAGGCAACTCCACTATCCTCTTCAAGTGTCAGCTTTCCAAGAAGGGTTGTTCAACAAATTAGGCTCTTAAAGCACCATAACACAATATTCTCACAATGGAATATGCAACTTTTAAAACAACTTCTCCTCTAGTTTCAAGTTGATCAACACAACTTTCAACACCATGCCTTCAACATTATCAAATTCATCATCTCAACAACATACGACAAAATGCATCAATCATATTCAACACAATTACTCAACTAAATAATATACAACTCAACTCAACTTTCAATTAGTCATCATCAATAAACATTATTCTAGATCAATCTATATAGCACGAACAACACTTATCAACTTAAAAAACATTCAATAGATTAATCTACTATACTCATTTTCACCATTTGTGAAGTTAAACAACAAGTTTTATCAAACAACCAACACCCGACCCCACTCACCTAGTGCATGACACCATCAAGACAAGGAACTCTCTGTCTTGCCTATGCCCAACTTTGCACAACTCATGCTCGATGTGGATAAGGTAGAGGCCCCTAAGACTTCACGCCTAGTGTGGCAAAGTCCATACTTGACCTCATTTTTGGCAGAGTCTCTACATGACTCTTGCCCAATGTCACCATACTAATGCTTAACGTAGTCTACGTAGAGATTTTTGGCCTGACATCACCAAGTTAGAGACCTTTACTCTCACATCCGATGTCATTCAAATCACATCCAACATCGTTCCAACCCGAGGCAAATCTCTCTCCTCATGTCTAGCACCCAATCCTACATTTGGCATGAATCGAGAGATAGGCCTTTAGTTGGAACTAAGCTTGGTGCCATGAAGGGGCGCCTAGTGCAACACGAGTTTTACTCTTATGCAAATCATGAATTTTTCTCAATCTACCTGAAACTCAACCAAAACAAAACATGCAACACACGATATTGTTTCTACTCAACACAAGTAACTCATTTTCAACAAGAAATTCAACATGCAACCAAAAATCACCATAAGCCATCAAATTCACCTTCTTAAACCCAAAACCCCAAGTTCAACTATAACCATCAAAATCTTGCAATTTCAGCATGTAACTACAATCATTTAACATCTCAAACATAAAAATCAATCGACCAACAACCCAACAATTCAACAAACTCAAGAATATAGCTTCCCTTACCTCAAAAGTCTCTAAGTCGAGAAAAAGAGGAGAAGGAGGAAGAAGAAAACAACTTTGAGTAGATCAACAAATTTGATTTAAGGTTCTACAAACTTGAATGAACAAACAACAAAACTAAGAATGAGATTTCTAGGGAAAAATCACCCTATAAGAGAAGAATTAGGGAAGAAGAGAACTCATAGACTAGAGCTCTTCTCTCTAAGTTTTTGAAGAATGAAACTTATGAAACTCAATTCTAAACAAAAAATCGTATATACTATCTCATCATTTAGGGTCAAACTGGACCTCTACCTAGAGAAACCCTTAACTACCTTAAAACTCAAGGATTTTCCTGAATTTTAGAGCTCTTCAACACAAAACAACATCTAACAACAACATATTGATTAATAAAATAAACTACAAGTCTTAAAACTCACAGTGTTACAACTCAACCTTTTAGAAAACCTTTTAGAAGGTCACTTATCCCTAAATCATTATAAGTAAAATACACTTAACTGTAAAGTTCTTAAGTGGTGAGTTAGCTACCTCGTTAAATTTACAATCTCCAAATATCTCGCATTCTTATGTGTTTAGGATGTTACACATGTCATGTCATCAATCCACATTAATAGTAAATGTGTCATATTAATAGTCGACTAACGATATCAAACCATCAACTAATGTGTATGATAAAATGCAAAATTTTGTAAGTTAGGTGACAAGTGTGTAAATTTTAATGTTAGGTAGGAAAATTCCCGAAATCATAGAATGAAAATAGAAAAAATAAAATTAAATTGAATAGATAAATGTCAACTTGTTTATGAGATTCTAACAATTGTCCATTTTTGGTAAAATTGTAAGTATTTGGTTTTCATAATAATTTTATGCAATTGAAATATTGGATTGTTAATGTTTAAATTTGAAATGCATAAAGATAACGACCTGTCTAATCAAAACACAATAACAAAATTTGCTAACTTGTGCTATTTAGTTATTATAATATTGGAGTTTCATGTGAATCAAATCTTTTTTGCGAGATTTTCTCCTTCTGCTAACAACGACATTTTGCCAATTAAGAACAACAAATTATTTGTTAAAAAAAATTGAAAGGATAAATTTACTCTAAACTTTAATGGATATTTATTTCACATGATCCTTGAAGAGATACAGAGTTTCAAATGGATTCTAAAATTTCTCTTCTTTTTTTGCATTGTGTATACATTTATTTTAAAAGCTTGATATAGTTTTTCAAGCCTTTTTGCGATCCACTCCAAGAAGTATCATGAAATCCTATGTACACAATCAAATCAATGTTAAGAATACTTATATAAATATAATGAAATATGCATATGCATGCAAGATTAGAAAATGAAAAATATAAGTACTTACTTGTTGCAATGATGTTTATCATAAGGAAATGGAGTACTGAAATGACAAACTTGAGAAAGTTGTTCTGCTCTATTAGGATTAAGGCGAATTTCAATCATGTTTTGAAAACAATTGCATAAATCCCTACGAACTTTAACATTTTGGGCCTTTTGCAACACAGTCTTTACTGCTGTACAACAATCAGATGATACTTGCATGATACCCAACAAATATGGTTTACAAGGATTCAATAATGGTACAACCTCGGAGCATGTGGTGTCATCCTTTTGGCTTGTACCAAATGTTGATAGCAGCAAACATAAAACCAACACAGGGAAAAAGATAGTCATCATTTTCATCTCTTGCATTGTATTATTTGATATGTTTTTTGGGAAATTTGTTATTGGGTTATAAGGCATGTGAGAAGTATGACTGAATTTATAGCCAAATTGTGTTAGGAGATGTTTTTTTTTTTTAAAATTATCTTTATTTATTCCTAGAGATATAAAAGATAAGAGTGTTTATTCCCACGCTTGATAGAAAGTCGTGTAATAACATTCTCAACTATATTTTATTTTTTGGAAAATGATATTTTCATGAATAAGGGAGTTTTATTCCCAGAGTGGAGGAGTGAATAAGTGACATCCTCATGAAAATACTAAAGATTATTTTTTATAATCCTTGTAACTTCAATTTTTATTTAAATTATTTTAAATGTTAAAAAATGTTCCAAAGAATATTAAAATGAACCAAACATCTTTTTCTATATTCCTTGAAATAACATTTCAAGTTATATTATCTTTTAAAAATATGATTTTGAAGAATATAATATGGTTTCTCGAGGCCTTATCATTTTAGGATAACAGCTAAATGGATAATTATTTTCCTTCTTTTTCTGTATGTATATATATAGGAAATCATATTACAAAAAAAGATTTTCATATAATGGCAATTTATTAGTTATTAAAAATATTGGTCATTGACCATTGTAAATGGTATCACAAAGGTAATCAAAATGACAAGCAATAAATAAGTTCATAAAAATACCTAATAGAAATATAATTATTTTATGATTGAATGAAAAGAAAAGAAAAGGTTATACTTTGAAAAATAAATACAAAATGCTTGATGAGAAAGATTAGAAATAATTAATGAATGGATCTTTGCTGTGGTCGATCATGAAATTAGTAAAAACTTATGATTCTATAATTAATTTTTTATTTATTAGTGATAAATAAAAAAATAAAATTAGTCAAACATTAAATGTTATAGATTTTATTTGTAGACATTTTAAAAAAAATTAATTTTTTAAATTATAAAAAGGAAGAGATTTGATAGTCAGGATATGATAAATGGAATTATTCAATCTTGCTACAATTTATTTTTTGCTATGTCAATATATATGATATGACATTATTATCCTATGTCTTATCCTATCAATAAATGACGTATATTTAATCCATAGGAAGGAGTTGGCTTAGCATCTAACATGATATGATAAATTCCCTTTCATTTTTTTTATATATATTAAAGAGGAGAAATCTACTTATTTTAAAAGTAAGTCTTGTTTAGCGTACTTTATTCAATAATTCATGTTTTAAATTAAATTTTAACGATTCAACTGTTAAATTAAAAGTTTTTAATGTATAAACCAAGTCAACAATTTTTTTAAAAACTTGAAAAATTATATGATAATTGGTTATATAGATTTAAATCAATGTATAATTTTTTTTAATAATTATCTATCAATTTTAATTAATGAAACGAAGTATAAACTAGTTTGCAAAATTTTAAAAATTTATAGATTTGATTTATACATTAAGAACTTTTAATTTAACAGTTAGATCATTGAAATTTGATGTAAAACAAGAGTTATTGAGTAAAATAAGTTTATTAAGACTTGTTATTAGAGTAAGTGAAACCTTTTCTATATAATGACTTCTGGTCCCAATTATAAGCAACATAGAATAAATTATTAAGACCAAAAAAAAGTAATTTTTTTTTTGGTTCGTTCCTGGAGTATCCACCGCCGGCAGCAGTGACTAATCTCCTCGCTACGTTGGAGGCACCTCAAAGGGTGGGATAGCTGGCCTATCTATGTCCCGATGTCACATGTCCTATCAGAGCAAAACCCAACATAGAAGCCTAAGCTTCATCACCAACATCCTCAGCCTCACGCTGATGATCACCTGTATAATAGTCAAAGCAAAACAACACGAAAAAAGGGAGTGAGAAACATCTCACTCTAGCTCACAGTGTAGAAATGTATGTCGAATAGCTAAACACAAATAAAACAAGTATAACATAGATAAGTTAATAATAACATCACACTCATCCAAGACATAAACCATCACTTTATCATATAACATTAAAAATGCATAAGTATGGACACGGACTACATATTATCATGCATGTGGCGCCAGTAAAACATCACATGGCATATTGCCGCTAGCAATACACGAAGAGTAGTCTAGGAGTACATGCCGGGTCACACCCTCTGCGCACTCTCACTAGAAGGATATACTACCAGAGTCTCGTCGAGATAGCTAAGCCGCGCAAGATACATCCCATGCACACAATGGGCGAGACTGGGACTTCCAAACCGAGCTATCCCCAAGGACTAATCCCCAAAGCTTTTACACTAGGGGGCCTTCTCTGGCGGTGTATTCCATATCGTACCCTTAAAACACTTATGCAAATGATGCATGTCAATCAAGACTCTATGCATTCTCATATCACATTATCATTTCTCATTCCCATATCACATTATCATGTCTCATTATCACTTTTCACATCATCTCATCATATTCACATAGTCATCACTTTTCACATCATCTCATCATATTCACATAATCATCATTTTTCACATCATCTCATCATATTCACATAGTGTCTACAGAGCACTCAAAATCATATCAAAAATGATCTATTTTCAAAAATAAACACATATTTATACATCTCATTCAACAAGGAATACATCAGAAAGCAAAACAAAAAACATTCATATTTTGCATGTTTCTCATAGGGTTCCCACAGGAATCCACAGAGCACTCTAATTCATATCAAAACTTGTTTATTTTCAAGATTATATACATATTTACACTCAGCAAATATCAAGAAACACAACAGAAAACTCAGAAGGTAAAACAGAAAACATTTAAAATTTGCCTCTTACAATTATCAATGCATTCCCTTAGGGTTTCCCATAGGAACCCATAGAAATCTCAATTCATACGATTAATTACATAAAAGAAAACAATAGGCAAAACAGATACAATTGGGAAAAATCCCTCATACATAAGCATACAAAAAATGCAACAAACACAGGATTGGGGGCCAATCCCACTACCCAGCATACAATCCCACACCCAGAGCGAGGTTTCTCACTCCCCCCTTACCTCGATAAGCAGGAGCCGAATCTTGTTGGTCGCCCCCTCTAGGTTCCCCTTCGTCTTCAGAGAGAAAGGAGGAAGAAGATTAGAAAATGAAAAAATGAGTTTTAGAGAGTGAAAAACGTTTTATTTATAAGCATCAGGTCGCGGCCAGAACGGCCTGTTCCAAATCTGGAACGACCCATTCTGGACAAATAAAACATGTCTAAAAACCTCTCCAAGAATGGCCCGTTCCAAAACCAGAACAGCCCGTTCTGGGGTTTTCGGAACGGCCCGTTTCAAGGTGGAACGGCCCGTTCTGAGCACATAGAACATGTACAAAAATCTCTCCCAGAACGGCCCGTTCTGAGTCAAGACTTTGTCCTTTAAAAACACATCCGGAACGGCCAGTTCCCAAAGTGGAACGGCCCGTTCTGGGTTAAAATTTTACCTATGTTTGCTCGAATTGGAACGGCCCGTTCCGGGACCATGAAAATCCAGAATTTTTAAATAATAAATAAATAAATACTTATATATATATATATCAAATTAAAATAACATATCAATACAATTTAAAACATGATTTTCTTTAAATAATAATTATAACAAAATATCATAATTAATAATATTATCAAAAATAATTTTCATAAATGATTATTAATAAAAACCTTTAAAAATTCAATCAAACTCATTTAATTAATCAAAATAATTATAAGGAAATAATCTTCATAAATACAAAAATAAATAATAATTATTTGTAGTATTAGTAGAAAAATTTAGGATGTTACAATTCTCTCCTCCTTTTAAAAATTTCGTCCCCGAAATTACCTAAAGCAAATAAAAATGGATATGTCTCCTGCCTTAGACTTTCTAATGTTCCACTTTAGACTTTTGGAATACTACACACAAGTCCACAACTTCCTCTACTCCTCTCTTCACCTTAGACCACCACGCTTCCGCTACGCCACTCTCATACATCCTCTTAAGGTCCTAATCCATCTAATAGCTCTTAAGTGAATACTAAAAGTACTCTTATTGCCTTCTTCTAAGATTATCTTCCTTAATTTTAGATTATTAGGCACATAGATTCTATCCTGAAACCACAAAACACCATCAACTTCCACTCGAAAAGGGTTATCTATACCTTTACCAATCCTCTCCACTTGGTTCACTAAGAAAGGATCATTAGGCTCCTCTAATCTCATCCATTAATTCACTAGTCACCTTCGACATACTCAATTCAATGCTTCTAAGGGTAAGCTCACAAATCAAACTTAAATCTCTAAACTCTTCAATCAAATTTAACCTTTAAATTATCAAAACGATAGATGAAAGATCATCCTACTCAAGGCATCTGTCACCACATTGCCTTTACCCAGATAGCAACTGAGATTAAAATCCTAGTCCTTAAGAAATTCCAACTATCTCCTTTGGTCAAAAGATATTTAAGACTCTAACAATCGCTAAATACCTCAAGCTTAGAATCATATAAGTAGTGTCTCCAAATCTTAATGTAATATCATAACCACTAACTCATAGATAAGGTAGTTCCTCTTATGAATTTTCAATTACCTAGAAACATAAGCTACTACCTTTCCTTCTTGCATCAACAATGCATCCAAATTCATCTTATAAGTACTACTATATACCACAAAAGGCTTACTAAAGTCCAATAATATTAACACTAGTCAATCTTGCCTTAAGAGTTGGAACTACTCTCATACTTACTATCCCACATAAAGACAATACTCCTCCTAATGAACGTAGTTAAGGGCAATGCTATCTTAGAAATTCCTTCAATAAATCTCCAATAATAATAAGCTAACTTCATAAAACTCTTACTCTCACTAACTGGTTTAGATATCTCCCCACTTAAACACAACTTCTACCTGAGACAGATCCATGTTTACCTCAACTGAAATTTACAGGAACTAGAAAACTTATCTCATACAATCAAAATAAATAAATAAATAAATCAATACATAAAATAAAATAAGATAAAATAAAATAAAATAGTAATACTTAGATAACTTAACATACAACTGTCTTGGATATATCTCCACCCTCAACTACAATATTATCATATCACACCCTAAGATCAAGCTCACTAACCACACAACATTCACCAATTGATCGCTAAGGTCATCTATCCATATATCAACATACATGCATATTAAATCATATTAAAATACCTACTTTAAACCTTCATATATACCATCCATAAGTATGTACATGAACAACCTTTACCACATAGCATCATACAACCTTAAACAACCTCTCAATCCACATGAAAACACCCCAAAACATCTTAACAAATCAATTCTTATCCTTGCATTGCCTACTAACCCGAAAACATTATTACAGCCTACTTCTCCTTTCAACAACTATCAAAGAAAACAACACATAGAGAGTTCTACTCATCCAAATGATCTCAAACATATCTCAAAAGAAAGCTAAGAGAATAAGCTACAACTCCTATGAAGACATAAGATTCTAAAAAGATCATCTTCTTAGCTAAATATTTCAAAAACCGCAGCACATATACTCAGCGCTTACAGCTAGACCTTTGATCACCAAAGTAGCTATAACTAGAGTTCTAGACCTCCGTTTTACCTGATTCTAGTTCCATTGGAAAGATAACATCCAAGGCTACAACTTTTGTGAAGATCATAAAATCTAAATCTGTCAATACGATACTCATACTGACACAACAAAATTGCAGCGAAAATATCCTCTACACATAACAGCATTAGTGTATCAATATATCTAAGCCCACAAAAATACCTCAACCCTTCCAAACTCACACCTCAACTTCATATTCAAGCTTTCCACTACAAATCTAAACCAAACAACTCACATATTCAATACAAAAGGCTTAGAAAATAAAATTCACATGCTACCTAAACCATAAAAGGTCAACATGCAACCATCAAACTGTAGAAATCATCAACACTTCAATCTCTTTAAGAATACCAAAACTCCAATTCTCAACATACATCATCCTTGGATTCAATCGCTACAACTATAGCTTTCAAAAATTCCACCAATCGTAAACACTTAATACACTAAAAAAAAATCAATCTCTTACCCAAATCTAAGGCCTCAATAGTTCCTACAATATTAGCACAATATCTCGTCTACCACAGCTCGTACATATGCTTGCAACACAAGCGATATCACTCAACCACTACTTCTTACATAAGCAAGAAGTATCAAACAAATAAGCAATCATAAGAATGAAGAAAAGCGGTCATAATGGTATTAGCTAAAACTATCATGACTATCATTCCTCTAATTACAAAATAACAATATCAAACTCAACAATATCAACACAAGAAGAACATCATCATCATCAAAGCAAAACATCACCATAGTATACAACAAACAAGACACAGTCAGAGTACACAACAGAGTCGTGATAAGTACATAACTCACGGCCGATTAGATCAACCTGGCTCTGATACCACTTAATGTGACACCCTTTACCCCAACATACATATACAGTAATTATAAAAAATATAAAAATTTTCATCATTAAAAATCAAATTTCCAACTACGTAAGGGTAAAGAGTTCACATTCATAAACTTAATCCAAATAACATGTCAGTAAAATTACAAAGAAATAAAACTGAATTTTCCAAAATAATTTAATAAGAACATCTTAAACTAAGTCTATCTATGTCCCGATGTCACATGTCCTATCAGAGCAAACCCAACATAGAAGCCTAAGCTTCATCACCAACATCCTCAGCCTCACGCTGATGATCACCTGTATAATAGTCAAAGCAAAACAACACGAAAAAAGGGAGTGAGAAACATCTCACTCTAGCTCACAGTGTAGAAATGTATGTCGAATAGCTAAACACAAATAAAACAAGTATAACATAGATAAGTTAATAATAACATCACACTCATCCAAGACATAAACCATCACTTTATCATATAACATTAAAAAAGCATAAGTATGGACACGGACTACATATTATCATGCATGTGGCGCCAGTAAAACATCACATGGCATATTGCCGCTAGCAATACACGAAGAGTAGTCTAGGAGTACATGCCGGGTCACACCCTCTGCGCACTCTCACTAGAAGGATATACTACCAGAGTCTCGTCGAGATAGCTAAGCCGCGCAAGATACATCCCATGCACACAATGGGCGAGATTGGGACTTCCAAACCGAGCTATCCCCAAGGACTAATCCCCAAAGCTTTTACACTAGGGGGCCTTCTCTGGCGGTGTATTCCATATCGTACCCTTAAAACACTTATGCAAATGATGCATGTCAATCAAGACTCTATGCATTCTCATATCACATTATCATTTCTCATTCTCATATCACATTATCATGTCTCATTATCACTTTTCACATCATCTCATCATATTCACATAGTCATCACTTTTCACATCATCTCATCATATTCACATAATCATCATTTTTCACATCATCTCATCATATTCACATAGTGTCTACAGAGCACTCAAAATCATATCAAAACTGATCTATTTTCAAAAATAAACACATATTTATACATCTCATTCAACAAGGAATACATCAGAACAATCAGAAAGCAAAACAAAAAACATTCATATTTTGCATGTTTCTCATAGGGTTCCCACAGGAATCCACAGAGCACTCTAATTCATATCAAAACTTGTTTATTTTCAAGATTATATACATATTTACACTCAGCAAATATCAAGAAACACAACAGAAAACTCAGAAGGTAAAACAGAAAACATTTAAAATTTGCCTCTTACAATTATCAATGCATTCCCTTAGGGTTTCCCATAGGAACCCATAGAAATCTCAATTCATACGATTAATTACATAAAAGAAAACAATAGGCAAAACAGATACAATTGGGAAAAATCCCTCATACATAAGCATACAAAAAATGCAACAAACACAGGATTGGGGGCCAATCCCACTACCCAACATACAATCCCACACCCAGAGCGAGGTTTCTCACTCCCCCTTACCTCGATAAGCAGGAGCCGAATCTTGTTGGTCGCCCCCTCTAGGTTCCCCTTCGTCTTCAGAGAGAAAGGAGGAAGAAGATTAGAAAATGAAAAAATGAGTTTTAGAGAGTGAAAAACGTTTTATTTATAAGCATCAGGTCGCGGCCAGAACGGCCTGTTCCGAATCTGGAACGGCCCGTTCTGGACAAATAAAACATGTCTAAAAACCTCTCCAAGAATGGCCCGTTCCAAAACCAGAACAGCCCGTTCTGGGGTTTTCGGAACGGCCCGTTTCAAGGTGGAACGGCCCGTTCTGAGCACATAGAACATGTACAAAAATCTTTCCCAGAACAGCCCGTTCCAAACCAGAACGGCCCGTTCTGAGTCAAGACTTTGTCCTTTAAAAACACATCCGGAACGGCCAGTTCCCAAAGTGGAACCGCCTGTTCTGGGTTAAAATTTTACCTATGTTTGCTCGAATTGGAACGGCCCGTTCCCAAAGTGGAACGGCCCGTTCCGGGACCACGAAAATCCAGAATTTTTAAATAATAAATAAATAAATACTTATATATATATATCAAATTAAAATAACATATCAATACAATTTAAAACATGATTTTCTTTAAATAATAATTATAACAAAATATCATAATTAATAATATTATACAAAATATTTTTCATAAATGATTATTAATAAAAACTTTTAAAAATTCAATCAAACTCATTTAATTAATCAAAATAATTATAAGAAAATAATCTTCATAAATACAAAAATAAATAATAATTATTTGTAGTATTAGTAGAAAAATTTAGGATGTTACAGTCCTCATGAATTGGTGAATTGGTTTTAGACACATTAGGTTGTCTCTTCATAAGCATGTAATTGCATTTGGTCACAATATGTATTTTTTTCCACAAAAGTAGCATACAAATATATATTTCTCATCGGTGTACTTCTTGCATTTATATCTATGAACAAAGTTTTTATGGACATTATTCTTATATCTCAAATCAATCCCCTGGACTAACTCATCTTACTCAAGCATTTTGTTCTATCTCTTTATCCTTAATAATTCCTATTTTATCTTCTAGCCTAATTATCTTATATTATTAAAATTACTTATTGTGATATGAGTTATCTTTTAGTCTTATGATAATTATATTATTTATTAACAAATATCGTAATATAAATTATCTTTTAGTCTTATGATAATTATATCATTTATTAACAAATGTCATGATATAAATTATCTTTTAATCTTATAATAATTATATTATTTATTAAAAGACCTATCTTAGTAGTATGATAAATAGTAGATTAACTTATAGCCAATCCACATTTGATTGATTGATGAAAGGTTGGTTTGCATTGGGACATAACATCTAAGTTTAAATATTTAAAAATATTTATTATAAGATTTAATTATAATTTTAATTCTCTAAATTTGATATATATATATATATATATATATATTTATTTATTTTGATTCTTTAAATTTAAAACTCATGCTTTAAACTCCTAAAATATATAAAAAAAAATTATTTTAATCTCCTAAATTTAAAATTTATTTTTTAATTTTTATTATTTAAAAGTTATTATTTTAATCATTATAATTGATAGTAACAAATCAAACTAAAATAATTATTTTCTGATATTTTGATAACTAAAACTCAAATCTTAAATTTGAGGATAAAAAATATATAACGCAAATTTAAAAAATAAAAAATATATTTAAATCTTATTCTAATTTAAAATTTAATTGTATAAAAATGCGTAATTTTTTTTTATTTTTTTATATTATAAAAAAGATAAAAACCTAACTCCCCATTGTGTATAGAACACAGCTTACAAGTTACACGACCAAGCCGAACATCGGAAACCGCAGGCGAAGCATTCGCGAGTTGCCGACTCTGTGTCTCTGCCTACAGCGTCGTGTTGTTGTGTCTGCTTCAAGCGCTTTCTTATTCCTCTTCGTTCGGAATAAGGTCTCTGTTATGGCGAACACGGAGGAGCCTTCTCAGCAGCTTCTCGATGCCAACTCAGAGGCTTTGTTGGAAAAGCATTCCAAGACACTCAACAACTTTACGGCTTCCAACGATCGAGGTTAGCAATCTTATTCGTTGCTTTTCTCATAATCTCGCATTGCTTCTACTTTACTCCCTCACTTCACTTCAAAGTTCAAATTATGCGTCGCATTTGGTTTAATTTATCATTCAAACACCGATAACAAGATTTTAGTCTGTTTACTCAGTTTCTTATCTTTTTAAGAAAAATAATTAGTATTATTGTTATTTTTGTGTGTGCGTGCGCGTATTGCTTGTAGAAGATTTTGTGTAATTGTATATATAACTAGTATTGTTGTTAGTTTTGAGTGTGGGAGTGTGTTGTACGATTCTTCTCAGCTTGATATTATGTTATATGCTTGGTAGTTAGTATAGCATGAATCTTGATTTGATACGATACAGAGCGAAAACAATGTACATTTATGGTCTGTTTATATCCTGCAGTGTTCATGTATCTCAGTAATTTGTCTGATGAAGAGCGTGGCATTGTGGACCGGTTATGCCTCCTTAAGGGGTTAGGTGTAAGTTTCTGCAGGTGAGTGCTAGCTGCAACCCTTGTGAAATTGCCCTTTTGAGTATGTATGAATAATGTGTAGTTTTAGGTCTGGGATGGTGTGGTTTCTAATGAAAGGAGTTTTGTTCTGTTTTACATCTTTGTTTCTTGATGCTGAGTCTGTGTTTTGTATGGGATTGCTAGGGAGCAGAGACTATGTGTTTACAAAATGAACACCGAATTCTCAAAACAGGTATTAGGGCATGGCTGTTTTGGATTCACATTTTTCATTTTTTTGCTATTGTTTTATGTTTTATATGGTTGTTTACATCCATTTTTTTTAGTATCAACCTCTCTTGTCAAGGAAAAGGAAGAACAGAGAGGAGCCAGAGTCGTGCGGGGAGGAAAAAGAAATTAATGATGAATTGATTAAAATCTGGATTTCCCAAACATTACAAAATTTTTTGGCTTCAGATGACGAAGGTGAGATTAATGTGGAATACCAATGAATTGTTTTTGGTTTTTATCTTTCTCATTCAGAAAATAGGATTCTGGGTTGCATTTGTCTTTTGAAGAAAAACAGTTTTTGTAGTTCATTATTAGTCTGTTTTTTTGAACTTTTTTCTTTTAGGTGTTTGTTTCAAGGTACACAATTATATTAATAAGCTTGAAAATTATTTCTGGGTAAATTCATAAGATGTTAGAATTTAATAATTCTGTGAGTAATTTTTGAAATTCAGATCAGATGATATTCATAAGGTAAAAAGTAAAAGGAAGGAGTTGGAAAGGAAGTGATAGTTGGGTTACAGGATAATGTCCAATATTTCATTGGACAAACTGCTTACCCACCCCTTACTATGAGATTGAAAATCAGGCAAAATACGGGAATGCCACTTTCTTGCAAATCAACAATGGGATCCATTGACTTTAGGAGTAAATTTTGGACACTTATTTCACATAATTTTAATAGAATATTAATTTATATGATCATGTAGACAAAATTTAATGAATTTATATGTGATCATGCATTTTGGCTTATTGTGAAATTTGAATCTTTCATGCTTGTTCATAAAGGCTCTTAGGCATTGAAAATCTTCAAAGGATGTTATATAGTTTATATCAGTATGTTTGGCATATGCGGATTGCATTAGTTATACATTCACAGACTATTTATTTTTTTGCAGTGTACGATTTTGAAGCTAACTTGTCTCCTGAAGAATGTGTTGCAGTGCAACAATTATCTCAGAAAATGGGGTTTAGAGTTGAAAATTCAGGGTAATTGCTAACTTCCAAGTATAGCTCATATAAAATTGCATATGCAAATTCCTTTTTAATTGTGTAACAATTAATTTACATTTTTAGTAATATTTGTTTTACATATTGTTTTCTTGATAATGAACCTGTGTTGTGTAGGAGTGGGACCAAACTGCAAGTATCTGTGCACAAAATCAAAAATAAGATTAACACCACTACCATATTAGAAAACCTTCATCGTTTCTCATTTTCTGAAGAGTCCAAGCGGGTATTAGGAGGTTTATTAATGCGTTATCCACCCGGTGATGAAGAAATTTGGGGAGATATGATTGGAGCTTATAGTGACACTACTAACAGAATGGAACAAAAGGATGATGATTTTTTCAGTCAGCCTTGTATGAGCAAAGTTGAAATTACTAAGAAATTGGAGGACCTTTCTGCCAGAATGAAGAATTCCTCTGCCTTGAAACTGGTCCAAATTTGTTTTCCTTCTGTTTCTTTACACTGTATAGACCTTGTATATGATTTTGTTGGTTGGATTCTGTCATATTGTTACTCATCTTCTGTATATGTAACACGTCATGGTAATGATGAGTAGTTTTCTTTTTATTCTTGTAGATCGCTAAGAAGAGATCTAAGCTTCCAATTACATCCTTGAAGGATGTTATTCCATCAACTGTTGAATCTAACCAGGTTAATTTAATGTTGAGTTTTGGCATTATAAAATTTTCTTTGGTCATGCATCTTCTTGGTAGCTTGGTTGCATATTACAACACAACATAGTGATGCTTAAATTTTAAATATTTTAACATTTTTTGGTTAAGATTTTGATAAACTCATTGAAATATAGCAATTTAGTTGGATTTGAGTATTTCATGTTTTCAACTTTGCATGTTTTTGGTCTTACTATTCTTTTCATTTTTTAATGCAGGTAGTTATCATATGTGGTGAGACTGGTTGTGGAAAGAGCACTCAGGTATTTGCTTTGTTTTTATTATTGTTTGTACCTTGTACAACTATGTTTATGTAAATTTGTCATCGAGTCTGTTTCTAGATAATGCTTTTTCTGTTATATTTATTATGATTGGTGCATTTCAGTTACTTTCTTGTCATATGAATTTCCCTCAGCTTCTCCTTTTTCTGTTAATGTATATCTTATTATGCTTGTGCATACTCTTTTTTAAAGTGAGAAAAAAAATCAGAACATTGGCTGTTTGGATCCCAACATGGAAATTGAGCAAAGAAATTTTTTTTTTTTTTTTTTATTGATCGAATGAACTTGAAGACAATGAGAAAGATAATCTAAGTTGGCTAGTTGGAACCCAAGATGGCTTATGGTTTGAAAATCTAAATAGAATAGACATTTTAAATAGTGTCTATGTCATGTTGTAGATGTGTTATATATGTATCCTACATGGACAGAGTAGCCTTTTTATAATTTTATTTTTTAAACTTTTAGACCAATATCGATTAAATTACCACAATAATTGGATAAGTTTTATTTTATTATCTTTATTGAAGGATTTACAAAAAATGTGTATATTAATTGATCACACATATCAACTTTATTCATAATTAATAATGCTAAAATTAAGGTAAAGAAATAACTATTGTATTCCCTAATTTTTCAGCTATACAAGTTTTCATATTTCCCAATTTACATAGGATAAAATCATAACAGAATCATCTTTTAAACAGTCCCCTTCAAGCTGGAGCATATATGTTGTATCAACCTAGCTTGTTACAAATGTCTGCAACATGAGAGTCTTTGAGAGACTTTGTAAACATGTTTGCCGGTCGTTCACTAGAGTGGACAAAGTTTGTAGTGTTTGCACCTTTTAACTCAGACAGTGACAACCAAATTTCTGTTTTTAGTTCACTGAAGGAAGACTGAATTTTATGTAATGTGGAGGGCAACATGATTGTGGCATTTCGATCTAGTATTTTGAGTGTCTCCAAAATTTAGTTGTTGGAGAAGTTGCTTTTCATGAAAATTAAATTGCCTCCAATAAGAACAAAATACCCAGACCTCGTACCTGAAGGTGATCCTGCTTCAACATCAGTGTAACAAACAATTGTAGAATCCCCTATTGTAGTCTGTGACCTTGTGCATTCTTCATGTATCAGAGGATGCATATTGCAGCATCCCACTGACTACCACAAGGGGCATTTAGAAATTGACTAATCACACTGACCACAAATGTGATGTTTGGTATATTGACAGTTTGGTAATTCAGTCCGACCACCAAATGATTTTATATTATAGCCATTTTTTTGTCCAATAAATTTTTAAAATACTTGTATTTTTGTGTTTGTATCATATTGTGTGCGTATCCCGCATTATATCTGTGCTTCCTAGTTGCTCATCTAAGACAGTTGAGACACACTAATATGCTCTACATGTTTCGTTAATTTGAGTTTGCCTTTTGAGAACATTCGTCACTATATGTGGGCCTGGGTCTTTTGACAAAACATTCTACGGTCTGTGATACATTTTTCTTTCATGTTTACAATTGCCCATATTACTTTTCATTAAATGTGATTCAGGTCCCACAATATATTTTGGATCACATGTGGCACAAGGGTGAGGTCTGCAAAATAGTTTGCACCCAGCCTCAATGTATCTCTGCAGCTTCAGGTGTGCAACCTTAGTTTTCTCAATTTCCCGGTTTTATCACTAGTTAACAAATAGTTCTCTGTTTGTCTGTCTAGTTTCTGAAAGAATCTCCAGTGAGAGAGGAGAGACAGTTGGAAACACTGTTGGATACAAGGTACTTTTATTTATGTATCTTTGCTAGGGTTTGCTGTCCTTTGTTCTGGATTTGAATCAAATGAAGAGTCATTTGTTTGAAATTTGAATCTTGGACATTGTCACGATTGGACCAGTGTTTTGTGTTAATGTGTTACAGACCCATAATTTTTTATTAAAAATTTTGAAGAAGTGTATTAAGAGTTTGTCATTAATAAATTAAAGAAGAATAACTTTTCCCCATGAATGGTTGTTTATTTTATGGTGTTCATGTTGTGTAGACAATTTTTTATTAAATCATTTGAAGAAGTTTATTAAGAGGTTTGTCATTAATAAATTAAACAAGTAGAAGTTTTCCCCACAAATGCCTGTTGGTTTTATGGTTGTCGTTGACTATTATGGCTGTGATTTATAACTTATAGTCGATTCCTGTTATTTTGAAACATGTTTGTCTGCAGATTTATCCTTTAGGAAAAATTGATTCTAAACTTTAGAATCAATTTTAAATAACAGGTTTTTTTCTTGTTTCTCATCATTGCAATTCTAAATGCAGAATAAATTAAAGGTTATTGAAAAAAAATTACCCTCATTGTCAGCTATCCAATTTTAATAGAGAGCAATTATTGTTTCATTAGTAATTTAATTCTTACAAGTGATTACTTTTCGTTTTGGTGGAAGGTTCTATTTTACCTTATCTGAAGAAATTCAATTCTGTTAAACTGAATTTTAAACTATCATTTCCAACACAGGTCAATCTTTTTAGGTTCAATTAAAAAATTGGTCATTTTACTTGACACTTTTTTTGGTTTAGTCCCTACATAAAAAAATATTCTATAGTTTTGTCCCTACTTGAAAACAATTTTACAAATTAGTCTTTGCCATTTGTCAATAATATAATTGTTAGAATATTTTTCTTATGTGGACTAGATCTAAAAAGTGCGTCAGATGTAGTGACCAAAGTATTTCATTTTTAATGCAGGCGCTAAAACGAAGTGTAAATGTCTCATATCTAACACTGTTGTAGCATTGGCAAACCCAAGGACTAATTCATAATAGTTTTCTAATGTAGGGGACCAAAATGCAGAACTTTTTTATGTAGAGACAAAAGAAAAACAGTATGAAGTATAGGGACCAAATGTTTGACTTAACCTTATTTTAAAATTTTTTCAACATCAACACTTTTAAAATCAATTATAGTAAAATCTAAATTAAACAGTAATCTTTAACCCTTTTCTTTCATTTCTTTTTGGCATGCCAATGCTTATTGGTTTTTTTTTTTTGTGATTGGTGATAAAATTATACTGACTCATTTTTAAAAACAATCTAGTTATGGTTTGAAAAGAGAGGAGGAAGGCAATCATCAATTGTTCTGTGTACTACTGGAGTTCTATTGAAGGTGTTGGTTTCTACAGGTTCCCATTTTCTGAAGACCCAGTCTGTGAAGGATGACATTTCTAGCATTAGTCACATAATTATGGTACTTAATTAACCTTACCTTTTTTTGTCATTCGTTAGAGCTCCAACATGGTTCTAAATGTTCAGTAAATACTTCGTTTGTGTTACTATTACATATTTTAGTTATTAGGGTGGCCAGAAATAATTGTTTTAGTATGAATAATTCCTCAGATGTGTTAATTAATTGAAACTTTAAATATGGCTCGGTAAAACTGCTTTGGACATTAGTTTTCGAAATTGTGGTTGAATAAATCTGCAACGATGTCTCATGTGTTTTACAGTGAGTTGGTTCAAAACTTTCAATAAGATGACCTTCATTTGTTCTTCAGGATGAAATTAATGAAAGGGACAGATACTCAGACCTCATGTTGGCAATCCTCAGGTAGACCATGTAAAGGGATTTTTGAGCTTTTCATTTTACGGTGTATTTTCATTAAATATGAAAATAATTACTGCAGCATAATTTGTTGTAAAATTGGTTTGTAGTTGTAGGTTATAGTATATGGAGACTTCTAGTTAGCAGTGGATTAAATTTTAAGCTGTTTACAGAAGTGAATATTTCTTTTACAGTATTTTTATTGAAAAATCTCTTTTTCCTTTCTTCAGTAATTTTGTCTAAAAAAATTTTTCATGCTTAATTTCTATCTCATCTAAAAAAGTTATTAGTTTCTGTTTCCCTGCTCCTGCTTCTTTCCATAATTTTGTTTATCTTTTCATGTTCACACTACAAACTATACTTAGTATTTCATCTTGTATTCTCTTATAAAATCTACTTTTTATAAAAAATGTTGCAGAATGATATGGCATGTGTGGCATTAGAAAAACAACCACCCTTGATTCTCTTGTAAAATACTAAATGTTTGTCGGGCTTGCATGTTTATGGCCATAATATTTAATAAGTTGAAATATTTTTTATTTCCTATAGTATCGCTTACTTTACCTTTTAGTCTTTATACTTATCTTTTTCAGTTTTTTTTAGTCTCTGAATTTCAGATAGTTCTTTTTAGTCTCTGTACTTACAGTTTTTTTTTTATAATCTTTTTAGTTCCTGTCATTATTTATTATTATTTTTTGTAACGTTGTGTGTTTCTGTTAATGTGGTAGATGTCTTCAATTTTGTGGGAGTAAAAAAAAAGGTGTTTCAACAATGAGTGTCGCATGTAAGGGTACAAAAGAGGTATAGAGTGTTGAGTGGCCAAATTTAGAGTAACTCTAGCAAAATAAATTCAACATAAAATATACAATGTAGAATTAATAACTCTGCCCCATCAATAAAAGAGACAATGGTAAAAAAAGAAAATGAAATCAGGAACTAAAAGGATTAAAAAACTGCGAGATAGGAACCTAAAAATCTATCTTAAACTATAAGGATTAAAAAGGATTTAAAAATATAAGTATAGAGACTAAAAAAGTCTATTTTAATTATAAGGACTAAAAGATAAAATAAGTGAAACTATAGGGACTAAAAAAGTATTTTAGCCTATTTAATATTTTCTAAGAAAATCATTTTGCTAAAACCTTCAGTAAAAATTACAATTGAGTTTCATATTAATCCTCAAATTAGAGCCTTCTATGTCAGTTCCTTCATCCAAGAATAATAGTTGCAGATGATAATGCTAGTGACACAACTTCATGCCGACATATGAACATGCTTCTGCTTCATACTACTAATATGAGACAATCTGTCAAATGATTAGTGTTAGAATATTTAAAAATATCATATCTTAGAATATCATCCTGGATTTGTTTGCCTATTTAGTTAGGATTATGCTTAGTATGAATCAGGATTTGTGCTCTAGATTTTGTGGACACACCATACATTGTATAATGGTATTAAATAGTGTGCAACAGTGTGGTTTGTTGTGGTACCCTGCCACATCCGTACTTTGGTGTCTGTCGTGACACGAATGATGAACCACAGCAATTTTTGTGTCATTTCACGGCTATCTTGACCCTGAAAATGTGCTATTTAAATTTTAAAGCTGTTTTGTGAGTTGTGTCTTATGTGAAATTGCTTCTAAACTTTGCTTCTTTATCATTACAACTTATTATTTTGCTTTAATACGAAGTTGAATGGTAGTTATTATGTTATTTCAAAGTATTTTTAACATATTTTTTATATCAAGTAAACTCTTGACTTCACGAGATTACGAAAATTCTCGAGATTGACAACCTTGATTAAGATCATTTCATTGTCTGTTCTTATTTATCTCTTTCCTTCCTTTATACCTAAATCCCATAATTTAAAAAACATAGTTAATAATATGGAATTATAGACTAAAAGGACTTATTGATTAAGGATTGGTACTTGGTGATTGATTGGAGCTTGGTCGAAGGATGATTGATTGACAATCTGTAATGTTTGGGCTAGAGACAATGGGTGCTTTGTCCTATAACTTTTTATATCATCCGTGTCTATAATATGTTTCTATTAAAGATGGTTTTGGAGCGTTAAAAGTAGTTTTTCAACATGATAAAAGAGCTTTCATGACAGTGTAGTCAAGAGTTTAATTGCTTTTAGTTGTCACAAGGTAAAGTGGGTCTAGGCATTGTACATGCCTCCAGCCCAAACTGTAACTTAATGCTCTTGCTAGGGATGGTACTACTCAAGTATAAACCGAGCATTGTGTTTGTGGTTTGAAGGTTTTATTTGGTAGCTTTTCTCTTTATTTAATTGTATTCTCCTTCTCCCCTTGAAACATTATAGTACCAACTTAAAAATCATTCTTGATCTTTTTTTTTAGAAAATCTTGGTCCCTGATATAGTATCCCTACATCATAGAGCTTTTGTGAAGATGTAGTCAGGAGTTTGACTCTACAACCCTCATTACTCATAAATTGTTTAATTTTTAGCTCAATGTAAAAGTGTGCCCTTGCTTTGATCATACCTCAAGACCAAATATCTTTGTCTGTTTGTCATAGTTTTTATTTTATTTTTCTTTTTTGTGGTGGGGAGGGGAGGTGTATAAATAAGAGATATAAAATCATTATGCAGTTCTGCCTAAATTCCGAATCTATAGGTCCTTGGTAGGTAGGTTGTATATAACAGTACACCGATTTCTTGGCTAATATCTTATTTTTTTTGAACTTGTATGCAGAGAGTTGCTCCCTTCAAATCCCCACCTACATCTGGTCTGTTCAGTGTTCTTATGTTCATTTTTTTTTTTGTTTATTTTTCATCCAGTCAATTTATTATTCAATTCATAACTTAGTATGCTTATCATTTTTCAATTTTAGCAATCTTTGTAACCTTTATCTCTGATATTACAGATACTAATGAGTGCTAGTGTTGATGCTGCAAGATTTTCTCAATATTTTGGTGCCTGCCCAATTATCCATGTTCCAGGACTCACATATCCGGTACCTTTCTAGTATTCTTTTGTGAATTAACTAACAAATTACCACTTTTGACTGCAATGTCCATGCAAGATTAATATATTTTGTATTTTTTAGTCTTGTAAAGGTTTTTACTTATTTATTTATCTTTTCCACTGTTGTAGCTGACTGTCATAGGATACAGACTGTAATCCTTCCTATTTTTCTTATTGTACCTCTATTTTTAATTTAATATATGGTGCTGAGTGAGTTGAGACTCGTGCTTTTTATTCAAAACTCCTAATCTTAAGTGTCCACTTGCTTTATTGTCAGGTCAAAACTCACTACTTGGAGGATGTCCTTTCTATTGTAAAATCTAGAGCATATTCTTATCATGATAAATACCAAGAACTTAATCAGGCAGAGAAGATGTCTCTAGATGAAGCAATTGATTTTGCTTGGTCTAATGATGAATGGAGTTCATTGTTAAAGCTTCTTTATATTAAAGCTACCCCAAAGGTCTTTGATTATCAGCATTCATTAACTGGCCTAAATCCATTAATGGTGTTTGCTGGAAAAGGTAAAGTGGATGATATGTGCATGCTCTTATATTTAGGGGCAAACTGTCATTTAAGGGCAAAAGATGGAACAACTGCACTCGAGATTGCTGAGAAGGAAAACCAGCAAGTAGCTGTTGAATTGCTGAAGAAGCACATGGACAATGATTTTTCCAACAAAGAAGGGAAAAATTTCATAGATAAATATCTTGCAATAGCCGACCCTAAAGTTGTCAATGTTGTTCTGATAGAGCAACTGATAAAAATAATATGTGTTGATTCAAAAGATGGAGACATCATTGTTTACCTTCCAGGTTTGGATGAGATAATTAAAACACGTGAAAGATTGCTTTCATCCCGTTTTTTCAATAGAAGATCAAGGTTTTGTGTCATATCTCTGCATTCAAAGGTTCTAGACACTGATCTAAAGAGTTTTTATATGCCCCTACCCCATGGATGCCGCAAAATTGTTCTCTCTACCAATATTGCTGAAAGTGCTGTCACCCTTGATGATATAGTGTATGTCATAGACACTGGACTTGTCAAAGGAAAAGTTTATGATCCTTACAATAATGTGTTAACTCTTCAATCATCTTGGATTTCAAAAGCAAGTGCTAAGCAAAGAGAGGGATGTGCTAATCGCTGTCAACCTGGAATTTGTTACCGTCTATATTTAAAAAGTCAAGCTGATTCCTTGCCAGATATTCAGGTACCTGAAATTAAGGAAATGCCTATTGAAGATCTCTGTCTGCAGGTATTCATCTTCCCTAATTGATAACTCAAAAGTTAGCGGTTTTTATATTCCATGATAAAACGATAAAATTTTATATAACCTCCCAAAAATGTAGTGTTGAAAATATAGAAATATGAAGAAAAGAAATGGTTTTTATGCTACACCCGAGAATTCACAATGATTCTATATTAGGTGATCCTAATTGGCTGGGTTCTTTTAGCTGAAGGAGTTATTGTTAGTTATTAATTTTTAATTATACTTTTAGTCGATTGGCAGTGTGTGCTATAAATAGAGATGAAGGAAAGACAAGTGGAAGTAAGTTTTAGCATGAAGAATTGATTTGGGGAGAGTTGTAAGCTCCCAAAACCCTGACTGGAGACATATTCGTTCTTTGTTAATATACACTAAAGCTGTCCCTTTCAGAATTGAGAGCCTGAGATTTCCCCAAACCAAATTTTTGAGCTAAAACTGAATGACACTAGTCTTTTATTCCATCTATTTATAGCCTACAATGCCCATTTTTATAAAACCTACTTGACCCATTCTATTAAAAGTGTAACTATTATTAATTCACCACAACTCCCAACAAATAGAATTCAGCTCACTGGGCTTACATAACATTTGCCATTCCGATCGTTATCCATTTATCTTAATCATGTGTATATCTTACAACTTTGGAGCAACTTCCGTATTAGGTTGTGAGAAGTGTTGAGAGTAATGGTGAATGGAGAGAACATATTCCTTGTGTATTGCAAAGCACAAGATGTGTTTAAATACAAAGTAGTGGGCCTAGGCCCATAAGATAAAAACTATAAGATAAAATTATATCTAACACTCCCCCTCAAGCTGGTGTATATAGATCATATGCACCAAGCTTGCTACAAATATAATCAATCCTAGGACCCGTAATGATTTGGTGAAGACATCTGCCAACTGATCAGTAGAGTTAACAAACTGAGTAGTAATGTCCCCAGATAAAATCTTCTCATGAATGAAGTGACAATCTATCTCAATGTGTTTGGTCCTCTCGTGAAATACTGGATTTGAGGCAATATGAAGGGCAACTTGGTTATCACATATGAGAGTCATCTGTGTAACTTCGCCAAATCTCAGTTCTTTAAGCAACTGTTTGAGCCAAATAAGCTCACACGTAGCAGACGCCATGGCACGGTATTCTGCTTCTGCACTAGATCTTGCCACTACATTCTGCTTCTTACTTTTCCATGAAATCAAGTTATCGCCAATAAAGACACAATAACCTGAGGTGGATCTCCTGTCAGAGGGAGAGCCTGCCCAATCTGCATCTGAGTATCCCACAACTTGGGTATGATTGTTGTAGCCATATAATAAACCTTTTCCTGGAGCACCTTTGATATACTTCAGAATGCGGATGACTGCATTCCAATGTCCTGCACATGGAGAATTGAGAAATTGACTCACCACACTAACCGCAAAAGAGATGTCAGGACGAGTTACTGTGAGATAATTCAATTTCCCAACCAGTCTTCTGTATCTCTCGGGATCTGAGAAAGGCTCCCCTTGACTCGGTAGAAGTTTGGTATTAGGATCCATAGGTGTATCAACGGGCTTGGAATTCATTAGCCCAGTTTCCTCTAAAATATCCAATGCATACTTTCTTTGAGATATTACAATTCCATCTGTAGATTGCGCTACCTCAATCCCCAAGAAATACCGAAGTTTACCAAGGTCTTTTGTCTGAAAGTGATGGCAAAGATGTTGTTTTATCTGAGAAATGCCATGATGATCACTACCGGTAAGAACAATATCATCAACATACACTATCAAGTAGATACACCCAGCAGGGGAATGTTGATAAAATACCGAATGATCAGCTTCGCTTCGAGTCATACCAAACTGTTGGACTACAGTACTGAATCTACCAAACCATGCCCTTGGAGACTGCTTAAGACCATAAAGTGATTTGCGGAGACGACATACCAAACCGGAAGACTCTCCCTGAGCAACAAACCCAGGAGGTTGCTCCATATAAATTTCCTCAAGCAAATCCCCATGAAGAAAGGCATTTTTAACATTCAGTTGATAGAGAGGCCAACGGCGAAGAGCAGCCATGGCTAAGAATAATCTGACAGAGGTCATCTTGGCAACAGGGGAGAAAGTGTCACCATAGTCTAATCCAAAAATTTGAGTATAACCTTTGGCGACCAAACGAGCTTTGAGTCGATCAATGGTGCCATCAGGACCAACCTTGACTGTGAAGATCCATCGACATCCAACCACAGACTTCCCAGGAGGCAAAGAAACAAGATCCCAAGTACCATTGTTCTGAAGAGCACACAGTTCATCAAGCATGGCTTGTCTCCAACCAGGGTGGGCCAAGGCATCACCTACATTTTTAGGAATAGACACAGAGGAAAGAGAAGAGAGACAAGTATATTGGGAGGGGGATAACCGGTGATAACTCAGAATAATATAATGAGGGGAAGGATTACGAGTAGAACGATTACCTTTCCGGAGGGCAATAGGGAGGTCAGACTCAAGTGGTGGGGCCGGAGGAGACGAAGGAGGTGGCACCGAAGTAGAGTCGGGTGGGAGTCCAATGGGAAGGCTAGAGCGTTGCCGACGATGATAAACTTGAAGTGGAGGCGGAGGCGGAGGTGGGGGGTCGGGTGAGATAGCCGACACAGGAGGAGTATCAAAAATAAGAGGTAAGGGTGAAGGGGCAATGACAGGTGTAGGAGAAGAGGAAGAAGATGAAAAGTAGAGGGAAGACTCAAGAAAGGTGACATCAGCTGAAATTAAGTAGCGACGAAGGGAGGGTGAGAAACATTTATACCCTTTTTGAGACCTAGGATACCCTAAAAAGACACATTTGTGAGACCGAGCGGATAGTTTGTCAAGACCAGGACTGTGATTATGGACAAAACATGTAGATCCAAAGACGCGAGGTGGTAGAGGGTGGAGAGGTTGAGTGGGAAATAAAATAGAGTGAGGTATTTGGTTGTTGAGGACAATAGATGGCATTCGATTGATGAGGTAGCAAGCAGTGAGGACAGCATCACCCCAAAAAGGTTAAGGAACGTTACCATGAAGTAAGAGGGTGCAAGTGGTCTCAATTAGGTGTCTATTTTTACGCTCAGCCACCCCATTTTGTTGAGGGGTATATGCACAAGAAGTCTGATGAAGAATGCCATGGGAAGCCATGAAGGCTTTAAAGGAGTGAGAGAGGTATTCATGAGCATTATCACTACGAAAAGTACGAATAGAAACACCAAATTGAGTTTGAATTTCATTATAAAAGGATTGAAATATGGAAAATAATTCGGAACGAGATTTCATTAAAAATGACCAAGTACATCGAGAGTAATCATCAATAAAAGTGACAAAATACTAAAATCCTAAAGTGGACTTGACCCGACTCGGCCCCCAAATATCAGAATGAACTAAAGCAAAAGGAGACAACGCTCGGTTGGGGACACTCGGAGAAAAAGAACTACGACTATGTTTGCCTAATTGACACGACTCACACGACAAATGAGACAACTTAGACAGACATGGTACAAGTTGTTGAAGCTTGGCAAGGCTAGGATGACCTAATTGAGCATGGATGAGGGAAGGGGAATCTGCCACCAAACCAACAGGAGCAGAGGTGCGTAGGTGATAAAGGCCATGAGATTCACATCCGGTGCCAATCATCCGTCCCGAACTCCGGTCCTGTAAGAAAACAGAATCTTTAGTAAAAGAGATAAGACAATCAAGAGAGCGAGTAAGACGACTAAGGGATAATAGATTAAAGGGAGACTCTGGGACATAAAGGACATTGTCAATGGAGAGAGAAGGAGAAAGGTGGACAGTACCAACACCATGAGATGTGGCGCGAGAACCATTAGCCATAGTGATAGAGGGTAAAGAAGCAGAGGTAGAAAGAGATGAGAAAAGAGACCGATTACCAGAAATATGATCGGTTGCACTAGAATCTAGGACCCAAGGGCCAAGAGAGGTGGAGTGAGTGAGACCAACAAACGAAGGACCTGTGTGCGCAACAAAAGCAGTGGAATTGGAAGCTTGACGTTCTTCATACCATTTAAGGAAGTCATTGAAGAGAGCTGGGGGCCCAGAACCAGAACTATCAGAGGGGGTAGCACCAGATGCAGTAGAGACAGGAGAGGCAGTGTGGGCAACAGCAGTAGTAGGGCGAGGGGGACGACCATGTAAGACATAGCAACGGTCAATTGTGTAGCCCAGTTTGTGACAATGATCACACTTGGGACGACCTTTGCCCGGTTTGCGAGAACGCTGACGATCATCACGTTGAGAAACCAAAGCAGAGGAGTCGCTAGTGGGAGCTGAAGAAGGTATGTTAGGGGAAAACTTGCAGGGCACACGCAACAGAGTGGACCAAGCCGAGTTCAAGGTAGGCACGGTCGGAGATCCCAAAATCTGATCACGAATGGAAGAGTACTCATCAGGAAGCCCATACAATGCCATCAACATAAAGAATGTTTGGCGTTGCTCTAGTTCCTTGGCAGGAGTGTCAGCAGGAGGCAAAAGTTCATTGAAGTCATGTAGGAGGCCATGAACTTTGCCCAAATACTCAGCCATGGAGCCATCAAGACGTCGTGGGGAGATGATATTCTGGAGGTTTTGACACACACCATAGAGACGTTGAGTATCATCGGTGTATAACACTCGGGCTTGTTCCCATACATCAACACATGTCTCATGGGCACGAAAAATTTGCTTTAAGGAGGGATGAATAGTCGACTTAAGGACACTACAAATTTGAGCGTCAATTTTCAACCAACGAGGACGATCCTTCTCATCAAGAGAAGCAGCTGTTTGGGTAAGGTGAGCAACATAATCCTGTCCCTTAAGCCAAAGTTTGATATCCGAAGCCCAAGTATCATAATTGGTGCCATCTAACTTGTCAATGGAAAGAGGGACATTGACATAATTAGTGAAAATAGCAGAGTCAGGCCGATCAGCGGAAGAGGAAGCCATAGATGCTGTAACAGGAGAGAGAAACAGCAACAGGAGAGAGAAAAACGGCCCGAGAAGGAAGGGATCCGGGACAAACGATGGCCGATCACAAAACAAATCACAGATCTAGGTAGAGGGGGTCTGGGCGAGTCCGGCGTCGGTGATCGCCGCCGGACGCGCCGCCACGCGCGGCGGCCGACGGAGAGGAGAGAGAAATTGCGCGAGCACGGAACCGGCGCGTGGGGGCGCGTGCGGCCTCCGTTTGCCATGCGACTGGCGGCGTTGGGTTCGCCGGAGGAAGGCGAGTTGGGTGGGGGGGTCGCCAGCCGGAAAGGCGGCGGCGGCGGACGGCGGCGGCAGCGAAGAAAAAACCTTAAAAAAAAATAGGAAAAAAATTGCCGGAAGGAGACTCGACAGGGTGGGTAGCTGGAAAACGGAATGAGACACGTTCTCCGGGCACCGATGAACAGTGGGTCCACCGGGAGGTCAAGGATTAGGCTCTAGATACCATGTTGAGAGTAATGGTGAATGGAGAGAACATATTCCTTGTGTATTGCAAAACACAAGATGTGTTTAAATACAAAGTAGTGGGCCTAGGCCCATAAGATAAAAACTATAAGATAAAAACTATAAGATAAAATTATATCTAACATATGTCATAGACACTGGACTTGTCAAAGGAAAAGTTTATGATCCTTACAATAATGTGTTAACTCTTCAATCATCTTGGATTTCAAAAGCAAGTGCTAAGCAAAGAGAGGGATGTGCTAATCGCTGTCAACCTGGAATTTGTTACCGTCTATATTTAAAAAGTCAAGCTGATTCCTTGCCAGATATTCAGGTACCTGAAATTAAGGAAATGCCTATTGAAGATCTCTGTCTGCAGGTATTCATCTTCCCTAATTGATAACTCAAAAGTTAGCGGTTTTTATATTCCATGATAAAACGATAAAATTTTATATAACCTCCCAAAAATGTAGTGTTGAAAATATAGAAATATGAAGAAAAGAAATGGTTTTTATGCTACACCCGAGAATTCACAATGATTCTATATTAGGTGATCCTAATTGGCTGGGTTCTTTTAGCTGAAGGAGTTATTGTTAGTTATTAATTTTTAATTATACTTTTAGTCGATTGGCAGTGTGTGCTATAAATAGAGATGAAGAAAAGACAAGTGGAAGTAAGTTTTAGCATGAAGAATTGATTTGGGGAGAGTTGTAAGCTCCCAAAACCCTGACTGGAGACATATTCGTTCTTTGTTAATATACACTAAAGCTGTCCCTTTCAGAATTGAGAGCCTGAGATTTCCCCAAACCAAATTTTTGAGCTAAAACTGAATGACACTAGTCTTTTATTCCATCTATTTATAGCCTACAATGCCCATTTTTATAAAACCTACTTGACCCATTCTATTAAAAGTGTAACTATTATTAATTCACCACAACTCCCAACAAATAGAATTCAGCTCACTGGGCTTACATAACATTTGCCATTCCGATCGTTATCCATTTATCTTAATCATGTGTATATCTTACAACTTTGGAGCAACTTCCGTATTAGGTTGTGAGAAGCAAATAGGCAAAGACCAATAACTTTGTCTATGGGAGAAATGCCCGAAGATTAACACTGGGGGGATGAGTTGGATTGGGAACGGATCGGAACAGAACAAAGCATTTTTTCTCCTCATTTAAAAGATTAATAAAGGGATGGTATAGAACTCTGTTATCTTGCTTGAGAGTTAAATCATAAAGTAAATGAATGAAATGTCAAATGTCTCTTCATCACCCATGGCTTATGGATAGTTTGTTTAAGCATTGTGCTCTGTGAAAGATTTTTTAAAGAGTCTCCTTGATAAACAACTAAGATTGAGTTTAATTTCTTTCTTTGCCTCCCTTTATATATTTTGTGTTTCTCACTTTGTTTATGATTCCTTTTTCCCTCTACTATTGTATTGAGTATTGACCTACAGCTTCATATTATATCCTATAAAAATGAATTGAGACATATTAAGTACAAAATTTCCCTCATGTTATATGGTTCTTCTTTTTAACTGTGACAGGTGAAGTTGCTTGATCCAAGCTGCAAAATAGAAGGGTTTCTGAACCGGACATTAGATCCTCCAGGATTTAAGTCTATACAAAATGGTGTTAGAGTTCTTAAAGAGATTGGGGCCTTGTCAGTTGATGAACAGATCACCAAGCTAGGGGAGAAGCTTGGCTCTCTTCCTGTTCATCCATCAACAAGCAAGATGATTCTTTTTGCCATATTGATGAATTGCCTTGATCCAGCTTTAACTCTTGCTTGTGCATCTGAGTGTACAGATCTATTTTTTCATCCGATTTTACCTGATGAAAAGAAGAGAGCTGCAGCTGCCAGATCTGAGCTTGCTTCTTTGTATGGGGGATGTGGTGACCAGTTGGCTATAATAGCAGCATTTGATTGCTGGCATGTTGCAAAGAAAATGGGTCTAGAATCACGGTTTTGTTCTCAGTATTTTGTTTCTTATAAGAGTTTGAAAAGGTTAGCGACGATGCGTGATAAATTAATAGAAGAACTATATCGGCATGGGCTTATTCATGGGCTTGTTTCAAGTTACCGCTCAAATGCCCATGATCTGGGTATACTTCAAGCTGTTTTGGTAGCAGGGATGTATCCAATGGTTGGGAAATTATTTTCTCCTCACAGAAGTGGAAATAAATTTTTTGTTCAAACTAAAAGTGGTGATACTGCTAGCCTGAATAGTCATTCCGTTAATTCATTGTTGTCATGTCAGAAAATTTTTGATTGCTCATTAGTTGCATATGATGAGATTACTAGCAGCGACAGGGGCATGTGCATAAGCAACTGTACTGTTGTTGGACTACTTCCATTATTTCTGCTTTCCAAAGACATTGCAGTTGCTCCAGCAAAGGATTGTACAGAGGGAGATGAGTTTATGTCTTCTCCTGATAATATAGTTAGAGTAACCATAGATGGGTGGCTTAATTTTGAGTCAACAGCAATTGATACTTCTCTGATGATCTACTTGAGGGAGCAATTATCCGCAGCTATTTCATACAAAGTAGCTCAATATTCTCTCTTATTTTTACTCAGATTCTTCTTATTTGATGATCTTGTAACCACATTATTCCTTTTTTTCAATGTTTGATATATTTGTTTGTTTTCAGGTGACACATTCAACAGATGATGTTCTTCCTCCTGTTCTAAGGACTGCTGTGGATGCCTTAGCTTGCATTCTGTCTTGTCATGGACTTTCTGGAATACCACAGACCTCAGATTTCGTTAATACACTGACTACTACTACAAATGCTACCAATCCAAGTAACCAAACTAATCAAAATGCTCCAATGGGTTTGGCATGCTCAACCCCCACAAAGCAAACAGATAAGACTCCAGAAGGGTTCTGTACAGCGCTTAAAAATCTCAATGATGTGCCTTCTTCTGGATCTAGCTTATCCACATCCTACGGTGCCAAAAATCCAAGTGATCCTACATGTCAGAACACTGCAACAAGTGCAGCTTGCTCAGTCCAGTCAGCAGATGAAAAAGATGATGTAACCATGACTGATTCGTCACCTTCTAAAGATCCAAATCCAGAAATGCGGGGTGATGCTTCAAAAGGTATGGGGTGAAGTTGTAAGACTTTTTTTATTCCATTGTTAGTTGAAGGCATGGTTTTGTGTTGTGGTCTGCAAGCACAATCATAAACACTATGTTGTTTGAGGTCCCCACAATTGCAATTGCGTCTGTATCAGCTGTATTTATCCTCATTTTCTTGCATTATTGCTCATTATGGGTGAAGGTATAATTTTAATTGTACATTTACGGGCAATTAACAGGGGCTTCCTATCAGAAGATAAATATTGCTGTTGGGTGGACCTTTCCTGAGGAAGGATGGATCAAGGCTAATGTAGATGGATCCTACAGGCTTAAGCAACGTCATTCTAGCTGTGCCGGAGCTTTTCGCGATTCCACAGGTTCATGGTGCTTTGGCTTCGCACTTAATCTTGGACCCTTGTTCTGCAGGTAACTTTTGCTTAAATGAAGTGAATTAGTATTCTCTCAGATTCTCTGGTGTGACTTTCACTATAGAAACACACGTTTATTAGGTGTGACAAACTGCAATTTTTCATTTTCCCCCCTTCATTTTGTGTCTCAGAGGAAAGGATTCAGAGAGGTTTTCTATTCAGTTTATCATCTTCTCTGAGCTGTGGGGTATCTTCACTGCCCTCAAGCTTGCTAAGGATAAGGGCATTTCGAAGCTGGTGATCGAGTCTGATTGTCATTCAGCAGTGGATGCTATTTTTGATGAAAAGGCCAAGGGTGGTTATTTTTCTCCCCTTATAGAGTCCATAATTGAGTTGATGGACGGAAATTGGATGGTTCGAATTTCCAAATGTTATCGCGAAGGAAACGTAGTTGCTGACTGGTTGACTCACTATGCGTATAGTCTTGATATCGGTCTTCATGTGCTCGATGTCCCTCCTAGCGGTTGTGACAAACTCGTAGCTGCGGACTCTGCTGGAGTTTATCAACTCCGTTCTGTACGTGCCACCCCGAATGTGAAAGCCTGATACTCACCAACCATTTATAGAATGGTCAATATTAGTTTCAAGCAAAATCAATCATGACAATTCATGATAGTATTAAACTAATTCTTCTCACACTCTAGGTTGTCCCTTGTATAATATTTTCATATTGACCGGAAAATTTTGCTAGGAAATTTGCTAACTTAGAAGATTAGCCTTTCTTGTGGCCAACACAGAAATGAGGTCTGTGGCTTTCTCACATGAAGAGAGGGAGACACAAAAACCAGGAGGACCCTATTGGTTCGTGGGGGCTACAAAAATTTTAAGGTTTAGGGTCCTAGGTGTCCTCTCTCTCTCTCTCCTAATATTATGTGAAAACTCAGTATTCATTGCCAGCAAATACCCTTTTTCTATATCTGCAAAATTTATTTCCCATCTTTTGCTTTGATTAATTAATTATGAGGGTCCTTATGATCAATCAATGGATGGCGAACCATCATAATCTTGCAAACAGGGTACTTTTGTTTTTTTATTTGCCAGGAATACTGAGATTTGTGATTCATTAAAAGGATGATATTTTTCCCATAGTCTTCTTCCATATGAGAATCGAATATTGATTATATGAAATAGAAAATGAAAAGGAAAGGAAAACTGAACAGAGGTGAAGCTCATCTACCTGTCTTCAGCTAGACAACCAAAGCGAAAGTAGGTATAACTGGCGCAGTCACCAATTTCGGATAAATAATATTTTATTGGTTTAAATGTTTTTCTCCGTAGATATAATGATTTTTTAATTTATTTTTATTACAAAATTATTTTTAAATAGTTCTTGTAATTAATTTGTTATGTATTTAATTCTAGGAATATATCTAGTTTTCATTGTAATTCTTATACTACCTTTGTCTATGTAAGACTCTTTTTATTCTAAGATCCTTTTCTATTTGTTAGATACATTATTTATATTCTTTAAAATAATCTTATTTAATTAACTCTTTTAAATAATAAATAATAAATGTTTGAAATCAATGGGATAAAAGCTCTCTTATTAGGATTGAATAAGATATATCTTTCTCAAGAGTTAATTTATGAGAAATGATTAAGTGGAAAGATAAAGTCTTAATTTAAGAGATTGGAAAAGGTTTAAATTATTGTAAAATTTAATGTTCTTAACTAAATTAATTTTTCTTAAAGGGTGTAACTTAGTTGAAAGGATATGGAGGTAGTAATATTTTATTCATTGAGTTGGTCTTTTGAAAAGAAAATTCACATACTAAAATGATAAAAGAAAAATTAATTATATGAAGTACTAAAACAAATAACGAGGATCAAAATAAAATGGAGAAAAAATTACATGGCTTATTATTTAATTTTAATTTAAGTTAATAAAAATTCATGAGTTATTCATCATTAGTAATAAAAATCATTACATAAACAAAACATAAAGTAGATAGTAGAAAAATGTTAGAAAAGAAACTAGAAAGGTGAAAGAGACATAGTAAGAAGAAAAAACAAAAAAGAGAGAGAGAAGAAAATTGATAAAGGGACAAAAGGAACTTAACAAAATAAAGGGGGGGGGGGGGGGAATGGAAGAGGAAGATGTTAAAAAGAATAAAAAATATAAATTTTAATAGTATCTTCTAAATGTCTATTTGAACTCAATTCATTATTCCACGACAATAAATTAGAATCATCTTTAGAGTGAATTTTTTTTTTTTTGGCAATTGTAGCTTTTTTTAATACTTCAAGAAGATTGAAAGAAGAAAAGAATGACATAATTTAACCTCAAATTGAATAATTTAATTATATATTTATTATATTATATATATATATATATATATATATATATATATATATATATATATATATATATATATATATATATATATATATATATATATAGATAGAGAGAGAGAGAGGAACATCTAATGAGAAGATTTTTTTTCTTCATGTCATTAACATGAGTTAATTTCAACCATTAGATAAAAGTAAATGACTTAAATTTAATTACTCATTAAACAACTCACATGCCTTTTATCAATCACTGATTAACAATTTCACAAGATGTTCCATGTTCTACTTTGTTGTTGTGAACCTTATATTCGCACAATATTTATGTATAGTTTCACTTTACAATAAACATTATTTGTATGTCCAGTCACTTTCACTTTATAGGTTATTGGAGAAACATAATCTGAAATAACATCAGGAAAATCCCTAATCACCTCAACAACTTCCATCTTCAAGTTATTTCTTAGCTCTAAGGAAGAGAAGATCACAAAGCACTAGGTCCATACATCACTAGATCATCAACTTGCTTAGTTTTAACCATCTCCAGATCACCAAGATTAGGAAATACTAGGATTTTCTTAGCGTAATCTATAAGACTGGGGTTGGTAGACAACCAATTTATACGTAAGATTACATTCAAGTTGAACAACAACAAAAAAATTAGGATGACCTTGTAGATGTGCCCAAACACAGGCATAGGACAACCCAAACAAATATTCTTAAAGTAAACGCCATTTCTAGGAAGCTAAGCGACCTTGGATTCGCTCCACAATAGGATGAAAGTTAGACATCTTAGGCTTTCTCCGCATCAGTGGAATTTTCAAGTACCTACCCATTAAGTTGTGCTAGAAAAACCCAAAATCCCCCTCAACTGCCCCTTCCAATGTTGTGGCACAACTCACAAGGTGATGAATTTAGGCTTCTCCAAATTTACCTTAAGATTCAAAGTTGTACAAACTCCTCCAATATTGAGTTAATCACTTAAGCTTGATCTTATATTGCACGATAGAAGATGAGAACATCATCAACAAAATAGATGGGAGATGTATGTATGTGTGTTTCTGTATATGTACATATGTGTGTGTCCACACACACATATGAGGAGGGATCAAGTTACTGCAAGAGTAATTCTTGATATAGTTATTCTTCTTAATAACTCATGGTATATGTTAAATTTCTATTATTCAACATTTTGAATGTCATTCATTTGTGAAGATAAAAGATGGTTGCTATGTGGAAAATGTGAAAAAGAGATGCCTTGGAACTCTCAGCCTTTTGGCGTGAGAATTCCTACCTAAGAAGTTTGAACCAAATGTGGGAACCCTCAGGGAAAATGGAAAACAAGGATTCCTTGCATTAGGGGCATACTTTAATGTCTCATGTTTTCACTAGTTAAATTCGAAAACCTCACCAACTGCCTCCCTCGCCTCCCCTTCCAATGCTCAAGCCAAAATGTTTATAAACTTCCTTGTCGAGCCATATAGGCATCCGTTCACTTGGAGGATCATGGAGACCCTCACTCCTTAAAAATCAGAAGAGCTTATTAGTCAAAAAGTACGACACATCCATCCATTGTAAAAGGAAGGGCAATGGACCCCTCTAAGCATTGTCCCCCCCACAATCCCCAAATACTCTGTGTACACTTCTTTAGACACCACCAGAGCCTGCTTCATAGAATGGAATTTGGCTTCTAAAGTATTGACAGGACCAAAACGGGGAAGCACTTCGCCTCAAGTGGATTTCACCAAATCATGCTAATACCACAAAAATTCCACTCGACTAAAGAGTGTACAACACTCAAAGAAAAGATAGAAGATCTCATTAAGTAGGGTCATTTGAAGTTTTGTGTGAGTTGGCACCCACTCAAGTGAAGGCATTATCGTGCTCGAGAGACCCAAGTTGTGCCACACTTAGAAAGGGAAGAAGAACAAGATCGAAGTGGTAAAATCAAAGGATGAGAGCAGAGTCGATCTACGTAAAGTAGAGATGACTCACAATGCCTCTCAAGAATTACTAAGGAGAGTTATTAATACCATAATGAGAGGATTCGCTACTGGCGGCCCTAAAGAAGACATCTTCGAGTTGTTAGATTGATCAACATGGTGGAGTGTATAAGATTGACCAAGATGCCAACCATAACTTTCATTAATAGAGATTTTCAAAGGGCCGATTCTGTTCAGGATGACTCTATGATCATTGATGTTGAGATAACCAACTATGTCATACATAAAACACTAGTGGATTAAGTAAGATTGGCAAATATTATCTTATATTGGAACAATTTCAAACAGACGGAAATCCTAGAAGAAGACCTCATGTCATATAACAAACCACTCATTGGATTTTTAGGGGAGAGAGTCACCACAAGAGGATGTATTTACTTCAAACATATTTCATCTATGATTAAAAGGATTACCAAACCATTATGGTCTGATACATTGTCGTGCACACCAACATATTCTACAACATACCCTTAGGTCATCCTTTTGGTAATGCCCCTAGCACAGTTGTGACCACGCCCAACTTGACTATGAAGTTCCCCTCTTCCTCTTGTAAGGTCATGATTGTTCAAGTTGATCAAAAAATGACTAGAAAATGTAATATGGCTAGCCTAAAGGTACAACTCCTAAAGGGGGGAAGGAAAAGTGAATGCTATTATTGTTACTCCTACTTTAACTTGAAGCCCTTAAATTTAGGCCCTTGTTTAGGTGAAGAAGAAAGGTTATACCAATTAAGGAAACATCATCTCTTTAGGTGGGGAGGGCCATCACACATATGATGTATCTTGGTTCTCAACCGATGATGTCGAGCATAGTCAAGTAAATAAAGTTGTATAGTGGAACTTAGACCTATTTTCTTGGTCGGTAGAGGACATGCCGAGTATAGAACCAAACTTTCACTGCCATTGCCTAGTTGTTTGTCATGAAGCTAGGCATGTAGCTTAAAAGAAACGAAAGATAGGAGAAGGGAGAAGGGTGGTCGAGGTCGAGGTGAACAAACTCTTGAACGCTTATTTCATTTGAGAAATAACGTACAGGACTTGGTTGACTAATGTTGTAATGGTAAAAAAAACCAAGTGAGAACCGGGAATGTGTACTAATTACACTAACCTTAACAAAGCATTTTCAAAGGATGTGTACCCATTTTCAAACATTGATGAGTTCGTTGACGGTGCATTTGGCAACTAAATCTTTAAATTCTTAGACACCTGCTCGAGGTACAACCAAATTAGGATATACCTCTACGACAAGGAGAAAGCAATTTTTATAACTAAATCAACTAACTACTAAAAGAAGGTTATGGCCTTTGAATTGAAAAAATGTTAGAGCAACTAATCAACGCCTCATGGACAAGGTGTTTAAGAAATAGATTAGGAGAAATTTGGAAGTCTGTGTAGGTGACATGATTGTTAAATCTAAAGAAGTTTCCAAGAATATTTGAGACTTGAGAAAGATTCTTCAAGAGTTGTCGTGGTACAACATGCGGCTAAACCTAGAGAAATATATTTTTGGAGTTTGAGGTGGTAAATTTCTTGACCTCATGTCAAATGACGAAGGTAATGGTGCACAAATTATCTTGGAGACCCAAATAGTGTTGTATTGGAATAGTCACTAGGTTTCGGATTTGAAGTCTCAAACAACCAAAGTTGAATACAAGACTTTAATCACTGGTCTTCAACTAGCCAGAGAAATGAGGGTAGAAAAGATTTTATGTTGGAGCGACTCCAAAGTATCTGCAAAACAGATCAACGACTCCTTCCTAGTGAGAGAACCTCATTTGGTGAAACACTTCAATGTTTTCAAAAATATTAAAAAAAAGGTTTTGAAGAGGTTCAAGTCCGACATACTCCCGGTGGTAACAACAAAAGGGTCGATCAGTTAGCTCAATTGGCTAGCTGCCAAAAGCCTAGGTAGTTACAAATTATCATACAACAATAATTGTCGACCCTTAGCATCACTCACAAATAACGCTTGCAAATCGACTCAAAATCATGATGATGCATTTGTGAGGTCCTTTTGTTTTTGGAGAAAGAACTATCGGATAACCTTGAGGATGCGAAGTGGGTTCAAACCCAATCAAGAATTACCAAGGTACTGTGTTCTCTTCTACTAAGAGTTTATAGAAGCTATTGGGATTAGACTTTGATGCAAGATGCAACCGAGACACAAATGATGTTATTAAGGTGATGATGATGATTAAAAAAAAAAAAGCAATGATATTCAATTAAAATTCTTATATATTAATCACTTTTGTGATAAAGGTCATTAATGTAATTATAAGATAAATATTTATAAAAAACAAAATTTAAAATTATTAAATATTTATTAAAAATTTATAAAAAATTTATCTAATAAAATATTATTTTGAATTACTGATGAGACACTTCTTCATATGCTTCACAGTAGAAGCGCTTGTTAAATATTATTAACATATCAAGCTTTCAAAAAATAATTATTATTTAACAAACCTCCCAGGCTACAAAAGTCACGATTTCTGTTATGTAATGCAAGAATGGTTGAAGTCAAAGTTTAAGACAAAGGCCGGGGTAGGAGGGGAATCAAGTCTCCCACCTAGGAAAAGTCTTTTTAGATCGTTAGATCTCTTTATTTTTAGATCGATGGTGATGAATTCATTTTATATTATTTTTATTTTTTAATCTTTTTAAAAAAAAATTTCGTACGATCCTGTGTGTCCTTTGGACAGCATCTTCCACCCCCAACACCCACCCTCCTCACGGGCAACTGGGCAAGACTCTTGTCTAGACGGTAGAGATTGTAGGAGCCACGTCTCCAATGTCTAGAATTGTCATGCAAGAACTGAAGGGAAGCCGTAATGTGACCGAACCATGCACAGAAAGGATAAGTTACAACAATTTTAAAAATCTGATATGAAATAAAAGTTCGGTATGCCTATATACAAATAAATTTAATTAAAACGTATCCACAGTAAAGTAATATTTTCATATTATCTAGTCACATATTGCCATAGATGATAGATAGATGATAGATTTCTTGACTTGCATTATATTAACTTTAAAAGACACCAATAATAATTTCTGATTAATTGAGAATGTAAATCTTTATACTAACTATATGAAAATCAATTTTTCATAAATACTAAGTTTGAAGTGACCGTATGCTATTTTCTCAAAAAATAAAATAAAATAAATGGTGCAATACTTTTGTACTATTTTTTTTAAGATGGCTTAAGCATAGAGTACAATTGTTTTCGTTGATTCAGGTTCCCTCCGGTTTTATGCGAGTTACAGACCAGTAATCATCCTCAACACTTCGAAAAATAAAAAATAAAACTTGTTCCATAAAGCATCTCTTGGGGTTTGAACTATAATATGGAATACAAAATAATGCTGGAATATAATAACATATACTCCAAATCAAAAGTAGCCTAAAATATCAAATAACTAACGCGTGAATATACTTTGTATGTTACCTCATGTTGTGCAAGCTGTTAAAGTTTCACATTTCAGCCAAATATACTTTGTATTTCACTTTTATATGCTCTCACAAACGTAGAAATTTCAGTTTTCAACATCTAACGGTGGTCAATGTCTCCACAAAATAAAGGCAAACAAGAAAACGACAGTCAATAGCATTCCTGCATATTTGATCCATTGGTCAACTCGGTTTCGTCTCTCGATTAACCTCAAAACAGAGTTCGATATCCCCACTGTATTGAGTATGTCCAATGCTTTTCGATGTGCACTCTGCACCAAGATACAAGTCCAAATGAAATGGTATATCAACAACAATAAGATGGGATAATTAATGACTCGGTAATTATGACTAGTGTAAAAATAGATAGGGATTAAAAATTTAAAACCATTTAACCATCTAGATGACTTAAAAAAAGGGTAAAAACCAATCTGATTGTTAATATAAGTAAAATAAAAAAGAACACCAAAATAATGTTACACTTTCTTTTCAATAAAAGAATAGTAGGCAGTATACAATTAAAAGGCATCAAAACAAAATAAGTATGATGCTAATGCTCGATGCATGAAACATAAAAGTAAAAAAGAAGTGACTTAGGCCTTGTTTGTTTACTGTTTTCTATAATTTGTTTGTCTTTCCAGCACATTTGAAAGTGTTTATCCCCAAGCGTAATGAACAGATCATTTGAAGAAAACAGAAGAAGCGGACAAGAAATTGACTGAGTAGTGGAAAATTATTAGTCAACAGTTTTTATAAGGAAAAAAGAAAAGCGAGAAGGCAATCAAACATGTCCTTAATTTCCAAGAACACACTTTCATAGTATTGTTCAAAATGGATTGTTCAAGTGTAATGAATTTGATTAGGATTTCAGAACGTATATTCAGTCTATATGTGATTAGCAAAATAAACAGAATTATTAAAATTTAATGGAAATGGAGACATGTTTAACATCTGAATCATAAAATAGCATAAAATGGACAAGAAATAGAGACAGAAAGCAGAGATTTTTCATAATTATATCTAATGTAATCAATGACCTACTGGACATGTGTAAGGGGTCAACATCTGAAACAGATAACATCGTAAACTGACCAAGAAATAGAAACAAAAATTTTACATAAATAAATTTAATATAGCTAATGATCTGCGGGACTGCAGCAATTTAAGCAATTACCATATAAATTTTCGGGGTAAAGAAATTACATTTTTGGCCTAAAAACAGAAATAATATCTAATCTGTAACCCATAACCAGAAAGATATTATTATGGCTAGACCTAAACTATAGCATACAAATCTTGTCATATCATCATCACATCCAGCAATCAAGTATGCTATTTGTAGAAGAATGAAAGCAGAAATGAAAATACCTTCAACCGTTCTCTTTGGCCATGTATTGAAGAGAGGATAGCCTCCCCAATTGCATTTGCATTTTCCAGTTCTCGGGAAGAAGTGCGAACTGATTGCATTGCTTGTGCCTCCTCATCAAAAATTCTCAAAACATGAGCAGAATCCCCATTCTAGCAAATTTCAAATGCAGTTGCTATTAGACCAAATAAAGAATAAATAAAATCATCAAACTAAAGCATTGTAGCAACAGCATACAGCTCGTCCCAGCAGTTCTGCTCTCTCATTAGCTTCCCTCATTCGTTTCTGATTTCGTAAGTTATATTTATCCAAACTTGCTCTCAGCGATTCAGCCTCTTCTGATATTTGTTCCACTTTTCTGCAAAGAAAACATAATACCCTTTAATGAAAATGATCAACTAGAATACCTCAAGCCCAGTAACAGAACCCATGATATATATCATGTATAAGTATAAACAGAAGAAACAAATGAAAAAAATCGATTTTTGTTTCATACAAATGAAAAATAGCATATAGTTATGTGTGAAACCATTTTACATAATATGATTAACCAAATCATATATATAAATATAAACAGAAGAAACAAATGAAAAAAAATAGATTTTTGTTTCATAGAAAGGAAAAATAGTATATAGTTATGTGTGTAACCATTTAATAATATGATTAAACCACATAACTGAGACAATTAAAAGCCTATTTGGATACAACATACAAGTTATAAGCATTTTTTAGAGTTTCTCTACTGAAAATAGAGTATTTTTCAGTAGAGAAGCTCATAAATTTTTTTCTAAACTTGTATACAAACATGCTCTAAGAGAACCTAGATATTGAGGTTTTGCTGGGGACTCCAAAATTCTGAAGCTACTAAAGGTTTTAACTATGATCAAAGAATATCCACCTTGGAAAAGTTCAAGGAAAAGAATTGGGATATAAATTTTAGTCCAAAAGATTGAGATTCAATAGTGAAATGATTTAAAGTAGAATATGTGGAGGGCGAGGGCTGATAAGCACTCAAGCTCTTGTGGAGCCCACCCTTAAAAGCTAGCTGTTAAGGGAGTTGAACCAAGTACTTAAATACTACCCCAAGCATTCCATACTACTCCTTGCGGGACTTAGGCACCCCATAATACCCAAGTCCCTATCAAGGGTGAAACAAGGTAAATATTATAATGTCTACTTGTCTCGTTTATTTATTGGAATATTACAGATAGTTGCTTAAAAAGGCAACAAAGATAAAAACAAATTTATGTAGTTGTTCTTACAATTCAATGAACACAGTTGGAAGAGAAATAAGAAGCTGCGCAAAAGCTAAGAAACCACGCACGCATGCACTGAAGTTCTCGTTATTTTTAACGATAATGATAAATTGACAAGTCTTGATTTCTAGCATATACATGAGTAAATTTACAAAGTAATGGTTTCCCTTCCCCAAAAGTACTTGTCCTTGTAAACCACTAAATCAATGAAACTTTCTACTTGATAGTAAGACTCCCGATACATTTCTATAAACATGCATACATCAGTTAACAACATGTGCAACGTCTAGCTTTGAGTGCAGATTCTTGAATTTACAATAATATATCAGTGTATTACAATCACAAATTGCAATCACATGAACTCTAACATGTCAAATACTTTACTGAAATCCACCATAACAATCCATGAAAGAAACACAACAATAGAAGAAATAATGCTAAAAATGCATTTCAGAAACCGAACGAATAAAAAGAAGAAAAAAAAGCGCATTCAGTCAACAAAATTAATCAACCACATCAAGCACTGAATTTGCCTCAAAACACACAACATGTTTCCAACATACCCCTACATTTCGAATCATCTTTCATCAACAATCCATAATCCCTCACACGTTTCCATCCCATCTTCTAAACAATACCAATAAGTAACATTACTACATCATTCCCCCTTGAATTTGAATTACTCCTTCGGTTCATTTCTAAAATAAAATTGTCAACACTAATCCATGTTATGCATTGAAAACCAAACGTATCATTCCACAATTCGAAAACCGCAATTCCGGACTCCACAAACCACATCGCGAATCAACACGCACGAAATAATCGAAGCAATTTCATCAGAAACAGATAGCTACAATCCTAATAGAAACAACCGATTCAACGAGATCGGGATCCGAGTCGAATCGTATAGTTAGGTTTACCTTTTCCAGAGATCGCGTTGAGGCTTGGCGGCGACGGATCGCCAGAGACGGTCCATCTCGACGCAGAGGGATTGGATCTGAGTGATGTCCTTCTTCACGGAGAACGAAAGCTCCGAGTCGGCGCCGGCAACGGCGGCAGCGGCGGTCGCGGAGTACTCGAGGCGCTCGAGACGTTCGAGGCCGTCGCGAGACCTGAGCAGGAGTTTCTTCGCGGATTGGTGAATCTCCGAGAGCGTTCCTCCACCTCCTTCCATGGCGGCCACGGTGACGGTGACGGTGACGATGACGGTGGTGGCTTTGAGAGTTTCTCCGAGAGAGAAAGAGAATGCTTATCGTTCACGAGAAAAAAAATAAGCGCAAGATGAACCGTTATTGCAGGTTGTGATATTTTTTATTATTAATTTTTCTGGAGACTTTAATACTCATGCATTTTGAATTTAGTTAATCATATAATTTTGTCATGTAGTTGTCCCGATTTTCAATTTGGGTTGAAATTAGTTTAAATACTTACTAAATGTTATCACCTTAATTTTTTTTATAGAGGTATTTACGGTATGGTTTGATTTATTTATTTTACTTAAAAGATATAAATTAAAAAAAATTAATTATAAATTATTTTGGTTTGATTTGAATAAATTATGAAATTTTAACTTAACTTTTGATTTTGGTTCAATTGAGTTCAATTTTTTTTATTTTAAAATTTTATTATTTAGAAATTGATTAAAAATATGTAATATTATATTTTTTAATTATAGTGCTTGTACGAATTAAAAATAATCTATCTTTATTGAGATTGATTTAATAAAAGTATATATATGTATAAAAAAATCATTATTTATTACTTTCATTCATATTTATAATATGTAATATTGTTGGTATTCATAAATATAAAAATTTTAATGAATTTTGTAAGATTTTTTAGTATAATTTACATGTAATTTATTTATCAAACAATTTCACCAATATTTTTAAGCAGATTTTGCATGATTTCTTTTTTCTTTTATTTCTTTTTTCTCGCCTTTCTTGCTTTTCTCTCTCATTCATCTCTTTCCTCTATTTCTTCTTCTTCTTCTTCTCCTTCTCCTCTACATAATTCACTATAATAATATTAGTTTTTTTTAATGCTTTATTAATAGATTTATATTATTATTATTATTATTATTATTATTTTATTTTTTACCAAGGTTTTTTAGTACAATATCTTTTACTAAGTCGATTGACCATAAAAATACCAATATTTCATATCGAGTAAATACCCAAATTAGTCATCAAATTTCAGAAGGTGTTATCATATTAGTGCCTCATATTAAGAAATTTTTTAATACATATATGAAAGTACAAATATTCACAACCATGTTAGTTCAAAATTAAAAAAAAAATGTGTCACTAAAATAATATTATTGATATACATTCAAAGACATAAATGATAGTAAGCAGTTAAGTTAAGAACTTTTTTCACATTCTAGAGACCTACCCTTTTATCCCAAAAAATTTAATAGATAAATTATAATAAAATTTCTCTAAAAAAAATAAATTATAATAATTTTTCTCATAAAACTTGTAAAATAGTTCACATTTGTATCCATTATTCAAATCATAGAAAAAAAATATAATACATTGTTTTAATCAAAACTAAGAACGACCTCTTAAAATCATAAAACAAAATTAAATAGAAATTAAACTTAGAATAATTATTAATCCTAAAACTTAGCCTAACGTCACACTATTAGAACAAGACTCCTTTTTATGGTTCTCCCTTCTTAAACCCATCATCTTGTAACTGCTCAATTCCTACAAATGGTATTTAGCGAAAATCCAAACATGCAAATATAAAGAGTGAAAATATATCTCACCCATAACAACATATACAAGCCATAATAAAGACACACATACACACATATTGACAACAATCACATCTTATACGTCATCATCAATTCTCTCATTCAATAGTAATAACAATTATAGTATATCTCATTCCATCCAATCACTTACAATACAACATAAGCATAAATTGAGATTCATGAGATGCATGCCCCTAATCTGTACATGCATGTGGTACCAATTTTCTTTTTATCATTGAGTGTACAAAATAGCCTATGAGTAATGGAGCAGGACCACCTCATCAAATAGTATAGAGATCACCCATCAATAGTGATCCCTTCGATCCACCTCAACTAAGGAATGTCTATCAAGGTCTTATCAAAGTTTTATAGTTGGCCATGGTAGGCTCCTATTCCTATTAGAGGTTTCCCCACCATAACACCTCTCAAAACACAAGTAGATGACCTATGATATCCCACTTGCACAGACTTACATTATCCTGCAAAACAAAGCATGAAATGCATGAACTCAAAACAAATGATAATATACATTCTTAACTTCTTAATTGCCAATCCATAGTACTAGACTTATTTGTCATATCTCATCATCAAATTCTCACAAGTCATCCCATCATAAAATTCATCATAGTCATTCAAGAGTATCTAAATATGATTATTCAAACAACACCATGGTATAATGTCAATTTACACATCAATATTCATTAATTTCATCTATTAGTAACAGTATCAATCCTTTCTCATAGTTACTTATTCAACAAGAAATTCATTAAATAAAAAGATGTAAAAGGAAAAGGTATGACGCCTAGTGAAAAATAAATCACATTCGATGCAGAGAGACTAGGGCCTTTTTGTTAAACTCATGCCTGGTGTGGGATCACTCGCGCCTGATGTGATGAGGTATGGTACCTCTTTGTCTTAGTCTTACCTAGCGTGATTTAGGCCACGTCTAACGTTGACCTCTTCGTAAATTCAACATTAAATCGTACCAAGTGTAGCATCTCGCACTAGCACCAAGATGTCTGGCATCTCTTTGGCATAACTTCATGCTCGACGTGACCACCTTCACTCCTGTTAAAAAGTAAAATTGATGTTCTCATTATTTTTCCACAATTTCATAAAAAGATTAAAATAATGTTTTTCCCATAAAGTTAAACCCCTTAACACCAATGGTGACATTAAGTACATAAAGCTTTAATCTTACTTCAATTTTTATGGAATATCTCACAATGTTAGTCCACCTTACACTCCTAAGCATATTGGCATTGTAGAATGTAAACATTGTCATAAAGTGGAAACAACTCACTCTCTTGTCCCACTCTTGGGTTCCAAAAAAATTATAGTGTTTTGCATTTCAAATGGCAGTTTATTTAATCAATCTCATGCCAATTTCTCAACTAAATAACAAGTGTCCTCATGAAATTCTGTTTAGATCCAGTCCTAATTATCTTAACCTACATGTTTTTGGATGCTTGTACTACCCTTGGCTCTGCCTATATTATGAAAATAAGTTATCAAATTGAAGCTTGCCTTGTGTCTCTTTTGGTGATTCCCCTTAGCACCATGTTTGTTAATGTTATCATCCCCCAACCCAAAAGATATATCTCCCCAAACATGTGACTTTTCATGAATTGATATTATCTTTTAATCAAATTCTATACTTCGCTCCCTTTTCTAAATTCAAATTGAAAAAGCTCAAACAAAAATCACTCTTTTTCTCCTCATCCTCTAATTGTGACACCCTCTACCCCAACATACATATACAGTAATTATAAAAAAATAGAATTTTGCATCAATAAAAATCAAATTTCCAACCACGTAAGGGTAAAGAGTTCACATTCGTAAACTTAATCCAAATAACATGCCCGTAAAATTACAAAGAAATAAAACTGAATTTTCCAAAATAATTTAATAAGAACATTTTAAACAATCCTATCTATGTCCCGATGTCACATGTCCTATCAGAGCAAAACCCAACATAGAAGCCTAAGCTTCATCACCAACATCCTCAGCCTCACGCTAATGATCACCTGTATAACAGTCAAAACAGAACAACACGAGAAAAGGGAGTGAGAAACATCTCACTCTGGCTCACAGTGTAGAAATATACGCCGAATAGCCAAACACAAACAAAATAAGTATAACATAGATAAATTAATAATAACATCACACTCATCCAAGACATAAACCATCACTTTTTCATATAACATTAAGAATGCATATGCATGGACACGGACTACATATTATCATGCATGTGGCGCCAGTAAAACATCACATGGCATATTGCCGCTAGCAATACACGAAGAGTAGTCTAGGAGTACATGCCGGGTCACACCCTCTACGCACTCTCACTAGAAGGATATACTACCAGAGTCTCGTCGGGATAGCTAAGTCGCGCAAGATACATCCCATGCACACAATGGGCGAGACTGGGACTTCCAAACCAAGCTATCCCCAAGGACTAATCCCCAAAGCTTTTACACTAGGGGGCCTTCTCTGGCGGTGTATTCCATATCGTACCCTTAAAACACTTATGCAAATGATGCATGTCATTCAAGACTCTATGCATTCTCATATCTCATTATCCTTTCTCATGGTCATTTCTCATCATATTTCATTATCACATTTCATATCTCATGTTTCAATCACATTTCACATTATCTCATCATATTCACAAGGCCTCCACAGAGCACTTTAATTTATATCAAAACTCATTTATTTATAAAATTAAATACATATTTTTACATCTCATCAAACAAGAAATATGATAGAGCAATCAGAAATCAAAACAGAAAATATTTATATTTTGCCTATTTCTCATAGGGTTTCCCATAGGAACCCATAGAGCACTCTAAATCATATCAAAACATATTTATTCTCAAAATTAATCACATACTTACACATCACATTCAACAAGGAATATAATAGAGCAATCATAAATCAAAACAGAAAATATTTATATTTTGCCTATTTCTCATAGGGTGTCCCATAGGAACACATAGAGATCTCAAATCATATAATTAATTGCATATAAGAAAAATAATAAACAAAATAGATACAATTAGGAGAAACCCCTAATACATGAGCATACAAAAAAATACAGCAAACACAGGATTGGGGGCCAATCCCACTACCCAACATATATTCACACACCCAGAGCAAGATTTCTCACTCCCCCCTTACCTCGATAAGCAGGAGCTGAATCTTGTTGGTCGCCCCCTCTAGGTTCCCCTTCATCTTCAGGAAGAAAGGAGGAAAAAGATAAGAAAATGAAGAAAATGAATTTTAAAGAGTGCAAAACGCTCTATTTATAGGCACCAGGCCGCGGCCAGAACGGCCCGTTAACGGCCCGTTCTGGGCACATAGAACATGTACAAAAATCTCTCCCAGAACGGTCCGTTCCAAAACCAGAACGGCCCGTTCTGAGTCAACACTTTGTCCTTTAAAAACACATCCGGAACGGCCCGTTCCCAAAGTGGAACGGCCCGTTCCCAAAGTGGAACGGCCTGTTCTAGGTTAAAATTTTACCCATGCATGCTTGATTTGGAACGGCCCGTTCCCAAAGTGGAACGGCCCGTTCCAGAGCTACAAAAATCCAGGACTGTTAATTAATAAATAAATAGTTAACACACACATATATATATATATATCAAATTAAAATAAAATATCAAAACAATTTAAAACATGATTTTCTTCAAATAATAATTATAACAAAATATCATAATTAATAATATTATACAAAATAATTTTCATAAATGATTATTATTAAAACCTTTAAAACTTCAATCAAACCCTTTTAATTAATCAAAATAATTATAAGAAAATAATCTTCATAAATACAAAAATAAATAATAATTATTCATTGTATTAGTAAAAAAATTCGGGGTGTTACACTAATCATTCAACATCTTAACAACCCTATCATTCCTCCAAATCCTTAGAATTCAAACTCTTCTATACCTACTACCTCTTTTATGCTAACTACCCCACCAACCCCACCTTAGCTTCCCAATTTAGTCCACCTACCACAAATTCTTCTATGGAATCACCATCTACTACTCTCATTCAATATCCCTCCTCAACTACACCATCACAAGAGTGATGGACCAAATACACAAGCCTAACCCAAAATACCATTTACTACCTTCATTGGAACCAACATTTGTTTCTCAAGCTCTTAAATCTAGTGCATGGTGTGATGCTATGAGCACTACTAGAAAAGTTAAAATTAGAGAGGGAACAAAATCCGTCACTAAATATGTTAAAATCTGCCACAAAATAAATTAGTGACGAAATTTGTGACAAAACTGATTTCGTCAACAAAATTGGCGTCACTAAATATTTAGTGACGGATAATTTCAGTCTGTCACAATCAGTGACAGAATTAAGGCATCACAAATTCCGTCACTAATTTATAATATTAAATGTTCATAAATTAATAAATTTTCGTCACAAATTGTGACGAATTTAGTGAGGGACTTTTTTCCGTCACAATTTGTGACAGATTTATTTCATCACAAATTTGTGACGGAATTTGTGACAGATTAACTCTGTCACAAATTTGTGACGAAATTTGTGCCTCTTATTAACGCTACACGTTGATAGGGATGTTGGCCTCTCAAGAGTGGTTTATTTTACGATATTTCACTTTTTTAATTGTGTTTTATCCTTGCTTGCACAATTTCTGGGAGATTTTTCAAAAGGTCACCCATCCCAACATTACTCCAAGTCAAGCACGCTTAACTGTGAAGTTCTTATGAGATAAGCTACCAAAATGTATATGCATATTGTCAGTATAACTTGTACAAATTAATTCATTTAAGTCATATTCAACTATACAATCTCATACTTGTACTATAATAATAATATATAATAATTTTATATTACCCATAATAATAATAATAATAATAATAATAATATATTTAATTAATCTTTATTTATATATACTTACTTTTATAATTAACAATCTACTTATTTCTATTTAAAATTAGAATTTAAATTATTTATTTTTATAATTTATAATGATAATATAATTTATAAAATTATAAGTATTTATTTATTACATACTTATAAATTAAAATTTAACATTTTAAATAAATTATTAAATAATTTAATATATTTATTTATCATAAATCAATGATATAAAATTCAAAAAAGTATTTATCCTTGTTTTATTTTCTAATTATCAACCATTAATAAAATACTATCTTAAAATATTATCTAATTATATCATAATATTTTCACATCAAATTTAAAACCATATATTAGTTATACAAATATATTAAGATCATATAGTAAATTATCAATAAGATTTAAGTTAAATAATTTAAAATAATTAATGTTTCAATTATATTGTTAATTAGCAAATAATTAATTCCAAAGCTAATTAATTTTTTCTATATTAATTATTAGTAAAATTTAACAACTTTTAATTTAACAATTGGATCGATGAAATTCAACACACACCATGAGTTATTGAGCGAAATTACTTTACCAAGAGTTATTTCGTAAATTATTTGATTCCTCCACTCTCTCTCTCTATCTCTCTCTCTCTTAGAGAGAGAGAATGATTATACTTGTAACGTAGTAAGTTTTTTTTTCTAAAAAAAATATGGCTGATTCAATAGCCCAGAACGGGCCGTTCCCAAACTAGAACGGGCCGTTCCCAAACTGGAACGGGCCGTTCCAAACTACTGAATTGACCTATAAAACGTAGTTGAGAATGAGTCGTTCTAGTGGGAGAACGGGCAGTTCCAAATTCCAAAACGGGCCGTTCTGGTTGGAGTACTAGCCGTTCTGGATGTTGAACGGGCCGTTCTGGATGAGTCCTAGAACGGGCCGTTCTGCATGTGATTTTTGCCCATGATGAAGGGGTGCAGAACGGGCTGTTTCGGATTTAGAACAGGCCGTTCTGGCCACTCCGGAACTTCTATAATAGGGGTTGGGGGCAGTTGAGGAGAATGAGTTTTTAGAGAGAAGTTTTAGAGAGAAGGACTCTGGGTCTGTGAGCTCCTTTCTCTCCCAAATTTCTCTATATGATTCCTTTTCTCCTCTAGATCACTAATGCCTTCTGTCTTTCCTTGAAATTCAGATTAGGAAGCTTTCTTTGGAGGATTGAAGTTCCGGGTTGAGCTTCGGAAGAAAATTCTACTTCTTCTCAATTATTGGCTATTTTGAGCCAATCTTCAGGTGAGGGAAGCTAGAATGTTTGTTGTTTAGGTTGCATGTGAGTTTAGAAACTCAATAGGTGCATGAATGTTGAGAATTCATAGATAGATTGAAGAAAATCTCAATTTTGGGGTTTTGAGAAAAAGGAGGATTTTGATAATTTTGATGCATAGGTTGGATGCATGTGAGATTTAAGTTATTTTGAGTCGTTTGGAGCCTATGCATTATGTTTTGTGTTTGCATGTGACTGAATTTGTTAGTTTGGATGAGAGTTATGGAGCCCAGCTGTGCTATACCTGACGGTGGATCTGGACTTCCAATTGTGTAAGTGACATCATCCGAGTAAACCCGAGTAAGAATTATATCCTGTTTAGCTGTGACTGAGCGGGCGCATTGGGCGTGAAAACGGTTGGGGTGGTTTCGGTAGGATGGAATGTCACTTATACAGCTCTATTGTTATGGAGATCTCCTAGGTGTATGCGTGACGACGCATTAGATGATTGATATGCATTGATATCTGTCATGAGATGCATTTATTGCATGATTATTAATATGATGAAGTGTGGTGTTTGACTTCATGATTGGATGATTGTGTAGTATAGATTATTGTTCTATACATGTATGATTGATTTGTGATTCTAGCTTACCCCTTCTGTTTCCATGTGGTGGAACTGCGATGATCATACTTGGTATGGGAGCAGGTCAGGGCTAGCTTGGAGTTGAGGTGACCGCTGCGAGACGGGGAGCTGGATCCTCGTGTTAGGGTTACCATTTTGGGTAACGATTTTGTCTGTGCTTGACCGGCACTAGGGAATATTATTTTTGGGATGATTGTACATATGATGGGCTCCTTCCTTCCATGGTGTGTTCTTTGGCTTCCAAGGAGGAGCTCCCTCTTTCTCCACGGTCTAGGAAGAAGTATGATGGCTGGATGTTCCTCAAGGGTGGTGGAAAAATAGTATTGAAGGGTGGAGGTGAAGGTGGACGAAAATGGAGGTTGGAAGGTGGAAGGTGTTTTTGGTGCTCTTGGCTAGCTCTCTCCACCAAGGGTTGGTGGAGGCCACTCAAGGGAAACTCAAACTCTCTTTAGGGTAGAGAGGAGAGGAGGTTGGGCATGAGGACCCTAGGAGACTAAGGAAGGATTTTGAGGCATAAAGGCTCACTCAAAATGCATATATTCCAAAGTGGGTACAAGGTGGAGGGACTAGAGTACTTATAGAGAGAGGAGAGCATCCTAGGGTTTCTTGGGAGCATTTGGCCAAAAATTTCAAGCCCAAATGCACCCTAAATGAACCCTAGATGCAGCCCAAATGAAATGGCTCTCATCTCTCCAAAAAGACTAAAGTACCCTTAGTCCTAGAAAATGAAAGAAATGGACTTTTGACCTTACTAGTCAAGGTTAAGTCCCTAAATAAATCCTAAGCCTATTTTTGCCCCATAATACAAAGGCTAAATAAAAATAAACAATAAAATCCTAATAGCTAATGTACCCCAAAATACAAGGGAAAAATAGGAAAGGAAAGCAACAAGCTAAGGAGAGGGCCCAAAATCCACACACATGATGATCATGGCTTTTGGAGTGGTGTGTTCTTCATCTTCCTCTACTCTGCTAGCCATGGACCTTGTGATAGGCCCTATATAATGTCTCAAGGATGGTCCTCCATCATCCCCTCCTTTTTGAGAAGGATTTGACCTCAAATCTTCAACCTCTTCTATGTCATTAGTCCCTACAAAAGGTGTAAGATCACAAACATTAGAAGAGGAACTAACTCCATATTCGGAGGGAAGGTCTAGGATGTATGCATTGTCATTAATCTTCTTAAGGACTTGGAAAGGACTGTCTCTCCTAGGGCTTAGTTTAGACTTCCTTTGAGTAGGAAATCTATCCTTTCTCAAGTGAAGCCAAACCCAATCCCCAACTTCAAAAGTCACCTTTTTCCTCCCTTTGTTGTTGTATTTGGCATATTTTTCAGTTTGTTTTTCAATTTTGCTCTTGACTTTCTCATGGTATTTTCTTATAAAGTCAGCCCTTAATACTCCTTCTTTGTGATACAAGGAAGTAGTATTAGGGAGTGGGAGCAAGTCAAGAGGGGTAAGAGGATTAAAGCCATATACAACTTCAAAGGGAGATAAGTTAGTACTCTTGTGGACTACTCTATTGTAGGCAAACTCTATATGGGGGAGGCATTCATCCCAAGTCTTCTTGTTCCCTTTGAGAATGACCCTTAACAATGTCGATAGGGATCTATTCACTACTTCGGTTTGTCCATCGGTTTGTGGGTGGAAAGTAGTGGAATAGACAAGTTTTGTTCCTAGTTTTTCCCAAAGAATTTTCCAAAAATGACTAAGGAACTTAACATCCCTATCGGACACAATAGTCTTGGGTAACCCATGCAAATGGACCACCTCTTTGAAGATAGAATCACAAAGATAGAATCAAATCCCCTTTGGGTCCTTGGGAGACCAAGTACAAAATCCATACTAATGTCAATCCAAGGGGAGCTAGCTATAGGGAGAGGGGTGTAGAGTCCATGAGGCATCACTCTTGATTTTGCTTGAATACAAGTGATACACTTGGAGCAATGCCTTTGAACATCCACTCTCATGTGTGGCCAATAGAATTTATATTTTAAAAGACTTAGGGTTTTATCAACCCCAAAATGGCCCATGAGACCTCCCTCATGACTTTCTTTAATCAAAAGCTTTCTAATGGATCCTTGGGGTATGCAAAGTCTTCCCATTTAAAAAAGATACCCCTCAAGAAGATAGAACCCATCAAAAGGCTTTTCGAGGCATTTGGTGAAGGTGGATTGGAAATCTTGATCCTTCTCATACAACTCCTTTATATTATCAAATCCAAGAATTTGAGAGCCCAAGGAAAAGAGTAACGAGTGTCTTCTAGATAAAGCATCTGCCACTACATTATTCTTTCCCTTCTTGTATTTGATAATGTAAGGAAATTGCTCAAGATATTCTACCCACTTGGCATGTATCTTGTTCAACTTCCCTTGCCCTTTAATGTACTTAAGTGACTCATGATCGATGTGTATGATAAACTCTGTAGTCATTAAGTAATGCTCCCATACTTGGAGGGCTCTAATAAGGGCATAAAGCTCATTGTCATAGGTGGGATAATTCAAGGTGGCCCCATGAAGTTTTTCACTAAAGTAAGCAATGGGGTGGCCTCCTTGAAGTAACACAACACCTATGCCAAAACTGGATGCATCACATTCTAGCTCAAAGGTTTGAGCAAAGTTTGGGAGGGCTAGAATGAGTGCATTGGTGAGCTTTTCCTTAAGAGCATTGAAAGCTTTTTCTTGGGCTTCACCCCAAATGAAAGGGACATCCTTCTTAACAAGCTCATTAAGAGGGGATATGCAAGTGTGGAGAAGTCTTTGACAAATCTTCTATAGAAGCTTGCTAAACCATGGAAGCTCCTCACATCTCTCACACTTTTTGGGGTGGGCCAATCTTGGATGGCTTTTATTTTCTCGGGGTCAACTTGCACTCCCTCTTTGCCAACTATAAAACCCAAAAAGTTCACATTTTCTTTACAAAAGGTGCATTTCTCTAAGTTGGCGTAGAGGTGGTTGTCCCTAAGAATTATTAACACTTCCCTTAGATGCCCAAGATGCCCACCTAAGGATTTTCTAAAAATTAAAATGTCATCAAAATATACAACTACAAATTTCCCTATGCAATCCCTAAGTACATGATTCATGAGACGCATGAAAGTTCTAGGGGCATTGGTGAGACCAAAAGGCATCACTAACCATTCATACAAACCAAACTTGGATTTAAAAGCGGTTTTCCATTCATCACCCTCTTTGATTCTAATTTGATGATAACCACTCTTAAGATCAATTTTGGAGAATATGATTGCCCCATGTAGTTCATCCAACATATCATCTAGCCTAGGGATTGGGTGCCTATATTTTATAGTGATGTTATTGATGGCTCTACAATCCGTGCACATCCTCCACTTGCCATCTTTCTTGGGCACCAAAAGAACGGGAACGGCACAAGGGCTAAGGCTCTTTTGAACCCAACCCTTCTTCAACAAGTCCTCAACTTGAGATTCTATCTCTTTGGTCTCTTGAGGGTTAGTCCTATAGGCGGGTATATAGGGAAGACTAGCCCCCGGTATGAGGTCTATTTGATGTTCTATTCCTCTTAAAGGTGGAAGCCCACTTGGAACTTCTTGAGGGAATATCAAATTCTTTCAAAAGTTTTTGAACCTCTTGAGGTAGAGACTCAAGTTCATGACTAGTGGCAGCTAGTGTCTCTTTGAAATGGAGGAGGTATAAAGGTTGCTCAAGCAAAAATGTTTTTTTGATGTCATTTTTAATGGATAAGTGGCTTTTGTGAGCAACTTCTTTAGAGGGGACACTTGCCTCTAAACTTGATACCTTCTCTTCCCCTTCTTTAGCTTTTAAGGGGAGACCTTTTTTTTCTTTCTTTTGTTTTCTTATTTTTTTTATCCTCTTCTCTTTTGGCTTTAATTTTGAGTTGGTCCTCACTCACTTGGGAAGGTGATAGAGGACACAACACAATTTTCTTGCCCAAGTGGTGGAAACTTATTTTTATTAGAAAGGCCTTCATGAATAGTTTTCTTGTCAAATTGCCAAGACCTTCCAAGTAAAATGTGACTAGCATCCAATGGCACTATATCACATAAAATTTCATCTTTATACTTGCCAATGGAGATAGGTACATTTACTTGTTGGTTGACCACAATACCTCCCTCCTCATTTATCCATTGTAACTTGTAAGGTTTAGGGTGAGGTAGAGTAGTCAAGGCTAACTTGTTAACCAATCTAGTACTACAACAATTACAACTAGACCCACTATTCACAATGAGAGAATAAGTATTTTCTAAAACCTTGCATCTTGTATGAAACAAGTTCTCTCTTTGGGATTGGTCTAAATTACTAGATTGGTTCCCAAAAAGCCTTCTTACCATTAATAAGTCTCCTTCACATGGGTAAGTTTCTTCCTCGGACTCTAAAACTTCTTCTTCATCACTCGAAGATGAGGAAGTAGCTTCATCAAGGCTACTATAGTGATCTTGGCCCCTTAAAATCATGGTTTTCTTTGTTGGGCATTGAGAAGCAATGTGCCCACGGCCAAGACACTTAAAACACTTGATGTCACTTGTTTTAGCATCTTTGGAAGGTGCTTTAAAAGAAGATTTTTCTTTTTCTTGCTCTTTTTCTTTGGAATAAGGTTTGGAAGAGGGGCCCTCCTTCTTGAAGTTCTTGGAATAAGAGGGAGTGAATTCTTTTCTAAAAAATTTTCTTTTGAGTTGATGCTCCACTCTTGAACAAAGTTGAACAAGCTTATTGAAATCTCTATAAGGTAAAAGTTCAACTTTGTCTCTTATTTCAAGATTTAGGCCACTTTGAAATCTAGAAATGGTAGTCCTCTCTTCTTCCCTTATAGTCGCCCTCATCATAAGTAACTCCATTTGTTGCCTATACTCCTCCACACTAGATGACCTTTGTTTCAACCTTTGAAGCTTATTCATAAGCTCACGGTCATAGTATATGGGAATATGCCTCCTCCTTAAGGCACTACGGAGTTCATTCCAATATTGAATTGGGGGTTCATGATGCATTCTTCTTTCTTTTTCTAAAGATTTCCACCAATACATAGCATGCCCTTGGAAGCTAAGGGTTGCTAAAGAAACCTTTTTCTCTTCACTTATTCCATGGCAAGAAAAAAGTTGTTCAACTTTCATTTCCCAATCTAAATATGTTTCAACATTGTCTTTGCCATGAAATGAGGGAAGAGTAATGTTGGGTTCCTTATTGGAAGACTCCCTTGGTCTTGGTCTTTGTGTTCTTGGTGACCTTTGATAGTAATCATCATTGTGATGACTACTATAATGGCTATCACTTAGGGGGTTTGTAGGGTGTTGACTACCCTCACTTTCACTTCTAGGGATGCTTACCCTTGGGTTGGATCCCCCAACTCCTCCTCTCATGACTAGTTTTGCTAACATCTCTTTTATTTCCTTATTATTTTTCTCATTTTCTCTCTCTTTTCTCTTATATTCTTCCTCTCTTTTTGCATTTTCTTCTTCTTTTCTTTTTATATACTCCCTAAGTTCTCTAAGCTCATCCCTAAGACTATGTCTACTACTATGAGTATTTTGACCCCTCACACTTGAATGATCACTCATCTTTGATCAATAAAGGTTTTCACAAAGAAGTTCTTGGAAATGTTTTCACAAAGAGTGAGTGATAAAAGGTTTTCACAAAAGAATTTTGAGGGCAAGAATAGTGATAGGAGGCCTAAGTGTACAAAGTGAACTATCAAGGGAGGTGGACCACTAGGGGTCTCTTAAAAACCAAGCCTTTTCAAGTAGAAATCACTAAGCCCCTTTTCACTTTTCTCACAAAAATCAAATTTTTCACAAAAAGTGTGAGTGTGTGCACGGACCCTTAGTAGGAAAATTTAGAGCCTTCTAAACACATAAGAGAACCTAAAGCATGCATACTAACAATAACAAAGAGTAAATGAAAACAATAAAACATAGGCTAGTCGGAGGCCCTAGGGTGGAAGCTTGAAGTGACCTTGGGGGTATTCAAGACACTTCCACAAGTACTAAATGAAATTATTACAAAAATTAATTAGTTAAAAGGCCAATTACAACCCAACAAATGAATAGGGACCAATACACAAGTGGCCCAACAAAAACAACAAGAAAGGGAAAGAAAAAGGCATAAAAGAGAAAACAAGAAATTAAAGTCTTCAAGCCTCCAATGGTGGTTCCTTCACAATGAGAAAACTTGGTTAGTCCTCTCCCAAGGTGTCTACACTCCAAGACTTTTAGTAATCCTTCCAAAGTTCTTTGGGCTACACGAACAACTCCTCCCCCTCAATCTCCCCAAAGTTGTAAGGGAAAATTGAAGTGTACTTTATCTACACCTAGTATACCAACCAAGAGCAAGAAGGAGGCCAAGGAAATGAAAACTAAAAATGCTCAATTAGAAAGGCTAAACTCAAAGGGAATATTGATGAGACAAAACACAAAGAATTCCAAGAAAGATAAGCAAAAATTAAGGCACATTTAAAAGGCAAGCACTCAAAGGAAATCTTAGAATGGCTCTAGAGTAGAATTAAGTGTTTAGTGTTTCTTGTCTTTATAATTTCATGTCCATCCTCCCAAGTCCAGCCAAGGTATTTGTCCAAGTCCAGCCAAATAGGGTCCAAAATTAGTCCAAGTCCAAGTCCAAATGTGCAAGGGTATAATGGTCCAAGTCCACAAGTCTAACAACAATTCCTTTTAATTTTTTTTTTCTTTTCTTTTCTCTTTTGTTTTCAAATTTCACTTCAGATTTTTTGGGCAGCACATAGGGTCAGATTTTGACTCTCTTTTTACTTGTTATGTTGCTTGGTTTTTACACTTGTGGTGGTTTACAAGGTTGCACAAAAAATGAAAGAGACAAAAAGGACTAGTAGCATAAAAATGGCATGTTTTGGGTGAAGTGTATTTGGTTCTTTGTCCTCTTGTTAGGTGCATATTTTTGCAGTGTGTTCAGAAATTTTTCAGACTTACAAATCACTTGGTTGACACAAAATGGACAACAAGACAAGGGGTGATGGTGGCATGCAAGAGTGGCTAACCATAAATGTGCAAGATACAAGTTACACATAGAAACTCAACAAATCTTGGAGCATGTTAAGGACTAATTATCATGCAAGATTGACTTCTAAGATGGACATATATGGTTCAACTAGCCACAAGGAAATAGGTGTCATGCATCATTTTTCATGTTTCATACAAACCAAGGTGTGTCATGCATAGATTTTGAATTTTAAGGAGAAAGAAAAAGAGAGGGAAACATAACTTTGACAAAACTTGGATGAGAAAAGATCAAAATAGAGTTCATGTAGTGTTCAACATGTTCATCATGTTCTTGTAACAAAAATGTCCAGCCAAGACAAAATAGAAAAAAGCACAAAAGAACCTATTTTAAGAGAATCCTAAAGGAGAACAAGGAGGCTCATGAACAAGTAATGAACCACTCAACAAGAACACAATATTTCAAGCAATATTTGAGAAGACATCAAAGATAACATCAAGACATGTAAGAAGACATAGACATGACAAGGAAAAATTTTAAAGATACAAGAGAAGGAAACAAGTCACCCTTGAAGACAACCATGGCTCTTGATACCACATGATGGGCTCCTTCCTTCCATGGTGTGTTCTTTGGCTTCCAAGGAGGAGCTCCCTCTTTCTCCATGGTCTAGGAAGAAGTATGATGGCTAGATGTTCCTCAAGGGTGGTGGAAAAACAATATTGAAGGGTGGAGGTGAAGGTGGACGAAAATGGAGGTGGGAAGGTGGAAGGTGTTTTTGGTGCTCTTGGCTAGCTCTCTCCACCAAGGGTTGGTGGAGGCCACTCAAGGGAAACTCAAACTCTCTTTAGGGTAGAGAGGAGAGGAGGTTGGGCATGAGGACCCTAAGAGACTAAGGAAGGATTTTGAGGCACAAAGGCTCACTCAAAATGCATATATTCCAAAGTGGGTACAAGGTGGAGGGACTAGAGTACTTATAGAGAGAGGAGAGCATCCTAGGGTTTCTTGGGAGCATTTGGCCAAAAGTTTCAAGCCCAAATGCACCCTAAATGAACCCTAGATGCAGCCCAAATGAAATGGCTCTCATCTCTCCAAAAAGACTAAAGTACCCTTAGTCCTAGAAAATGAAAGAAATGGACTTTTGACCTTACTAATCAAGGTGAAGTCCCTAAATAAATCCTAAGCCTATTTTTGCCCATAATACAAAGGCTAAATAAAAATACACAATAAAATCCTAATAGCTAATGTACCCCAAAATACAAGGGCAAAATAGGAAAGGAAAGCAACAAGCTAAGGAGAGGGCCCAAAATCCACACACATGATGATCATGGCTTTTGGTGTGGTGTGTTCTTCATCTTCCTCTACTCTCCTAGCCATGGACCTTGTGATAGGCCCTATATAATGTCTCAAGGATGGTCCTCCATCAACATATATGGCGTTTTATTTTATAACTAGAAACTTAGTTATTTTCATTTTTTAATTGTACATGTATGTATGAGTTATCCAGCTTAATATTTCTCTTAGTTTCACTAGCAGTAGTGCGATTCCACTAAGTGTAGAGACTATGGCGGGTCGTTACAATACTAATACCGGTGCAACTTTTACTAAGTATTACACACAACTTAATAACTTTATATTAAATGTGAATTTTGTAAATTCAACCGTTAGATTATTATAAAAATATAATAATATACAATAATTAATTATGAATAATAATAACAATAATATATTTAATTAATCTCTATTTATATATACTTAATTTTATAATTAACAATCTACTTAATTCTATTTAAAATTATAATCAAAATTATTTATTTTTATAATTTATAATGATAATATAATTTATAAAATTATAGATATTTATTTATTACATACTTATACATTAAATTTTAACATTTTAAATAAATCATTAAATAATTTCATATATTTATTTATCTTAAATCAAAGATATAAAATTCAAAAAATGTATTTATCCTTGTTTTATTTACTAATTATCAACCATTAATAAAATACAAACTTAAAATCTTATTTAATTGTCTCATATAATATTTTCACATCAAATTTAAAACCAGATGTGACACCCTCTACCCCAACATTAATACAAAAAATATTGTTTCTTTTTCCTTTTTGAGTAAATAAAAATCTTTCATAGTTAACATCTTTCATGGATAAAATAATTGTCTCAAATACCATAAGGTAGAAGATTCACATTCGTAACTCATAAATCATAACAAGTTGACATGTAAGTATTAAAATTCAAGAAATCATATAAAAGAAAATATAGACTAATTCCAGGAAAGGTGGCAGTGCCTCCTAGTTAGGAATTAATTTATAACTTTCAATTCATGTAATAAAAATAATATAACAAAAATGTACATTTTGGTCTTTTCTCAAGAACGTTCAAAATTACAAAAGAAGAGAAAATTAAAGCTTTTTAAAAAAATAACATCAAAAATAAGCCTAGCTATGCCCAATGTCACATCCTATCAGAGCATGCCCAACTGAAGCCTTAAGCCTCATTACCAACATCTTCATGATGCTGATCACCTGCAACATAATTTAAACATATACAAAAACAACAAGGGAGTGAGAAACATCTCACTCAGTTTTAGGTGAAGAAATAAAGGTTAGATAGCACACACACAACAAATATAAATCACATGTAAACAATACACATAAATAATCAATATCACATATGTACTCATTTATCATGCTATGATGTCATGGACTCGACTCATAAATGCATGCATGTGGTGCCATAAGGAAGTTTCACATATCATCACTGGTGACCCTAAGGTACACCTGGTTACATCACTAGTGACCCTAAGGTACACCTTGTTAGCATGTTACATCATTCGTGACCCTAAGGTACACCTTGTTAGCATGTTACATCGTGGGTGACCATAAAGGTACACCTTGTCAGCATGTTACATCGTGGGTGACCATAAGGTACACCTTATTAGCATGTTACATCGTGGGTTTGCGGCCTCAGCGGCACACCTGGAGTAATATATACATATGATGCATGTCATACATACATAATCTCATTGACTCAACATTTAACTGATTACATAATTTTATTTAGTACATCATGTCATTATTTTTCATATTCTCATAATCATAACTTGTCTCAATAGTCCATTCTTAGGTCTCATGTCATTTGTCCATATTTCACAAGGTCATGTCATCAATACTCCTCATAAGGTCCGCATAGGAATTCACAAAGGGCATTCTTATTCATATTAAAACTTATTTATTTTTAACGTTATTGACATAATCATTTATTATTTCCAACAAGAAATAAAGTAGAGCAAATAGAAAATCAGATAGAACAACAGCAAGGGATTGGGGTTACATAATCATTTATTATTTCCAACAAGAAACAGAGCAGAGAAAATAGAAAATAAAATAGAACAACGGCAAGGGATTGGGGGCCAATCCGACAATCAAACTATCTAACAATTATCCCCACACCCCTGAGCGAGGTTTCTCACTCCCCCCTTACCTGGATAAGCGGAGTTGAAACTTGGGCAGGGCCTCCTCCTCTGGATTCCCTCTTTTTCTTCCCCTCTCTCTTTCTTTCTCTCTCTCTCTCTCTCTCTCTCTCTCTCTCTCTCTCTCTTCCTCTCTCTAAGATTTCACTTTCTCACTCAGTATAAAATTTTCACCCCCCCTATGCACCTATTTATAGGCATCCTGGCGCACCCGGAACGACTCGTACTGATTTCGGAACGACCCGTTCCGGATCCTTCGAATATGCGTAAATTTCTCAACTGGAACGGCCCGTTCCAAAATCGAAACGGCCCGTTTCCAAAAAGCAGAACGACCCATTCTAAAATTAGAACGACCCGTTCTAGGGTTCGTGTTACCACTGATTGACCATAAGCAGAACGACCCGTTTGTAACTTAACTTTTTAGGCATTTTATGAAATCCGGAACGGCCCGTTTCCCTTTGGGAACGGCCTGTTCTGGGAAACACAAAAATTGGCCTTTTACAAATTTGGAACGGCCCGTTCCACTTTTGGAACAGCCCGTTCCAATTTTGGAACAACCCGTTCCAGCGTAAAAAAAAATAGAATTTTGCAAAAACTTTCCCAATTAATTTAAATTATTAAAAACCCTTACAATCTTTTATAAAAACCCCTTTAATTAACAAAAATATATATATAAAAATAATAATATTCAACATTGTATTAGTAGAAAATTCGGGGTGTTACAATTCTCCCCTCCTTTTAGAAATTTCGTCCCCGAAATTTACCTGAAAACAGAAATGGATAAGCTTCTCGCATCTTTCTTCCTAATTCCCATGTAACACTCACTACCTTATTGATGTACAACTCTATCAATCTTTCCAAGAAATGTCTAATGTTAATAAGTACAAGGTGCGCAAACTCGATAAGTCTATCCATAAGATCAAATTTCTTAAGAATATCATACATAACTACCACTAAGTCCATAGATACAGAATCTTATTTTCAAATTAGGACATCTAAAGGTTGCAATAAATCTGAAAGTTTTTGGTGTTCTGCCTTAGTTTTCTAATATACTAAGCAAGCATACACAAATTCCTCCACTTCCTTCTTCATCTTAGGCCACCAAAACATCTTTTTAAGGTCTTGGTATATCTTAGTGGCTCCTGGATGGATACTAAGGTTACTCTTATGACCTTCTTTTAGGATTGCTCTCTTAAGCTCTGGCACACTAGGAATGCACAACCTATCCTTAAATCTCAAAACTCCATCCACTTCAAATTTAAACTCACTCTCCACACTTTGATTCAACTTCTCTACTTGACTTAATAAGAAAGGATCTACCTTCTGACCTTCTTTAATCTCATCTATCAAGCTATTAATCACTCTCAAAACTCCCAACTTAATACTCTTAGAGGTCAACTCACACCCTAAACTCATATCCCTAAACTCCTCAATCATATGCAATTCCCTAATCATCAAAGAAGACATTCTCAAAGATTTTCTACTTAAAGCGTCAGTTACAACATTAGCCTATCGGGTGATAATTCAATTGAAAATCATAATTCTTAAGGAACTCTAACCCCCTCTACTTCTCTTTTCACCTTAAACCATCACGCTTCCGCTGCGCCACTCTGATACATTTTAGTAACTCCTAAATGAATGCTAAGAGTACTCTTATGTCCTTTCCCTAAGATCATCTTCCTTAATTTGGGTTTACTAGGCACATAGATTTTATCATTGAACCCTAAAACACCGTCAACTTCCACTTGTAAAAGGCTATTTATATCTCTACCAATCTTTTCACTTGGGTCACTAAGAAAGGATCTAACTCCTGGGTCCTCTAATCTCATCCATTAATCTATTAGTCCTTTTAACATATTCAATTCAATGTTCCTAAGGGTGAGTTTACATATTACGCTTAAGTCTCTAACATCCTCAATCGAATCTAACCCTTATATCATCAAAAATGATAGATGAATGCTCATCCTACTCAGGGCATTTGTCACTATATTTACTTTTATAACCCTCTCCAAGGATTAGACACCTAAGTGTAAGTTCACTATGTACTTATCCTCGGTCTTCAAGTCTTACCACTTCATTTATACCCCAAGCAAACTCTTATTCACTACCTTGTCCTATAGCCTCATGCCTTGCCACCAATATGAATCGACTAATTATGCTTATCCAATACCCTTCAACAATCTACTCGTTACTCGAGTCATACCTAGTTTCCCACTACTAGGAGTAATTTCACAAGTCAAACTTAAATTCCTAATTTGAGCCAAAAGATTCATCGCTTTAACCATAAAGAAAGATGAATATAGATGTTTCCTACTCAAAGCATCAACCACTACTTTAGATTTACCCAGATAACAACTAAGATTATAATCCTAATCCTTAACAATGTCTTACCTAAATCTAAGGCCTCAATAGTCCCTACAATATTAGCACAATATCTCGTCTACTACTCGCACATATGCTTGCAACACAAGCGATATCACTCAGCCACTACTTCTTACATAAGCAAGATGTAACATCCCAAAAATTTTATTCTTATGTATTGGGATTATTAGAAGGATTATCATATTTTTATACGTATTTTACTATTTGTGTGCAATGTGTTCTCAGGATTTGTATGATAGATTTTGATGAATGCTATTTTTGATTGCTTCTTTGATAATCGCTTATTTGTTGATATTTCTTGCTTACGTAAGAGGTAGTGGTTTAGTGATATCGCTTATGTTGAAAGCATATGTGTGAATAATAGACGAGATACTGTGCTAATATTATAGGAATTATTGAGGCCTTAGATTTGAATAAGACATAGATTTATTTTAAGTGTACTAAGAGTTTACGATTAGTGAAATTTTTGAAAGCTATAGTTGTAGCGATTGAATTCAAGGATGACATATGTCGAGAAATGGGGTTTTGGTATTTTTTTTAAGGAGAAATTGAAGAATTGATGATTTCTAGAATTTGATAGCCGCATATTTTCTAAGTTTTTTTTATACGAATATGTGAATCGTTTGGTTTAAATTTGTGGTGAGAAAATTTGATTTAAATTTGAGGTGGTAAGAAGTAAGTTTGGAAGGATTGAGGTATTTTGTGGCTTAGATGTTGATGCATTAGTGTGTAGGGGATGTTTGCACTCCCGTTATAGTTACTTTGATGAGCAAAGGTCTAGTTGTAAGCATTTAATATATCTGTGGTGATTTTTGAATTTTTAGCTAAGAAGATGATCCTTTTAAATTCTGATGTCTTCATAAGAGTTGTAGTTTAATCACTTAGCTTTCTTTGGTGATAGGTTGAGATCACGTGGGATGTGTTGTTTTCTTTGGTAGTTGTTTAAAAGAGAAGTTAGGATGTATAATAATGTTTTTGGGTTAGTAGGCAATGCAAGGATAAGAATTGACTTTGTTAAAATATTTCGGTGCGTTATCATATGGATTAAGAGGTTGTTTAAGGTTGTATGATGCTATGTGGTAAAGGTTGTTCATATGGATGATATATATGAAGGTTTAAAGTAGGTATTCGAATATGATTTAATATGCAGGTAGGTTGATATGTGGATAGATGACCTTAGGGATCAATTGGTGAATGTAGTGTGGTTAGTAAAAGTGATCTTAGGGTATGATATGATCATATTGTAGTTAAGGGTGGAGATATATTCAAGACGGATGTATGTTGAGTTATCAAAGTATTATTATTTTATTTTATCTTATTTTTATTGATTGAGTGATTGCTTGTTTAATTGATTAATTTATTTTTATTGTATGAGATAAGTTTTCTTGTCCCTATAAATTCCAGTTGAGGTAAACATGGATATGACTCTTGTAGAAGTTGTGTTTAAGTGGGGAGATATCTAATCCAGTTAGTGAAGATAAGAGTTTTATGATATTAGTTTATTATTATTGGAGATTTATTAAAGGAATTTTTAAGATAGCATTGCCCTTAACTATATTACTAAGAGGGGTATTGTCTTTATGTGGGATAGTAGGTATGAGAGTAGTTCCAACTCTTAAGGCAAGATTGACTAATGTTAATACTACTAGATTTTAGAAAGTCTTTTGTGGTATATATTTATGTTCCTAAGGTAGGTTTGGATAGAATGTGAATGCAAAATGGATCAAATAATAGCTTATACTTCTAGAAAATTGAGAATTCATGAGAGGAATTACCTTACCCATGACCTTGAATTGGAGACATTACCTATATGATTCTAAGCTTGAGGTATTCAGTTTTAAATATCTATTGACCAAAAGAGATAGTTAGAAACTTCTTAAGAAATAAGATTTTGATCTTATTAGTTATTTGGCCAAAGCCATTGTGGTAATTGATGTTTTGATTAGAAAACCTTTATATTTTCCTTATGATTAGAAAGATGGATCTTTTTAAGAATTTAAGTCTGACTTGTGAGATTACTCCTAGTGGTGAAAAATTAGGTATGACTCGAATAACAAGTGGATCATTGAGAGAAATTGGAGAAATACAATTAGTTGATTCATATTGGTAACAAGATATGAGGATATAGAATAAGGTGATGGATAGAGGTTTGACTTGGTTGTAGATGGAATAGTAAAATTAGTGATTTGATATGTGTATCTAGTTAACATGCTTAGGTGTTTGATCTTTATAGATGATTATAGAAGTAATATCAATATTGTGACAGATGCTTTGATTATGATGATCACTGATATAATATTTTTTTGATTATTTAAGGATTGGATTTGATTGAAGAATTTAGAGACTTATGCTTGATGTGTGAGATTATCCTTAGGGGCATTGAATTGATTATGTTGAAAGTGATTAGTGAATTAATGGGTGAGATCAGAGAAGCCTAGGAGTCAGATCTTTTATTAGGGAATCTAATGGAGAAGATTGGTAGAAGTATAGATAACCATTTTTAAATAGAAATCGACATTGTTTTGAAGTGCAAAGAGTAAATTTGGGTGCTTAGTAACCTTGAATTAAGAAAGATGATCTTAGAAAAAGGACGTAATAGTACTCTTAGCATTCATTTAAGAACTACTACGATGTATCAGAGTAGCGCAGCGGAAGTATTATGACCTATGATGAAGAGAGGAGTGAAGCAATTGTATACTTGTGATTAGCATACTATAAGTCTTTAAGAATTTTGTAGCACTTGGACGCTCCATGTTGGAAGTAAAATGGTGAATGGATAAGACTTTAGTGATAGATTTGTCTGAGACACTTAAGAGATTGATTTTGTTTATATGGATAGGCTTGTCAAGGTTATTTGTCTTACCCTTAGAAATCATTTGATGAAATTGATAGAGTTGTATAAGTAAGGTAATGAGGTTGCATAAGAATTAGAAGTAAGAAGCGAAGAGTTTATCATTGCAAAAATTTCGAGGACGAAATTTCTAAAAGGAGGGGAGTAATGTAACATCCCAAAAATTTTATTCTTATGTATTGGGATTATTAGAAGGATTATCATATTTTTATACGTATTTTACTATTTACGTATACGTATTTTACTATTTATGTATACGTATTTTTACTATTTACGTATACGTATTTTACTATTTATATATACGTATTTTTACTATTTACATATACGTATTTTACTATTCACGTATACGTATACGTGAATAGTAAATGGCTGCTAAGGAAACCACGAGGGAAGCAAGTTTCAATTTTTTAATTAATTTTAATATTTTAATGAATAGTGCATAGTAACTTATAATATTATTTTAATGAATAGTGCATAGTGCATAGTAACTTCAAAATTTCTATAAATAGGGCCCTAGGGTATTTGGAAATTCATAACTTGGAGAAGAGGTCCTAGAGAGAGAAAGAAGAGAGAGAAAGGGAGAAAGAGAGAGAGGAGGGGAAGGAAAAGGGGAGAGAGAAGAAGAAGAATCCAGTAGAGGAGGTTCTGCCTAAGGAGAGAAAGGAGGAGGAAGATAGAGGAGGTTCTACTCTAGTTACGGTCCGGTTTAAGAAAAAGAGGAGGAGGTTCTGCCTGAGTTCCTATTTATCCAGGTACGGGGGAAAAGGGGATTATTTACATGTATAGTACATGAGGGAATTGGGTAGAGGAAGAATTCCTTAGGATTATGATTGATTTTACAATTATTTGATTTGGAGAATTATTGGTTCTATTAAAATTATCTGTGTTGAGGTTTATAAATATGCCTAAGTGTAGGAATGATGATCTGTGAAGAAGAATGAATTGTAAGGAAAATGCGGTGAGCTAGATTTTGGAATAATGAGGGGTTTTACTGTTTATATTAATTATTCTATTGATTATTATATTAATGAAAGTTATTGTTATATTACTTGTTAAGAATTAATGATATTGATGTGAATTGCTTGAGGGGTATGTAAACCCTATTATATTGAGCTTATCTGTTATCTATGTGATATGGAATTGCGTACGTGATATGAATTTGAGTTATAAGATGAAAGGATGTATGAATGTGATTTTGATTGTGATTGTGGTGTCTCACATCGATGACTAGGGACGGCACGGCCCCTGGGTAAGTGGTGCTACAAGGAGGGCGTGACCCTAGCATGGTGTGGGATGAGTAAGACAGTTAACACCACCATTTATGTCGTTTATGGCAGCCCTGGCATAGGGTTAATTGCAAGAGATTGTATTGATTGTAATGTGATTGTGTTTCCTCACACCAAATGATTAGGGATGGCATGGCCCCTGGGTAAGTGATGCTACAGGGAGGGCATGACCCTGGTCTGGTGTGGGTTGAGTGAGGCAATTAACCCGTATCACTTGTGTCAGATGTGGCGAGGTCTTGACATAGTGTTAATTGTTGAGATTGGCATGAATTATTGATGATGTTGAGATTGACATGAGTTATGAATAGTGAAATAATTGTTTTAATGATGTGAATGAGAAAAGGTATAAATGATTTTGTTAATTATAAAATCTAAGTGGATTATGATGAATTGATAAACTATGATACATGATCGTAAATAATTTATTAAATAAAGAAATATGATGAGATTTTAACATGGTGTGTTTGGATGTACTTTGCATATAGATATCTTCTTTTCTCACCGTATAAATTGTGGATATTTTAGGTGGAGAAGATCCGGCTACGAGTGGCATCTAGAATGCCAACTGTTTTATTTTGGGAAATACTCTGATATTGTGACATCGGGGCAAAGGATTTTTAGGATGAAATATTTATGTGAATTTGGTACTGTAATATTATTTTGAAAACAATTTGTAAAGAATCTTGTGTTTTATGTTTGATATTTCAATTAGTGTAGTTGTTGAAGTTTCTTATGTGAACCCTTTTACTGTAACTGAAAAGATTTATTACAATGTACATGTTGGGATAGAGGGTGTCACATTTAGTGGTATCAGAGCAGGCCGATCCAATCGGCCGTGAGTTATGAGTCTACTATGCTTGTTTGGTAGATTAATAATGTGATGAGTTGATTGATGTGCTAATGTGATGATTGATTATGTTGTTATTTGTGTGCAATGTGTTCTCAGGATTTGTATGATAGATTTTGATGAATGCTATTTTTGATTGCTTCTTTGATAATCGCTTATTTGTTGATATTTCTTGCTTACGTAAGAGGTAGTGGTTTAGTGATATCGCTTATGTTGAAAGCATATGTGTGAATAATAGACGAGATACTGTGCTAATATTATAGGAATTATTGAGGCCTTAGATTTGAATAAGACATAGATTTATTTTAAGTGTACTAAGAGTTTACGATTAGTGAAATTTTTGAAAGCTATAGTTGTAGTGATTGAATTCAAGGATGACATATGTCGAGAAATGGGGTTTTGGTATTTTTTTTAAGGAGAAATTGAAGAATTGATGATTTCTAGAATTTGATAGCCGCATATTTTCTAAGTTTTTTTTATACGAATATGTGAATCGTTTGGTTTAAATTTGTGGTGAGAAAATTTGATTTAAATTTGAGGTGGTAAGAAGTAAGTTTGGAAGGATTGAGGTATTTTGTGGCTTAGATGTTGATGCATTAGTGTGTAGGGGATGTTTGCACTCCCGTTATAGTTACTTTGATGAGCAAAGGTCTAGTTGTAAGCATTTAATATATCTGTGGTGATTTTTGAATTTTTAGCTAAGAAGATGATCCTTTTAAATTCTGATGTCTTCATAAGAGTTGTAGTTTAATCACTTAGCTTTCTTTGGTGATAGGTTGAGATCACGTGGGATGTGTTGTTTTCTTTGGTAGTTGTTTAAAAGAGAAGTTAGGATGTATAATAATGTTTTTGGGTTAGTAGGCAATGCAAGGATAAGAATTGACTTTGTTAAAATATTTCGGTGCGTTATCATATGGATTAAGAGGTTGTTTAAGGTTGTATGATGCTATGTGGTAAAGGTTGTTCATATGGATGATATATATGAAGGTTTAAAGTAGGTATTCGAATATGATTTAATATGCAGGTAGGTTGATATGTGGATAGATGACCTTAGGGATCAATTGGTGAATGTAGTGTGGTTAGTAAAAGTGATCTTAGGGTATGATATGATCATATTGTAGTTAAGGGTGGAGATATATTCAAGACGGATGTATGTTGAGTTATCAAAGTATTATTATTTTATTTTATCTTATTTTTATTGATTGAGTGATTGCTTGTTTAATTGATTAATTTATTTTTATTGTATGAGATAAGTTTTCTTGTCCCTATAAATTCCAGTTGAGGTAAACATGGATATGACTCTTGTAGAAGTTGTGTTTAAGTGGGGAGATATCTAATCCAGTTAGTGAAGATAAGAGTTTTATGATATTAGTTTATTATTATTGGAGATTTATTAAAGGAATTTTTAAGATAGCATTGCCCTTAACTATATTACTAAGAGGGGTATTGTCTTTATGTGGGATAGTAGGTATGAGAGTAGTTCCAACTCTTAAGGCAAGATTGACTAATGTTAATACTACTAGATTTTAGAAAGTCTTTTGTGGTATATATTTATGTTCCTAAGGTAGGTTTGGATAGAATGTGAATGCAAAATGGATCAAATAATAGCTTATACTTCTAGAAAATTGAGAATTCATGAGAGGAATTACCTTACCCATGACCTTGAATTGGAGACATTACCTATATGATTCTAAGCTTGAGGTATTCAGTTTTAAATATCTATTGACCAAAAGAGATAGTTAGAAACTTCTTAAGAAATAAGATTTTGATCTTATTAGTTATTTGGCCAAAGCCATTGTGGTAATTGATGTTTTGATTAGAAAACCTTTATATTTTCCTTATGATTAGAAAGATGGATCTTTTTAAGAATTTAAGTCTGACTTGTGAGATTACTCCTAGTGGTGAAAAATTAGGTATGACTCGAATAACAAGTGGATCATTGAGAGAAATTGGAGAAATACAATTAGTTGATTCATATTGGTAACAAGATATGAGGATATAGAATAAGGTGATGGATAGAGGTTTGACTTGGTTGTAGATGGAATAGTAAAATTAGTGATTTGATATGTGTATCTAGTTAACATGCTTAGGTGTTTGATCTTTATAGATGATTATAGAAGTAATATCAATATTGTGACAGATGCTTTGATTATGATGATCACTGATATAATATTTTTTTGATTATTTAAGGATTGGATTTGATTGAAGAATTTAGAGACTTATGCTTGATGTGTGAGATTATCCTTAGGGGCATTGAATTGATTATGTTGAAAGTGATTAGTGAATTAATGGGTGAGATCAGAGAAGCCTAGGAGTCAGATCTTTTATTAGGGAATCTAATGGAGAAGATTGGTAGAAGTATAGATAACCATTTTTAAATAGAAATCGACATTGTTTTGAAGTGCAAAGAGTAAATTTGGGTGCTTAGTAACCTTGAATTAAGAAAGATGATCTTAGAAAAAGGACGTAATAGTACTCTTAGCATTCATTTAAGAACTACTACGATGTATCAGAGTAGCGCAGCGGAAGTATTATGACCTATGATGAAGAGAGGAGTGAAGCAATTGTATACTTGTGATTAGCATACTATAAGTCTTTAAGAATTTTGTAGCACTTGGACGCTCCATGTTGGAAGTAAAATGGTGAATGGATAAGACTTTAGTGATAGATTTGTCTGAGACACTTAAGAGATTGATTTTGTTTATATGGATAGGCTTGTCAAGGTTATTTGTCTTACCCTTAGAAATCATTTGATGAAATTGATAGAGTTGTATAAGTAAGGTAATGAGGTTGCATAAGAATTAGAAGTAAGAAGCGAAGAGTTTATCATTGCAAAAATTTCGAGGACGAAATTTCTAAAAGGAGGGGAGTAATGTAACATCCCAAAAATTTTATTCTTATGTATTGGGATTATTAGAAGGATTATCATATTTTTATACGTATTTTACTATTTACGTATACGTATTTTACTATTTATGTATACGTATTTTTACTATTTACGTATACGTATTTTACTATTTATATATACGTATTTTTACTATTTACATATACGTATTTTACTATTCACGTATACGTATACGTGAATAGTAAATGGCTGCTAAGGAAACCACGAGGGAAGCAAGTTTCAATTTTTTAATTAATTTTAATATTTTAATGAATAGTGCATAGTAACTTATAATATTATTTTAATGAATAGTGCATAGTGCATAGTAACTTCAAAATTTCTATAAATAGGGCCCTAGGGTATTTGGAAATTCATAACTTGGAGAAGAGGTCCTAGAGAGAGAAAGAAGAGAGAGAAAGGGAGAAAGAGAGAGAGGAGGGGAAGGAAAAGGGGAGAGAGAAGAAGAAGAATCCAGTAGAGGAGGTTCTGCCTAAGGAGAGAAAGGAGGAGGAAGATAGAGGAGGTTCTACTCTAGTTACGGTCCGGTTTAAGAAAAAGAGGAGGAGGTTCTGCCTGAGTTCCTATTTATCCAGGTACGGGGGAAAAGGGGATTATTTACATGTATAGTACATGAGGGAATTGGGTAGAGGAAGAATTCCTTAGGATTATGATTGATTTTACAATTATTTGATTTGGAGAATTATTGGTTCTATTAAAATTATCTGTGTTGAGGTTTATAAATATGCCTAAGTGTAGGAATGATGATCTGTGAAGAAGAATGAATTGTAAGGAAAATGCGGTGAGCTAGATTTTGGAATAATGAGGGGTTTTACTGTTTATATTAATTATTCTATTGATTATTATATTAATGAAAGTTATTGTTATATTACTTGTTAAGAATTAATGATATTGATGTGAATTGCTTGAGGGGTATGTAAACCCTATTATATTGAGCTTATCTGTTATCTATGTGATATGGAATTGCGTACGTGATATGAATTTGAGTTATAAGATGAAAGGATGTATGAATGTGATTTTGATTGTGATTGTGGTGTCTCACATCGATGACTAGGGACGGCACGGCCCCTGGGTAAGTGGTGCTACAAGGAGGGCGTGACCCTAGCATGGTGTGGGATGAGTAAGACAGTTAACACCACCATTTATGTCGTTTATGGCAGCCCTGGCATAGGGTTAATTGCAAGAGATTGTATTGATTGTAATGTGATTGTGTTTCCTCACACCAAATGATTAGGGATGGCATGGCCCCTGGGTAAGTGATGCTACAGGGAGGGCATGACCCTGGTCTGGTGTGGGTTGAGTGAGGCAATTAACCCGTATCACTTGTGTCAGATGTGGCGAGGTCTTGACATAGTGTTAATTGTTGAGATTGGCATGAATTATTGATGATGTTGAGATTGACATGAGTTATGAATAGTGAAATAATTGTTTTAATGATGTGAATGAGAAAAGGTATAAATGATTTTGTTAATTATAAAATCTAAGTGGATTATGATGAATTGATAAACTATGATACATGATCGTAAATAATTTATTAAATAAAGAAATATGATGAGATTTTAACATGGTGTGTTTGGATGTACTTTGCATATAGATATCTTCTTTTCTCACCGTATAAATTGTGGATATTTTAGGTGGAGAAGATCCGGCTACGAGTGGCATCTAGAATGCCAACTGTTTTATTTTGGGAAATACTCTGATATTGTGACATCGGGGCAAAGGATTTTTAGGATGAAATATTTATGTGAATTTGGTACTGTAATATTATTTTGAAAACAATTTGTAAAGAATCTTGTGTTTTATGTTTGATATTTCAATTAGTGTAGTTGTTGAAGTTTCTTATGTGAACCCTTTTACTGTAACTGAAAAGATTTATTACAATGTACATGTTGGGATAGAGGGTGTCACACAAGAAGTATCAAACAAATAAGCAATCATAAGAATGAAGAAGAGCGGTCATAATGGTATTAGCTAACACTATCATGACTATCATTCCTCTAATTACCAAATAACTTAACAATATCAAACTCTACAATATCAGCATAAGGAGAACATTATCATCATCATCATCATCATCATAGCAAAGCATTACAAAGTATACAACAAACAAAACACTGTCAAAGTACACAACAGAATCATGATAAGTACATAACTCACGGTCGATTAGATCGACCTGCTCTGATACCACTAAATGTGACACCCTCTACCCCAACATTAATACACAAAATATTGTTTCTTTTTCCTTTTTGAGTAAATAAAAATCTTTCATAGTTAACATCTTTCATGGATAAAATAATTGTCTCAAATACCATAAGGTAGAAGATTCACATTCGTAACTCATAAATCATAACAAGTCGACATGTAAGTATTAAAATTCAAGAAATCATATAAAAGAAAATATAGACTAATTTCAGGAAAGGTGGCAGTGCCTCCTAGTTAGGAATTAATTTATAACTTTCAATTCATGTAATAAAAATAATATAACAAAAATGTACATTTTGGTCTTTTTTCAAGAACGTTCAAAATTACAAAAGAAGAGAAAATTAAAGCTTTTTAAAATAATAACATCAAAAATAAGCCTAGCTATGCCCGATGTCACATCCTATCAGAGCATGCCCAACTGAAGCCTTAAGCCTCATTACCAACATCTTCATGATGCTGATCACCTGCAACATAATTTAAACATATACAAAAACAACAAGGGAATGAGAAACATCTCACTCAGTTTTAGGTGAAGAAATAAAGGTTAGATAGCACACACACAACAAATATAAATCACATGTAAAAAATACACATAAATAATCAATATCACATATGTACTCATTTATCATGCTATGATGTCATGGACTCGACTCATAAATGCATGCATGTGGCGCCATAAGGAAGTTTCACATATCATCACTGGTGACCCTAAGGTACACCTGGTTACATCACTGGTGACTGTAACACCCCAGTTTTCAAAAAGGTTATTATTATTAATATTATTATTATTATTATTATTATTATTAGATGGTATTTGATCATAATTATTTTAATAATTATACAGGAATATTATTTTATACGTTTTAAATAATTATTTTTTTGGATAATTATTTTGTACGTATTAAATAAGTATTTTTATTAGCATTTTTAAATAAATATTTATATGTTTTAAGAGAAGGTTGATTTTATATGATATTTTGTTATTGAAATTATATTATTATATTTTGGGTCAGAAATATATTATTATTGTAGAGGAAAAATATTTTATAATATACATGTATTTATTTTATTTAATTATTTTGAGGAAAAAGAGAAGTGGGTTAGAAGAGAAGGAAAATGGGTTGGGTTGACCCAGTCCAATGGATTAATTTTAAGAAAGGAGTCCGGTAGTGTTAACCCTATCTGCCTTATTTGCGTTCTGAAAGGTTAGGGAAAAAAATAGGAGAAACAAAGAGCTCTAAGGAAGAGTACTCAAGAACAATCTTAGATCACACCAAGACCATTTGTCTTCTGCTCATCCAGGTATGAGGGGAGTAAGAAACCTCGCTTTGGGTGTGGGAATATATGTTGGGTAGTGAGATTGGCCCCCAATCCTGTGTTTGTTGTATTTGTTGTCTGCTCATGTATGAGGGGTTTCCCCAATTGTATATGTTTCATCTATTGTTCCTCTTGTATGTAATTAATTGTATAAATTGCTTGAATGAATGATTAATTTCAGTTTTAAAATTGTAATTGTATGATTTGAGATTTATATGGGTTCCTACGGGAAACCCTATGAGAAAACGGGTAAAATATGAATGTTTTCTGTTTTGCCTTATGATTGCTTTGTTGTGTTCCTTGTTGGATGTGATGCATGAGGATGTGGTTAATTTTGAAAATGAATATGTTTTCATATGAATTAGAGTGCTCTGTGGGTTCCTGTGGGAACCCTATGAGAAATAGGCAAATCTTAAATGTTTTCTGTTTTACCTTTTGAGTTTTCTGTTTTGTTCCTTAATGTTTACAGAGTGTAAATATGTATTTAATTTCACAAATAGATGAGTTTTAATATGGATTAAAGTGCTCTGTGAGAATTGTGAATATAATGTGATAATGTGATAACGTGGTAATGTGAATATGATGATGAAATATGATGATGATAAAATATGATGATGATGAAATATGATGATGAAATGTGATGATGAGATGTGATGATAATAATGTGATATGAGAATGCATAGAGTCTTGATTGACATGCATCATGTGCATAAATGTTTTTAAGGGTACGATATGGAATACACCGCCAGAGAAGGCCCCCTAGTGTAAAAGCTTTGGGGATTAGTCCTTGGGGATAACTCGGTTTGTAAGTCCTAGTCTCGCCCATTGTGTGCATGGGATGTATCTTGCGCGGCTTAGCTATCCCGACGAGACTCTGGTAGTATGTCCTTCTAGTGAGAGTGCGCAGAGGGTGTGACTTGGCATGTACTCCTAGACTACTCTTCGTGTATTGCTAGCGGCAATATGCCATGTGATATGTTACTGGCGCCACATGCATGATAAAATGTAGTCTGTGTCCATACATGTGCATTTTAATTTTATATGAAAAATTGATGTCTTGGATGAGTGAGATGTGATGATTTTATTAATTTATCTATGTTATACCTGTTTTGTTTGTGTTTGGCTATCCGGCGTATATTTCTACACTGTGAGCCAGAGTGAGATGTTTCTCACTCCCTTTTCTTGTGTTGTTTTTTCTTGAATGTCTTACAGGTAATTATCAGCATGAGACTGAGGATGTTGGTGATGAAGCTTAGGCTTCTATGTTGGGATTTGCTCTAATAGGACATGTGACACCGAGGCATAGATAAAATTAGATTAGAATGTTTTTATAAACTTATTTAGGAAGACCTTATATTATTTCTATGTAATTTCCGATGATTAAGCTACTGTTTAAGTTATGGATGTGATACCTTCTATTTAAACATGTTTGGTATTTCAATTATGAAAAAAAAATTGTTATTCAATTTTTTTTATTTGTGTTATGGTATGTGGGGTAGAGGGTGTCGCAGTGACCCTAAGGTATACCTTGTTAGCATGTTACATCGTTGGTGACCCTAAGGTACACCTTGTTAGCATGTTACATCGTGGGTGACCATAAAGGTACACCTTGTTAGCATGTTACATCGTGGGTGACCATAAGGTACACCTTATTAGCATGTTACATCGTGGGTATGCGGCCTCAGCGGCACACCTGGAGTAATATATACATATGATGCATGTCATACATACATAATCTCATTGACTCAACATTTAACTGATTACATAATTTTATTTAGTACATCATGTCATTATTTTTCATATTCTCATAATCATAACTTGTCTCAATAGTCCATTCTTAGGTCTCATGTCATTTGTCCATATTTTACAAGGTCATGTCATCAATACTCCTCATAAGGTCCGCATAGGAATTCACAAATGGAATTCTTATTCATATTAAAACTTATTCATTTTTAACATTATTGACATAATCATTTATTATTTCCAACAAGAAATAAAGTAGAGCAAATAGAAAATCAGACAGAACAACAACAAGGGATTGGGGTTACATAATCATTTATTATTTCCAACAAGAAACAGAGCAGAGCAAATAGAAAATAAAACAGAACAACGGCAAGGGATTGGGGGCCAATCCGACAATCAAACTATCTAACAATTATCCCCACACCCCTGAGCGAGGTTTCTCACTCCCCCCTTACCTGGATAAGCGAAGTTGAAACTTGTGCAGGGCCTCCTCCTCTGGATTCCCTCTTTTTCTTCCCCTCTCTTTCTTTCTCTTTCTTTCTTTCTTTCTCTCTCTCTCTCTCCCTCTCTCTCTCTTCCTCTCTCTAAGATTTCACTTTCTCACTCAGTATAAAATTTTCACCCCCCCTATGCCCCTATTTATAGGCATCCTGGTGCACCCGGAACGGCCCGTACTGATTTCGGAACGGCCTGTTCCGGATCCTTCGAATATGCGTAAATTTCTCAACTGGAACGACCCGTTCCAAAATCGGAATGGCCCGTTTCCAAAAGGCAGAATGACCCGTTCTAAAATTAGAACGACCCGTTCTGGGGTTCGTGTTACCACTGATTGACCATAAGCAGAACGGCCCGTTTCTAACTTAACTTTTTAGGCGTTTTATGAAATTCGGAACGGCCCGTTTCCCTTTGGGAACGGCCCGTTCTAGGAAACACAAAAATGGGCCTTTTACAAATTTGGAACGGCCCATTCTACTTCTTCAAAAACAACTTATTTTCTTCTTTTGGAACGGCCCGTTCCAATTTTGGAACAGCCTGTTCCGGCGTAAAAAAAAATAGAATTTTACAAAAACTTTCCCAATTAATTTAAATTATTAAAAACCCTTACAATCTTTTATAAAAACCCCTTTAATTAACAAAAATAACTATATAAAAATAATAATATTCAACATTGTATTAGTAGAAAATTCGGGGTGTTACACCAGATATCAGTTATACAAAAATATTAAGATCATATAGTAAATTGTCAATAAGATTTTAGTTAAATAATTTAAAATAATTATTATTTCAATTATATTTTTAATTAGCAAATAATTAATTCCAAAGCTAATTAATTTTTTATATATTAATTATTAGTGAAATTTAACAACTTTTAATTTAACAATTGAATCGATGAAATTCAACACACACCATGAGTTATTGAGCGGAATTACTTTACCAAGAGTTATTTCATAAATTATTTGATTCCTCCACTCTCTCTCTATCTCTCTCTCTCTCTGAGAGAGAGGATGATTATACTAATATCAGTGTAACTTTTACTAAGTATTACACACTGCTTAATAACTTTATATTAAATGTAAATTTTGTAAATTCAACTGTTAGATTATTATAAAAATATAATAATATATAATAATTATATTACGAATAATAATAATAATATATTTAATTAATCTTTATTTTTATATACTTAATTTTATAATTAACAATCTACTTAATTTTATTTAAAATTATAATTTAAATTATTTATTTTTATAATTTATAATGATAATATAATTTATAAAATTATAAATATTTATTTATTACATACTTATAAATTAAATTTTAACATTTTAAATAAAATATTAAATAATTTAATATATTTATTTATCTTAAATCAAAGATATAAAATTCAAAAAATGTATTTATCCTTGTTTTATTTACTAATTTTCAACCATTAATAAAATACAAACTTAAAATCTTATCAAATTATATCATAATATTTTCACATCAAATTTAAAACCAGATATTAGTTATACAAAAATATTAAGATCATATAGTAAATTGTCAATAAGATTTTAGTTAAATAATTTAAAATAATTATTGTTTCAATTATATTGTTAATTAGCAAATAATTTATTCCAAAGCTAATTATTTTTTTCTAAATTAATTATTAGTAAAATTTAATAACTTTTAATTTAACAATTGGATCGATAAAATTTAACACACACCATGACTTATTGAAATGTATATATTACATTAATTTTGTTTTATAAGAATGAAGTATCAAATCATCTTGGATTATGATAAAATTTTGTACATATGATTTAAGAGTTAAGAATTTTCAATTTAACGATTGGATTTATAAGATTCTCATTTAATATAAAGTTATTGAGCAGTGTAATACTTAGTAAAAGTTATACCGGTATTATTATAACCCTCATCATATATATATATATATATATATAATTTTGTGGACCTTTATTTTTATATGATTGTTAATTTTCGTAAAAAGTTTTTACATTTTTGACAAATATAAATTTGTCGGACATATTGCATCGGTAATATAACTTTTCTTACAAATTTTTTTCCATCAAAAATATAAATTTTTCGATGGATTAATTTGTCATAATTTTAAAAAACAATTTAACATATATTCTTTAATTCTGCATAATTCTTACATATAAAAATTTCATAAATAAAATTTATTATTTTGATAGGGATCAATAATTCCTCATAAATGTTGACAAAAATTCCGTTGCAAAATCCGTTACTGACTTATTTATTATAGTATTATGAGGCATTTTTGTGAGAGAATATTTATAGAGGAACTTAATCTGTCACAAAATCCGTCACTAATTTTATTTTTTTATTCAGTGACGGATTTTGTGACGTATTAAATTTTGTCTCTAAAAAATTCGTCACTAATTTTATTTTTTTATTCAGTGACGGATTTTGTGACGGATTAAATTTTGTCTCTAAAAAATCCGTCACTGAATAAAAAAAATAAAATTAGTAACGGATTTTGTGACGGATTAAATTTTGTCTCTAAAAAATCCGTCACAAAATTCGTCACTAATTTTATTTTTTTATTTAGTGACGGATTTTGTGATGGATTTTTTAGAGACAAAATTTAACCCATCACAAAATCCGTCACTAATTTTATTTTTTTTATTCAGTGACGGATTTTTTAGAGACAAAATTTAATCCGTCACAAAATCCGTCACAAACTTCAATAAATGGTAGTCTGTCAAAAATAAAAATTCCCTCACAAAATTCGTCACTATTAGTGACGATGTTTTTTCCGTCACAAAAATTCGTCACAAATATTAATTTTTCTAGTAGTGGAGTAAGGAATTTGATGCTTTAATCCAACATGGAACATGGGGCTTGGTACCTCAACCTCAAAATGCAAACCTCATAGGTTTTAAATGGGTCTATAAGATTAAGCAGAAAGCTAATGGTGACATTGATAGGTACAAGGCTAGATTAGTAGCCAAGGGATTTCATCAGTGACCAAGGTTGGATTACACTCAAACGTTTAGCCCTATTTTTAAATCAATAACAATTAGAATAGTTCTTTCCTTAACAGAACAACACAACTAGCCACTTCGCCAATTGGATGTGAATAATGCCTTCTTGATGGTTCCTTAAGTGAAAAGGTCTATATGAAACAAGCTCATAGCTTCATTCATTTTGAGAAGCCTCATCATGTTTGTTGTCTTAGAAATTCAATCTATGATCTCAAGCAAGCTCTAAAGGCTTGGTTGCAAACCTTGCGTAAGTTTCTATGCGATTATGGAATTGTTAATTCAAAATTTGACTCTTCTTTATTCATTCTCAGAAGTAGTGACCTTATTCTATACACACTCTTGTATATAGATGATATTATTATTATAGGAAACTCCTCTAGCAAGGTTGTTGAGTGCATTCACTAGTACAAAAGAAGTTTTCCACGTCGGTTAGTTTGAGCTTTTTACGTCGAAAAAATACCGACGTTAATGCGGGAGACGTAAATCTACGTCGACTTTGTAAAATCGACGTAAATTTACGTTAGACAAAACAAGGTCCGACGTAAAAAAGTAGTAAGAAAAAAAAAAACATAACTAGTGCAAGCAGAACGACTCGTTTTCCATTCAAAACGGCCCGTTCTTCATGGAGAACGGGTCGTTCTGCTCAAAGAACGGGCCATTCTGTAAGTAGAACGGACCGTTCTGCTTCATAGAACAACCCAAAAGAAAAGGCCAACAACCCATACAAATAGAACAACCAAAAAATCGAATAGAACAGATAGTCACAATAGTAATGCGAAGCAAAAAGATGTTAACGAAACCCTGATTCATACCTGATGAGCTGCAACATTGTGCAAATGAGTAACAAAGAGTTCACCCCACTCTGCAGACGACAAAAAAATGATTCAGTACAAAGGAGAGGAAAAGGATTTACAGAGGAAAAAAACGAAAAGTGATGAAAAGTGAATGCGCGCGGTGTGCCTCGCACTCTCTTATTCAATTTCGCGAACTTTTTTACGTCACAAAAATTACAAAAATGCCACCGCGTCTTTTTTACGTCAGATTTTAGTGTGTCCGACATTAAAGAGATGACGTAATATACTAATTTTCCACTAGTGATTGAAGCCCTTGCACACACCTTCTCTATCAAAGATTTGGATGACTCACACTATTTTTTTTTTTGTGTTAGGGTAATTCAAACTACCACAGGATTTCTCCTTAGTCAACACAAATATATTGTTGATCTTTTAGAGAGAACCAAAATGATGAAGCCAAGGTTGTCCTCACTCTAATGTCAATCGACACTTTCCTACGCAAGAATGATGGTTCTTTAAGCATTGATTCCAGCTGCTACAGAAGTACAATCGATACCTCTAGTATTTGTCCATGATATGCCTGACATTGCTTTCTCCATGAACATGTTGGCTTAATTCATGAAGCAACCAACTGCCACACACCTAACAACTTTAAAAAGGCTTTTACGTTATCTTAAAGGCACCATCTTTCATGGTATAATGCTTCAAAAAAAACCCAAAATCCTTTTCCCTCATTGCATATAGTGGTGTTGATTAGGCTGAAAATAAGGATGACTTCACCTCTACCTTTGCACATCTTGTATACTGCGACTCCAACTTGATTTCTTGGAAATCCTCCAAGCAATAATCTGTAGCTAGATCTTCAATAGAGGCTGAATATATAGCTCTAGAAAATTTTACAGTAGAACTATCATGAACTCACTCCCTATAAGATGAATTAGATGTCACCACCTCAAAGGCACCATAATTTTTTGTGACAACCTGAGTGCCACGTACCTTACTCATAATCTGGTATTTCATAGTTGTATGAAACATATTTCAATTGACGTTCACTTTGTCAAAGACTTAGTCCAACATGAAAAACTCAAAGTTCATCATGTTTGTACAACTGATCAACTTGTAGACTACCACACTAGACCTCTATCCGGCCCATTATCAATAATTACAAAATAAGATTGGTGTTGCTCACAAAACTCCAATCTTGCGGGGGCGTGTTATACCATTAAACTACACTTCTATACTCAAGGGATTATATTCTTATCTGTTTGTTATTATTTTGAATTGTACTTGCTTTAAATTATAGATAAGTATATCATGTTGTTACTAATTTAAAACAACTCGAGTATTATATCTATAATTTTTTATTTATTTATACATATTCAATTTTCTTTAGAGAGTTTAAGATATGAGAAAAAAAAAACTTATTCACATAACCTTTAATAGGGGCATAAAATGTAAACTAGAATTAATGTTTTATAAAATTGTAAAATACTTTATAAAAAGGACTACTAATTCCTTCTAAATTATACCCTATAATACGGTTTGGAGGAAATATTAATAAAACATATGATTATGCATATCATAAGTGACTGTAAAATGTATTTTATTTTCTATTCATTGTCATTAATTATCACTAAATAGAAAACTCAACAACATAGCCTCCTTAGAATATACGACATGTTTACAAAGCTTTGAAGTTTTGCAGAAATGTGAACTGTGGCCACAAATTGATCATGCTTTGTTGAACTGTGAATCATTTAATGATTTATTTTTTTAAATAAAATGAAATATTATTGAAGATAAATTACAACTTTTCGTCATGACTATATGGAGACTTTAGTGGTGTGATGTGGAATGCAAAGTATGAACAAGCAGATATAGTGATAAATAGAGCAAAGTTTGGTCTTGTAAATTGGTTAAATGATAACAAAATGTTGAATGGTGATGAACATCAAGCAAATCTAGTGGAGGTTATTAAACATTCCTTAAATGTGTGGATTCCTTCTTATTAGACAAATTGAAGTGCGATTGTGATATATATATATATATATATATATATATATATATATATATATATATATATTTTGTGAAAGGCATCACAAGAATTGAAGTTTGTTTAAAGAATGAAAGAGAAGATATTTTGCAAGTAAAAATTATCTTTATCAAGGCCAATATGCTGGTAAAGGAGGGAGAAGCAAGTACTATATTGTATATTGGCTTCACAATCACCAATTTCATAATATAATTATTAATCATATTACAAATTGGTAGTCAATTAGATTCATATTATCGAGGAAGATATTTCTATTGGCTCCACAGTCCCAATTTCATAATGTGATTATTGAAGCAAATTGCAAATTGACAGTGAATCAAATTTATATTAATGAGGAAAATATTTTTTAGTGTAACATGATTCTTAATCAAATTAGTTAAATTATGAAATTCTTTTCCTTCTATTATTATTCAATATTAAAAAAAAAGTAATTTGGTATGTCATTCCTTAATTAAAAATTTTATTTTGTTTGATTCTGAAAATATTTATAATCCTCATTGTATTCATAATATTATTTTAATCACAAGAATATGATTCTGTTGGTGTTAAAAAAAAAACAGCCTCCCTGAAAATCGCATAGTATAATATTAATAAATTAGAAATAAATTACCAAAAAATAAATCGCAATTTCTATATAATAAGGCCATGCTAAGCATAGTTCATAAAAACTTGACAACAATACTGACAAGAAAAGTTGCATACAAAAAAAATTGGACATAAGATGGAAGAGAAGAAAGTTACTATGGCTCTTATTCTCATGCTTGTTCTAGGTTTTGGGATGGTGGTCACAACACTGAGTAAAGGTGAAGCTAATGGTGAGTGCATTGACGAACAACCCTTAGTTATCCACTGTGTGTATTATTTGGCTTCAACAAGCACAAGTAAACCACCTGCACCTGCTTTTTGCTGCGAAGGAGTCGCAGCAATGTTTCACAATGCCAACACCACTCAACGTAAAAGAACAGCTTGTAAGTGTCTGCAAAAGAATGCAGCATTTTTTCATTTTGATCCCGAAAAAGTGAAACGGCTTCCACAAGATTGCAACATTTCCTCTTATTTTCCTATTGACCCTAGAGAGAATTGTGACTCGTAAGTCCCTCCCATCTTTCTCTTTCTCGTACGTTAAACAACTTAAACTTTCGTGTCATAATTTATTTTTAATATTGTTTTGCTTAATTATGTGCAGGATTCCATGATTCTTCAAGAAGATAAATAGGCTTTGACACCATCATGCCATTTGATACTTAATGAGCATAAAATAGAGAGAGATATAGGTATCATTAATTAGTTCTGTGATCTGATCTAAGAAAAAGTTGATTGTGTATGACGTGTAAATGCCAATGTAAGTTCACCTCTTCAAGAAAGATGAATTACATGAAAGGATGAATAAATTTGGATCTAATAAACATGTGGTGAATTCAAAAGAGCCCTTATTTTCCCCAAAAATAACAATATATAATATTATAATTTACCGATACGATACGTATTTGATACGATACGGCGATATGATTATTTTAAAATATATAAAATATACATGTAAGATATGTGTCCATATATATTAATATTCATATAATATAATTAATATGTACATGTAATTTTGATCAAAATTCTTTAATATTAAATATATAATTGATATTTCGCAAATCTAAATTAAAAATATATTTATTGTACATTATTAAAAATAAATAAATTATAAATCATTTTATTATAAATTACGTTTTATTATTTACAAATAAAAATAATATTATCAATTTTATTTCTTTTTTAAAATTATCTATATAGAAGATAATTGTCATTTACAGTTTATAAAAGATCAATATTTCTATGTTTCTACATTAAACATGTTTTATATATCTTATTTAGCTGTAATGGATATTTTATATTTTTTTAAAAATTTGAATACTTATTACTCATAAGTATCGGTGAAGTATATGAGAGTATCGAAATTAAATAAAATTTTTATAATATTTTTAAAGGTTAGGATACTTTACTGTCACGTATCAGTGAAGTGTCCAAAAGTATCATATTGATTATTGAATACATATCGAATATGAATACGTGAAACAAATTGAAGTATTGGTAATTCGTATATACATAGATACAAGGAGTATGAATACCCTTTTACAAACTCTTAAAGATCTTGTATCTTCAAATGCAATGATTATATCCTATTTAACTAAATAATGCTAAATAAAGGATAACCATATTAGAATAGGATTGGTCGCTTCAGGCAAATATTGAAGAGTATGAACACAAATCAAATCGCAGCATATTTCGCTTAAGCCACGTTTTTCTCACTTAAGCCAAATTTTGTAGAAAATGTGTCCATTAGGTGCGGCAAGGTATTGGCTTAAGCAAAATAATTTCGTTTAGGCCAAAACCTTTGTAATGTTGACTTTCTAACACTTTAATCTTTGCAATACTCACAACTAGCCTTATGCATCCATTCCTCACCACACTAATCACTAATAATTGAATTCGTTTTTCATGGAGTAGCTCTCTTCATGACAGAAAACTATGTTCATGAAAACATTCTTCTCAAATAACATTAATTATACCTACAATTTCTATCTAACAACCTAATAATCTTCATGTATTCAAACAAAATTATTATAGAAAAAAAAAGAATTTCCCCGTACGAGAATTAGCACAAAAACTAATTGAGAAAGAAGATCAAATAAATGAACCAAAAAGTATTTAAATAAAATGAAAAGGTTATACAAGTTTTGAAAAATTAATTAAGCAATGCAATAATTTAAATACACAAACAATTTTTAATTTTAATTTTTCCAATTTAGACATTAATTACATCATAATTTATTCATTTTTTTTCTTCAATGGGAGCATAAAGTTTTATGAAGTGGCGAGGGTATGATTTATAATTTTTGATTGATAGAAAATCTAAGTAATAGCATATTCATTACAACAAAATTTAGTATTACCGACAATTATTTAATGGCAATAAATTAATTGTCTCTATTTTATTATTTAATAAAAATATTAATGACTATTATATAATGGTCACTAAAAATGTATTTACATCACTTCAAAATTTACTATTAACGACAATTATTTGTTAGAAAAAACTTAAGTCTCACATCGACTAGAAATAAAATAATTAAAGAGTATATAAGTGAATGATAACTCTCACCTTATAAGTATGTTTTATAAGGTTGAGTTAGATTTATAACTTACTATTCTAAGTTGGTATTTAGGATATAAGATAATTAAAAAAATTAAAGAATATATACTTAGAAGATAACCTTCATCTTCTAAGTCCCGCATCAATTAGAAATAAGGTAATTAAAGTGTGTTTGTACTCATCTTACAAGTCTTACATCGACTAGAAATAAAGAGTATTATAAATCTTTTCTTAAACTCTTAGTGGCAATTTTAAATGCCAGCAACAAATGACTCAAAAAGTTATACACTTTTTCCGACCATTATGAGGGTCTTTACTAGCATGTATAATAATTGCCGGTAAATATTTTAGCGACACTGCATACAATGGCTAATGTGTGAAATTCGGTAAAAGATTTTATAGCAATTTTTATTGCCACTAAAAGTCATATTAAATGCCACTAAAAGTTTATTTTATTGTAGTGATTATAATTAATGATTTTTCTTCTAACAACATCTTTCTTATTTATTTATTTATTTTTTAAATTGATTCCTGATTTCATTTTATTTTAATATATACCTCAAAAATCAGAATTTTGTTATTAGACGATGTAAATTGAAATATACAATTTTTCTTTATGCAAAATTGGAATATACATTAATGCACTTCAATATATTCATTACAGGGAAGTAAGGCTAGTTTTTGTTAAAATAATAATGTGAAGTCCCACATCGGTTAGGAAGGAGAACGAAGCATGCCATATATATGGGTGTGGATACCTTCCTTGTGTGGACGCGTTTTGGGGTGGCATGCGTGTCATTGCCAGAAGCAAAACCTTGAGGGCTGCGGCCAAAGCAGACAATATCCACATGCGGGTTGCTGGGGTGTTACATTTGGTATCTGATACCACTAAATGTGACACCCTTCTACCCCATAATAGATAAGTAACAACAATAAGAATAATTCAATAAATATAACATCAAGAAGGGTCCACATATTTTAATAAAAACTCATAGGTTCACAAGTCTTGAAATAAATAGAAATAATAATAATAATAATAATAAAGTTTTACTCTTAAAAGAAAATTATCAAGGTCTCTAAAGAAAAATGAAAGGGATCCAGAATTTACAAATATAAGGTGAATATAAAACTCCTAAAAATAAGTCTCCTCAAACGACAAATAACAATTCATAACTAAAGCATCATAAATTCATGCCCCAATGTCACATCCTATCAGAGCAGAACCCTTTCCCTTTAGAACTCAACACTATGAGTGCCTTCATCTTCACCTAAAAGAAAACCACATAAAAACAGGACGGTGAGAGATAGATAACATCATATATGAACATAGAGCTACCCAATTCCCACCCCACACCGTGCACCAAAATATCATCATTAACTATAAACAACAAATACATCTCATATAATTACCAAACATCATTTTTTTTCAATCATACAAGCTTTCATACACATGCTCACTATATGCTCATACACATCTCCTCTCCTAAGAGTCTCAACTTGGCACTCCGCACAATGGGCGTACCTCGTCAATTCCCTTAGTTGTTGCCAATGCGGGCATACCGTTCTCACACCCTCCCAGGGCCGGTATGTTGCACGGTTAAACACCCAGCGGCCCGTGCAAAGGCAATCCACCCACCGTTAAACCCTTTGTGGCCAGTGAGCTGCGCAGTTAAACACCCAACGGCCCACGCATGGAATGCCTCCCGTCATGGTCCCCCCTGTCTCAACCCCTCTCTGGGCCCAGGGTCCAATGCAATATAGCCACGTCTGGCTTCTCAAGCACCACATGCAACTCATAAGTCTCATGCAACTCATGCATCCCACGTAACTCATAATTAATGCATCTCCATTATATAACATTATCACATGTCAATAACAATCCATGCAATATCATCCTCACATGCTAGGTACCTATCATTAAGCTATCAACATCATAGACCACAAATTTCACATAATTCTTCACACACATCACAATATCTATGACATTCAGTTAATAATTTAACCATAACTCGAGATATACATATCCTTTCTAAGTGATCCCAACTCCATTAGAATCCTAACATCAATATCTACAACTTTCATGAAGAACACAAATCCTAATAAAGTCGTTTAGGTTACCATTCAGGGCTCACAAAAATTGATGTTGTGGTTCGCACACAGATTGGAAGGCTCAAATTGCAACTCACATAACTTGATCAAATATTAATATTTTTACACGATTCTTGTGTCTAAATGGTAGCCCCAGATGTCTAGTTTCTAAAAAAACAAACGGAACTCGATTTGGATAACTACACAGAAAGATATCGCAAAATTACAAACGTATGTCGGGGTCCCGACGCCCGACGCCCAAAACTGGCGCTGAGCGCCCAAATCTCTGCCTAGACTCCCCTCTGTGAAATTAAACTTGCGTTTTACGAGTTTCAACAAGGTTTTTACCAATTTTCACTACTTCTACACCCCGTTGGTTCAGTTTAACTCCATTTATATTCTTCATACATTCCAAATCAATCCATACACATCTCAAGCCTCAAAAATTGGTTTCTATTGGTTTTACAAAAAAAAATCTAAACTCTTCTTAACACATAAAATTCAAGTCATCAAATTTAAGGATAAAGAATTAACAAGAAAGCCCCAATGGAATTCAAAGACAATTCAAGAAATAAGTTCTTCTAAATGAATTAAGAATTTAGAACATCGATTGCACAGATAATCGTTCAGAATTTTAAATAGAGTTCCTAGAGGGACTTAGGGATTGCCCTCACTACCCGAACACCCCTATATTCACATATGAAGAAACCCATCTCCCCCGTACCTGGATGAGCAGAAGATGAATGGTCTTGGTGTGATCTAAGATCGTTCCTGAGTACTCTTCCTTAGAGCTCTTTGTTTCTCCTCTTTTTTTCCTAACCCTTCAGAACGCAAATGAGGCAGATAGGGTTAACACCACCTGACTCCTTTCTTAAAATTAATCCATTGGACTGGGTCAACCCAACCCATTTTCCTTCTCTTCTAACCCACTTCTAATTTTCCTCAAAATAATTAAATAAAATAAGTACATGTATATTATAAAATATTTTTTCTCTATAATAATAATATATTTCTGACCCTAAATATAATAATATAATTTCAATAACAAAATATCATATAAAATCAACCTTCTCTTAAAACATATAAATATTTATTTAAAAATGCTAATAAAAATACTTATTTAATACGTACAAAATAATTGTCCAAAATAATAATTATTTAAAACGTACAAAATAATATTCCTCTATAATTATTAAAATAATTATGACCAAATACCATCTAATAATAATAATAATAACCTTTTTGAAAATTGGGGTGTTACAAATAATATTTCACATGCAAAAACCACACATTGAGAGCACAAATTAACTCTTAATTGTCTACATGAATCATGTTCATAGAAAAAAAAAACCATTTTTTTTTCAAATTCAACATTTACATGAAATGCAATGTAGGATCTGAAAGCAAAATAGAATATTCCAATGGCAAGATTCGAAAAGGAATAAAAAATGAAAAATAAAAAAAGAAAGAGGGCATAATCAAAAAATGAAAATAAAAATGAAAATGAAAGAGAACATAATCAAAAACATTAAAATCATTTTATGAAAAAAAAATTATTGCATTTCTTGGTTTATCTATAAAAGTATAAACCTTAAACGAATATTAAAAAGAAATAAAGATAGTACCATTTACATAAATAAATAGATATAATAAAAGGTGTAAAACAGAAGTATATTAAAAAACATAGCCATTGTTAGTAATAAATGTATTTTATTAAAAAAATATTCAAATTTTATTTGATATTTATTCACTAGTGGAAAATTAGTATATTACGTCACCCTTTTAACGTCGGAAACACAAAAATTCGATGTAAAAAAATGTGGTGACATTTTTGTAATTTTCGCGAACTTTTTTACGTCAGACCTAGTATGGTTTGACGTAAAATGTCAAATCTACGTAGGATGTATGTTGTGTCCGACGTAGATTTGACATTTTACGTCGGACCCTACTAGGTGCGACGTAAAAAAAGGACGCGAAATTAAATAAGAGAGCGCGAGGCATACCGCGCGCATTCACTCTTCATCACTTTTCGTTTTTTTTCTCTGTAAACCCTCTCCCTCTCCTTTATTACTGAATCATTTTTTTTGTCTTCTGCAGAGTAGGGTGAACTCTTTGTTACTCATTTGCACACTATTGGCCCAATTTTCAATGGGCCGTAGGCCCAATTCGTTGCCCAGAACGGGCCGTTTCAAAAGTGAAACGGGCCGTTCTGGAATAAGTTAAAGGCCCAAAATTTGAGAATCAGAACGGGCCGTTCTGGAGGGAGAACAGGCCGTTTTGGTTTGGAGAACGGGCCGTTCCAGAGGGAGAACGTGCCGTTCTGGTTTGGAGAACGGGTCGTTCTGGAGGGAGAACGGGCCGTTCTGCTGGGATTGGGAACGGGCCGTTCTGGTTTTGGAACGGGTCGTTCCAGTTCAAAAATTTGCGTAGGTTTGAAGGGCCCAGAACGGGCCGTTCCAATTTTGGAACGGGCCGTAGTGGTAGGTGGGCGAAAAATCCTATAAATAGGTCTCAAATCCTCTCATTTCTACACACCTCTCATTCTCACTCTCTCTTCTCTTCTGTTCTCTCTTTCGTTCCTCTTCTTCTCTCTGAAGACCAAGGGGAACTCAGAGGATTTGGTTCTGCTCCAGTCTTAGTTTCGATCCTTATTTAAGGAAAAAAAGGAGGTTCTGCCCGAGTTCCTATTTATCCAGGTACGGGGGAAAAGGAGATTATTTATATGTAGAGTTACATGAGGGAATTGGGTAGAGGAAGAACCCTTAGAGTTATGAATAATTTTATAATTATTTATGTTTGGAGAATTAATTATCTTATGTGATTCTATATATATTTAGGATTACGAATATATGTTTAACTTGTAAAAATGATGCTCTGGGAGAGAGAACGAAATTATAGAAAAGTGCCTGTAAGTTAGGTTGTGAAAAATTGGATGATTTCTGTTTGAGAAATTGAGGATCCCATTAGATTCTGTATGTGTTGAGGATTATAGATATGCTAATAATTTGTAAAAATGATGATCTGAGAGGGAGAACGAAATTGTAGAAAAGTGCATGTGAGTTAGGTTTTGGAACAATTGGGGATTTTACTGTTTACGTTAAAATTATATTAAATTGATACTTCTGCTGTTTGTTATATTAGTTTATGAATGTTATTGTTATATTGTTTGATGATCTAGATGATGAATTACTTGAGGGGTATGTGAATCACCATTTTGTGTGAATTGTGTGTGTATTGTGGAATTGAGATGTGGATGTGGATGTGGATGTGGATGTGGATGTGGATGTGGATGTGGATGTGGATGTGGATGTGGATGTGAATGTGAATGAGATGTGATTGTGGTTCTTCACACCTATGACCAGGGGTGAGCACGGCCCGAGATTGTTACATGAGTATCGTGACCTTGGTTAACATGTCAGGGGTGAGCACGACCCTAGGTTAGGGATAACGTGACCTTGGCATAGTGTTATATCAGGGGTGAGCACGGCTCTGGATTGTTACATGAGTATCGTGACCTTGGTTAACATGTCAGGGGTGAGCACGACCCTGGAATAGGGATAACGTGACCTTGGCACAGTGTTATATCAGGGGTGAGCACGGCTCTGGATTGTTACGTGGGTATCGTGACCTTGGTTAACATGTCAAGGGTGAGCACGGCCCTGGGATAGGGATAACGTGACCTTGGCACAGTGTTATATCAGGGGTGAGCACGGCCTGAGATTGTTAAATGGGTAGCGTGACCTTGGCATAGTGTGAAGTGCAAGATTTGTGATGATTGGTGTGATTGAGATTTATGACGTGATGACGATGTATGATTGATTGAAATACGATATGTTGAAATATTTATGAATATTAAGTTATAATGAGATAATATGTTGTGTTTTCTTATGTGCTATATATATATAGATGTTTTCTTTTCTCACCGTGCGATTTGTGGATATTTTAGGTGAGGAAGATCCGGCTACGAGTGACATCTAGAATGCTAACGGTTGAGTTGTGGTTATGCTCTGATATTGTGACATCGGGGCAGAGGATTTTCTTTAGGACATAGATTGTTATATGAAATTAGAATTGTAAATATTATTTTTGAAAATCATTTGTAAACTCTCACGTTTCATTTTTATCGTTGTGGTTATTGAAGAACAATTTTGAAGATTCTCATGTGAACCCTTTTACCGAAATTAAAAATTGTTTTTGTTAAGTTTTCATTATTACAATATATGTGTTGGGGTAGTAAGGGTGTCACAATTGCAGCTCATCAGGTATGAATCAGGGTTTCATTAACACCTTTTTGCTTCGCATTGCTATTGTGGCTATCTGTTCTATTCGATTTTTTGATTGTTCTATTTGTATGGGTTGTTGGCCTTATCTTTTGGGTTGTTCTGCTTGCAGAACGGCCCGTTCTTCATGGAGAACGGGCCGTTTTGAATGGAGAACGGGCCGTTCTGCTTGCACTTGTTATTTTTATTTATTTATTTATTTATTTACTACTTTTTTACGTTGGATATTACCAATGTCCGACGTAAATTTACGTCGGTTTTTCAATGCCGACGTAGATTTACGTCTCCCGATTTAACGCCGATATTTTTTCTGACGTAAAAAACTCAAAATAACCGACGTGGAATACCTCTTTTGTACTAGTGACTACAGTAAAAGATAAAATGTTTTAGAAAATAACTGTAAACTTTGATCAATATTTTTGTATTATATTTGTTAAAAATTGAAATTTGAAAAATTATATTAAAATAGATTATAAATATAAAATTTTATCATTAATTTGTTACAATTTTTTTTGTTTTTTTATTTATCTAGCTGCAGCTTTGCAATTAAGTAAATTGTGGGTAACATATCACTGTACAAGCATATAGGTACAAGAAACCAACATTAAGGTAGTCTAAGCGAAAAAAAATTTCGATTTATTTAAGTAAAGTCTGAAGCTTCCCTCGTATGTACAGAAAAATTATAGTCAGAAGCACTAAAGGTTAGAGTAGGTGGATAATTTAAGTTAATAAAAAAATTATTCTAAATAAATAGAGTTAATCACTTATACATTGTTAGTGTAAAGATTTTTTTACACTAACAACTAATTAGATCTTTTAATTGTGTCATGTTATTATAAACATATTTACTTTTAACAATGACATGACACAATTAAAAGATTTAATTAGTTGCTAATGTAAAAAAACTTTACACTAACAGTATATATGTGATTATTTCAGATAAATATAAGCAGATAAGATAATAATAATTAAAGTTATTATCCATGCAAATATGAAATAAGATATGAGTATATTTTTTGTGCGGTATACGGTGTCAATCTAGACCCTATCCATTATATCTCTACTTATTTGTATGAAATTATGTTATTAAATATAACAATTATTTTAATTATTTAATTATATGGATATTTCTGAAATAATTTTTTTTTATCTCATTACAAGAAATTTATTAATTGAACTATTAAACTAGACCTAGTGGTAGAAAAAGGATAATACACAATGTTTGAACTCCGAATCTTAATATTATTATGAGTATTTAGGACAGTTTGATTCGAATTTGACATAAATTAGAGTATGAAAGAATCAATTTTAATTGATTTGATTTATATAAAATAAAAATTTGATATCTAAACTAAACCTAACCTATTAATAATATGATGATTTGGTTCAAATTACTTGATTTTCTTGAAAAAACAATGAATATTTATTTTTTAAAACATAAAAATATATTATTTAATGTAATATTCTGAACTTTTAATATAATATTATAATATTCTTATTTTATTCTAATAGTTTAAAATTTTAATTATCATATTTTAAAATAAATAAAAAAACCGTGAGAAAACCTTTTCCTACTTTGATCTTTAATCGACTTTATCTTTTAGTTAAGATAAGATAAATTTTTATATTATTATATTTGGTTATTTTATATTATATTTATGTATTTTTATTTAGTAATGTACCTTTAACTTTATTTATTTATTTATTTAATATATAATACTTTTTACTTTAAATAATTAATGAGATGTTCTTAATTGAGGTGATTTAATTATTTTATGTTATTTATAATTTTTATTTACTAGATTAATATTTTTTAATACATTTTATTTTATAAATTATGTTATATTAATTTTTAAATAATTAAAATATTTTAATTGATTTAGCTTAATTATTTTATATTGATTTTAACTATAATCTCATCTTAATATTATATCATCATTCATTATAAAGTTAAAAGTTAGTCTATAGACATAAGAAGAAAAGTTTGAATTAATTTGTAGTTGGAGGTTTGATTTTAGATATTTAAATGAGTGAAGAATTTAAAGTGAAATATTCTTTTGTCATTTGATATGATGATAATAAAATTCATTTATCTTGACTAGTTACTATAAAAATAATTCAAATTTTATTATAATAAGAAAAATCTAATATATATATATATATATATATATATATATTTAATATTAGTTTCAAATAATTATGTGTGTGACACCTTCTACCCCAACATATATATAAAAAAAAAATATAAAACATATTCTTGGGTTAAATAAAATCTTTAGAATAAAACCATAATTTCATTAATATAAGAGTAGAGAATTCACATTCGTAAACTAAAATCATGGTCAAATGTAGAATTTATAGCAAAAAGAAACATGAGTCATTCTAAAACAAATATAATAAAATCTTAAACTAAGCCTAGCTATGCTCCGATGTCACATATCCTATCAGAGCATGTCCAACTGAAGTCTAAGCCTCATCACCAATATCCTCATGTTGATGATCACCTGCAACACAATTTAAAACACATACAAAAAACAACAAGGGAGTGAGAAACATCTCACTCGGTTCCAGATGTAGAAATTACAGTTAGGTAACACACACACAAATCATATAAGCCAGTCATAACTACTCATTAATCAGATGCAAATTCAATTTTTACATGTAATACATACACAGTCATTCATCATGCAAGGATGTCATGGATTCGACTCATAGATGTATGCATGTGGCGCCAATCACATGTCTCATAATCACATTTCTCATCATATCATCATGTTACGTCGTGGGTGACCCAAGGTACACCTCGTTAGCTTGTTACGTCGTGGGTGACCCAAGGTACACCTTGTTAGCATGTTACGCCGTGAGTGACCCAAGGTACACCCTGTTAGCATGTTACGTCGTGGGTGACTCAAGGTACACCTTGTTAGCATGTTACATCGGGAGTGACCCTAAGCTACACCTTGTTAGCTTATTACATCATCAGTGACCCTAAGGTACACCTTGTTTGTGACACCCTTACTACCCCAATACATATATCGAAATATAATAAATAAAAAAAATTAAGGAAAATAAACTTTTTAAGTTGGTAAAAGGGTTCACATAATACTTCATAACTGTTCTGACTGAAAAATAAAACTTGAAAGATAAAATTCAAGAGTTTACACATTTTTCAAAGAAAATAACATTTATTACAATACCAAATATTCTATCCTAGAGATCCTCTTGCCCCGATGTCACACTATCAGAGCATTTCCCAAATTAACGGATGGCATTCTATATACCACTTGCAGTTGGATCCTCTCCACCTAAAATATCAACAATTTATACGGTGAGAAAAGAAAAATTATCTATATGCAAAATACATTCAATCATATCACAGTATAATTTCATCATAACTCATTATATAGTGTATATATATATATATCAATTACTCATCATATTCACATACAACATTCATGTCAATCCAACAATTAACACTATGCCAAGGCCTCGCCACATCTGACACAAGTGATACAGGTTAATTGCCTCACTCAACCCACACCAGACCAGGGGTCACGCCCTCCCTGTAGCATCACTTACCCAGGGGCCGTGCCGTCCCTCGCCATTTTGGTGTGAGGAAACACAATCACATTACAATCAATACAATCTCTTGCAATTAACCCTATGCCAGGGCTGCCATAAGCGACATAAGTGGTGGTGTTAACTGTCCTACTCATCCCACATCATACTAGGGTCACGCCTTCCCTATAGCACCACTTACCCAGGGGTCGTGCCATCCTAGTCATCAATGTGAGACATCACAATCATAATCATACAATATCTCAACTCATAATTCAAATTCACATCAATATCATCCATCAAATAACATAACAATAACTAATATAATAATCAATAGAATGATTAGTATAAACTATAAACAGCGTATCAGGGGTTATACTACTCCTACCATGCTCATCCTTATTTCATATGAAAGATAAGAAAATTTCCTACAACTCTCATGAAGACATCAAGTCCTAATTCCATCATCTACTTTGTGAAAAATGATAAAAACCGCAACAGCTATAGATAAAGCTGACAGCTTGACCCCTCTTCACTAAAACATCCATATCTGGAGTTCTAGACCTCCTTTTTGGGTGATTCCAACGCCATTGGAAAGCTAAAATCCAAGGCTACAACTTTCATTAAGACCTCAAAATCAAAATATTCACGCTCAGCGCCCAGACTTGCACTCAGCGCGCCCAGCGCATTCTGCAACCAGCAACCCATGAAAACCTTGAAAATTCCTTCCAATCATGAATCCAATCCAAATTACACGAATTTGAACCATTAAAAAAAAACATAAACAATATCAAAAAACATCATTTTAAGCAATAAATTTAAGTTTTAACCATTAATCCATGGAAATCATGAAGAAATCATGAAAACCCTAACCAAAACCTTTTCCCTTCAATCCAACCTCAATCATACATAGAACATGGAATTAATGTGATAATTCAAACTCATACATACCAGATTAAGTCTTATAAGTACTACCCTTACAATATAGTGAAAAACTAGGAATACATATATATATAGATAATAATAAAGAAAATATAAATTAACTCCAGTAAAGGTGGCAGTGCCTCCTAGTTAGGAATCCATTTATATTTTCCAAATCATAAAAATATAACAAAGATGTAAATTTTAGTCTTTTATCAAGAACATTTAAATTACAAAATAATAGGAGGCTCAACCTTCCATTCAGATAAATTCCAAATTATAAATTAATAGGAGGCTCGGCCTTCCATTCAGATAAATTAAACGTGATTTTAAGAAATTATTCCTCTACCCAATTCCCTCATGTACTCTACATATAAATAATCCCCTTTTCCCCCGTACCTGGATGAATAGGAACTTGGGCAGAACCTCCTCCTCTTTTTCTTAAATCGGGACCGGAATTAGAGCAGAACCTCCTCTCTTATTCTCTCTTTTTATTTCTCTAGAATTTCTTCTCTCTAAAATTATGAATTTCCAAAAACCTTAAACTCCTATTTATAGAATTTATGAAGTTACTATGCATAGATTAAAATAATATTATTTCATTATTATATATTAAAAGTTACTTTTTATTAAAATATTCAAATAAATAGAATTGGAATTCAATTGAATTCCGCAGCCTCTGCATTCCACCGCAGCCATTTCCTATTCAAATTCTAATAATTGAAAAAAAAATACTATTTAGAAATACGTATACATGAATAGTAAAATACGTATACATAAATAGTAAAATACGTATATATGAATAGTAAAATACGTAAAAATATGATAAACCTTCTAATAATCCCAATACATAAAAATAAAATTTTGGGATGTTACATTACTCCCCTCCTTTTAGAAATTTCGTCCTCGAAATTACCTGAATTAAACAAAAATGGATATGAAGTTCTCATCTTCTCCTCTAGTTCCCAAGTAGCACTTTCTGGTATAGCTCCTCCCCAAATAACTTTTACCAAAGGAATTTCTTTACCCCTAAGTTGCTTTACCATTCGATCCTCGACCCTCACCGGGGTAGCTTCCATCGTCAAGTTCTCCTTAACCTCAATATGATCCGACTCAATCACATGCAAAGGATCATGAATGTATTTTCGAAGTTGAGAAATGTGAAAAACATCATGAAGATTTGATAGATTAGGAGGCAAAGCAATTTGGTAGGCAACATTACCGACTCTTTTAAGGATTTGAAAAGGACCAATAAATCGAGGAGTAAGTTTTCTGGATTTCAATGCCCTGCCAACCCCAGTCCACGGAGTGACTTTCAAGAATACATGGTCACCTTCTTGAAATTCTAAATCCTTTCTTCTTCTGTCAGCATAACTTTTCTGTCTACTCTGAGCTGTCCTCATCCTATCCTGTATCAATTTAACTTTTTCAGTAGTTTGTTGCACAATCTCAGGTCCTAAGATGACATTGTCTCCAGGCTCACTCCAACACAAAGGAGTTCTACACCTCCTACCATACAAGGCTTCATAGGGTGCCATACCTATGCTAGAGTGGTAACTATTATTATAGGTAAACTCTATCAAAGGTAAAAGACTATCCCAACTACCCCCTTGATCCAACACACAAGCTCTAAGCAAGTCCTCCAAAGACTGAATAGTCCTCTCAGTTTGACCATCAGTTTGAGGGTGGTAAGCTGAACTAAGTCTCAGTTGGGTTCCCAAAGCTTGTTGTAGGCTCTCCCAAAATCTAGAGGTGAATCTAGGGTCTCTGTCTGAAATTATGCTAGATGGTATCCCATGTAATCTCACGATTTCATCAATATACAGTCTAGCCAATCTCTCCAGAGAAAACCTAATGTTAATAGGTAGGAAATGTGCACTCTTGGTCAACCTATCAACTATAACCCAAATGGAATCATGCCCTTTCCTAGTTTTAGGCAAAGCAACTATGAAGTCCATAGAGATGCTATCCCACTTCCACTCGGGTATACTCAAAGGCTGAAGTAATCCTGAAGGTTTTTGATGCTCTATCTTAGCCTTCTGACATACTAAACAGGCACTCACAAATTCAGCTATATCTTTCTTCATCCTAGGCCACCAGAATATCTTCCTGAGATCTTGATACATCTTCGTTGCTCCTGGATGAAAACTAAGCTTGCTCTTATGACCTTCCTCTAATATCAATCGTTTAAGTGTAGGGTCACTAGGCACACATACTCGGTCTTTAAATCTTACCACTCCATCTGCACCCAAGGTAAATTCTCCTCCAATCCCTTGTCCTATAGCCTTACGTCTAGCCTCTAGAAATGAATCCACTAACTGAGCTTCTCCAATTTCCCTCAACAACTCACTAGTCACCCGAGTCATACCTAATCTCACACTATTATGAGTCACTTCACAAGTCAAACTTAAGTCTCTAAATTGGGTCAAAAGATCCATCTCCCTAATCATAAGAGAAGACAAATGCAAAGATTTCCTACTCAAAGCATCAGCTACCACATTAGCTTTTCCTGGATGATAATTAAGATCAAAATCATAGTCCTTAAGAAATTCCAACCATCTCCTTTGCCTCATATTTAAATCTTTTTGGTCAAATAAATACTTAAGACTCTTATGATCACTAAACACCTCAAATTTTGAACCATACAAATAATGTCTCCAAATCTTAAGTGTGAACACTACTGCTGCTAATTCAAGATCATGGGTGGGGTAATTCCTCTCATGTATTTTTAATTGCCTAGATGCATAAGATACGACCTTTCCTTCTTGCATTAACACTCCACCCAAACCCATCTTAGAAGCGTCACAATAAATCACAAAAGTCTTGCTAAGATCAGGCAATACTAAAACAGGTGCACTAGTCAATTTTTCCTTAAGGGCTCGGAAACTATCCTCACATTTACTATCCCATACAAACATAACTCCTTTCCTAGTCAAGCTTGTCAAGGGTAATGCTAACTTAGAGAATCCTTCTATGAATCTTCTATAGTATCCAGCCAATCCAAGGAAACTCCTAATCTCACTAACTGACTTAGGTGCCTCCCAATTCAGCACAGCCTCAACTTTAGATGGATCCACTGTTATACCTCTACTCGAAATTACATGCCCTAAGAAACTCACCTCCTCTAGCCAAAAATCACACTTGGACAACTTAGCATAAAGTTGTTTCTCCCTGAGTGTTTGTAGTACTACCCTTAAGTGTTCCTCATGCTCCTCTTTAGTCTTGGAATAAACTAGTATGTCATCTATAAAGACAACTACAAATTTATCCAAGTATGGATGAAGAATCCGGTTCATGTAGTCCATAAAAATTGCAGGAGCATTTGTCACACCAAAAGGCATTACTAGATACTCATAGTGTCCATAGCGAGTTCTAAAGGCTGTCTTAGGTACATCTTCACTCTTAACTCTAATCTGATGGTACCCTGATCTAAGATCGATCTTACTAAACACACAAGCACCTACCAACTGATCCATAAGATCATCTATCCTAGGCAACGGATATTTGTTCTTAATGGTCACCTTGTTCAACTGGCGATAATCTACACACAACCGCATACTACCATCCTTCTTTTTGACTAAGAGTACGGGTGCTCCCCAAGGTGATACACTAGGTCTCACAAACCCCTTCTCCAACAATTCTTCTATTTGCTTTTTCAGTTCCACTAACTCTATGGGTGACATCCTATAAGGTGCAATAGAAATAGGTCCTGCTCCTGGAACTAAATCTATGGAAAATTCTACTTCTCTTCTAGGTGGTAAGCTAGACACCTCAGAGAAGACATCCGAAAAGTCACATACAACAGGCAGTTCATTTACTGAAACATTTTTCTCAGAATTTAAAGAAGCTAACAACATGTACACTTGGGCATCCACTTGCATAGACACCTTAACTTGGTTGGCAGTCAAATAATCCTTACTCACTCTTTCAACAGGTTCACCAAAAACAATAGATTTACAAGCACAGTTCAAAAGGACATGATTGAAAGATAACCAGTCCATACCCAGAATTACATCTAGTTGTCTTAGAGGTAAACAAATTAAGTCAACCACGAAATCTCTACCTTCAATAGTTAGAGGACACTTTGGACAGACATCAGAAGTAATTACAGAACCATTAGTGGGTGTTTCGACAATTAACTCAAAAGACAAGGAAGAGACATGTAATTTTAACTTAGACACACATGCATGTGATATGAAAGAGTGAGTCGCACCAGAATCATATAAAACGGTTAAAGGAGTTCCGTTAATGAAACACATACCCTGAATTAAGTCTTCGGATTGAGTAGCTTCAGCACCACTCAAAGTGAATACTCTTCCTGTGGTTCGAGGTTTGCTAGCGTTTCCTCCAGTCTCTATTGTTTCTTTCCTATTCTGGGGACATTCACTAGCCTTGTGTCCTTCTGCTTTGCATTTGAAACATGTCATTACCTTTTGCATCCGACACTCAGCTGCTCTATGACCTGGCTTTCCACATTTGAAACAGTTGTTGTGTGGAACAAAACTCACACTTCCTCTTCCAGACGTTTGGCTAACCATTGGAACTTGGCTTCTTTGTTGGATAGAACCCTGATTATTCACCTTAGAACTTGAGTCCCCTGTAAACTTGGTATAAGGTTTACCCTTGGATGAACCAAACTTATTATTTCTCATTGGTCCTCCACTTTTATAATGAGTTACCCTAGCTCGGTTGTCCTCATCATAAACTCTGCACTTGTTCACCAATTCATGGTAGTGTGTGATCCCTTGATAATTGAATACTTGTTTGATTTCAGGGCGCAGACCGCTCACAAACTTCACACATTTGTCCTCCTCATTGTCTACGCCATCATACATAGGACAAAATCTAACCAAGTCTTCAAATTTAGTCACATATTCAGCCACTGAATTCTCTCCTTGTTTTAATTCAAGGAATTCTACTTGTTTCTTATGTCTCACGTCTCGGGGAAAATATTTCTCCAAGAACAGTCGTTTGAAATTTTCCCAGTTTACTTGAGTTCCCGCAGCCATCATTCTTTGTAAAGCACCTTGCCACCAAATACCAGCCTCCCCAGAAAGCATAAAGACAGCTAAAGTCACTTTCTGTATCATAGGACATCCCATAGCTTGGAATATCTTTTCGACTTCAAATATCCAGTCAGCAGCTCCATCAGGATTATAGCCTCCACGGAAACTTGGTGGATTATTTCGCTGAAATTTCTCTAGCCAATCAATGTCTGGTCGTTGGTTCAAATTACCAAGAGCCTGAGCCATTGCTTGCAAAGCATCGGCTATTGCACGATCGTTTCTACCTCCTGCCATTGTTTTCTGTGTTTCCCCAAAAAGTTAACAATCATACTCTAAAACAACAAACTCAATCAATCGTCATATTATCAATAAGTTCAACAATTAATTTTTCCACATCATCCATCTACCAAACAAGCACAATAGACTCATAACTCACGGCCGATTGAATCGACCTGCTCTGATACCACTAAATGTGACACCCTTACTACCCCAATACATATATCGAAATATAATAAATAAAAAAAATTAAGGAAAATAAACTTTTTAAGTTGGTAAAAGGGTTCACATAATACTTCATAACTGTTCTGACTGAAAAATAAAACTTGAAAGATAAAATTCAAGAGTTTACACATTTTTCAAAGAAAATAACATTTATTACAATACCAAATATTCTATCCTAGAGATCCTCTTGCCCCGATGTCACACTATCAGAGCATTTCCCAAATTAACGGATGGCATTCTATATACCACTTGCAGTTGGATCCTCTCCACCTAAAATATCAACAATTTATACGGTGAGAAAAGAAAAATTATCTATATGCAAAATACATTCAATCATATCACAGTATAATTTCATCATAACTCATTATATAGTGTATATATATATATATCAATTACTCATCATATTCACATACAACATTCATGTCAATCCAACAATTAACACTATGCCAAGGCCTCGCCACATCTGACACAAGTGATACAGGTTAATTGCCTCACTCAACCCACACCAGACCAGGGGTCACGCCCTCCCTGTAGCATCACTTACCCAGGGGCCGTGCCGTCCCTCGCCATTTTGGTGTGAGGAAACACAATCACATTACAATCAATACAATCTCTTGCAATTAACCCTATGCCAGGGCTGCCATAAGCGACATAAGTGGTGGTGTTAACTGTCCTACTCATCCCACATCATACTAGGGTCACGCCTTCCCTATAGCACCACTTACCCAGGGGTCGTGCCATCCTAGTCATCAATGTGAGACATCACAATCATAATCATACAATATCTCAACTCATAATTCAAATTCACATCAATATCATCCATCAAATAACATAACAATAACTAATATAATAATCAATAGAATGATTAGTATAAACTATAAACAGCGTATCAGGGGTTATACTACTCCTACCATGCTCATCCTTATTTCATATGAAAGATAAGAAAATTTCCTACAACTCTCATGAAGACATCAAGTCCTAATTCCATCATCTACTTTGTGAAAAATGATAAAAACCGCAACAGCTATAGATAAAGCTGACAGCTTGACCCCTCTTCACTAAAACATCCATATCTGGAGTTCTAGACCTCCTTTTTGGGTGATTCCAACGCCATTGGAAAGCTAAAATCCAAGGCTACAACTTTCATTAAGACCTCAAAATCAAAATATTCACGCTCAGCGCCCAGACTTGCACTCAGCGCGCCCAGCGCATTCTGCAACCAGCAACCCATGAAAACCTTGAAAATTCCTTCCAATCATGAATCCAATCCAAATTACACGAATTTGAACCATTAAAAAAAAACATAAACAATATCAAAAAACATCATTTTAAGCAATAAATTTAAGTTTTAACCATTAATCCATGGAAATCATGAAGAAATCATGAAAACCCTAACCAAAACCTTTTCCCTTCAATCCAACCTCAATCATACATAGAACATGGAATTAATGTGATAATTCAAACTCACACATACCAGATTAAGTCTTATAAGTACTACCCTTACAATATAGTGAAAAACTAGGAATACATATATATATAGATAATAATAAAGAAAATATAAATTAACTCCAGTAAAGGTGGCAGTGCCTCCTAGTTAGGAATCCATTTATATTTTCCAAATCATAAAAATATAACAAAGATGTAAATTTTAGTCTTTTATCAAGAACATTTAAATTACAAAATAATAGGAGGCTCAACCTTCCATTCAGATAAATTCCAAATTATAAATTAATAGGAGGCTCGGCCTTCCATTCAGATAAATTAAACGTGATTTTAAGAAATTATTCCTCTACCCAATTCCCTCATGTACTCTACATATAAATAATCCCCTTTTCCCCCGTACCTGGATGAATAGGAACTTGGGCAGAACCTCCTCCTCTTTTTCTTAAATCGGGACCGGAATTAGAGCAGAACCTCCTCTCTTATTCTCTCTTTTTATTTCTCTAGAATTTCTTCTCTCTAAAATTATGAATTTCCAAAAACCTTAAACTCCTATTTATAGAATTTATGAAGTTACTATGCATAGATTAAAATAATATTATTTCATTATTATATATTAAAAGTTACTTTTTATTAAAATATTCAAATAAATAGAATTGGAATTCAATTGAATTCCGCAGCCTCTGCATTCCACCGCAGCCATTTCCTATTCAAATTCTAATAATTGAAAAAAAAATACTATTTAGAAATACGTATACATGAATAGTAAAATACGTATACATAAATAGTAAAATACGTATATATGAATAGTAAAATACGTAAAAATATGATAAACCTTCTAATAATCCCAATACATAAAAATAAAATTTTGGGATGTTACATTGTTAGTTCATATATGCACATGATGCATAATGTCACACGTTCACAAACTCATAGACTCATCACTTCACTTGTCATGGAATTTCATGTCTTATCACATTTCACATTCTCATTCACATCATGTCTCATGTCATTTATTCATATTTCACATGGTCATACTCATAATTGTTCCTTCGCACAGGAACCCACATAACACTCTAATTTATATCAAAACATATCTAATTTTGAAATCAAATACATATTTACACTCTACATCACACAAGGAACGCAATAGAGCATTTATAAAGAAAAACAAAAAAAAATCATATTTCTCATAAGGTTTTCTCAGGAACCCACGGAGCACTATAATTCATATCAAAACATATTTATTTTCAAAATTAATTATATATTCACACATTACATAATTCAACATGGAATACAACATGGAATACATCAGGCAAGGGATTGGGGGTCAATCTAGCTACCCACCAATTATTCCCACACCCCGAGCGAGGTTTCTCACTCCCCTTTACCCGGATAAGCAGAAGATGACTCTAAAACTGGATCTTGCTGATCTCTTCCTCTGGGCTCCCCTTGCTCTTCAGAGAGTGTAGAAGAAAAAGAAGTCAAAAATGAAAAGTGTGCTTCTGGGAGTGCCAGAATGTGCTATTTATAAACTTTAGAAATGACCATAACGACCTGTTTCAAATCCGAAATGGCCCATTCTAGACTCATTCACCATATTCAAAATTAACATCCAGAATGGCCCGTTATGGGATTGCATTCTTAACCACAACAACCATATTTGGAACTACTACTAGAATTTCTTTTATTACATGCGACTTTTCCTGCGAATTTTTCACAAAAATTCGCAGGAAACGTTGTTCTTGCAAATTTTTCTGCAAAATTTTATCTGTAAGTAATACCTTCATGGATAATATATTTTTGCGAATTTTAAAATTCGTAAGAAATTTTCCTGCAAAATTTCTTGCGAAAAATTTTCGCAAGAAATTTTGCAGGAATATTTTTTACGAAAAAAAATTAAAAAAATTACTATAAATTCTATTAATAATTTTTCAACTTTCAAATGCTCACAATGAATTCATCTAAAGCATTTGTTTCCATGCCTCCAACATGTGATACATAATCTTTTAAATTCTAAGATTGTAGATTATAAACCTAACACTCAACCATACAAATCAACTTGTAAGGTAAGTGTTGCCCCAACTTATATTCTCTTTAATTGTTTTATTTTCAATCGATGTGAGACTTAAAGTTTTTTTAAAATATTAAACTTATAAATTTAAATATTTTTTTTTTAATTTTGCTTGTGGATTAAAATTTGCAGGAAAATCCGCAGGAAAAGTTACCTGCAAAATTTTTCTACCATTTAGTAAACATTACTTGCGAATTTATTTTTGCAAAAAAATCTGCAAGAAACAAAATAAAATTCTCACAATATTTTCTGCAAATTTATACCATGGAAAAAAATTTCTCTGATTATTAAAATTGTAGCAAAATTTGTAAAAAATATCTGAAAATTGTTTTTTGCAAATAAATTCGCAAAAAATTTTTGCGAATATTTTTTTTTGCAGAAAAATTCGCAAAAAATTTCTGCAAATATTTTTTTTGTAAGAAAATTCGCAAAAAATTTCTGCGAATATTTTTTTGTAGGAAAATTCGCAAGAAAATGACACTTTTCTAGTAGTGAACAACCCGTTCCCAACTTTGGAACGGCCCGTTCCCAACTAAGGTTATAGGGCATTTTAGTAGTTTGGAATCGCCCGTTCTGGGCTACTAAAATTCAAAATATTAAAAAATAATTTTCATAAATATTTATTATTAAAAATCTCTAAAATATTCTATAAAACCCATTTAATTAATTAAAATAATTATAAGAAAATAATCTCCATAAATATAAAAATAAATAATAATTAACCATTGTATTAGTAAAAAATTTGGGATGTTACAATGTGCTTTGTATTTAATTATTTGTATTTATTGGATATTTATTCTCACTCTTTTTGTTTTTTTTTTCTAAAAAAATAATATTAATTAATATATAGATATATGGATTCACCTCATGTTGGATCTTTCACCGTTTTGTTACACGCTATTTTTCTTTACATGCAATGGGTGGTTGATACACAAAATAATACAATCACCTTCTATAGACAAGGATCTTCAACGATAATGCTACTAAATAAGGAATCACCAATCCTCTTAGATAATAGCTATTACTTTTACTCTACCACCAATAAATCATATTAACCCATTATATAATATATAATAACTATTATTGTACTAATATTGTAGGATAAATAAGAGAGGGTTTGTAAAATAATATATTAATAAACCTCTCTATTTGTAAATGGTTTGTAAAATGTTGGTAAATATATTGTATAATTATATATAACATTAATAACTAAACTTTTCTTTTTATGATCTATAAAAACTTTGGAGGTTTTATTGAATGAGTAATAATTTAATAATATTGTTAATTAATATCATTATTATTATTACTAATATCACTAATACTATTTGATTCATTTTAATAAATAGATATTATAAATTAATGAATGTTACATTTAATGCCAAAATTTAAATAAAATTTATTATTAAAATAATATAATAACATTTAAGTATAAATATAAAATAATATAAAAATATGAAATTAAAGTGTTCCAATTCAATTTAACATAATCCAATATTTAAGAATACTACCAATACTTAGCAGGTTGCACCATTACTTATATCTTATATATACAAACGAGTCTATAAAATTAAGAATATATAGTTAAACACTAGACACACACAAATCAATAAAATCATAATATATTATAAAATAATATTAATATAATAATTTTAATTGATTCGATTCTCCAATCACCATATTTATAAACTTTAAATTTGTGATATTAACTTATTAAGGTCAAATTTATTTGATTTGGGTCGTTTTTATCCAATAAAAAAATCAAACCAACACAATTAATTTAATTCAAATAATCAGTTTTATTTAATTATCTAAATTGACAAACACTATAATTACTACCATTATACACACACTCATTTAATATACTTAACTATTTTCCTGGCTGAAACATTTAATATTGAATATCACATTTAATATCATCATTTATTTTCAATGAAAAATTAATTGTAAATGTAATAAAAGTAGAACATTAAATGTTGAATAACACATTTAATACAATCATTTATTATTATTAAAAAATCAATTATCCATAGTATAGTGGAGTGTGATTACACATGATCAAAACCTTTTCCAGTTATATAAATTTCTTTGCTACGAATGGATGATCAAAACTCGATATAGTGAAAACTCAATTGCATAACTATTGAAGATAAGATGGGAGAGAAGAAAGTTTTGGGTGTTGTGATGTTTGTTATGGCTTATTGTTTGGCTGTAACAACATTCACAGCATCACAAGTTCCAGCAACATGCAATGGCTTTGAACCATTACTTTTTCAATGTGTGGCTTATTTGGTTCTCCCAGACCCCGGTACTCCTTCTGCTCATTGTTGTGATGGAGCAAGAGTGGCGTTTCAAAGAGCCAACAATCCTCAAGCTATCCAAAACTTTTGTAGTTGTCTTGTGGATGCTGGACCATATTTGAACTTTCAGCCTTCGAGTTTGGTTCAACTTCCAGTAGCATGCAAGATTAAACCTTCCTTTTCTATGGATAAATGTATATATGGTTAGACTATTTACTAGCTAGCTAGTCATTCAATCAGTGAAAACATAAATTCACGGTTGTATTGATAAATAAATAAGATATTAATTTTGTTACTAGCAATTCACTATTCTCTTACTTTTGATTATTATTTAAGATCGTAACATCCTAAATTGTTTTTATATAAAATAAAATAAATTACTTTTAATAAAATTATATCATAGACTTAGTTAATTAGTCAATTAAATTTACAATGTAAGTAATGTTTAATTCATGAATTAATCGAGACAAAACGATAGATCAACTCAAGAACATACAAAAATGTATCCACAATTAGGCATGGCAATAGGGGAGTCGGGTACAAGTTTCATGATACCCATCCTCGTCCTTGCGGTTGAAACTCATCCCCATCCCTGTCTTTATATATCCGTCGAGTATGTAATTTTCGTCCCATACCCGTCCCCGTTAGATATCGGGTATACTCATACCTGTCAAAAATTAATTTATTTTTTGTAAAAAAAATACACACAATATTTTTAGTTTATCTTTTCATTATATTACAATTATAATTGAGTTGTTGTTTATCTATCTCGTATTTTAATCAAAAGACTTCTTAATAATTAAACAACCACAAATGTTTCACACTATAATACACAATTACATATAGTTAAATATTAAAATTCTTTAAAACAATTAAATCGAGGATAGGTATTAAACCGGGGATGGGAATAGGGACGGGTATTAAATCGGGGATGGGGACGAGGATGGGGCAGGTAAGTATATACCTGTCCCCGATTTAATATTTTGAATTTTATCCGTACTTGTACTCGTACTCGGTCAAATCGGGTATTCCCCTGTCAAAATTGGGCCAGATTCGACAAGTATTACCCATGGGTACATGTTTATTTGTCATCCCTAGGAGACTTAGGGGTCACCTCACTACCCATACTTGTCATACGTGCCAATAAATGATAAATTTTCACTCACTTCTAGCTCATTCTCTGAGGCATTAGTAGCTAATATGCTGATAGACTATGGCCAAGGCCAAGGAATCCAAGAGGTGATATATTGAAGGAACCAAGAGGAATGAGATGATAGACCATGGGCCAAGGCCCAATCTCTAGAGCTATGGCCACCTTGAAGATCAGTGGACACCTTGAAGACTAGTGGGTTTTCCAAGCCCAAGGTACTCTTCAATTTGGACCACTCTATCATGAAAAGAAGGCATAGTTCTAGTTGTAAATATCTTGTACATAGTTCTCTTGTATAGGCTTATTTTTGCCTTTGTATTTGTGAGACACTTTAGTTTCTTTTATTAGTCATTGTATATTGATTTTAGGGCATGGGTTACTTGGAGAGTTTGACTCCATTTAACCTCCTTTGTTGATACACTCATTTTCTATTTTTTCAGTAGGAAAAGAGGGGTGACATTTAGCAATGCTTGAGGGTGTGACTAGTAATTGGGCCAGAATTGGGCCTAGGCAAAATTTTACATATTGGACTCATTTTGCTCCTAATTTTTCATAGATTTGATTTAGCTAAGTTTCATCATCATTGGATGAACCTAACTAAACCAAATCAAACATTTTTGAAATTAATTCAAGGAGCCAAAAGAGACCAAATCCGCCCACCTTGCCTAGTCTCCTTTCTTTGACCGAATTGCTTCTCTAACCTTGAAGGAGATGAGAAGCTTGTGCTACAAGCTTCTCCTTAGCTTGCTTCCCAAGCAAGCTAAGTGAGAAGCTTGCTCCACAAGTTTCTAAACTCACCTAGAAGGTCAACTAACCTTACCATGGTTCCTAGTGAACCATGGTTAAGGTTAGCTTGCTCCTTAAGCTACCTACCTCTACATATTTGTAATTTCTACTCTTGAAATCACTTTTGACATTTATGAGACTTAGAATTCAGAAATTCTCTCTCATTTCAAGAGTCCAATTTCGTGGAGAATCTCCTTCTCCTAGAAGCTTCACAAAGGAACTTCTCCCTTTGTGCTTGGCTCCTCAAGTTTCTCTCCTTCAAGAGAAACTGAACCACTTTGGGAAGCATCTTCAAGCTTTTGGAGCTTGAACTCATCCAAATCTTCCACTAGCGTGAAGAACCTCAAGAGAAGAAGGGACTTAGCATGGTTCAACTTGAAGAAACATTAATCTTCTCCAAGTAGTTCCATCATATGCACTCTCTCTAGTGGCTTCATCTGGTTCTCCTATTTGTTGTTACTCATTATCTATGTCGTATCCTCTAGTGCTTCTCCAATTGTTATCACACCTTTCTAAACTATGACAACTTGTACTTCCTGATTAGTTTCTCAAATAACGATTTCCAAGGCAACAAGCACAATCTTCATTATTTTGAGACTATTCATGCACTGCTTGAGGTAATTCCCTAGGTTTTTCCTTTTATTGACACATGTATATGACCTACCCGTTTTTTTTTCTTCTTATTATTAAAAGACCTCTAAGTTGGACTCAAAAGTCCAAAACCAAGACTCTTCTCTAATCCATCGCCTATTCTTTCTAAAATGATCATTTTATTTATATCACTAACCTAATCAATTAAATTAATTAAGTTAAAAATATAATTCTTTTATTAAAATACTTATTTTATTTAATAAAAAAATTATTTACATTATAAACTTAATTAATTAATTAAGTTTGTAATATAATTTTTTATTAAAGATAATTTATTTTATTTTATTTTTGAAGCAAATCAAGGCAAAAATATACAAAACTTTCAAATAGCCCCAAAGTCATAATATCAGAGTAAGATGCAACACCAACTAAATCATTAAGTTTCTCCGTCATCATACTCATCCTTTTATACTTATTGTACTCTTGCAAATGCCAATCGTTCTAAACACACACAACCACAAAAGTGAGAATACATCTCCTCCGTGAATAACACATATAAGACATAAGGATATCATTAAAAAGGAGATACATCATACTTAATCTTCATACATGCATCTATATTCGTATCCAACATCCAAAACAACACTCACCTTAAATACATCAATCATTCTATATTTATTTATTATCAACAACAATCATTCATGTAACTTAATCAATCAAAATTATAATATATAAACTCATGCAAATGTGTGTGCTGAATTGTATATGCACGTGATATTAATTTTCTCCTCCTCATAGTCTCAAGATAGCCTAGGAGTTATGAAATGGGATCGATCCATCTATGGTGATCTCCCTCAATCCATCCTTAACTAGGAAACGTCTAACATGATCTTATTGAAATTAATGTTACATTCAACTATATGGTTACCTCTTATTTCCGTTGTAGGCTCCCAATAATAACACACTCTCAAAGTCTCTCAAAGTCTAGGTAGATGACATTTGAACCCTATTTAGATAAACTCACACTATCCAAGTATGCAGGTAAAAAAATTAAATTGTGCCCACAGGTTACGGGTATATCCATTTGAAAAACTTATTATAAATCCATTGCAGATGTTACCCAAAAATATCCGTGAATGTGGATTTTTTTTTGTCATTCCTAATAACAACTACTTACTCCAACTCTTTTATATGTAGATCGATCCCTCCATCGAATTCTAAAAAGAAAATCTCACTCAAATCAAATATGTCTAATATTACATCCATATTCAAATTAATAAAAAAAATAAATCATAAAGGATAAAAGAATATCAAATCCTAAGAGATCATTTAGAATATTCTAAATTATTCTTAGATATTAAATGGTACGATGAATTAATTCCCAGATTTTCTAACGAAAAAATATTTGACGAGAATTTAACTCCTCTAAAATAAAGAAGCGTACTTTAAAGAATAAAAGTATACTCAAAATTATTGATTAAAAAATCAACAATAATTTTTAGAAAAATCAAATACATATATAACAAAATCTAAAATTAATTATAATATTTATTGTTGATTTTATTATTATTGTATTTTATTTTTTAAAGTAAAATTTCTTAACTTTAAAGAAAGCAATTCCTTAGACGTTTCGTAAAATAAATGGACTATAAAATTACATTAACTTTTAATGATAAAAAAAATTAAAATAATTTTATAATTAATTTGATAAGCATTCCCATTTTGGATTCTTTAAAATAAATATAGAATATTTGCCAAAATTTTGCATAATTTATTTAAATTAATAATTAAGAAATGAAATTAATACTAAATTAATATATATATATATATATATATATATATTCACATTTGACTAAATTAATATTTTCAAAGTAATATATTTAAAAAAAATAAAAATTGAATTAATAGTTAACCAAATAAATATTTAATTTAATGATAGAGTAAAAATTTATTTTAATTTAATATTTGAAAAAGTAGTACATGAAATTATTACATGACTAAATAAATAATTAATATTTGACTAAATTAACATGCATTTAATATTTGACTTTATGAATATATTTTGGTTGAAATATGTTTTTAGTTCCTATAAAATTGATGATTTTGATTATGGTTCTTCTAAAATTTTTTCTTTTTTTTTTCATCCTTCTAAAATTTATAAACATTATTTTTTACCCTTATAAAATGACTAAATTTTGATTTTGATCCTTGTAAAATATTTTTCCTTGGTTTTCATCCATCTAAATTGTAAACTAATTATTTTTAGTCCTTAATGGTCATTTTAAGGTGGATAAATAACATTTATTTTAACGACTTATAAATTTTTTTAGAGGTGTTAAATATCGATATGATATCAGTGATGATTGTAAATAATACTTAAAATGGTTACTTAACTTTTTAATAAATAAAAATTAGTTTAAAAAGATCACATAAAAACATGGACTAAAAACAATAATTTTAATTTTATAAGAATGAAAAATGAAGAGAAAATTTTACAGGGACTAAAATCAAAACTTGTTAATTTTATAAGAACTAAATACATATTTAAGCCATATATTTTTAATATTTGACTAAATTAATATGCATTAAATATTTGATTTTATTCATATATTTTTAACATTTGACTAACATGATTTAGATATTTGAGCGATTGATGATCGAAAAATTTCCACTTTTGATCTTTGAAGGGAAGTATATAAATAAGGGTTTGCAGGATGAAAACTTGATATAGTGAAAACAAAGTTGCACAAGTATTGAAGATAAGATGGGAGAGAAGAAAGTTTTGAGTGTTGTGATGTTTGTCATGGCTTATGGTTTGGCAGTGACAACATTGACAACATCACAAGTTCCAGCAACATGTAATCCCTATCAACCATTACTTTTCCAATGTGCTACTTTTTTGGTAGCAGAACTGGCGACTCCATCCCCTCGTTGTTGTGCTGGAGCAAAGCAAGCGTTTCAAAAAGCCAACAATCCTCAAGCTATCAAAAACTTTTGCAGTTGTCTTGTAGATGCTGGACCTTATTTGAACTTTAAACCTGACAGTTTGGTACGACTTCCACAAGCATGCAACATTAAACCTTCTTTCTCTATGAGTAAATGTATATATGGTTAAACCTTGCCGTGGGAAACAAATCTGTGCTCTCAGATGATTAAATCAGTATTTAAATAAATTACAGCGGAGATTATTTTTCTTTCTTTTTTTATGTTTATTTTTTCTTTTCTAATTTACCCTCTTCCTCCCTATTCATCACCCTCACACATGGGCCACAACGAATCCCTAATCGATGACATATCAACATCCTAACTCTTTTTCTCATCGTTTTTTCATCTATCGATCTCTTTATTGCTCTCTTGTCCTTGTTCAAGTCTTTGTCTCGTCATAGAATCAAGGTTATTTCTAACAAATTTTAGCCTTTTAGGTCTAAGGCAACAAGTTCATTTAAGTTTCATTCTTATATAATTAATCAATTTATATTTTATTTTTTAATATCAAATTAAATCTAGAAAATTTAATTTAATTTTATAAAATAATAATGACAAATAGTTACAAATATTATTTATAATATTATATAAACATATATTACATGTATTTAATTTTTTTTAATATAATTTGATACTTTTAATGAACACTATTTTTTAATATATATTTTTTAGTAATTTCAATTTATAGTGGAGTTGGAGATTGAAAAGGCATTTTACAATTTCTCATGCTCTTTATCACAACAATTTTTTCAAACACAGTGAAACAATGAATGGAGAGGAAGACATTGTTTTTTATAGACTGTGCCAATGTTGTGATGTTGAGTAAATGATTAGGTTTACGATTACTAGTGCAAAAATTAACGTATGAGTCACACACCAGTGCAAGAATTTAGTTTTAAAATCAAGTTTTTAAGATCAGTTAAAGGATAATTGATCTTAAAAATGATACGGTAATAATTTTGTAAATAATGTAAACACTTTTAAGATAAATTATTCTATAACTGATCTTAAAAGGTATGTCTAACAACTTTTAAGATTGGTTACAAAAGAACCAATCTTAAAAAGTAGTATACAAAATCAATTCTTTCAATATCTAATTCACTACAACAAAATGATGATTTTGCGACGGTTATATGGCCTATGTAACAGCCCAAGAACCCGCATGTAGATATTGTCCGCTTTGGCCGCAGCCCTCACGGATTTGTTTCTGGCAATGGCACGCATGCCACCCCAAAACGCGTCTACACAAGGAAGGTGTCCACACCCATATATATGGCATGCTTCGTTCTCCTTCCTAACCGATGTGGGACTATATCCACCCCCCCTCAAGGGAGTCCAGCGCCCTCGCTGGCACACCGATCCGGGCCCCGGCTCTGATACCAGTGTAACAGCCCAAGAACCCGCATGTAGATATTGTCCGCTTTGGCCGCAGCCCTCACGGATTTGTTTCTGGCAATGGCACGCATGCCACCCCAAAACGCGTCTACACAAGGAAGGTGTCCACACCCATATATATGGCATGCTTCGTTCTCCTTCCTAACCGATGTGGGACTATATCTGATATAGTCCCACATCGGTTAGGAAGGAGAACGAAGCATGCCATATATATGGGTGTGGACACCTTCCTTGCGTAGACGCGTTTTGGGGTGGCATGCGTGCCATTGCCAGAAACAAATCCGTGAGGGCTGCGACCAAAGCGGACAATATCTACATGCGGGTTCTTGGGCTGTTACATTGGTATCAGAGCCTGGTTCCCGGGCCGGTGTGCCAGCGAGGGCGCTGGACTCCCTTGAGGGGGGGTGGATATAGTCCCACATCGGTTAGGAAGGAGAACGAAGCATGCCATATATATGGGTGTGGACACCTTCCTTGCGTAGACGCGTTTTGGGGTGGCATGCGTGCCATTGCCAGAAACAAATCCGTGAGGGCTGCGACCAAAGCGGACAATATCTACATGCGGGTTCTTGGGCTGTTACAGCCTACATTGCGACAGTTAGAACTTCCGCAAAGACAACATTGCAACGGTTTGGGAACCGTCGCAGAATTGTCTGTCACAAGACAATTTTGCGACGGTTATCAGAACCGTTGCACAAACTGTCGCAAAATTAGAATTGCGACCCCTGAAACACTCGACGCACTAACTACCTCTATATTAACATTGTGACCCTTTCATCAACTGTCGCACCAACTGTCTCTAAATTAATATTACGACCCTTTTTTTACCCGTCGAAAATTATAAAATTATTTTAATTTTAATAAATTTATTAATGTAACAATCCTCATATTTGGTCTCTCAAGAGTTCTATTTCATGATATTTCACTGTTTAGCATGTTTTATCTTTACTTGTGCAATTTCTGGGAAACTTCCCAGAAGGTCACCCGCATCCCTGTACTACTCCAAGTCAAACACGCTTAACTGTGAAGTTCTGATGAGTAAGCTACCGAAATGTATATGTATGTTGTTAGTATAACTTGTACAAATTAATTCATTTAAGTCATCCTCAAATATACAATCTCATATTTGTACTATAATAATAATATATAATAATTTTATATTACGAATAATAATAACAATAATAACAATAATAATATATTTAGTTATTCTTTATTTATATGTACTTACTTTTATAATTAACATCTACTTATTTCTATTTAAAATTATAATTTAAATTATTTAATTCTATAATTTATAATGATAATATAATTTATAAAATTATAAATATTTATTTATTACATACTTATAAATTAAATTTTGATATTTTAAATAAATTATTAATTAATTTAATATATTTATTTACCTTAAATCAAACATATAAAATTCAAAAAAATGTATTTGTCCTTGTTTTATTCTGATATCAAATTTAAAACCAGATATTAGTTATACAAAAATATTAAGATCATATAGTAAATTGTCAATAAGATTTTAGTTAAATAATTTAAAATAATTAATGTTTCAATTATATTTTTAATTAGCAAATAATTTATTCCAAAACTAATTAATTTTTTTATATTAATTATTAGTAAAATTTAATAACTTTTAAATTAACAATTAATTGGATCGATGAAATTCAACACACACCATGAGTTATTGAGCGGAATAACTTTACAAAGAGTTATTTTGCATCCTCCTATATATACTACTCCAAATGCACGTGCCTTGTTCGAAATTTGATTGGTACCTCATGCATATAAAATTAAAAGCTTGACTCCTAACGAGTCTTTTGTTTCTTGTGAAGTGGAGGAGTATATATATATATGAGCTTGACATTGAACAATGATTGGTTTGCATTTAATATGGGAGATACGTGGTGCTGTTTTGATACTATCTATACTGTTTGTACGTGCCTATACATGTGCGAGATGCCTTTTCATTCCTTTTTGTTGTGTTGTCTTTCTTGCATGGCATGAACATCACTTACAGGTGCAAACCATGTCTTTAGCTTTGGATTTTCTTTTGAGAACATGTGAAGGTAATTTCATACCTAAAGAAAAATTATTTTGGAACGTTTTATGTTATTCAGAAATTCGAGTTTTCAATGGAAAGTACATGATTTCAGTCTTTTTAGGTGCCATGAGAGTGTTATTTTACAAGCGCCTTATAATTTATTAATCTATATATACAGGGACGGAGCCAGGATTTCAATACTGGGGGGCCGAGAATTGGAATGATCAAATGAGGCGCTACATTTTTTATAAAAAAAAAAAAATTCCAAAGTGATACCACATAGCAGGCCGTACCAGAAGTCCAAAAGTTGAATAAAAAAATAAATTTGGGTTATTCATTTAATTACACATATGAGTTTATATTAAAAATAGGGGGTGCCATATAGTAATATATATGTATATAAAAAAAAATTAAAATTGTTGGGGGGGCCGTGGCACCCGTAGGTCCCCCCTTGGCTCCGTCCTTGTATATATATATATATATATATATTATTACTTGTGACTAAATAAATATTTACTTAATATTTTCTTAAATTCATGTATTTCAATTATTTGAAACTGAATTACTATTTTTATAATATACATTTAACTTTTTTTCGTTTTAAATCTTTACCTGCATGTCTATAAATGGTAGTTTTCAACAAATTGAAGATCAAAATTGATAATATAAATCGATAATCGAGTTGCGTAGATATTCAAGACAAGATGGGAGAGAAGAAAGTTTTGGCTCTTGCCATGTTTATTGTGGCTTACACTTTGGCGATAACAACATTCGCATCATCTCAAATTCCCTCAACTTGTAATGGGGATAATGGACTACTTACTTATTGTGGGCTTTATTTGATCAACAATGTACCCAATCCATCTCGTGATTGTTGTATTGCAGCAAAAAGTGTGTTTCAAAGAGCCATGAGCGACAAAACCGGTCAAGGTATAAGAGATCTTTGTAACTGTCTACGTGTTGCCGGACCATCTCTAGGGTTTCATCAAGATAAAGAAGCAAGGCTTCCTGGTGCCTGTGGAATAAAAACTTCTTTTTCGATGGAGTTATGTGTACATGGGCCTCTCACACTAAACCAAAACAAAAATTAATTTATGTATAATTGTTTACTTTGGTCATTGAACCCGTGATAACATAAGTGTGTTGATAATAAGTAATCCAGTCGGGGTTAAATAGATGGAATCAAGTGACAACAGAAGGTTTATTTTCATGTTAAACCATAGGGTTATGTATGCTTTTAACCCATGTCAAATTGGTGTAACAATACCCATGTCAGATTAATAAATTATGCTTTAATAGTAGTTCACTGTCAATTCAATTACACTACCCAACTATTTGTAATTATATGACAAAAAAAATTCTCAATCCTGGTTATTTGATGCATTCGTATTTCTCTACACTCTCCCCGTAAAAATAAATTTTCAAATAACTAGACTAACTGTGTTTGTGTTTGGAGTCTTTGCAATATTCATGCATATTTCTTTTTAGTCAGATTGCAAGTCTGTTTGGTAGGGTCCCCAATATCTTCTGCCTGAGCCTTGAGGGTGTTAAGGTGGGAAACCTCTAATATGGAATCAAAAGACAACTAAATGAATACACCATAATCCTTTTATTTTCTTTCTCTAAACACAAAAATATAGTTTTTCGTGCAGTTTAGCATAATTCAAAAGCTTTTGTAATAGGTGGATTGACTTTAATACCTTTTCTATTTATTTTTATATTTTCACATCACTAAGAATGACAAAAAGATGTTATAATGTAAAACTTAAATTTAGACAAAATTCACTAAAAGAGTAAACCAAAATGGGATAAAAATGCAATAATATTTTCGCTTTATCAATTAAAGTTTTTGTGAGTATCAATTAAAGTTGCAATGTAAACTAAAAAAAAATGTAATTAATATATTAATGAAAAATATTTTTTGTTCAAAACATTTCTCTTTTACGTGGTATATACTTAAAGAGTCATTAGGTTTCTATTGTATATTTTTAAAAATAAATCAAAGAATACAATGTATTTAATTTTTCCAACAGATTCAAAATTTCCATTTCCCTCCTATTCTACATTAAAGTATAAACACCCTTACCTTAACAAATATAAAAACAAAGTATTTTTCTCTAGGTTTTTATTTTAGCAAAATATTATAAAAATACATATTTCTCTACTAAAAATTATACAAAACAATTTTGTAAACATTTATTATTAGGTTAAAAACAATCGTTATTAATAGAAGTATTTAATATATGTATATGTATATGTATATATATCTATAACTAGTTTAATTAATGAAAGTATCCGTATTTAATTTCATTAATTTTAGAAAACTTGGGGTGTAACATGATTAATAGTATTTCCTTTAACATATCCTTGCAAAAGCGTACAAGTTTGTTAACGTTAAAACATAATAACTCTTGAGAGGTCCTTGGTAGTTCTTTAACCTGACAATATTTGTAAATGAGTTATAATGAAGGTGTGAAACTGTTTTTGTGAGATATTGTGTTTCAGACGATGGGCGTGTATGACTTATGATGCATATGCGTAATTTGCCTAGTGTGAGAAGCTTATCCGAGATTTGAGCAAGTTTAAGAAGCGGTGTATCGGTGTGAAATCGAAGTTATCTTGGCCTTTTGAAAAGCCTACAGAAGGTGTTCTAGTATGGTAAAACTTCAGGCTTGGCTTAAAGCATCATAAAGGGCTATACATACGATGGGTGCGTTGCGATTTTTCTGTGTTTGGGTTTTGGAGTCTTTTCATTCATGCCTATTTTTTTTAGGTGGATTGGATGTCTGTTTGGTAGGGTCCCCAAGGTCTTCTGCCTGAGCCTTGAGGGTGTTATGGTGGGAAACCTATAATATGGAATCAAAAGCGACCATGCGCAACTTTGATACTCTACTTGCTTTCTAACAAATTTTGCTTTAGTTAGAGTGGGCTAAGTGTTAGATGCCCATGTTATGTGGACATTTTTTCTTGTTTGCATCCTCCTATATATACTACTCCAAATGCACGCGCCTTGTTCGAAATGTGATTGGTACCTCATGCATATAAAATTAAAAGCTTGACTCCTAACACTACAAGAAAAATCAGCATTATCTACGGAATTTTTCCGTAGATAATGATGAAAATCTGTAGATAACTGATAATTATCTACGGATTATCTACGGAAAAAAATCCGTAGATAATAAGGTCGTAGATAACATTATCTACGGAAATTTTTCCGTAGATAAAGTTATCTACGGATTTTATCTACGGATTTAGAATTTATCTACGGATGCGTTTATCTACGGAATATATCTACGGATGCAGTTATCTACGGAAATTTCCGTAGGTAATTTATCTACGGAAATTTCCGTAGGTAATTTATCTATAGAAATTTCCGTAGGTAAATTATCTACGGAAATTCCGTAGATAACTTACCTACGGAAATTTCCGTAGATAAATTACCTACGGAAATTTCCGTAGGTAACTTATCTACGGAATTTCCGTAGGTTATTTATCTACGGAAATTTCCGTAGGTAAGTTATCTACGGAATTATTTTTGCATAGCAATTATGCATAATTAGTTTCCATGTCATAGTGTAAAATAAGACTATTTTTGCATAAAATTATACATAATAAGGATCCAGCCACCAAAAACACCATTGTTTCTGCATTGAAAAAGTTCATGGCAGACCACCAAAGAAAAGCCACAAGAAAAGGGAAGAAAATACCTATCATGTAGCAAGTATATGTGCAGTTAACCTATAAAACAATTCTGGTCTTCCTATTTTTAATTAGGCAATTCTGGTTTCCCAATTTTGATCCAACCATCAAAATATCTAACAACTCAGATTCGCCACAGATTAAAACATAAAATAAAAAAAATAAAAAATCAACAATTTCTCTTTGATTATCAACACAACTACACAAGCACCAGCAACACAACTCGAAAACAAGATCCAATCAGAAAATAAAATGTAACAAAAAACTGCATAACAATAATAAAAAATGAAAACCAGCACCAAAATATCTAATAGCAACTCAGATTCAAAACAGTCAAACAATTCAAATCAAATAAAACAAAAAAAATAAAATCCACTTCATCAATCCACTTCAACAATCAACACAATTACACAAGCACCAGTGATGTTGTGTATTTTACTCGTATTTTAGCACTTTAATTCACAAGAATTCATAGCATAATCATGCATATCTTTCATGTTTTTAATAAATTTTTATATCATTTTCCTATTTTATGCTTTTCTTGGTATGTGTTGTGTTTTCTCTGAGCAGGATCAAGATTTAAGAATTAAAGAGGAAATGCTGAGCTACAGGGAAAATCACGGCCGTGATTCTAAATCACGCCCGTGATTCACCAGAGAAAATCACGGCCGTGATTCCCAATCACACCCGTGAACGCCACTGACCCTTCATAGATGTGCTCCAGAGAAGATCACGGTCGTGATTCTCAGTCACGGCCGTGATTCACTTCGCGTCCCAGCTTTTTAAGTTTTATGTTTTATTTTTATTTTATCTTTGTAATTTTTATCTTGGTAGTTTTACCTTTTTACCCTTTTTACCCTTTTATAGCTCGATATCAGTTTAAAGTTACATTTAATAGAAAAATACACATTTTGATTTATGCCACTGTACAAAAGATTGTGTTTGATACAAGAGGTACATATAACACATACATAGAGTATGTGTGCATAAACTTCTCCAATAGCATTTTTAAGAGAAAAAAATCAAAACAAAAATCAAACACATTTCTTCAATCATTCATCACAACCAAAACAAAACATAAATTCTGCTAAATTAAGTTAAATACTCCAACTCACGGGTAAAAGCAGGAAGATCAGATCTCTTCAACACCCTCAGCCTCTTCACTGTCGACACAAACATGCTGCCAAGAAAACACATTAATATGGTAAGTGAGATTATGAACGAACAAACTTTGGATGACACATACTAGTTGCCTACAATTATGAAACAACACTAAAATTACAACTAATGTTTTAACATGTGGTAAAATTTACCCATGTTATGAGGTAAAAGTCAGCTGTACAAGTTAGAAACAAAGTTTTAACTTTAGATTCCTTCCTGTGTTACATGCTAATAGGAGTACTAAATTTCCATCTAGATCAACACCAGCCTCAATTCAATATTAAAATCAATCTCCCATGCTATCATTATTTGATTATATAAATTCCAAGTTACTATAATTTGATCATTTTATTTATTTCTGTGACACCCTTACTACCCCAATACATATATCGAAATATAATAAAAAAAATTAAGGAAAATAAACTTTTTAAGTTGGTAAAAGGGTTCACATAATACTTCATAACTGTTCTGACTGAAAAATAAAACTTGAAAGATAAAATTCAAGAGTTTACACATTTTTCAAAGAAAATAACATTTATTACAATACCAAATATTCTATCCTAGAGATCCTCTTGCCCCGATGTCACACTATCAAAGCATTTCCCAAATTAACGGATGACATTCTATATACCACTTGCAGTTGGATCCTCTCCACCTAAAATATCAACAATTTATACGGTGAGAAAAGAAAAATTATCTATATGCAAAATACATTCAATCATATCACAGTATAATTTCATCATAACTCATTATATAGTGTATATATATATATATATCAATTACTCATCATATTCACATACAACATTCATGTCAATCCAACAATTAACACTATGCCAAGGCCTCGCCACATCTGACACAAGTGATACAGGTTAATTGCCTCACTCAACCCACACCAGACCAGGGGTCACGCCCTCCCTGTAGCATCACTTACCCAGGGGCCGTGCCGTCCCTCGCCATTTTGGTGTGAGGAAACACAATCACATTACAATCAATACAATCTCTTGCAATTAACCCTATGCCAGGGCTGCCATAAGCGACATAAGTGGTGGTGTTAACTGTCCTACTCATCCCACATCATACTAGGGTCACGCCTTCCCTATAGCACCACTTACCCAGGGGTCGTGCCATCCTAGTCATCAATGTGAGACATCACAATCATAATCATACAATATCTCAACTCATAATTCAAATTCACATCAATATCATCCATCAAATAACATAACAATAACTAATATAATAATCAATAGAATGATTAGTATAAACTATAAACAGCGTATCAGGGGTTATACTACTCCTACCATGCTCATCCTTATTTCATATGAAAGATAAGAAAATTTCCTACAACTCTCATGAAGACATCAAGTCCTAATTCCATCATCTACTTTGTGAAAAATGATAAAAACCGCAACAGCTATAGATAAAGCTGACAGCTTGACCCCTCTTCACTAAAACATCCATATCTGGAGTTCTAGACCTCCTTTTTGGGTGATTCCAACGCCATTGGAAAGCTAAAATCCAAGGCTACAACTTTTATTTAGACTACAAAGTCCAGTTCTGAAAACACAAAAGCGCTCAGCGCCTCCAAAGCGCTCAGCGCTTTTCCTCCAGAAACTCTCCTCTAGCTCTCGGCCTCAAAAGCGCTCAGCGCTTTAAAAGCGCTCAGCCGTTTGGCTCCAGAAACCCTCCCCTGTCACGAAAATCCTCAATTTTCACCCCCAAAATCCATTCCAAATGAAATTTATACAAATCCAAACCATTATAAAGTATAAAAACCATCCAAAAACAACATATTAATGGATAAAAACAAGTATTAACCAAATCATGAAGAAATCTAACCAAATCATTTCCATCCCAATCCAGTCTCAATCTTGCATAAAACGTGAAATCAATGTGATATTTCAACTCTATACATACTAGATTAAGTCTTATAAGTACTACCCTTACAATATAGTGAAAAACTAGGAATACATATATATATATATAGATAATAATAAAGAAAATATAAATTAACTCCAGTAAAGGTGGCAGTGCCTCCTAGTTAGGAATCCATTTATATTTTCCAAATCATAAAAAAATATAACAAAGATGTAAATTTTAGTCTTTTATCAAGAACATTTAAATTACAAAATAATAGGAGGCTCAGCCTTCCATTCAGATAAATTCCAAATTATAAATTAATAGGAGGCTCGGCCTTCCATTCAGATAAATTAAACGTGATTTTAAGAAATTATTCCTCTACCCAATTCCCTCATGTACTCTACATATAAATAATCCCCTTTTCCCCCGTACCTGGATGAATAGGAACTTGGGCAGAACCTCCTCCTCTTTTTCTTAAATCGGGACCGGAATTAGAGCAGAACCTCCTCTCTTATTCTCTCTTTTTATTTCTCTAGAATTTCTTCTCTCTAAAATTATGAATTTTCAAAAACCTTAAACTCCTATTTATAGAATTTATGAAGTTACTATGCATAGATTAAAATAATATTATTTCATTATTATATATTAAAAGTTACTTTTTATTAAAATATTCAAATAAATAGAATTGGAATTCAATTGAATTCCGCAGCCTCTGCATTCCACCGCAGCCATTTCCTATTCAAATTCTAATAATTGAAAAAAAAATACTATTTAGAAATACGTATACATGAATAGTAAAATACGTATACATAAATAGTAAAATACGTATATATGAATAGTAAAATACGTAGAAATATGATAAACCTTCTAATAATCCCAATACATAAAAATAAAATTTTGGGATGTTACAATTTCAGGAGTCAATTATTAAAGAACCAATTTGGTCGATCATCTATTACAGTTTATTTATAACATACAGTTTCGAAACTTATTTTATAATAACTATTAATTTTATGCACCATTTTAACTACCACCATTACAATTTTAACTACTGAAGTGATTCCAGTTTTGATTGTTATAGATGACATAAAAGAGGAATATACGAATGCCAAAATAATTGTACTGTACTATTTAGCATTATTCATAAGTTGAGGAAATATAGACTAAAAGTGAAGTGGAGTTGGATTTCTATTCACTTGTTTATCAGTAGCATTCAATATGCTTTTATATACCCACCACTCTAATTGTTTGGGTGCTAAGTTTTAAAAATCCTTTGAAATGTTTCTGACTAGTTGACTATCATTCCCAAAGTTCTCACTATAGACTACAAAGGCAATTAAATTATTACCGACATATTGTTTCCAATAACTAAATTATAAACACAAAATTAAAACAATAACACAGGAAAGCCGAATTGACTCGCTGGCATGGAAAAAAATATTGAATTGAATAAACAAGAGTATATTCCCCACTTCCTACCAATAAACCCGTATTGACTTTCTTTTCCTCTTCCTTGTTTTGATTTCCACCAGCACAGGAATCTCTTTGACCAGAATAGCAGCTAGAACAGCCAATGTGAGATAAATTCAACTCTGCATCAAGCTCCATTGTCACAAAAGAATGAAAAAATATGAAAGCTAATTATTATAAAAGATCAGTATTTTACTTTAAAAAAATTTGTTAGCTGAAAAAAGATTGACTATTAGTATAAGCTAGTGACTATTCAATTGCGGTAATCAAGATTGAGATTTAGGCTTAGTTTAGATTAGCATCTAGCTTGAGAGCCTTTTGATTGAGATAGGTATTTGATTCCTTAACTTGCAAAAAATCCCTTGTAACTTTATAGGTGTTTGTGAAAAAATTAAATGAGAAAGTTTGTGAAAAAGTCGATATTACATAAGGTAATTTTGACTTACATATGAGGATCCTTGCAGCACTTGATTTTGTCTTCGTAGTTCAAATAAGTCCTTGCAGCACTTGCTAGTAAATTCTTATGTTGTAAATATATCAAATCAGGAACCTGATAAACCTGAAACAGAGGCTATCGTCAACATTGTAAAAAAATATCACAAGCCAATGCAATTATGGTCTTGTGGTTGTTGAATTTACTTCTCCATGTATGATTAAAAGAAAATTTCTAGCCACACTCTATTTATCATCCTCTTTCTTATACTCTAATATACGATCAATGAGAGTTGAATGTTTCCAATCATGCGTTATTGGGTCACTATTAGATCATGCATAAAATGAGACTCACAAAATTTATAATTTTTAATCTATTTCAACTAATAATAAGAAAAATATTAAGAAGAAATCGTTAGAAGGTGTCTTTTATTAGCATTCCTGGCGATTATATTTAGTAATAGAACAATCATATTTTCTAAAAAAAATCAATTTTTCATGTGTCTACTCAAACACATATAAATCCATTCACTCAAACCCATTCTTTAACCAAAGTCAACTTTGCAAAATCAGGCTCATATAGAATAAAGTTTGCAAACCCAAATCCAAGCACAAACTACGTTATTTAAAAATCAATTTATTTGGATAATACAACAATCACATTGTTAGACATTTTGAATCACTACAAATAGAATATAAAATAAATAAATTAGATGCTTTAAACGACATACTGGACACAGAATGAAGCATCGCAAAAACAAAACAGAGGGCTATATCAACTTTGCAAAATCAGGCTCATACAGAATGATGAAACAGAGGAAACAGAGGAAACCCTAAAATGAAACAAATACCTTCACAAGGGAGTCGCACAATAGGACGACTGCGTTTCCGAAAACCTCCTCCGGGAGTTCCTCCACACCCTAAAACATTAGCACCCACGCATTTGTACAAGATGAGAGAGGCAAAAACAACCAAAACACAAAATGAAGATACGCACCTAAAATGACTTCCCTGTGTTGCCCTTCGTCGAATACGACTTCAATGTTTCCTTCGAGGGTTGTTGAAGATAAACAAGCGTTTTAGGTTTCACTGAGTTGAGAGGGTTTGGGTCTTACGGTGTGCGAGAGAGAGCGTTCTAGAGTGAGCAAGAGGTAGGGTTCGAGAGTGCATTTGAGAGTGTTTCAGAGGGTCAGCAACTATACTCATTTTAATTTTATAATTTTTATTTTAAAAAGTATTAATTAAGTTTTTATTTATTCAAATTTATTGAATTTGATTTATTTTAAAATTAAATTTACTCTTATTTTTTAAAAATAATTGAAGTTAAAAGGAAAGAAATTTGATTAAATTAATATATTTTAAAAAATTAAAGACTCAATTGAGTATTTTCAAAATAAATTTAATATTTAAATAAGAAAATTAATTATTGAATCTTTTAAAAATAAGAGAACCAAATTTAACTTAAAAAATATGAAATAAATTATATAAATTATTATATAATATAAGAAATATTTATAATTAATATAAATAGAAATATAAATTATTAATTGTTATATTAGTTTTTATTTGTTAAAAAAATTCAATCTTTAATTTGTTTCTTACGTTTTATAACATTATTTTTATTTTAGAAGGTATCAATTAAGTTTTATTTATTAAAATATGTTAAATAAGTTATTTTTTAATTAAGTAAACATTGATTAAATTAATCTTATTTTTAAAAATTAAAGATTCAATTCAACTTTCTCAAAAATATATAGTAATATAACATTATAAGATCTTATCATATAAAAACTTATTATATAAGATCTTAAACAAGTATTATTTCTTAAAACATATCATTATTCATTGATATTATTACATAAAAAATTATTATATAATATCTTAAATAAGTTATTTCTTTAAATATATCCTTATTTATCGGATGTTTAATAGTAATATAATTTGTTCAAATCTTTATTAATATGATTCGCTGAATATCTAATTAAAACTTACATCGTATAAAATCCAAATTAAAGAAAAAGGTAACAAACACATGTACCATGACAACTAATAAACTAAAAAACCATAAACAGAAAATGAAACACAAAAGGAAAGCAAATTATATATATATATATATATATATATATATATATATATATATATATATTAAAGAAGATGGATCTTTTTACTCTAAGAGTTACATAGACTTACTCCGTTCAATAACTCATTTTCTCTATGAAATTTCAATTATCTAACCGTTCAATTTAAAGTTCTTAATGCATAGATCAAATATGTAAATTGTTAGAAAATTTAAAAATCATTTGATACTTCGTTTCATTAATTTTAATCAATGTATAAAATGATTCTATGATTATCCGTCAATTTGAATTAATGAAATGAAGTATCAAATGATTTTTAAATTTTTTACAAATTTGTAAATTTGATCTATGCATTAAAATTTTTAAATTGAACAGTTTGATCGTTAATAATAATTAAAAATTATTTATTTATTTAGGTTATCACATACCATTATACATTTCATGTCTTTAAATCTTTTAATAAAAAGTTAAATTAATAACTAAAAATTATTTATTTATTTCTTAAGAATTGAGGGTATATAATTATCCATTATTTTGGAGACAAAAATTAGTTACAAGATGACGTATATATATTTCCCTTTATCTATTACTATATACATATAATCAAACAACTATATGTTTAACTATTTTTCTTCCATTCATTTTCTCAGTCTCTCTGTCTCTGTCTCTCTATATATATATATAGACAAACAGGTTATACTAACAGTAATACCGGGTGTAACTTTTATTAAGTATTACACACCACTCGATAATTAATTATTATATTATGAATAATAATAATATATATATTTAATTAATCTTTAAAAATAATTGAAGTTAAAAGGAAAAGAAATTTGATTAAATTAATATATTTTAAAAAATTAAAGACTCAATTGAGTATTTTCAAAATAAATTTAATATTTAAATAAGAAAATTAATTATTGAATCTTTTAAAAATAAGATAATCAAATTTAACTTAAAAAATATTAAATAAATTATATGAATTATTATATAATATAAGAAATATTTATAATTAATATAAATAGAAATATAAATTATTAATTGTTATATTAATTTTTATTTGTTAAAAAAATTTAATCTTTAATTTGTTTCTTACATTTAATAAAGTAAAACTGAATTCATCTTTTCTTTATGTTTTCCATTAAATATGGTACACAAAAGTTAAAGCTATTCATTATTCTAAATTATATTTTAATTAAAAATAATTTTTTAGTAAATAAAAAGTATTATAATAAATAATTAAACTAAAAAAAATAAATTTTATAATAATTAATTTTTTTAATGATGTTAAATTAAATATTTTAATTATTTTATAAAAAAAATGTTTTACCTACGGAAAAAATTCCGTAGATAATATTCCGTAGAAAATTAAATATTATCTACGGAAAATATTCCGTAGATAATATTCCGTAGATAATTAAATTTTATCTACGGAAAAATTTCCGTAGATAATATTCCGTAGATAATATCAATTTTTCTTGTAGTGTAACGAGTCTTTTGTTTCTTGTGAAGTGGAGGAGTATATATATATGAGCTTGACATTGAACAATGATTGGTTTGCATTTAATATGGGAGATACGTGGTACTGTTTTGATACTATCTATACTGTTTGTACGTGCCTATACATGTGCGAGATGCCTTTTCATTCCTTTTTGTTGTGTTGTCTTTCTTGCATGGCATGAACATCACTTACAGGTGCAAACCATGTCTTTAGCTTTGGATTTTCTTTTGAGAACATGTGAAGGTAATTTCATACCTAAAGAAAAATTATTTTTGAACGTTTTATGTTATTCAGAAATTCGAGTTTTCAATGGAAAGTACATGATTTCAGTCTTTTTAGGTGCCATGAGAGTGTTATTTTACAAGCGCCTTATAATTTATTAATCTATATATATATATATATATATATATATATATATATATATTATTACTTGTGACTAAATAAATATTTACTTAATATTTTCTTAAATTCATGTATTTCAATTATTTGAAACTGAATTACTATTTTTATAATATACATTTAACTTTTTTTCGTTTTAAATCTTTACCTGCATGTCTATAAATGGTAGTTTTCAACAAATTGAAGATCAAACTTGATAATATAAATCGATAATCGAGTTGCGTAGATATTCAAGACAAGATGGGAGAGAAGAAAGTTTTGGCTCTTGCCATGTTTATTGTGGCTTACACTTTGGCGATAACAACATTCGCATCATCTCAAATTCCCTCAACTTGTAATGGGGATAATGAACTACTTACTTATTGTGGGCTTTATTTGATCAACAATGTACCCAATCCATCTCGTGATTGTTGTATTGCAGCAAAAAGTGTGTTTCAAAGAGCCATGAGCGACAAAACCGGTCAAGGTATAAGAGATCTTTGTAACTGTCTACGTGTTGCCGGACCATCTCTAGGGTTTCATCAAGATAAAGAAGCAAGGCTTCCTGGTGCCTGTGGAATAAAAACTTCTTTTTCGATGGAGTTATGTGTACATGGGCCTCTCACACTAAACCAAAACAAAAATTAATTTATGTATAATTGTTTACTTTGGTCATTGAACCCGTGATAACATAAGTGTGTTGATAATAAGTAATCCAGTCGGGGTTAAATATATGGAATCAAGTGACAACAGAAGGTTTATTTTCATGTTAAACCATAGGGTTATGTATGCTTTTAACCCATGTCAAATTGGTGTAACAATACCCATGTCAGATTAATAAATTATGCTTTAATAGTAGTTCACTGTCAATTCAATTACACTACCCAACTATTTGTAATTATATGACAAAAAAAATTCTCAATCCTGGTTATTTGATGCACTCGTATTTCTCTACACTCTCCCCGTAAAAATAAATTTTCAAATAACTAGACTAACTGTGTTTGTGTTTGGAGTCTTTGCAATATTCATGCATATTTCTTTTTAGTCAGATTGCAAGTCTGTTTGGTAGGGTCCCCAATGTCTTCTGCCTGAGCCTTGAGGGTGTTAAGGTGGGAAACCTCTAATATGGAGTCAAAAGACAACTAAATGAATACACCATAATCCTTTTATTTTCTTTCTCTAAACACAAAAATATAGTTTTTCGTGCAGTTTAGCATAATTCAAAAGCTTTTGTAATAGGTGGATTGACTTTAATACCTTTTCTATTTATTTTTATATTTTCACATCACTAAGAATGATAAAAAGATGTTATAATGTAAAACTTAAATTTAGACAAAATTCACTAAAAGAGTAAACCAAAATGGGATAAAAATGCAATAATATTTTCGCTTTATCAATTAAAGTTTTTGTGAGTATCAATTAAAGTTGCAATGTAAACTAAAAAAAATGTAATTAATATATTAATGAAAAATATTTTTTGTTCAAAACATTTCTCTTTTACGTGGTATATACTTAAAGAGTCATTAGGTTTCTACTGTATATTTTTAAAAATAAATCAAAGAATACAATGTATTTAATTTTTCCAACAGATTCAAAATTTCCATTTCCCTCCTATTCTACATTAAAGTATAAACACCCTTACCTTAACAAATATAAAAACAAAGTATTTTTCTATAGGTTTTTATTTTAGCAAAATATTATAAAAACACATATTTCTCTACTAAAAATTATACAAAACAATTTTGTAAACATTTATTATTAGGTTAAAAACAATCGTTATTAATAGAAGTATTTAATATATGTATATGTATATGTATATATATCTATAACTAGTTTAATTAATGAAAGTATCCGTATTTAATTTCATTAATTTTAGAAAACTTGGGGTGTAACATGATTAATAGTATTTCCTTTAACATATCCTTGCAAAAGCGTACAAGTTTGTTAACGTTAAAACATAATAACTCTTGAGAGGTCCTTGTTAGTTCTTTAACCTGACAATATTTGTAAATGAGTTATAATGAAGGTGTGAAACTGTTTTTGTGAGATATTGTGTTTCAGACGATGGGCGTGTATGACTTATGATGCATATGCGTAATTTGCCTAGTGTGAGAAGCTTATCCGAGATTTGAGCAAGTTTAAGAAGCGGTGTATCGGTGTGAAATCGAAGTTATCTTGGCCTTTTGAAAAGCCTACAGAAGGTGTTCTAGTATGGTAAAACTTCAGGCTTGGCTTAAAGCATCATAAAGGGCTATACATACGATGGGTGCGTTGCGATTTTTCTGTGTTTGGGTTTTGGAGTCTTTTCATTCATGCCTATTTTTTTTAGGTGGATTGGAAGTCTGTTTGGTAGGGTCCCCAAGGTCTTCTGCCTGAGCCTTGAGGGTGTTATGGTTGGAAACCTATAATATGGAATCAAAAGCGACCATGCGCAACTTTGATACTCTACTTGCTTTCTAACAAAATTTGCTTTAGTTAGAGTGGGCTAAGTGTTAGATGCCCATGTTATGTGGACATTTTTTCTTGTTTGCATCCTCCTATATATACTACTCCAAATGCACGCGCCTTGTTCGAAATGTGATTGGTACCTCATGCATATAAAATTAAAAGCTTGACTCCTAACGAGTCTTTTGTTTCTTGTGAAGTGGAGGAGTATATATATATGAGCTTGACATTGAACAATGATTGGTTTGCATTTAATATGGGAGATACGTGGTACTGTTTTGATACTATCTATACTGTTTGTACGTGCCTATACATGTGCGAGATGCCTTTTCATTCCTTTTTGTTGTGTTGTCTTTCTTGCATGGCATGAACATCACTTACAGGTGCAAACCATGTCTTTAGCTTTGGATTTTCTTTTGAGAACATGTGAAGGTAATTTCATACCTAAAGAAAAATTATTTTTGAACGTTTTATGTTATTCAGAAATTCGAGTTTTCAATGGAAAGTACATGATTTCAGTCTTTTTAGGTGCCATGAGAGTGTTATTTTACAAGCGCCTTATAATTTATTAATCTATATATATATATATATATATTATTACTTGTGACTAAATAAATATTTACTTAATATTTTCTTAAATTCATGTATTTCAATTATTTGAAACTGAATTACTATTTTTATAATATACATTTAACTTTTTTTCGTTTTAAATCTTTACCTGCATGTCTATAAATGGTAGTTTTCAACAAATTGAAGATCAAACTTGATAATATAAATCGATAATCGAGTTGCGTAGATATTCAAGACAAGATGGGAGAGAAGAAAGTTTTGGCTCTTGCCATGTTTATTGTGGCTTACACTTTGGCGATAACAACATTCGCATCATCTCAAATTCCCTCAACTTGTAATGGGGATAATGGACTACTTACTTATTGTGGGCTTTATTTGATCAACAATGTACCCAATCCATCTCGTGATTGTTGTATTGCAGCAAAAAGTGTGTTTCAAAGAGCCATGAGCGACAAAACCGGTCAAGGTATAAGAGATCTTTGTAACTGTCTACGTGTTGCCGGACCATCTCTAGGGTTTCATCAAGATAAAGAAGCAAGGCTTCCTGGTGCCTGTGGAATAAAAACTTCTTTTTCGATGGAGTTATGTGTACATGGGCCTCTCACACTAAACCAAAACAAAAATTAATTTATGTATAATTGTTTACTTTGGTCATTGAACCCGTGATAACATAAGTGTGTTGATAATAAGTAATCCAGTCGGGGTTAAATAGATGGAATCAAGTGACAACAGAAGGTTTATTTTCATGTTAAACCATAGGGTTATGTATGCTTTTAACCCATGTCAAATTGGTGTAACAATACCCATGTCAGATTAATAAATTATGCTTTAATAGTAGTTCACTGTCAATTCAATTACACTACCCAACTATTTGTAATTATATGACAAAAAAAATTCTCAATCCTGGTTATTTGATGCATTCGTATTTCTCTACACTCTCCCCGTAAAAATAAATTTTCAAATAACTAGACTAACTGTGTTTGTGTTTGGAGTCTTTGCAATATTCATGCATATTTCTTTTTAGTCAGATTGCAAGTCTGTTTGGTAGGGTCCCCAATGTCTTCTGCCTGAGCCTTGAGGGTGTTAAGGTGGGAAACCTCTAATATGGAATCAAAAGACAACTAAATGAATACACCATAATCCTTTTATTTTCTTTCTCTAAACACAAAAATATAGTTTTTCGTGCAGTTTAGCATAATTCAAAAGCTTTTGTAATAGGTGGATTGACTTTAATACCTTTTCTATTTATTTTTATATTTTCACATCACTAAGAATGATAAAAAGATGTTATAATGTAAAACTTAAATTTAGACAAAATTCACTAAAAGAGTAAACCAAAATGGGATAAAAATGCATAATATTTTCGCTTTATCAATTAAAGTTTTTGTGAGTATCAATTAAAGTTGCAATGAAAACTAAAAAAAATGTAATTAATATATTAATGAAAAATATTTTTTGTTCAAAACATTTCTCTTTTACGTGGTATATACTTAAAGAGTCATTAGGTTTCTATTGTATATTTTTAAAAATAAATCAAAGAATACAATGTATTTAATTTTTCCAACAGATTCAAAATTTCCATTTCCCTCCTATTCTACATTAAAGTATAAACACCCTTACCTTAACAAATATAAAAACAAAGTATTTTTCTCTAGGTTTTTATTTTAGCAAAATATTATAAAAATACATATTTCTCTACTAAAAATAATACAAAACAATTTTGTAAACATTTATTATTAGGTTAAAAACAATCGTTATTAATAGAAGTATTTAATATATGTATATGTATATGTATATATATCTATAACTAGTTTAATTAATGAAAGTATCCGTATTTAATTTCATTAATTTTAGAAAACTTGGGGTGTAACATGATTAATAGTATTTCCTTTAACATATCCTTGCAAAAGCGTACAAGTTTGTTAACGTTAAAACATAATAACTCTTGAGAGGTCCTTGGTAGTTCTTTAACCTGACAATATTTGTAAATGAGTTATAATGAAGGTGTGAAACTGTTTTTGTGAGATATTGTGTTTCAGACGATGGGCGTGTATGACTTATGATGCATATGCGTAATTTGCCTAGTGTGAGAAGCTTATCCGAGATTTGAGCAAGTTTAAGAAGCGGTGTATCGGTGTGAAATCGAAGTTATCTTGGCCTTTTGAAAAGCCTACAGAAGGTGTTCTAGTATGGTAAAACTTCAGGCTTGGCTTAAAGCATCATAAAGGGCTATACATACGATGGGTGCGTTGCGATTTTTCTGTGTTTGGGTTTTGGAGTCTTTTCATTCATGCCTATTTTTTTTAGGTGGATTGGAAGTCTGTTTGGTAGGGTCCCCAAGGTCTTCTGCCTGAGCCTTGAGGGTGTTATGGTGGGAAACCTATAATATGGAATCAAAAGCGACCATGCGCAACTTTGATACTCTACTTGCTTTCTAACAAATTTTGCTTTAGTTAGAGTGGGCTAAGTGTTAGATGCCCATGTTATGTGGACATTTTTTCTTGTTTGCATCCTCCTATATATACTTCTCCAAATGCACGCGCCTTGTTCGAAATGTGATTGGTACCTCATGCATATAAAATTAAAAGCTTGACTCCTAACGAGTCTTTTGTTTCTTGTGAAGTGGAGGAGTATATATATATGAGCTTGACATTGAACAATGATTGGTTTGCATTTAATATGGGAGATACGTGGTACTGTTTTGATACTATCTATACTGTTTGTACGTGCCTATACATGTGCGAGATGCCTTTTCATTCCTTTTTGTTGTGTTGTCTTTCTTGCATGGCATGAACATCACTTACAGGTGCAAACCATGTCTTTAGCTTTGGATTTTCTTTTGAGAACATGTGAAGGTAATTTCATACCTAAAGAAAAATTATTTTGGAATGTTTTATGTTATTCAGAAATTCGAGTTTTCAATGGAAAGTACATGATTTCAGTCTTTTTAGGTGCCATGAGAGTGTTATTTTACAAGCGCCTTATAATTTATTAATCTATATATATATATATTATTACTTGTGACTAAATAAATATTTACTTAATATTTTCTTAAATTCATGTATTTCAATTATTTGAAACTGAATTACTATTTTTATAATATACATTTAACTTTTTTTCATTTTAAATCTTTACCTGCATGTCTATAAATGGTAGTTTTCAACAAATTGAAGATCAAACTTGATAATATAAATCGATAATCGAGTTGCGTAGATATTCAAGACAAGATGGGAGAGAAGAAAGTTTTGGCTCTTGCCATGTTTATTGTGGCTTACACTTTGGCGATAACAACATTCGCATCATCTCAAATTCCCTCAACTTGTAATGGGGATAATGGACTACTTACTTATTGTGGGCTTTATTTGATCAACAATGTACCCAATCCATCTCGTGATTGTTGTATTGCAGCAAAAAGTGTGTTTCAAAGAGCCATGAGCGACAAAACCGGTCAAGGTATAAGAGATCTTTGTAACTGTCTACGTGTTGCCGGACCATCTCTAGGGTTTCATCAAGATAAAGAAGCAAGGCTTCCTGGTGCCTGTGGAATAAAAACTTCTTTTTCGATGGAGTTATGTGTACATGGGCCTCTCACACTAAACCAAAACAAAAATTAATTTATGTATAATTGTTTACTTTGGTCATTGAACCCGTGATAACATAAGTGTGTTGATAATAAGTAATCCAGTCGGGGTTAAATAGATGGAATCAAGTGACAACAGAAGGTTTATTTTCATGCTAAACCATAGGGTTATGTATGCTTTTAACCCATGTCAAATTGGTGTAACAATACCCATGTCAGATTAATAAATTATGCTTTAATAGTAGTTCACTGTCAATTCAATTACACTACCCAACTATTTGTAATTATATGACAAAAAAAATTCTCAATCCTGGTTATTTGATGCATTCGTATTTCTCTACACTCTCCCCGTAAAAATAAATTTTCAAATAACTAGACTAACTGTGTTTGTGTTTGGAGTCTTTGCAATATTCATGCATATTTCTTTTTAGTCAGATTGCAAGTCTGTTTGGTAGGGTCCCCAATGTCTTCTGCTTGAGCCTTGAGGGTGTTAAGGTGGGAAACCTCTAATATGGAATCAAAAGACAACTAAATGAATACACCATAATCCTTTTATTTTCTTTCTCTATACACAAAAATATAGTTTTTCGTGCAGTTTAGCATAATTCAAAAGCTTTTGTAATAGGTGGATTGACTTTAATACCTTTTCTATTTATTTTTATATTTTCACATCACTAAGAATGACAAAAAGATGTTATAATGTAAAACTTAAATTTAGACAAAATTCACTAAAAGAGTAAACCAAAATGGGATAAAAATGCAATAATATTTTCGCTTTATCAATTAAAGTTTTTGTGAGTATCAATTAAAGTTGCAATGTAAACTAAAAAAAAATGTAATTAATATATTAATGAAAAATATTTTTTGTTCAAAACATTTCTCTTTTACGTGGTATATACTTAAAGAGTTATTAGGTTTCTATTGTATATTTTTAAAAATAAATCAAAGAATACAATGTATTTAATTTTTCCAACAGATTCAAAATTTCCATTTCCCTCCTATTCTACATTAAAGTATAAACACCCTTACCTTAACAAATATAAAAACAAAGTATTTTTCTCTAGGTTTTTATTTTAGCAAAATATTATAAAAATACATATTTCTCTACTAAAAATTATACAAAACAATTTTGTAAACATTTATTATTAGGTTAAAAACAATCGTTATTAATAGAAGTATTTAATATATGTATATGTATATGTATATATATCTATAACTAGTTTAATTAATGAAAGTATCCGTATTTAATTTCATTAATTTTAGAAAACTTGGGGTGTAACATGATTAATAGTATTTCCTTTAACATATCCTTGCAAAAGCGTACAAGTTTGTTAACGTTAAAACATAATAACTCTTGAGAGGTCCTTGGTAGTTCTTTAACCTGACAATATTGGTAAATGAGTTATAATGAAGGTGTGAAACTGTTTTTGTGAGATATTGTGTTTCAGACGATGGGCGTGTATGACTTATGATGCATATGCGTAATTTGCCTAGTGTGAGAAGCTTATCCGAGATTTGAGCAAGTTTAAGAAGCGGTGTATCGGTGTGAAATCGAAGTTATCTTGGCCTTTTGAAAAGCCTACAAAAGGTGTTCTAGTATGGTAAAACTTCAGGCTTGGCTTAAAGCATCATAAAGGGCTATACATACGATGGGTGCGTTGCGATTTTTCTGTTTTTGGGTTTTGGAGTCTTTTCATTCATGCCTATTTTTTTTAGGTGGATTGGAAGTCTGTTTGGTAGGGTCTCCAAGGTCTTCTGCCTGAGCCTTGAGGGTGTTATGGTTGGAAACCTATAATATGGAATCAAAAGCGACCATGCGCAACTTTGATACTCTACTTGCTTTCTAACAAATTTTGCTTTAGTTAGAGTGGGCTAAGTGCTAGATGCCCATGTTATGTGGACATTTTTTCTTGTTTGCATCCTCCTATATATACTACTCCAAATGCACGCGCCTTGTTCGAAATGTGATTGGTACCTCATGCATATAAAATTAAAAGCTTGACTCCTAACGAGTCTTTTGTTTCTTGTGAAGTGGAGGAGTATATATATATGAGCTTGACATTGAACAATGATTGGTTTGCATTTAATATGGGAGATACGTGGTACTGTTTTGATACTATCTATACTGTTTGTACGTGCCTATACATGTGCGAGATGCCTTTTCATTCCTTTTTGTTGTGTTGTCTTTCTTGCATGGCATGAACATCACTTACAGGTGCAAACCATGTCTTTAGCTTTGGATTTTCTTTTGAGAACATGTGAAGGTAATTTCATACCTAAAGAAAAATTATTTTTGAACGTTTTATGTTATTCAGAAATTCGAGTTTTCAATGGAAAGTACATGATTTCAGTCTTTTTAGGTGCCATGAGAGTGTTATTTTACAAGCGCCTTATAATTTATTAATCTATATATATATATATATATATATATATATTATTACTTGTGACTAAATAAATATTTACTTAATATTTTCTTAAATTCATGTATTTCAATTATTTGAAACTGAATTACTATTTTTATAATATACATTTAACTTTTTTTCGTTTTAAATCTTTACCTGCATGTCTATAAATGGTAGTTTTCAACAAATTGAAGATCAAACTTGATAATATAAATCGATAATCGAGTTGCGTAGATATTCAAGACAAGATGGGAGAGAAGAAAGTTTTGGCTCTTGCCATGTTTATTGTGGCTTACACTTTGGCGATAACAACATTCGCATCATCTCAAATTCCCTCAACTTGTAATGGGGATAATGGACTACTTACTTATTGTGGGCTTTATTTGATCAACAATGTACCCAATCCATCTCGTGATTGTTGTATTGCAGCAAAAAGTGTGTTTCAAAGAGCCATGAGCGACAAAACCGGTCAAGGTATAAGAGATCTTTGTAACTGTCTACGTGTTGCCGGACCATCTCTAGGGTTTCATCAAGATAAAGAAGCAAGGCTTCCTGGTGCCTGTGGAATAAAAACTTCTTTTTCGATGGAGTTATGTGTACATGGGCCTCTCACACTAAACCAAAACAAAAATTAATTTATGTATAATTGTTTACTTTGGTCATTGAACCCGTGATAACATAAGTGTGTTGATAATAAGTAATCCAGTCGGGGTTAAATAGATGGAATCAAGTGACAACAGAAGGTTTATTTTCATGTTAAACCATAGGGTTATGTATGCTTTTAACCCATGTCAAATTGGTGTAACAATACCCATGTCAGATTAATAAATTATGCTTTAATAGTAGTTCACTGTCAATTCAATTACACTACCCAACTATTTGTAATTATATGACAAAAAAAATTCTCAATCCTGGTTATTTGATGCATTCGTATTTCTCTACACTCTCCCCGTAAAAATAAATTTTCAAATAACTAGACTAACTGTGTTTGTGTTTGGAGTCTTTGCAATATTCATGCATATTTCTTTTTAGTCAGATTGCAAGTCTGTTTGGTAGGGTCCCCAATGTCTTCTGCCTGAGCCTTGAGGGTGTTAAGGTGGGAAACCTCTAATATGGAATCAAAAGACAACTAAATGAATACACCATAATCCTTTTATTTTCTTTCTCTAAACACAAAAATATAGTTTTTCGTGCAGTTTAGCATAATTCAAAAGCTTTTGTAATAGGTGGATTGACTTTAATACCTTTTCTATTTATTTTTATATTTTCACATCACTAAGAATGATAAAAAGATGTTATAATGTAAAACTTAAATTTAGACAAAATTCACTAAAAGAGTAAACCAAAATGGGATAAAAATGCATAATATTTTCGCTTTATCAATTAAAGTTTTTGTGAGTATCAATTAAAGTTGCAATGAAAACTAAAAAAAATGTAATTAATATATTAATGAAAAATATTTTTTGTTCAAAACATTTCTCTTTTACGTGGTATATACTTAAAGAGTCATTAGGTTTCTATTGTATATTTTTAAAAATAAATCAAAGAATACAATGTATTTAATTTTTCCAACAGATTCAAAATTTCCATTTCCCTCCTATTCTACATTAAAGTATAAACACCCTTACCTTAACAAATATAAAAACAAAGTATTTTTCTCTAGGTTTTTATTTTAGCAAAATATTATAAAAATACATATTTCTCTACTAAAAATAATACAAAACAATTTTGTAAACATTTATTATTAGGTTAAAAACAATCGTTATTAATAGAAGTATTTAATATATGTATATGTATATGTATATATATCTATAACTAGTTTAATTAATGAAAGTATCCGTATTTAATTTCATTAATTTTAGAAAACTTGGGGTGTAACATGATTAATAGTATTTCCTTTAACATATCCTTGCAAAAGCGTACAAGTTTGTTAACGTTAAAACATAATAACTCTTGAGAGGTCCTTGGTAGTTCTTTAACCTGACAATATTTGTAAATGAGTTATAATGAAGGTGTGAAACTGTTTTTGTGAGATATTGTGTTTCAGACGATGGGCGTGTATGACTTATGATGCATATGCGTAATTTGCCTAGTGTGAGAAGCTTATCCGAGATTTGAGCAAGTTTAAGAAGCGGTGTATCGGTGTGAAATCGAAGTTATCTTGGCCTTTTGAAAAGCCTACAGAAGGTGTTCTAGTATGGTAAAACTTCAGGCTTGGCTTAAAGCATCATAAAGGGCTATACATACGATGGGTGCGTTGCGATTTTTCTGTGTTTGGGTTTTGGAGTCTTTTCATTCATGCCTATTTTTTTTAGGTGGATTGGAAGTCTGTTTGGTAGGGTCCCCAAGGTCTTCTGCCTGAGCCTTGAGGGTGTTATGGTGGGAAACCTATAATATGGAATCAAAAGCGACCATGCGCAACTTTGATACTCTACTTGCTTTCTAACAAATTTTGCTTTAGTTAGAGTGGGCTAAGTGTTAGATGCCCATGTTATGTGGACATTTTTTCTTGTTTGCATCCTCCTATATATACTTCTCCAAATGCACGCGCCTTGTTCGAAATGTGATTGGTACCTCATGCATATAAAATTAAAAGCTTGACTCCTAACGAGTCTTTTGTTTCTTGTGAAGTGGAGGAGTATATATATATGAGCTTGACATTGAACAATGATTGGTTTGCATTTAATATGGGAGATACGTGGTACTGTTTTGATACTATCTATACTGTTTGTACGTGCCTATACATGTGCGAGATGCCTTTTCATTCCTTTTTGTTGTGTTGTCTTTCTTGCATGGCATGAACATCACTTACAGGTGCAAACCATGTCTTTAGCTTTGGATTTTCTTTTGAGAACATGTGAAGGTAATTTCATACCTAAAGAAAAATTATTTTGGAATGTTTTATGTTATTCAGAAATTCGAGTTTTCAATGGAAAGTACATGATTTCAGTCTTTTTAGGTGCCATGAGAGTGTTATTTTACAAGCGCCTTATAATTTATTAATCTATATATATATATTATTACTTGTGACTAAATAAATATTTACTTAATATTTTCTTAAATTCATGTATTTCAATTATTTGAAACTGAATTACTATTTTTATAATATACATTTAACTTTTTTTCATTTTAAATCTTTACCTGCATGTCTATAAATGGTAGTTTTCAACAAATTGAAGATCAAACTTGATAATATAAATCGATAATCGAGTTGCGTAGATATTCAAGACAAGATGGGAGAGAAGAAAGTTTTGGCTCTTGCCATGTTTATTGTGGCTTACACTTTGGCGATAACAACATTCGCATCATCTCAAATTCCCTCAACTTGTAATGGGGATAATGGACTACTTACTTATTGTGGGCTTTATTTGATCAACAATGTACCCAATCCATCTCGTGATTGTTGTATTGCAGCAAAAAGTGTGTTTCAAAGAGCCATGAGCGACAAAACCGGTCAAGGTATAAGAGATCTTTGTAACTGTCTACGTGTTGCCGGACCATCTCTAGGGTTTCATCAAGATAAAGAAGCAAGGCTTCCTGGTGCCTGTGGAATAAAAACTTCTTTTTCGATGGAGTTATGTGTACATGGGCCTCTCACACTAAACCAAAACAAAAATTAATTTATGTATAATTGTTTACTTTGGTCATTGAACCCGTGATAACATAAGTGTGTTGATAATAAGTAATCCAGTCGGGGTTAAATAGATGGAATCAAGTGACAACAGAAGGTTTATTTTCATGCTAAACCATAGGGTTATGTATGCTTTTAACCCATGTCAAATTGGTGTAACAATACCCATGTCAGATTAATAAATTATGCTTTAATAGTAGTTCACTGTCAATTCAATTACACTACCCAACTATTTGTAATTATATGACAAAAAAAATTCTCAATCCTGGTTATTTGATGCATTCTTATTTCTCTACACTCTCCCCGTAAAAATAAATTTTCAAATAACTAGACTAACTGTGTTTGTGTTTGGAGTCTTTGCAATATTCATGCATATTTCTTTTTAGTCAGATTGCAAGTCTGTTTGGTAGGGTCCCCAATGTCTTCTGCTTGAGCCTTGAGGGTGTTAAGGTGGGAAACCTCTAATATGGAATCAAAAGACAACTAAATGAATACACCATAATCCTTTTATTTTCTTTCTCTATACACAAAAATATAGTTTTTCGTGCAGTTTAGCATAATTCAAAAGCTTTTGTAATAGGTGGATTGACTTTAATACCTTTTCTATTTATTTTTATATTTTCACATCACTAAGAATGACAAAAAGATGTTATAATGTAAAACTTAAATTTAGACAAAATTCACTAAAAGAGTAAACCAAAATGGGATAAAAATGCAATAATATTTTCGCTTTATCAATTAAAGTTTTTGTGAGTATCAATTAAAGTTGCAATGTAAACTAAAAAAAATGTAATTAATATATTAATGAAAAATATTTTTTGTTCAAAACATTTCTCTTTTACGTGGTATATACTTAAAGAGTTATTAGGTTTCTATTGTATATTTTTAAAAATAAATCAAAGAATACAATGTATTTAATTTTTCCAACAGATTCAAAATTTCCATTTCCCTCCTATTCTACATTAAAGTATAAACACCCTTACCTTAACAAATATAAAAACAAAGTATTTTTCTCTAGGTTTTTATTTTAGCAAAATATTATAAAAATACATATTTCTCTACTAAAAATTATACAAAACAATTTTGTAAACATTTATTATTAGGTTAAAAACAATCGTTATTAATAGAAGTATTTAATATATGTATATGTATATGTATATATATCTATAACTAGTTTAATTAATGAAAGTATCCGTATTTAATTTCATTAATTTTAGAAAACTTGGGGTGTAACATGATTAATAGTATTTCCTTTAACATATCCTTGCAAAAGCGTACAAGTTTGTTAACGTTAAAACATAATAACTCTTGAGAGGTCCTTGGTAGTTCTTTAACCTGACAATATTGGTAAATGAGTTATAATGAAGGTGTGAAACTGTTTTTGTGAGATATTGTGTTTCAGACGATGGGCGTGTATGACTTATGATGCATATGCGTAATTTGCCTAGTGTGAGAAGCTTATCCGAGATTTGAGCAAGTTTAAGAAGCGGTGTATCGGTGTGAAATCGAAGTTATCTTGGCCTTTTGAAAAGCCTACAAAAGGTGTTCTAGTATGGTAAAACTTCAGGCTTGGCTTAAAGCATCATAAAGGGCTATACATACGATGGGTGCGTTGCGATTTTTCTGTTTTTGGGTTTTGGAGTCTTTTCATTCATGCCTATTTTTTTTAGGTGGATTGGAAGTCTGTTTGGTAGGGTCCCCAAGGTCTTCTGCCTGAGCCTTGAGGGTGTTATGGTTGGAAACCTATAATATGGAATCAAAAGCGACCATGCGCAACTTTGATACTCTACTTGCTTTCTAACAAATTTTGCTTTAGTTAGAGTGGGCTAAGTGCTAGATGCCCATGTTATGTGGACATTTTTTCTTGTTTGCATCCTCCTATATATACTACTCCAAATGCACGCGCCTTGTTCGAAATGTGATTGGTACCTCATGCATATAAAATTAAAAGCTTGACTCCTAACGAGTCTTTTGTTTCTTGTGAAGTGGAGGAGTATATATATATGAGCTTGACATTGAACAATGATTGGTTTGCATTTAATATGGGAGATACGTGGTACTGTTTTGATACTATCTATACTGTTTGTACGTGCCTATACATGTGCGAGATGCCTTTTCATTCCTTTTTGTTGTGTTGTCTTTCTTGCATGGCATGAACATCACTTACAGGTGCAAACCATGTCTTTAGCTTTGGATTTTCTTTTGAGAACATGTGAAGGTAATTTCATACCTAAAGAAAAATTATTTTTGAACGTTTTATGTTATTCAGAAATTCGAGTTTTCAATGGAAAGTACATGATTTCAGTCTTTTTAGGTGCCATGAGAGTGTTATTTTACAAGCGCCTTATAATTTATTAATCTATATATATATATATATATATATATTATTACTTGTGACTAAATAAATATTTACTTAATATTTTCTTAAATTCATGTATTTCAATTATTTGAAACTGAATTACTATTTTTATAATATACATTTAACTTTTTTTCGTTTTAAATCTTTACCTGCATGTCTATAAATGGTAGTTTTCAACAAATTGAAGATCAAACTTGATAATATAAATCGATAATCGAGTTGCGTAGATATTCAAGACAAGATGGGAGAGAAGAAAGTTTTGGCTCTTGCCATGTTTATTGTGGCTTACACTTTGGCGATAACAACATTCGCATCATCTCAAATTCCCTCAACTTGTAATGGGGATAATGGACTACTTACTTATTGTGGGCTTTATTTGATCAACAATGTACCCAATCCATCTCGTGATTGTTGTATTGCAGCAAAAAGTGTGTTTCAAAGAGCCATGAGCGACAAAACCGGTCAAGGTATAAGAGATCTTTGTAACTGTCTACGTGTTGCCGGACCATCTCTAGGGTTTCATCAAGATAAAGAAGCAAGGCTTCCTGGTGCCTGTGGAATAAAAACTTCTTTTTCGATGGAGTTATGTGTACATGGGCCTCTCACACTAAACCAAAACAAAAATTAATTTATGTATAATTGTTTACTTTGGTCATTGAACCCGTGATAACATAAGTGTGTTGATAATAAGTAATCCAGTCGGGGTTAAATAGATGGAATCAAGTGACAACAGAAGGTTTATTTTCATGTTAAACCATAGGGTTATGTATGCTTTTAACCCATGTCAAATTGGTGTAACAATACCCATGTCAGATTAATAAATTATGCTTTAATAGTAGTTCACTGTCAATTCAATTACACTACCCAACTATTTGTAATTATATGACAAAAAAAATTCTCAATCCTGGTTATTTGATGCATTCGTATTTCTCTACACTCTCCCCGTAAAAATAAATTTTCAAATAACTAGACTAACTGTGTTTGTGTTTGGAGTCTTTGCAATATTCATGCATATTTCTTTTTAGTCAGATTGCAAGTCTGTTTGGTAGGGTCCCCAATGTCTTCTGCCTGAGCCTTGAGGGTGTTAAGGTGGGAAACCTCTAATATGGAATCAAAAGACAACTAAATGAATACACCATAATCCTTTTATTTTCTTTCTCTAAACACAAAAATATAGTTTTTCGTGCAGTTTAGCATAATTCAAAAGCTTTTGTAATAGGTGGATTGACTTTAATACCTTTTCTATTTATTTTTATATTTTCACATCACTAAGAATGACAAAAAGATGTTATAATGTAAAACTTAAATTTAGACAAAATTCACTAAAAGAGTAAACCAAAATGGGATAAAAATGCAATAATATTTTCGCTTTATCAATTAAAGTTTTTGTGAGTATCAATTAAAGTTGCAATGTAAACTAAAAAAAAATGTAATTAATATATTAATGAAAAATATTTTTTGTTCAAAACATTTCTCTTTTACGTGGTATATACTTAAAGAGTGATTAGGTTTCTATTGTATATTTTTAAAAATAAATCAAAGAATCCAATGTATTTAATTTTTCCAACAGATTCAAAATTTCCATTTCCCTCCTATTCTACATTAAAGTATAAACACCCTTACCTTAACAAATATAAAAACAAAGTATTTTTCTCTAGGTTTTTATTTTAGCAAAATATTATAAAAATACATATTTCTCTACTAAAAATTATACAAAACAATTTTGTAAACATTTATTATTAGGTTAAAAACAATCGTTATTAATAGAAGTATTTAATATATGTATATGTATATGTATATATATCTATAACTAGTTTAATTAATGAAAGTATCCGTATTTAATTTCATTAATTTTAGAAAACTTGGGGTGTAACATGATTAATAGTATTTCCTTTAACATATCCTTGCAAAAGCGTACAAGTTTGTTAACGTTAAAACATAATAACTCTTGAGAGGTCCTTGGTAGTTCTTTAACCTGACAATATTTGTAAATGAGTTATAATGAAGGTGTGAAACTGTTTTTGTGAGATATTGTGTTTCAGACGATGGGCGTGTATGACTTATGATGCATATGCGTAATTTGCCTAGTGTGAGAAGCTTATCCGAGATTTGAGCAAGTTTAAGAAGCGGTGTATCGGTGTGAAATCGAAGTTATCTTGGCCTTTTGAAAAGCCTACAAAAGGTGTTCTAGTATGGTAAAACTTCAGGCTTGGCTTAAAGCATCATAAAGGGCTATACATACGATGGGTGCGTTGCGATTTTTCTGTTTTTGGGTTTTGGAGTCTTTTCATTCATGCCTATTTTTTTTAGGTGGATTGGAAGTCTGTTTGGTAGGGTCCCCAAGGTCTTCTGCCTGAGCCTTGAGGGTGTTATGGTTGGAAACCTATAATATGGAATCAAAAGCGACCATGCGCAACTTTGATACTCTACTTGCTTTCTAACAAATTTTGCTTTAGTTAGAGTGGGCTAAGTGTTAGATGCCCATGTTATGTGGACATTTTTTCTTGTTTGCATCCTCCTATATATACTACTCCAAATGCACGCGCCTTGTTCGAAATGTGATTGGTACCTCATGCATATAAAATTAAAAGCTTGACTCCTAACGAGTCTTTTGTTTCTTGTGAAGTGGAGGAGTATATATATATGAGCTTGACATTGAACAATGATTGGTTTGCATTTAATATGGGAGATACGTGGTACTGTTTTGATACTATCTATACTGTTTGTACGTGCCTATACATGTGCGAGATGCCTTTTCATTCCTTTTTGTTGTGTTGTCTTTCTTGCATGGCATGAACATCACTTACAGGTGCAAACCATGTCTTTAGCTTTGGATTTTCTTTTGAGAACATGTGAAGGTAATTTCATACCTAAAGAAAAATTATTTTTGAACGTTTTATGTTATTCAGAAATTCGAGTTTTCAATGGAAAGTACATGATTTCAGTCTTTTTAGGTGCCATGAGAGTGTTATTTTACAAGCGCCTTATAATTTATTAATCTATATATATATATATATATATTATTACTTGTGACTAAATAAATATTTACTTAATATTTTCTTAAATTCATGTATTTCAATTATTTGAAACTGAATTACTATTTTTATAATATACATTTAACTTTTTTTCGTTTTAAATCTTTACCTGCATGTCTATAAATGGTAGTTTTCAACAAATTGAAGATCAAACTTGATAATATAAATTGATAATCGAGTTGCGTAGATATTCAAGACAAGATGGGAGAGAAGAAAGTTTTGGCTCTTGCCATGTTTATTGTGGCTTACACTTTGGCGATAACAACATTCGCATCATCTCAAATTCCCTCAACTTGTAATGGGGATAATGGACTACTTACTTATTGTGGGCTTTATTTGATCAACAATGTACCCAATCCATCTCGTGATTGTTGTATTGCAGCAAAAAGTGTGTTTCAAAGAGCCATGAGCGACAAAACCGGTCAAGGTATAAGAGATTTTTGTAACTGTCTACGTGTTGCCGGACCATCTCTAGGGTTTCATCAAGATAAAGAAGCAAGGCTTCCTGGTGCCTGTGGAATAAAAACTTCTTTTTCGATGGAGTTATGTGTACATGGGCCTCTCACACTAAACCAAAACAAAAATTAATTTATGTATAATTGTTTACTTTGGTCATTGAACCCGTGATAACATAAGTGTGTTGATAATAAGTAATCCAGTCGGGGTTAAATAGATGGAATCAAGTGACAACAGAAGGTTTATTTTCATGTTAAACCATAGGGTTATGTATGCTTTTAACCCATGTCAAATTGGTGTAACAATACCCATGTCAGATTAATAAATTATGCTTTAATAGTAGTTCACTGTCAATTCAATTACACTACCCAACTATTTGTAATTATATGACAAAAAAAATTCTCAATCCAGGTTATTTGATGCATTCGTATTTCTCTACACTCTCCCCGTAAAAATAAATTTTCAAATAACTAGACTAACTGTGTTTGTGTTTGGAGTCTTTGCAATATTCATGCATATTTCTTTTTAGTCAGATTGCAAGTCTGTTTGGTAGGGTCCCCAATGTCTTCTGCCTGAGCCTTGAGGGTGTTAAGGTGGGAAACCTCTAATATGGAATCAAAAGACAACTAAATGAATACACCATAATCCTTTTATTTTCTTTCTCTAAACACAAAAATATAGTTTTTCGTGCAGTTTAGCATAATTCAAAAGCTTTTGTAATAGGTGGATTGACTTTAATACCTTTTCTATTTATTTTTATATTTTCACATCACTAAGAATGATAAAAAGATGTTATAATGTAAAACTTAAATTTAGACAAAATTCACTAAAAGAGTAAACCAAAATGGGATAAAAATGCAATAATATTTTCGCTTTATCAATTAAAGTTTTTGTGAGTATCAATTAAAGTTGCAATGTAAACTAAAAAAAATGTAATTAATATATTAATGAAAAATATTTTTTGTTCAAAACATTTCTCTTTTACGTGGTATATACTTAAAGAGTCATTAGGTTTCTACTGTATATTTTTAAAAATAAATCAAAGAATACAATGTATTTAATTTTTCCAACAGATTCAAAATTTCCATTTCCCTCCTATTCTACATTAAAGTATAAACACCCTTACCTTAACAAATATAAAAACAAAGTATTTTTCTATAGGTTTTTATTTTAGCAAAATATTATAAAAACACATATTTCTCTACTAAAAATTATACAAAACAATTTTGTAAACATTTATTATTAGGTTAAAAACAATCGTTATTAATAGAAGTATTTAATATATGTATATGTATATGTATATATATCTATAACTAGTTTAATTAATGAAAGTATCCGTATTTAATTTCATTAATTTTAGAAAACTTGGGGTGTAACATGATTAATAGTATTTCCTTTAACATATCCTTGCAAAAGCGTACAAGTTTGTTAACGTTAAAACATAATAACTCTTGAGAGGTCCTTGTTAGTTCTTTAACCTGACAATATTTGTAAATGAGTTATAATGAAGGTGTGAAACTGTTTTTGTGAGATATTGTGTTTCAGACGATGGGCGTGTATGACTTATGATGCATATGCGTAATTTGCCTAGTGTGAGAAGCTTATCCGAGATTTGAGCAAGTTTAAGAAGCGGTGTATCGGTGTGAAATCGAAGTTATCTTGGCCTTTTGAAAAGCCTACAGAAGGTGTTCTAGTATGGTAAAACTTCAGGCTTGGCTTAAAGCATCATAAAGGGCTATACATACGATGGGTGCGTTGCGATTTTTCTGTGTTTGGGTTTTGGAGTCTTTTCATTCATGCCTATTTTTTTTAGGTGGATTGGAAGTCTGTTTGGTAGGGTCCCCAAGGTCTTCTGCCTGAGCCTTGAGGGTGTTATGGTGGGAAACCTATAATATGGAATCAAAAGCGACCATGCGCAACTTTGATACTCTACTTGCTTTCTAACAAAATTTGCTTTAGTTAGAGTGGGCTAAGTGTTAGATGCCCATGTTATGTGGACATTTTTTCTTGTTTGCATCCTCCTATATATACTACTCCAAATGCACGCGCCTTGTTCAAAATGTGATTGGTACCTCATGCATATAAAATTAAAAGCTTGACTCCTAACGAGTCTTTTGTTTCTTGTGAAGTGGAGGAGTATATATATATGAGCTTGACATTGAACAATGATTGGTTTGCATTTAATATGGGAGATACGTGGTACTATTTTGATACTATCTATACTGTTTGTACGTGCCTATACATGTGCGAGATGCCTTTTCATTCCTTTTTGTTGTGTTGTCTTTCTTGCATGGCATGAACATCACTTACAGGTGCAAACCATGTCTTTAGCTTTGGATTTTCTTTTGAGAACATGTGAAAGTAATTTCATACCTAAAGAAAAATTATTTTGGAACGTTTTATGTTATTCAGAAATTCAAGTTTTCAATGGAAAGTACATGATTTCAGTCTTTTTAGGTGCCATGAGAGTGTTATTTTACAAGCGCCTTATAATTTATTAATCTATATATATATATATTATTACTTGTGACTAAATAAATATTTACTTAATATTTTCTTAAATTCATGTATTTCAATTATTTGAAACTGAATTACTATTTTTATAATATACATTTAACTTTTTTTCGTTTTAAATCTTTACCCGCATGTCTATAAATGGTAGTTTTCAACAAATTGAAGATCAAACTTGATAATTTAAATCGATAATCGAGTTGCGTAGATATTCAAGACAAGATGGGAGAGAAGAAAGTTTTGGCTCTTGCCATGTTTATTGTGGCTTACACTTTGGCGATAACAACATTCGCATCATCTCAAATTCCCTCAACTTGTAATGGGGATAATGGACTACTTACTTATTGTGGGCTTTATTTGATCAACAATGTACCCAATCCATCTCGTGATTGTTGTATTGCAGCAAAAAGTGTGTTTCAAAGAGCCATGAGCGACAAAACCGGTCAAGGTATAAGAGATCTTTGTAACTGTCTACGTGTTGCCGGACCATCTCTAGGGTTTCATCAAGATAAAGAAGCAAGGCTTCCTGGTGCCTGTGGAATAAAAACTTCTTTTTCGATGGAGTTATGTGTACATGGGCCTCTCACACTAAACCAAAACAAAAATTAATTTATGTATAATTGTTTACTTTGGTCATTGAACCCGTGATAACATAAGTGTGTTGATAATAAGTAATCCAGTCGGGGTTAAATAGATGGAATCAAGTGACAACAAAAGTTTTATTTTCATGTTAAACCATAGGGTTATGTATGCTTTTAACCCATGTCAAATTGGTGTAACAATACCCATGTCAGATTAATAAATTATGCTTTAATAGTAGTTCACTGTCAATTCAATTACACTACCCAACTATTTGTAATTATATGACAAAAAAAATTCTCAATCCTGGTTATTTGATGCATTCGTATTTCTCTACACTCTCCCCGTAAAAATAAATTTTCAAATAACTAGACTAACTGTGTTTGTGTTTGGAGTCTTTGCAATATTCATGCATATTTCTTTTTAGTCAGATTGCAAGTCTGTTTGGTAGGGTCCCCAATGTCTTCTGCCTGAGCCTTGAGGGTGTTAAGGTGGGAAACCTCTAATATGGAATCAAAAGACAACTAAATGAATACACCATAATCCTTTTATTTTCTTTCTCTAAACACAAAAATATAGTTTTTCGTGCAGTTTAGCATAATTCAAAAGCTTTTGTAATAGGTGGATTGACTTTAATACCTTTTCTATTTATTTTTATATTTTCACATCACTAAGAATGATAAAAAGATGTTATAATGTAAAACTTAAATTTAGACAAAATTCACTAAAAGAGTAAACCAAAATGGGATAAAAATGCAATAATATTTTCGCTTTATCAATTAAAGTTTTTGTGAGTATCAATTAAAGTTGCAATGTAAACTAAAAAAAATGTAATTAATATATTAATGAAAAATATTTTTTGTTCAAAACATTTCTCTTTTACGTGGTATATACTTAAAGAGTCATTAGGTTTCTATTGTATATTTTTAAAAATAAATCAAAGAATACAATGTATTTAATTTTTCCAACAGATTCAAAATTTCCATTTCCCTCATATTCTACATTAAAGTATAAACACCCTTACCTTAACAAATATAAAAACAAAGTATTTTTCTCTAGGTTTTTATTTTAGCAAAATATTATAAAAACACATATTTCTCTACTAAAAATTATACAAAACAATTTTGTAAACATTTATTATTAGGTTAAAAACAATCGTTATTAATAGAAGTATTTAATATATGTATATGTACATGTATATATATCTATAACTAGTTTAATTAATGAAAGTATCCGTATTTAATTTCATTAATTTTAGAAAACTTGGGGTGTAACATGATTAATAGTATTTCCTTTAACATATCCTTGCAAAAGCGTACAAGTTTGTTAACGTTAAAACATAATAACTCTTGAGAGGTCCTTGGTAGTTCTTTAACTTGACAATATTTGTAAATGAGTTATAATGAAGGTGTGAAACTGTTTTTGTGAGATATTGTGTTTCAGACGATGGGCGTGTATGACTTATGATGCATATGCGTAATTTGCCTAGTGTGAGAAGCTTATCCGAGATTTGAGCAAGTTTAAGAAGCGGTGTATCGGTGTGAAATCGAAGTTATCTTGGCCTTTTGAAAAGCCTACAGAAGGTGTTCTAGTATGGTAAAACTTCAGGCTTGGCTTAAAGCATCATAAAGGGCTATACATACGATGGGTGCGTTGCGATTTTTCTGTGTTTGGGTTTTGGAGTCTTTACATTCATGCCTATGTTTTTTAGGTAGATTGGAAGTCTGTTTGGTAGGGTCCCCAAGGTCTTCTGCCTGAGCCTTGAGGGTGTTATGGTGGGAAACCTATAATATGGAATCAAAAGCGACCATGCGCAACTTTGATACTCTACTTGCTTTCTAACAAATTTTGCTTTAGTTAGAGTGGGCTAAGTGTTAGATGCCCATGTTATGTGGACATTTTTTCTTGTTTTCATCCTCCTATATATACTACTCCAAATGCACGCGCCTTGTTCAAAATGTGATTGGTACCTCATGCATATAAAATTAAAAGCTTGACTCCTAACGAGTCTTTTGTTTCTTGTGAAGTGGAGGAGTATATATATATGAGCTTGACATTGAACAATGATTGGTTTGCATTTAACATGGGAGATACGTGGTACTGTTTTGATACTATCTATACTGTTTATACGTGCCTATACATGTGCGAGATGCCTTTTCATTCCTTTTTGTTGTGTTGTCTTTCTTGCATGGCATGAACATCACTTACAGGTGCAAACCATGTCTTTAGCTTTGGATTTTCTTTTGAGAACATGTGAAAGTAATTTCATACCTAAAGAAAAATTATTTTGGAACGTTTTATGTTATTCAGAAATTCAAGTTTTCAATGGAAAGTACATGATTTCAGTCTTTTTAGGTGCCATGAGAGTGTTATTTTACAAGCGCCTTATAATTTATTAATCTATATATATATATATTATTACTTGTGACTAAATAAATATTTACTTAATATTTTCTTAAATTCATGTATTTCAATTATTTGAAACTGAATTACTATTTTTATAATATACATTTAACTTTTTTTCGTTTTAAATCTTTACCTGCATGTCTATAAATGGTAGTTTTCAACAAATTGAAGATCAAACTTGATAATATAAATCGATAATCGAGTTGCGTAGATATTCAAGACAAGATGGGAGAGAAGAAAGTTTTGGCTCTTGCCATGTTTATTGTGGCTTACACTTTGGCGATAACAACATTCGCATCATCTCAAATTCCCTCAACTTGTAATGGGGATAATGGACTACTTACTTATTGTGGGCTTTATTTGATCAACAATGTACCCAATCCATCTCGTGATTGTTGTATTGCAGCAAAAAGTGTGTTTCAAAGAGCCATGAGCGACAAAACCGGTCAAGGTATAAGAGATCTTTGTAACTGTCTACGTGTTGCCGGACCATCTCTAGGGTTTCATCAAGATAAAGAAGCAAGGCTTCCTGGTGCCTGTGGAATAAAAACTTCTTTTTCGATGGAGTTATGTGTACATGGGCCTCTCACACTAAACCAAAACAAAAATTAATTTATGTATAATTGTTTACTTTGGTCATTGAACCCGTGATAACATAAGTGTGTTGATAATAAGTAATCCAGTCGGGGTTAAATAGATGGAATCAAGTGACAACAAAAGTTTTATTTTCATGTTAAACCATAGGGTTATGTATGCTTTTAACCCATGTCAAATTGGTGTAACAATACCCATGTCAGATTAATAAATTATGCTTTAATAGTAGTTCACTGTCAATTCAATTACACTACCCAACTATTTGTAATTATATGACAAAAAAAATTCTCAATCCTGGTTATTTGATGCATTCGTATTTCTCTACACTCTCCCCGTAAAAATAAATTTTCAAATAACTAGACTAACTGTGTTTGTGTTTGGAGTCTTTGCAATATTCATGCATATTTCTTTTTAGTCAGATTGCAAGTCTGTTTGGTAGGGTCCCCAATGTCTTCTGCCTGAGCCTTGAGGGTGTTAAGGTGGGAAACCTCTAATATGGAATCAAAAGACAACTAAATGAATACACCATAATCCTTTTATTTTCTTTCTCTAAACACAAAAATATAGTTTTTCGTGCAGTTTAGCATAATTCAAAAGCTTTTGTAATAGGTGGATTGACTTTAATACCTTTTCTATTTATTTTTATATTTTCACATCACTAAGAATGATAAAAAGATGTTATAATGTAAAACTTAAATTTAGACAAAATTCACTAAAAGAGTAAACCAAAATGGGATAAAAATGCATAATATTTTCGCTTTATCAATTAAAGTTTTTGTGAGTATCAATTAAAGTTGCAATGAAAACTAAAAAAAATGTAATTAATATATTAATGAAAAATATTTTTTGTTCAAAACATTTCTCTTTTACGTGGTATATACTTAAAGAGTCATTAGGTTTCTATTGTATATTTTTAAAAATAAATCAAAGAATACAATGTATTTAATTTTTCCAACAGATTCAAAATTTCCATTTCCCTCCTATTCTACATTAAAGTATAAACACCCTTACCTTAACAAATATAAAAACAAAGTATTTTTCTCTAGGTTTTTATTTTAGCAAAATATTATAAAAATACATATTTCTCTACTAAAAATAATACAAAACAATTTTGTAAACATTTATTATTAGGTTAAAAACAATCGTTATTAATAGAAGTATTTAATATATGTATATGTATATGTATATATATCTATAACTAGTTTAATTAATGAAAGTATCCGTATTTAATTTCATTAATTTTAGAAAACTTGGGGTGTAACATGATTAATAGTATTTCCTTTAACATATCCTTGCAAAAGCGTACAAGTTTGTTAACGTTAAAACATAATAACTCTTGAGAGGTCCTTGGTAGTTCTTTAACCTGACAATATTTGTAAATGAGTTATAATGAAGGTGTGAAACTGTTTTTGTGAGATATTGTGTTTCAGACGATGGGCGTGTATGACTTATGATGCATATGCGTAATTTGCCTAGTGTGAGAAGCTTATCCGAGATTTGAGCAAGTTTAAGAAGCGGTGTATCGGTGTGAAATCGAAGTTATCTTGGCCTTTTGAAAAGCCTACAGAAGGTGTTCTAGTATGGTAAAACTTCAGGCTTGGCTTAAAGCATCATAAAGGGCTATACATACGATGGGTGCGTTGCGATTTTTCTGTGTTTGGGTTTTGGAGTCTTTACATTCATGCCTATGTTTTTTAGGTAGATTGGAAGTCTGTTTGGTAGGGTCCCCAAGGTCTTCTGCCTGAGCCTTGAGGGTGTTATGGTGGGAAACCTATAATATGGAATCAAAAGCGACCATGCGCAACTTTGATACTCTACTTGCTTTCTAACAAATTTTGCTTTAGTTAGAGTGGGCTAAGTGTTAGATGCCCATGTTATGTGGACATTTTTTCTTGTTTTCATCCTCCTATATATACTACTCCAAATGCACGCGCCTTGTTCAAAATGTGATTGGTACCTCATGCATATAAAATTAAAAGCTTGACTCCTAACGAGTCTTTTGTTTCTTGTGAAGTGGAGGAGTATATATATATGAGCTTGACATTGAACAATGATTGGTTTGAATTTAATATGGGAGATACGTGGTACTGTTTTGATACTATCTATACTGTTTGTACGTGCCTATACATGTGCGAGATGCCTTTTCATTCCTTTTTGTTGTGTTGTCTTTCTTGCATGGCATGAACATCACTTACAGGTGCAAACCATGTCTTTAGCTTTGGATTTTCTTTTGAGAACATGTGAAAGTAATTTCATACCTAAAGAAAAATTATTTTGGAACGTTTTATGTTATTCAGAAATTCGAGTTTTCAATGGAAAGTACATGATTTCAGTCTTTTTAGGTGCCATGAGAGTGTTATTTTACAAGCGCCTTATAATTTATTAATCTATATATATATATATATATATATTATTACTTGTGACTAAATAAATATTTACTTAATATTTTCTTAAATTCATGTATTTCAATTATTTGAAACTGAATTACTATTTTTATAATATACATTTAACTTTTTTTCGTTTTAAATCTTTACCTGCATGTCTATAAATGGTAGTTTTGAACAAATTGAAGATCAAACTTGATAATATAAATCGATAATCGAGTTGCGTAGATATTCAAGACAAGATGGGAGAGAAGAAAGTTTTGGCTCTTGCCATGTTTATTGTGGCTTACACTTTGGCGATAACAACATTCGCATCATCTCAAATTCCCTCAACTTGTAATGGGGATAATGGACTACTTACTTATTGTGGGCTTTATTTGATCAACAATGTACCCAATCCATCTCGTGATTGTTGTATTGCAGCAAAAAGTGTGTTTCAAAGAGCCATGAGCGACAAAACCGGTCAAGGTATAAGAGATCTTTGTAACTGTCTACGTGTTGGGGGACCATCTCTAGGGTTTCATCAAGATAAAGAAGCAAGGCTTCCTGGTGCCTGTGGAATAAAAACTTCTTTTTCGATGGAGTTATGTGTACATGGGCCTCTCACACTAAACCAAAAAAAAAATTAATTTATGTATAATTGTTTACTTTGGTCATTGAACCCGTGATAACATAAGTGTGTTGATAATATGTAATCCAGTCGGGGTTAAATAGATGGAATCAAGTGACAACAGAAGGTTTATTTTCATGTTAAACCATAGGGTTATGTATGCTTTTAACCCATGTCAAATTGGTGTAACAATACCCATGTCAGATTAATAAATTATGCTTTAATAGTAGTTCACTGTCAATTCAATTACACTACCCAACTATTTGTAATTATATGACAAAAAGAATTCTCAATCCTGGTTATTTGATGCATTCGTATTTCTCTACACTCTCCCCGTAAAAATAAATTTTCAAATAACTAGACTAACTGTGTTTGTGTTTGGAGTCTTTGCAATATTCATGCATATTTCTTTTTAGTCAGATTGCAAGTCTGTTTGGTAGGGTCCCCAATGTCTTCTGCCTGAGCCTTGAGGGTGTTAAGGTGGGAAACCTCTAATATGGAATCAAAAGACAACTAAATGAATACACCATAATCCTTTTATTTTCTTTCTCTAAACACAAAAATATAGTTTTTCGTGCAGTTTAGCATAATTCAAAAGCTTTTGTAATAGGTGGATTGACTTTAATACCTTTTTTATTTATTTTTATATTTTCACATCACTAAGAATGATAAAAAGATGTTATAATGTAAAACTTAAATTTAGACAAAATTCACTAAAAGAGTAAACCAAAATGGGATAAAAATGCAATAATATTTTCGCTTTATCAATTAAAGTTTTTCTGAGTATCAATTAAAGTTGCAATGTAAACTAAAAAAAATGTAATTAATATATTAATGAAAAATATTTTTTGTTCAAAACATTTCTCTTTTACGTGGTATATACTTAAAGAGTCATTAGGTTTCTATTGTATATTTTTAAAAATAAATCAAAGAATACAATGTATTTAATTTTTCCAACAGATTCAAAATTTCCATTTCCCTCCTATTCTACATTAAAGTATAAACACCCTTACCTTAACAAATATAAAAACAAAGTATTTTTCTCTAGGTTTTTATTTTAGCAAAATATTATAAAAACACATATTTCTCTACTAAAAATTATACAAAACAATTTTGTAAACATTTATTATTAGGTTAAAAACAATCGTTATTAATAGAAGTATTTAATATATGTATATGTATATGTATATATATCTATAACTAGTTTAATTAATGAAAGTATCCGTATTTAATTTCATTAATTTTAGAAAACTTGGGGTGTAACATGATTAATAGTATTTCCTTTAACATATCCTTGCAAAAGCGTACAAGTTTGTTAACGTTAAAACATAATAACTCTTGAGAGGTCCTTGGTAGTTCTTTAACCTGACAATATTTGTAAATGAGTTATAATGAAGGTGTGAAACTGTTTTTGTGAGATATTGTGTTTCAGACGATGGGCGTGTATGACTTATGATGCATATGCGTAATTTGCCTAGTGTGAGAAGCTTATCCGAGATTTGAGCAAGTTTAAGAAGCGGTGTCTCGGTGTGAAATCGAAGTTATCTTGGCCTTTTGAAAAGCCTACAGAAGGTGTTCTAGTATGGTAAAACTTCAGGCTTGGCTTAAAGCATCATAAAGGGCTATACATACGATGGGTGCGTTGCGATTTTTCTGTGTTTGGGTTTTAGAGTCTTTTCATTCATGCCTATTTTTTTTAGGTGGATTGGAAGTCTGTTTGTTAAGGTCCCCAAGGTCTTCTGCCTGAGCCTTGAGGGTGTTATGGTGGGAAACCTATAATATGGAATCAAAAGCGACCATGCACAACTTTGATACTCTACTTGCTTTCTAACAAATTTTGCTTTAGTTAGAGTGGGCTAAGTGTTAGATGCCCATGTTATGTGGACATTTTTTCTTGTTTGCATCCTCCTATATATACTACTCCAAATGCACGCGCCTTGTTCGAAATGTGATTGGTACCTCATGCATATAAAATTAAAAGCTTGACTCCTAACGAGTCTTTTGTTTCTTGTGAAGTGGAGGAGTATATATATATGAGCTTGACATTGAACAATGATTGGTTTGCATTTAATATGGGAGATACGTGGTACTGTTTTGATACTATCTATACTGTTTGTACGTGCCTATACATGTGCGAGATGCCTTTTCATTCCTTTTTGTTGTGTTGTCTTTCTTGCATGGCATGAACATCACTTACAGGTGCAAACCATGTCTTTAGCTTTGGATTTTCTTTTGAGAACATGTGAAGGTAATTTCATACCTAAAGAAAAATTATTTTGGAACGTTTTATGTTATTCAGAAATTCGAGTTTTCAATGGAAAGTACATGATTTCAGTCTTTTTAGGTGCCATGAGAGTGTTATTTTACAAGCGCCTTATAATTTATTAATCTATATATATATATATATATATATTATTACTTGTGACTAAATAAATATTTACTTAATATTTTCTTAAATTCATGTATTTCAATTATTTGAAACTGAATTACTATTTTTATAATATACATTTAACTTTTTTTCGTTTTAAATCTTTACCTGCATGTCTATAAATGGTAGTTTTCAACAAATTGAAGATCAAACTTGATAATATAAATCGATAATCGAGTTGCGTAGATATTCAAGACAAGATGGGAGAGAAGAAAGTTTTGGCTCTTGCCATGTTTATTGTGGCTTACACTTTGGCGATAACAACATTCGCATCATCTCAAATTCCCTCAACTTGTAATGGGGATAATGGACTACTTACTTATTGTGGGCTTTATTTGATCAACAATGTACCCAATCCATCTCGTGATTGTTGTATTGCAGCAAAAAGTGTGTTTCAAAGAGCCATGAGCGACAAAACCGGTCAAGGTATAAGAGATCTTTGTAACTGTCTACGTGTTGCCGGACCATCTCTAGGGTTTCATCAAGATAAAGAAGCAAGGCTTCCTGGTGCCTGTGGAATAAAAACTTCTTTTTCGATGGAGTTATGTGTACATGGGCCTCTCACACTAAACCAAAACAAAAATTAATTTATGTATAATTGTTTACTTTGGTCATTGAACCCGTGATAACATAAGTGTGTTGATAATAAGTAATCCAGTCGGGGTTAAATAGATGGAATCAAGTGACAACAGAAGGTTTATTTTCATGTTAAACCATAGGGTTATGTATGCTTTTAACCCATGTCAAATTGGTGTAACAATACCCATGTCAGATTAATAAATTATGCTTTAATAGTAGTTCACTGTCAATTCAATTACACTACCCAACTATTTGTAATTATATGACAAAAAAAATTCTCAATCCTGGTTATTTGATGCATTCGTATTTCTCTACACTCTCCCCGTAAAAATAAATTTTCAAATAACTAGACTAACTGTGTTTGTGTTTGGAGTCTTTGCAATATTCATGCATATTTCTTTTTAGTCAGATTGCAAGTCTGTTTGGTAGGGTCCCCAATGTCTTCTGCTTGAGCCTTGAGGGTGTTAAGGTGGGAAACCTCTAATATGGAATCAAAAGACAACTAAATGAATACACCATAATCCTTTTATTTTCTTTCTCTATACACAAAAATATAGTTTTTCGTGCAGTTTAGCATAATTCAAAAGCTTTTGTAATAGGTGGATTGACTTTAATACCTTTTCTATTTATTTTTATATTTTCACATCACTAAGAATGACAAAAAGATGTTATAATGTAAAACTTAAATTTAGACAAAATTCACTAAAAGAGTAAACCAAAATGGGATAAAAATGCAATAATATTTTCGCTTTATCAATTAAAGTTTTTGTGAGTATCAATTAAAGTTGCAATGTAAACTAAAAAAAAATGTAATTAATATATTAATGAAAAATATTTTTTGTTCAAAACATTTCTCTTTTACGTGGTATATACTTAAAGAGTCATTAGGTTTCTATTGTATATTTTTAAAAATAAATCAAAGAATACAATGTATTTAATTTTTCCAACAGATTCAAAATTTCCATTTCCCTCCTATTCTACATTAAAGTATAAACACCCTTACCTTAACAAATATAAAAACAAAGTATTTTTCTCTAGGTTTTTATTTTAGCAAAATATTATAAAAACACATATTTCTCTACTAAAAATTATACAAAACAATTTTGTAAACATTTATTATTAGGTTAAAAACAATCGTTATTAATAGAAGTATTTAATATATGTATATGTATATGTATATATATCTATAACTAGTTTAATTAATGAAAGTATCCGTATTTAATTTCATTAATTTTAGAAAACTTGGGGTGTAACATGATTAATAGTATTTCCTTTAACATATCCTTGCAAAAGCGTACAAGTTTGTTAACGTTAAAACATAATAACTCTTGAGAGGTCCTTGGTAGTTCTTTAACCTGACAATATTTGTAAATGAGTTATAATGAAGGTGTGAAACTGTTTTTGTGAGATATTGTGTTTCAGACGATGGGCGTGTATGACTTATGATGCATATGCGTAATTTGCCTAGTGTGAGAAGCTTATCCGAGATTTGAGCAAGTTTAAGAAGCGGTGTATCGGGGTGAAATCGAAGTTATCTTGGCCTTTTGAAAAGCCTACAGAAGGTGTTCTAGTATGGTAAAACTTCAGGCTTGGCTTAAAGCATCATAAAGGGCTATACATACGATGGGTGCGTTGTGATTTTTCTGTTTGGGTTTTGGAGTCTTTTCATTCATGCCTATTTTTTTTAGGTGGATTGGAAGTCTGTTTGGTAGGGTCCCCAAGGTCTTCTGCCTGAGCCTTGAGGGTGTTATGGTGGGAAACCTATAATATGGAATCAAAAGCGACCATGCGCAACTTTGATACTCTACTTGCTTTCTAACAAATTTTGCTTTAGTTAGAGTGGGCTAAGTGTTAGATGCCCATGTTATGTGGACATTTTTTCTTGTTTGCATCCTCCTATATATACTACTCCAAATGCACGCGCCTTGTTCAAAATGTGATTGGTACCTCATGCATATAAAATTAAAAGCTTGACTCCTAACGAGTCTTTTGTTTCTTGTGAAGTGGAGGAGTATATATATATAAGCTTGACATTGAACAATGATTGGTTTGCATTTAATATGGGACATACGTGGTGCTGTTTTGATACTATCTATACTGTTTGTACGTGCCTATACATGTGCGAGAGGCCTTTTCATTCCTTTTTGTTGTGTTGTCTTTCTTGCATGGCATGAACATCACTTACAGGTGCAAACCATGTCTTTAGCTTTGGATTTTCTTTTGAGAACATGTGAAGGTAATTTCATAGCTAAAGAAAAATTATTTTGGAACGTTTTATGTTATTCAGAAATTCGAGTTTTCAATGGAAAGTACATGATTTCAGTCTTTTTAGGTTCCATGAGAGTGTTATTTTACAAGCGCCTTATAATTTATTAATATATATATATATTATTACTTGTGACTAAATAAATATTTACTTAATATTTTCTTAAATTCATGTATTTCAATTATTTGAAACTGAATTACTATTTTTATAATATACATTTAACTTTTTTTCATTTTAAATCTTTACCTGCATGTCTATAAATGGTAGTTTTCAACAAATTGAAGATTAAAATTGATAATATAAATCGATAATCGAGTTGCGTAGATATTCAAGACAAGATGGGAGAGAAGAAAGTTTTGGCTCTTGCCATGTTTATTGTGGCTTACACTTTGGCGATAACAACATTCGCATCATCTCAAATTCCCTCAACTTGTAATGGGGATAATGGACTACTTACTTATTGTGGGCTTTATTTGATCAACAATGTACCCAATCCATCTCGTGATTGTTGTATTGCAGCAAAAAGTGTGTTTCAAAGAGCGATGAGCGACAAAACCGGTCAAGGTATAAGAGATCTTTGTAACTGTCTACGTGTTGCCGGACCATCTCTAGGGTTTCATCAAGATGACACTACCTATATGATTCTAAGCTTGAGGTATTTAGCGATTGTTAGAGTCTTAAATATCTTTTGACCAAATGAGATAGTTGTAATTTCTTAAGGACTAGGATTTTAATCTCAATTGTTATCTAGGTAAAGGCAATGTGGTGAGAGATGCTTTGAGTAGGATGATCTTTCATCTATCGTTTTGATGATTTAAAGGTTAAATTTGATTGAAGAGTTTAGAGATTTAAGCTTGATTTGTGAGCTTACCCTTAGAAGCATTGAATTGAGTATGTCGAAGGTGACTAGTGAATTAATGGATGAGATTAGAGGAGCCTAAGAGTTAGATCCTTTCTTAGTGAACCAAGTGGAGAGGATTGGTAAGGGTATAGATAGCCTTTTTCGAGTGAAAGTTGATGGTGTTTTGTGGTTTCAAGATAGAATCTATGTGCCTAATAATCCCAAATTAAGGAAGATGATCTTACAAGAAGACAATAAAAGTACTCTTAGTATTCACTTAGGAGCTATTAAGATGGATTAGGACCTTAGGAGGATGTATGAGAGTGGCGTAGCGGAAGCGTGGTGGTCTAAGGTGAAGAGAGGAGTGAGGAATTTGTGGACTCGTGTGTAGTATTCCAAAAGTCTAAGGTGAAACATTAGAAAGTCAAATGCAGGAGGCATATCCATTTTTATTTGTTTCAGGTAATTTCGGGGACGAAATTTTTAAAAGGAGGGGAGAATTGTAACACCCCGAATTTTTCTACTAATACTACGAATAATTATTATTTATTTTTATATTTATGAAGATTATTTCCTTATAATTATTTTGATTAATTAAATGGGTTTGATTGAATTTTTAAAGGTTTTTAATAATAATCATTTATGAAAATTATTTTTTATAATATTATTAATTATGATATTTAGTTATAATTATTATTTGAAGAAAATCATGTTTTAAATTGTATTGATATTTTATTTTAATTTTATATAAATATATATATATATATGTTATTTATTTATTTATTAATTAATAATTCTGGATTTTCATAGCCCCGGAACGGGCTGTTCCACTTTGGGAATGGGCTGTTCCAACTCAAGCATGCATGGGTAAAATTTAAACCCAGAACGGGCTGTTCCACTTTGGGAATGGGTCGTTCCGGATGTGGTTTTAAAGAACAAATTATTGACCCAGAACAGGCCGTTCTGGTTCTGGATCTGAGTATGTTGCCGCAGGATAATGTCTCACGCAACTACTATGGATCAAACATCAACTAGAAGACTATGACATTTACGAAAGTTGTATTCCTGTACTATGCGATTGTAGACCCCTAAAATTCTCCGGGTCGGAAATAAGACTCGAAGACTATCAAAGATCAATGGAAAGTCAGCCAGAAGGACTCCCAGAAGACCATAGGATGACTATCTGTAGGTTTAGAGGTCTTAGAGTAGCTAAAAATAAGAAAGTGAGAGGAGTGGAGCTCAATACGGCCTCTTTGGAGCTCAGTACGGCCCGTATTGCATTTTTGAACTGCAATACGGCCGTACTGAAACCAATACGGCCGTATTGATGTTTTTGAAACTCAATACGGCCGTATTGAATTCAATACGGGCCGTATTGACACCAGGGGCCGTACTGCGCCTCACCCCTATAAATAAGACGTCATTTGGACGTCATTTGACACTTTTCCACACTTCTTGGACTCTCTTCTTGAGTATTCTGGGGTTTTTGAGCAGTGTTCTGCCCTAGAATTCTCTCCGAGAGCCGATCCGACGAAGTTCTTGAGTTCTGAGCATTTAGCTTGAGAATTCGAACTAGTCGAAGGGAAATCTTTTTGATTTCCATAGTAAAGATTAATTTTTAGGGAAGGAGCGAGCGAGCGTGTAGTGGGAGGGAGCGCCAAAAAGCCTCCTAACATCTGTTTAGATATATAAAAGCACGCTTCAAGAGGTTTTTCTTAAAATCCCTTCTTTTATTGCTTTCTGATTGTCGCATATTTAATTTTGTCATCATGTAGATATTTAATTTATAATCGTTTATAATAAATAGGGGTAATTTAGTAATTTTGCACTGTTATTTATAAAATAATCCGTCATAGGGAACCCTAATGGGGCGTTGTGGGGTGCTAACACCTTCCCCGCACGTAACCGACTCCCTTACCCAACTCTGGTTGTAATGGCCAAGGTTGATTTATAAAGAATCAATTGCCTTAAATCTTTTTCCAATGTTTTGAGTAAAATATTGGTGGCGACTCCAAGAACCCTACCTTTTGCGAAAACCACTAATCCATGGAGGGTCTCGCTTGAGATTAACATGGATTGGTGACTCATTCAATAAAATTGTTAGTTCGACGAGGTCTCAGTTTTGGGAATAAGTCGTTCTAACAATCCACCACTTTTCAAAAATTAAAAAGAGTCCGACCATCGTCGCGAATGCCAAGGTCCGTTTCGGCGGGTGGCGACAGATGGCGACTCCACTGGGGAAGCCTCGAGAGTCAGTCCCATTTAGTGATGGATTATTTCTAAAATGATAGTCTAAAATTACTTCATTACCCCTCGCTTGTATGATAATATGTTTTATCTAATTGGCTTTTAATAACTGTTGAATGTTTAAATTTTTGCAATTGTTTGAAATAAAAACTGCACACAAACCTTTGCACACAACAGTTCCCTCTATACCCGGGGGCATGAGTGGAAAGCCATAGGGAGTGGATGTTAGTACGGCCGGTTGTCGAATGGGTCTATAGGTGCCCGTAGACCGTTGTCGGAAAGCATCACTCAAGGTGATAACCATGAACTTGAGTCCGACAGTTCGTTGGAGCTTTCCATCGACTTACGACAAGAGGAATTGGGTCCCTATAATGGGGGCACCTTGGGGGCCTCAGACCAGTGAGAACAGTTAGAACCTCCTTGAATATGCACTTTTCTGCAGGATACCCCTACCTCGTGATTCGCTCGTGACTGTTCGTGGATGAGTGAATTGTTTGTGTATAGGTTTATGTGATATTGTTTGTGCATTAATAAAACCTCGTGATAAGGTCTAAAGAATAATCCCCATGCATGAAAATACCATGACATAAGAGGAAAGACCATGTGTGGAAATATAATAAAAGTGAGGAGCATGTACATCATTACCAATAAGACATCATGCATCCTCATAAACCATGCATTCTAGGTTCACCAATACCTCTTGACATGAGTAAAAGAGACCCATAATTATCGAGATTCTCCGTTGGGGAGGGATCATAAAAATGGAGGGTTATCAAGCTCATGTTAAGAGCGTATTCATTCCATAAAATAAACTAATTAAGCATTCATTTTAGAAAGTGGCTGGTCATCTCTCTGTCCTCACACGCGTGCAGAAAATCAAGAAGATGGAAGCGCTGGAGGACCAAAATAAGAAGCTTACAGCCGAGCTCTCACAACTCAAAGAACAAATGGCGCAAATGATGGAGCTCATGCGTCATCATAATGTACATGGGTCTCACCACAGTGACCATGAATCCCATCATCATGAGGAGGAGGAGCACGAGGAAGAACCTCCACGAGCTGTACCCCTTGGGGCGGGGATCATGATTAAAGAGCCCGAGGTTTCAAAGGAACAATTCCATGCTCTTGAGGATCGGCTAAGGGCTATGGAGGGGCATGATTTTGACATCAAAGATGCCGCCGACATGTGCTTGGTGAGGGACATCCAATTCCCTCCCAAATTTAAAGTGCCAGATTTCCCAAAATATGTGGGATCGACTTGCCCCAAAAGTCATCTCACCATGTATTGCCGAAAAATGGCTGCATATGCTACCAATGAAAAGCTCTTAATCCATTGCTTCCAAGAGAGCTTGGCTGACACTGCGCTCAACTGGTATATGCAGCTGGATGGAAGTCAAGTGTGCACATGGAGGCAGTTGGCCGACGCCTTTCTCAAGCGCTATAAGTATAACATCGACCTAACACCCGATAGGTCCGATCTTCAAGCCTTGAGCAAGAATAATGAGGAATCCTTCAAGGCGTACGCCCAACGATGGAGGGAGTTGGCGGCACAAATAGAACCCCCGCTGTCGGATAAGGAGACGGTGTCCTTGTTCATAAACTCGTTGACCGGTCCCTATTATGACAAAATGATAGGGAACACGACAACACTCTTCTCGGACATCATCACCGTTGGAGAAAGGGTGGAAGAAGGGCTGAAAAGTGGGAAGCTAGCTAAGCCCTCCCAATCATTCGAAGCTAAGAAGACCTTCGGGAAGAAGAAGGAGGGAGGAGTCAACGCCATAACCATTTCTTCTTCTTCTTCCACTTCGAAGTCAGGAAAGTCACAGTATAACCCTGTGAGGAAGCTTGATAAACTTCCGACCACATATAGCGACCTCCTGCCGAAGCTAGTGGAAGCTCAACTTCTAGCTTACGTTCCACCAAGGAAGATGGATCCACCTTATCCCGAGTGGTACAAACCACAAGATAAATGCCTATACCACTCGGGGGCACCAGGACATTCAACGGAGAACTGTAAGGCTCTCAAATACAAGGTCCAAGACCTTATTGATGCCGGGTGGGTAACCTTCGATTCGACAGCGCCCGACGTGAGCAAGAATCCTCTGCCGAAGCAGGAGTAGAGAGAAGATCAAGCCACGATAGGGCCCCTCCATATTTTTCTTATGGGACTCATGATCAGTACCCGAAATCATGAGATCCTTTTCATGTAAATAAGGGTTTTTTGTATAGTTTTTATACATATCAATAAAGAGGCATTTTTCACACATCATTTTCTCATTTGTTCTTTTCCCTCTTTCTCTCATTAACATTAATAATTCTAAACCTAAACAGAACCAATAAAATAATTATGTCTGTAATTGTTCGCTCTGACCGGGATCCGAAAGTTGAGGATGAATGGGTTGAGTAAGACAGTGATAAGAAAACCATCTCTCCGAATCTGCAAAGACTGCTAGATTAAGAAGCTCGTCTACTCCAACCGCATCAAGAAAAATTGGAGACCGTGAATTTGGGGCAAGGCCAAGAGAAAAAAAGAGATCAACATTGGGACCCATGTCAGTGATGAAATAAGGACACATGTTTCCGCTATGATTATAATAAAATCATTCTTTATTCTTTCTCATTGCTTCTTTTCTTGCTTATAATAAAATTCTAAACCACATTATTTTTAACCCTGTTTGAATAAACATGAATGAGGTTAAAATCATCTTAATAATAATAAACCCGCATCATTTTTATGTGGAAGTGTGTGTGACAACTTGGAGCACCTTCCCTTGGCCTCGACAAGTGCCATCATGGATAAAAAGAAATCCTTTAAAATAAAAGAAGCTCGGCAGAAAACCCAAAAAAGGGGCTGCGCAAAAATAAGAGCAAAAGACCCGCTAGGAATCCCACAAAAGGGTGACCTAGGCAAAAGTTAGGGTTGCAAAAATGAACAAAAAACAAAAGTCCTCTAAAACGCCACAAAAGGGTGTTTTAGGCAAAAACAAGGACAATAAAAAAAAAAAAAATCCATGATGGTACCACGAGCCGAATTCAAGAAAGGTTCAAGGGAAGCTATCTAAGTTGTCAAATCACAACGTCAATAAACAAAGATTTTCTTAACTTCATAAGTGTTTAATCAAACAAGCCTAAACACATAAGCCTACCTTGGCCAACCATCCTTACAAAAACCATTTTTGAAAAATAAATCCCCTCTAACACACAAACTTCAGAACAAAAATATCTTTCCTTCCTTTTCTCTCTTGTCCCAAACGATTTTAGAATAATCTGGTGGAAGCATGGAGAAATAAATCATCACTGAAAATGGATCTAATCTGAGTAATAAAATGGTGGAAGAACTGTGCCAAGAATTCAAGATCCAACACCACAACTCTTCCCCATATCGGCCGAAGATAAATGGGGCAGTCGAGGCAACCAATTAGAACATCAAGAAAATAGTGCAAAAGATGGTTGTCTCATTTAAAGACTGGCACGAGATGTTACCCTTCGCTCTTCATGGTTATAGGACTTCAGTACGCACATCTACAGGAGCTACTCCATTCTCCCTTGTCTATGGGATGGAGGCAGTTCTACCCGTCGAAGTCGAAATACCTTCTCTAAGGGTAATCATGGAAGCAAAACTTTCTGAGGCAGAATGGGTTCAAAGCCGATACGACCAGTTCAACCTTATGAAAGAGAAACGGCTGAACGCCATATGCCATGGTCAAAGCCTATCAGAGGAAGATCAAAAAAGGCTTTTGACAAGAAAGTCCACCCTCGAGTCTACCATGAGGGAGAGTTGGTAATGAAGAAGTTGCTACCAGTTCAAAAGGACAAAATCGGAAAGTGGGCCCCGAATTACGAAGGACCATACGTGGTAAAGCGAGCCTTCTCAGGAGGAGCATTGATCCTCACAGACATGGATGGAGAAGAACTTCGATACCCAGTCAACGCTGACGTGGTAAAGAAGTGCTATGCTTGAAGACGTTGCTTGCATAGGCCCGCTAGGATGAAAACCCGAAAAGGGCGTCCTAGGCAAAAGTTAGGGCAAAATAAAAAGCCCGCCAGTACAAGGGTACTAGGCAAAACAAAGGCAAATTTATCCCCGCTAGGATACGTCCTAGGCAAAAATTAGGGGCAAAAGAATAAGACACAAAAACAAAGCAAGCAACGATCACTTGAATCGAAAACCGAAAGGCGGTTCAAGTGATTATCTTCTAGAAGTAAGCGTCTTGCAGTATCTACACTCCTGGCTCAGGCATCTCACCCGAAGCAATTAGGGGAACGTAAGAGCAACAATTACAGATCTAATTGTTAAGCCTGATGTATATAGCCTACCCTGGCCAGCCATTCTTCAGAAATTCCTTTTGTATATCTTTCTGTAAAAACATTTGTGAATATCAATAAAATATCTATTCATTTCTCTTCTCTCTTGACCATGTGATTATGCCTCTAAATTGGTGTTTCTTAAAAATTGTATGAAATTCCTTTAATAATCGGTCAATAAAGAAAGTTGGAGGGGTTCCTATAAAATCCGTAATCTCCTGCGAAAAAGGCTCACAAAAATCTTCCCTCACGTCGACGACAGAAATTCCTCCAAGAAAAGGAGGATAGGGAGAGCCATTCATTTTTCTAAAAACATTAACAAAATAATTAAACTTGCATTTTATGCATCACACACACATTAGTTGCACATTCAAAGACCTTATCATGAGGCAACCGCATAAAATAGAAAAATAGGAAAAATTGCTTGTGTATGACGGCAGCCGACAGAAAAAGGCAAAAATACAGAAATCAACAAAAAAGACAGAGATTCAGAAAATCAACCGCATTGTACAGAATAACTGAGCCTGGAGAGGCTTGTTGAAGATTGAAGAATCTACATCTGGAAGATGTTCCCTAGAAGTTTTAGTTTTGATGTTTTGCTCATGTTGCTTTTTATTTTAAGCCTATGTCAAAAGGATAATGTATTGTTTGTTTAAAAGATTAGGCTTGTATGTGTTTGTTTGTTATGTGTTAAAAATTAGTAATTAACATGAAGGTGAAAATATCATAATACTCATTTTTCTTATTTCATTCATTGTTGAGAACATGAAGTATTAATTTACTGAGTGTTTGAGACTTTAAATGAAAACTTGAAAACATCAGAAATTTTCTGAGTTAAGGAATAGATTACCTGAACTGGTAATAGATTACCTGACTCATGTTGAAAAACTGATTGATACTGGAATAATCGATTACCATGTGTGGTAATAGATTACCAAACTGATTCTGATGATTTCAAGAGGAAAAAAGATCGTGTTAATCGATTACCTCTTTAAAGTAATCGATTACCTCTGTTCCAAATGTGAGTTTTGTGTTATTTTGGCATCGTGTTAATCGATTACCATGTTAGGTAATAGATTAAAACAGGAGCTGAAACAATTAGTTCAGTTATTCTAACTCGTGGTAATAGATTACCATCACAGGTAATAGATTATCTCCGTTATGAATATAACTGAAATAACTGTTTCCTTGCACATGAAAATTATCTTTAAATAAGATTAAAACTGAAGCTTTTAAAAGAGAATTTTCACACACGGAAAAAAAGAGAAATACTTACACGAACAAGAGAGACTTTTTTTAGAATACACATTACTGCAAAAGAGAAAAAGATTTTCTGAAAAAGAAAGAAAGAACATATCTGCTGAAAATCAACTTTTGGAAAAAGAAGTGTGCAAGATCAATTCAAGAAGATGAAGTTCATATAGAAAATTCATTCTAAACTGGTTTACGTTGTTGAAGATCATATCTACACGAACAGGTGTACTCGTTTCTGATCTTTTGTTATTGTTTGAATTGTTTTAACTCTTGAGATTAGAGAATCTCTGGAAGAGTTGTGTAAAGAGAAATCTTGAGATAGGTTTTTCTCAAGTAGGATATTGTGGGATCAATATTCTTGGGTTATATGTTTCTTGTGGAGTCAAGAAATGGTTTGTTAATCTTGTAGGTGTCAAGATTTGCTTGTTAAATTCATTGATTGGATATTGCTTGTGCAGGGTGCATGTAAAGAATATCAATAGTGGATTTGACTGGATTTAGAGGTGTATCTAAATCTGAAACTGGATGTAGGCCTTTGGATGGCTGAACCAGTATATATCTTGGTGCATGATTTTCTTAACTCTTACACTCTTTACATTCTGTATAAGTTTCATGATTAATGTTGTATGAAGAAAAACATTATCTGCAGAAACTGAACTTTAAAGATTCTTGGTAATTGATAAATTCAATCTTTACATATCTTGTTATTCAAATCTTGTTGGATAAGCTGTGCATTTATAACTCTGAATTACCTTTTTTGTTTAAAGGTTTGTTTTAAATCAAGATTTGTTTGGTAAAGATTTAGAAAGCAAAGAAGAAAAGGAAAAATAACATAGAATCTATTCAACCCCCCCTTCTAGATTCTAACCGTAGGGACCAACAATTGGTACCAGAGCTGTATCTTGTAAAACATTCAAGACTAGATCTTTAGAAAGGTTAGATGGCTGGTAATCAATTACCGTTTGCTGAAGGTGCTTCTATAAACAGACCCCCATTGTTTTGTGGAGATAACTATCCCTTTTGGAAAGTTAGAATGAAAATTTTCATGGAATCTGTTCATAGAAATATTTGGCAGGCTGTAATCACAGATTACAAAATACCCACTAAGATAGAGGGAGGAAAAGAAATTGAGAAACCATATGATAGCTGGGATCAAAGTGAAATTAGAAGAGCAGAGAATGATGCAAAAGCTTTAAATATCATACATTCTGCACTAAATTCTGATGAATTTTTTAGAATTTCAGCTTGTTCTACAGCAAAGGAAGCTTGGGATTTAATCCAAGTAACACATGAAGGAACTCCAGAAGTGAGAAGAGCTAGAAAGAACACACTCATTCAGGAATATGAAACCTTCAGAATGAATCAAGGTGAAACTGTCATGGATATGCAAAAGAGGTTCATTCACATAATAAATCACCTAAAAGGATTAGGGAAAGACTTCGTGGAAGAAGAAGTAAATGTCAAAATCCTGAAGTCACTAAACAGAAGATGGCAACCAACTGTCACAGCAATTACAGAGTCAAAGAACTTAGCTCAGATGACAAGTGCTGAGTTATTTGGAAAGCTAAGAGAATATGAGATGGATCTGTCAAGGATTGCTGATGAAGAACAAAAAGATAAAAAGGCAAAAGGTCTGGCCTTAAAGGTAAAAGAATCCTCAAGTGATGAAGAGGATAGCAGCAATGAAAGTTCTGAACAAGAAGAATTAAATCTAATGGTGAAGAATTTCAGAAAATTCATGAGAAGGAAGAACAACAATAAGAGATTCTCCAGTCAGAAGAAATCCTTCAAGAAGAATGAAAACTCATCTCCAAAGTTCAAATGTTTTGAATGTGGAAAAGCTGGATACATGAGAGCTGACTGTCCAAGCCTGAAAAAGAATGAGGAGACGAAACAAAAGTTCAGATCAAAGAAAAAGAAAGCATACATAGCATGGGAAGAGAATGCCTCAACAACTTCAAGTGATAGTGATGAGGATCAGGAAGCAAATCTCTGTCTCATGACCAAACATAATTCAGATTATGAGGTATATGATTCTGACTCATCTATTGACTCGTATGATGAATTGCAAAATGCATTTGCTGAACTGTATGCTGAAGCAAAGAAATTAGAAAAATCAAATAATGTTTACAAAAAGAAAATGACACACATGAGAGATAAAATTTCTGATTTAGAGAATGATAACAGGAAACTACTTTCAGATATCTCTAAACTAAAGTCACCATGTGAGAACTGTGAAACATTGTATGCTGCATTAAAAGCAAAGGATAAAGAAAAACAGAATGTTAATGTTATGAAATCCATTAATTCCCACTCATGTAACTATTGTATGAAATCTGGTCATAACTACTACAGATGCATGATAAGGAAATTTAGCATTCCTAGTGGAAAATATAAATGGATTAAGAAATTAGATTATGTACTCACTGATTCTCCAGGACCCAAGATCCATTGGGTACCAAAATCAAATTGAATAACTTGTGCTGCAGGTGTGCTTGAGAGCAAAGCAATCAATGTGGTACTTAGACAGCGGCTGCTCAAGACACATGACAGGAGATAAAAGCAAATTTATCTCATTACAGGAAAAAGAAGGAGGATCTGTAACATATGGAGATAACAACAAAGGCAGAATACTAGGCTCAGGCAGTGTTGGTAACAATTCCAATACTCTCATTGAAAATGTCCTGTATGTAGAAGGTCTCAAATATAACCTGCTTAGTATTAGCCAGCTTTGTGACAAAAATTACAACATCTCTTTTAATAATCAATGCTGTATGGTTTGTGATAAGGAATCAAATGAAGTCCTGCTTATAGGAAAAAGAGTCAATAACATATACATCTTAGACTTAGAGCATTCATCATCCAATTCTTGTCTCACATCACATGATAATATAACATGGTTATGGCATAGACGCATTGCACATATAAATGCAGATCAGTTAAATAGACTTGCATCTAAAGATCTTGTTAGTGGTCTTCCAAAGATCAAGTTCTCTAAACAAGGACTTTGTGATACATGTCAAAAGGGAAAGCAGACTAGAGCTTCTTTTAAATCAAAGAAAGTTATGTCAACCTCTAGACCGCTGGAACTTTTGCACATGGATCTCTTTGGACCATCAAGAACCAAAAGTCTAGGTGGAAACACTTATGCTTTAGTTCTCATTGATGACTACTCCAGATTCACATGGGTTGCATTTATATCCCATAAAGACAATGCTTTTAAAGCCTTTAGAATCATTTCAAAAAGAATTCAGAATGAAAAGGACTTGAAAATTAAATCTTTGCGAAGTGATCATGGTGGTGAATTTCAAAATGAATCTTTTCAAACTTTTTGTGAAGAAAATGGTATTAATCACAATTTTTCTGTCCCTAGAACTCCTCAACAAAATGGAGTTGTAGAGAGGAAAAATAGATCTCTAATAGAGCTAGCAAGAGCCATGTTAAATGAAAATGGTTTACCAAAATACTTTTGGGCTGATGCAGTAAGCACTGCATGCTATGTTCTAAATAGAATCTTGATTAGACCTATTTTAAAGAAAACACCATATGAGCTTTACAAAGGAAGAAAGCCTGACATTTCACATTTTAAAGTGTTTGGCTGTAAGTGTTTTGTTCTGAATAATGGAAAAGACACTCTTGGAAAATTTGATGCTAAGGCTGATGAAGGAGTTTTTATTGGATATTCTGCAATTAGCAAAGCATATAGAGTCTTTAACAAAAGTACCTTATCTGTTGAAGAATCTATACATGTTACTTTTGATGAAACTAACATCCTTGAAAAAGGAAAATCTCTTAATGATGAAGATGAGATAGGTGACAGTATTACACAAGAAGAAGAAAAACTGGAACTACAGCAGAAAACACCATCTGAAGACACATCACTACCCAAAGAATGGAGGAAACCCAAAGATCTATCTCTGGATAACATTCTTGGAGATATAAATAAGGGAGTTTCTACTAGACACTCTTTTAATCTTCTAAGTGATGATATGGCATTTGTTTCTCAAATTGAACCATTATGTGTGGAACATGCATTAAAAGATGAATTCTGGATAATGGCCATGCATGATGAACTGAATCAATTCAAAAGAAATGATGTTTGGATTTTAGTTCCTTTCAATAAGAATATGAATGTCATTGGTACAAAATGGGTTTTCAGAAACAAACTAAATGAAGAAGGTGTTATAGTTAAAAATAAAGCTAGATTAGTAGCCAAAGGATACAATCAACAGGAAGGTATAGACTTTGGTGAAACATATGCTCCAGTTGCTAGATTAGAAGCTGTTAGGCTTTTACTTGCATTTGCTTGTGTGTTTGATTTCAAACTATATCAAATGGATGTGAAAAGTGCATTTTTAAATGGTTTAATTGATGAAGAAGTTTATGTAGCTCAACCACCTGGTTTTGTTGACTGCAAATTACCTAAGCATGTTTACAAGCTCAAGAAAGCTTTGTATAGACTGAAACAAGCTCCAAGGAAATGGTATGAAAGGCTGAGTAAGTTTCTACTAACTTATGACTTTCAAAGAGGTAATGTTGATAAAACTCTTTTCATAAAGAGAAAATCAAAAGATATTCTGCTGATTCAGATTTATGTTGATGATATAATATTTGGATCAACTAACCAATCTCTTTGTGGAGAATTTGTTTCCAATATGCAGAAGGAGTTTGATATGTCTATGATGGGAGAATTAAGCTTCTTCCTAGGACTACAAGTCAAACAAATGGAAAATGGAATTTTTCTACATCAAACTAAATATAGCAAAGAACTGTTAAAGAAATTTGATATGGAGAATTGTAAGATATCAAATACTCCTATGTCTACTAATTGTTATCTAGATAGTGATATTGCAGGAAAAGATGTTGAAGAATCAATGTATAGAGGGATCATTGGATCTCTTCTGTATCTAACAGCTAGCAGACCTGACATCATGTACAGTGTATGTGTATGTGCTAGATTCCAATCAAAACCAAAGGAATCACATCTGAAGGCTGTAAAGAAAATACTGAAGTATTTGAAAGGCACAATCAATGTTGGATTGTGGTATCCTAAAGGTACTTCTCCATCTTTAACTGGTTACTCTGACTCCGATTTTGCTGGTTGTAAATTGGATAGGAAAAGTACAAGTGGAACGTGCCACACGTTTGGAGAATGTCTCATATCGTGGCAGAGCAAGAAACAAGCTTGTGTAGCACTCTCAACTGCTGAAGCTGAGTATATAGCTGCTGGAAGCTGCTGTGCTCAGTCAATTTGGTTTAAACATCAACTTCAAGACTTTGGATTGAAGATTGATCACATACCACTGAAGTGTGACAACACAAGTGCAATTAACATTTCAAGGAATCCTATTCTACACTCAAGAACTAAGCACATTGAAGTTAGACATCACTTTATCAGAGATCATGTAGAGAAAGGAGACTGTGACATCAAATTCATAATGTCAGAAGATCAACTTGCTGACATCTTTACAAAGCCTCTACCAAAGGAAAGATTTTTCAAGCTAAGAACCAATCTTGGTATCATTAGTGAGTCCAATCTATCCTAAATCTCATAATTAAAGTATGATTGTGTGAATATGCATGAAATTGCTAAGCACTTATAGGTTTAAACTTGATGTATGTGCACTCATAATAGGAAATCACACAAAACACAGTATGCCCTGTATCTGCACACATTTCACTGTGATAATCGATTACCTATCGGGTTAATCGATTACCACTCACTCACTTGCATAATTACCCTGTTTCAGTTGCGAGATAATCGATTACCAACTGGGTTAATCGATTACCTGACGCGAACCCCTGTTTTTTTGTACTCAAAAACCCTCTTTAAATCTGTTTCGAATTCAAATTAATTCAAAACTCTCTCCATTTTTACTTCAAACTAAAACGAACGAAACCCCTGGTTCCCTTTTCTATCTCAAAATCTATTTCAAAACCTAACCCTAAGCCCCATTCATGGAAAGTCTTGGCAAAGGAAAGCGTGTAAAGCACATAGCCAACAGAGATTACCCTCGTCCTACTACTCAAGGTCAAGGTACATCTAAAAAGAAGAAACAAGAGTCCTCTCGTCCAGAACCTGAAGAAGAATATTCTCATTCGTGGTTCACAAGGAAGTCTCAAGAGGAAACTTTCAATGAGTCTTTTGCTTGCAAAGACATTGTGGCTCCAAAGGTACTCTACTCGTCTTGGCTTATAGAGCAAGGTTTTACATTTCCTACTCTGTTATCTAGTCAAGGAGTTAGCAAATTTGTTGGGTTAAGTGGACTGTACTACCCTGATCTTGTTAGGGTCTTTTACTCAAATTTGGGAAGAGATGAAAATGGTGCTTTGGTTTCAGAAGTTAAAGGAATAAAAGTTACTCTATCTGCTGATGTATTTTTGAAGATTGGTGGATTAACCAGAAATGGTATTAAACCTACCTTCAATGAATTAAAGATGAAAAATTTCTCAATAGATAAAGATACGTTTTTTATGAGTATGCTGAGGGATGTTTCAGCCTGGGAGGCTAATAAAGAATACAAAAGAAAAGAAAAGAGGAAAATTACATATAATGCTGGAGGTCTACGAATGGAAGATAGACTCCTACATTATGTAATTGTCTGGATTCTGGCAGCAAGGGGGAGCAATCACGCACAAATCAGTGAAGAAGATATGGCACTGCTCGCAGCTTTTAAGAACAACATTCAAGTTGATTGGGTATATGTGGTAGAAGACATAATGCTAAAGACAAGGAGGTTAATGGACTGCAAGTGTCCATATGCTGTGTTCATAAGCAAGGTATTGGTGTTCTATAAAGTTCCCTTAACTGGTGAAGCAAGAGAGGTCACCAGAGATGTTCATGATATCAAGGATAGAGCTCTGAAAATGATGAAGCTAGTGAAAACAGATGCTGGTTGGATAGCAAAGGAAGATGTTCCTACTGCTGAGACTACAGAGCCGTCTCAACCTGAAGTTCAAACTGAAGAAGAGGAAGGTGCTGAAGAGCCCAAGCCTCTTTCTACTTTTGAGCTATCTGTTCTGGCAAAGCTAGATGACATCAGAGAAACTCAGAGAAGAGATTATCAAGAGCTGAAGGCTTGTTTTGAATCTATATCTGAACGACTGGATGCGATGAACATACCCTACCCTGAAGAACTTTAGTTATGCATTACATTTTAGGCACTGCATTTTAATTTGTTCTGCATAAATACTTTGATTTATATTTCAGACTTAAAGTTTGTAATAGTTGTAGTATTTGTATGCTTCTGAACATTTTTAATGCTTATATGATGAAAGTCTTATTAAGTGCTTGTTGTTTTTGTTGCATAAGTATCATGTTATTTCTCTGTTTACTCTGTTTTTTTTTGGTTTGGTTAAGCCAAACAGGGGGAGAAATTCATGAGAAACTGATTAAATGTTTATATGGTTGTTTATGTATTGTATAAGAAAGAAATGGAAATAGAACTGCATAATGCTTTGTATGGAAGTTTTTGTTCTAGACATATGCAGGTTCAAATTCAAGTTCAAATTTCAAACAAACAAGTGAAACAAAACAACATGATGATTGTGAAAGTCAACATGAAGAGTTTGGCTCATCAAAACCAAAAAGGGGGAGATTGTTGAAGATTGAAGAATCTACATCTGGAAGATGTTCCCTAGAAGTTTTAGTTTTGATGTTTTGCTCATGTTGCTTTTTATTTTAAGCCTATGTCAAAAGGATAATGTATTGTTTGTTTAAAAGATTAGGCTTGTATGTGTTTGTTTGTTATGTGTTAAAAATTAGTAATTAACATGAAGGTGAAAATATCATAATACTCATTTTTCTTATTTCATTCATTGTTGAGAACATGAAGTATTAATTTACTGAGTGTTTGAGACTTTAAATGAAAACTTGAAAACATCAGAAATTTTCTGAGTTAAGGAATAGATTACCTGAACTGGTAATAGATTACCTGACTCATGTTGAAAAACTGATTGATACTGGAATAATCGATTACCATGTGTGGTAATAGATTACCAAACTGATTCTGATGATTTCAAGAGGAAAAAGGATCGTGTTAATCGATTACCTCTTTAAAGTAATCGATTACCTCTGTTCCAAATGTGAGTTTTGTGTTATTTTGGCATCGTGTTAATCGATTACCATGTTAGGTAATAGATTAAAACAGGAGCTGAAACAATTAGTTCAGTTATTCTAACTCGTGGTAATAGATTACCATCACAGGTAATAGATTATCTCCGTTATGAATATAACTGAAATAACTGTTTCCTTGCACATGAAAATTATCTTTAAATAAGATTAAAACTGAAGCTTTTAAAAGAGAATTTTCACACACGGAAAAAAAGAGAAATACTTACACGAACAAGAGAGACTTTTTTTAGAATACACATTACTGCAAAAGAGAAAAAGATTTTCTGAAAAAGAAAGAAAGAACATATCTGCTGAAAATCAACTTTTGGAAAAAGAAGTGTGCAAGATCAATTCAAGAAGATGAAGTTCATATAGAAAATTCATTCTAAACTGGTTTACGTTGTTGAAGATCATATCTACACGAACAGGTGTACTCGTTTCTGATCTTTTGTTATTGTTTGAATGGTTTTAACTCTTGAGATTAGAGAATCTCTGGAAGAGTTGTGTAAAGAGAAATCTTGAGATAGGTTTTTCTCAAGTAGGATATTGTGGGATCAATATTCTTGGGTTATATGTTTCTTGTGGAGTCAAGAAATGGTTTGTTAATCTTGTAGGTGTCAAGATTTGCTTGTTAAATTCATTGATTGGATATTGCTTGTGCAGGGTGCATGTAAAGAATATCAATAGTGGATTTGACTGGATTTAGAGGTGTATCTAAATCTGAAACTGGATGTAGGCCTTTGGATGGCTGAACCAGTATATATCTTGGTGCATGATTTTCTTAACTCTTACACTCTTTACATTCTGTATAAGTTTCATGATTAATGTTGTATGAAGAAAAACATTATCTGCAGAAACTGAACTTTAAAGATTCTTGGTAATTGATAAATTCAATCTTTACATATCTTGTTATTCAAATCTTGTTGGATAAGCTGTGCATTTATAACTCTGAATTACCTTTTTTGTTTAAAGGTTTGTTTTAAATCAAGATTTGTTTGGTAAAGATTTAGAAAGCAAAGAAGAAAAGGAAAAATAACATAGAATCTATTCAACCCCCCCTTCTAGATTCTAACCGTAGGGACCAACAAGGCTTGCCGAAATAATACTCTCTCATCACACAGAATAATTGAGCCTGGAGAGGCTTGTCGAAATAATACTCCCCAGAGACTTCTCAGCTCGCACTCTAGGACCAAATCCCCAGTAAGAGCTATCAAAGCAAGATCGGTAAGATCCCCCAATGGAAGCAATGATCATCCAAACGAAATATCCGAGTCAAAGGACTCAGACTTCCTCAGTGGAAGATAGCTTTCCAACTCAAGCGAAGAGTGAAGCTAAGCCTGCAGAGGCTTTCTAAATAATACTCTGGGATACATAAAATCCTCAATTCACATTCGCCTACTCAGAGGCACTCCTCCAAAAAAGAAAAATCCAAAACATCAATAACCATTCCCCAAGCGGAATCCGGCACTCAGCCGAACACTGAACATCAAGATCATTCGCCTACTCAGAGGCACTCTTTCAAAAAGAGAAAAAATCGAAAAGATCAATAATCATTCCCCAAGCGGAGTTCGGCATCGAGCCAATCATTAAACGTCAAGATAATCCGCCTAACAGAAGAGGCTAATCAAAATCAACGACAAAATCCCTCAGTGGATAACAGCCTACACAGAGGCAACAAAAACTGGAAAATCAAAAGAGTCACCCAAATAAGGATAACCGGGATACTCCACCACCGTCAAAAGGACGTCAGCCAACCATAAGGCACCGCTCACATCAGAAAGAGCATCTTTGTGTCTGCACCCCCAAGGAATCAGAAATTCCCCAGTGGGCACCAACTACGCAATGGAAAGTTGGGACACAAGAACCTATGAGTAACTGCACATCCCCTAGACGGATCCCTGCGTTATCCAGCCCTCAGTGGCACAAAAATCAAAAAACAATCGTCGAAGCAGCATCGTGGACTGTGGAGACAAAATCATCACAAATCCCTGGAGAGGGCAAACTCACGCTACCCCGAGGTTGTCAAGAACACGGAGGTATGCAACTGCCAGTGTCGTCAAGAACACGCTGGTATAGCCTGGAGAGGCGGTACTCAGCTACCCTGAGGTTGTCAAGAACACGGAGGTATGCAACTGCTAGTGTCGTCAAGAACACGCTGGTATAGCCTGAAGAGGCGGTACTCAGCTACCCCGAGGTTGTCAAGAACACGGAGGTATGCAACTGCCAGTGTTGTCAAGAACACGCTGGTATAGCCTGGAGAGGCGGTACTCGGCTACCCCGAGGTTGTCAAGAACACGGAGGTATGCAACTGCCAGTGTCGTCAAGAACACGCTGGTATAGCCTGGAGAGGCGGTACTCGGCTACCCCGAGGTTGTCAAGAACACGGAGGTATGCAACTGCCAGTGTCGTCAAGAACACGCTGGTATAGCCTGGAGAGGCGGTACTCAGCTACCCCGAGGTTGTCAAGAACACGGAGGTATGCAACTTCCAGCTCGGGCGTCGAGTGAAGTTGAGCCTGGAGAGGCGGTACTCACGCTACCAAAGTGTTCAGAAGCACGGAGGTATGCAGCTTCCAGCTCGGGCGGCGAGCGAAGCAAGGCCTGGAGAGGCGGTACTCACATTGCCAAAGTGTTCGAAAACACGGAGGCATACAACTTCCAGCTCGGGCGTCGAGTGAAGTTGAGCCTGGAGAGGCGGTACTCACGCTACCGAAGTGACCAAAAGCACGGAGGTATGCAGCTTCCAGCTCGGGCGACGAGCAAAGCAAAGCCTGGAGAGGCGGTACTCAACCTGGAGAGGCTACTCAGCAATTTTCCACCGAAAGACACTACAAGTCGGAAGGATGGCCTTTTCCCCGGACAATTGGGTCAACTCCTTTACTTGTCAACCGGTACACTAAAAAGCCGCTTGACTAAGTAAAGGGGGGGCAGCTGTAGACCCCTAAAATTGTCCGGGTCGGAAATAAGACTCGAAGACTATCAAAGATCAATCGAATGTCAGCCAGAAGGACTCCCAGAAGACCATAGGATGACTATCTGTAGGTTTAGAGGTCTTAGAGTAGCTAAAAATAAGAAAGTGAGAGGAGTGGAGCTCAATACGGCCTCTTTGGAGCTCAGTACGGCCCGTATTGCATTTTTGAACTGCAATACGGCCGTACTGAAACCAATACGGCCGTATTGATGTTTTTGAAACTCAATACGGCCGTATTGAATTCAATACGGGCCGTATTGACACCAGGGGCCGTACTGCGCCTCACCCCTATAAATAAGACGTCATTTGGACGTCATTTGACACTTTTCCACACTTCTTGGACTCTCTTCTTGAGTATTCTGGGGTTTTTGAGCAGTGTTCTGCCCTAGAATTCTCTCCGAGAGCCGATCCGACGAAGTTCTTGAGTTCTGAGCATTTAGCTTGAGAATTCGAACTAGTCGAAGGGAAATCTTTTTGATTTCCATAGTAAAGATTAATTTTTAGGGAAGGAGCGAGCGAGCGTGTAGTGGGAGGGAGCGCCAAAAAGCCTCCTAAGATCTGTTTAGATATATAAAAGCACGCTTCAAGAGGTTTTTCTTAAAATCCCATCTTTTATTGCTTTCTGATTGTCGCATATTTAATTTTGTCATCATGTAGATATTTAATTTATAATCGTTTATAATAAATAGGGGTAATTTAGTAATTTTGCACTGTTATTTATAAAATAATCCGTCATAGGGAACCCTAATGGGGCGTTGTGGGGTGCTAACACCTTCCCCGCACGTAACCGACTCCCTTACCCAACTCTGGTTGTAATGGCCAAGGTTGATTTATAAAGAATCAATTGCCTTAAATCTTTTTCCAAAGTTTTGAGTAAAATATTGGTGGCGACTCCAAGAACCCTACCTTTTGCGAAAACCACTAATCCATGGAGGGTCTCGCTTGAGATTAACATGGATTGGTGACTCATTCAATAAAATTGTTAGTTCGACGAGGTCTCAGTTTTGGGAATAAGTCGTTCTAACAATCCACCACTTTTCAAAAATTAAAAAGAGTCCGACCATCGTCGCGAATGCCAAGGTCCATTTCGGCGGGTGGCGACAGCGATAACACTGCTGCTATTAACATTTCTAAAAATCCTGTTTTGCATTCTAGGACTAAGCATATAGAGATTAAACATCACTTCATTAGAGATCATGTGCAAAAAGGAACATTTGAACTGATTTATGTTAAGTCTGAAGAACAACTTGCTGATATCTTCACCAAACCCCTTCAAGAAGATAGATATGTTTGGCCGAGAGATAGGCTAGGAATGGAATTGATAGATGATCACTAGAATGTCATTCTCACCCACTATTTCTTTTTGCTGATTACAAAGGGGGAGAGAAAGAATACAAAATCTATCAAACTAAACCAATCATCAAGTAAGGGGGAGAACAGTAACTTAGGGGCAGGAACCTCATAATACCTCATGATATTTGCTCTGTGTCTGATACAAAATGCCTGATGTGTATAAACATGTATGAACTTGATAGATTATATTTATCATCATCAAAAAGGGGAAGATTGTTAAGTCAGACGAAGCGCATCCGCAATCCCACCAATGTTTTGAATATGACAAATATAATACATAGTTATTACTAACATGTGCATTAGTGTTTCAGTTGGATAACGAAAAGTCCAAATAGTGGAATATGTTCAAGCATAATCTGGCTTGACAAAGCATCAGACGCAAAATTGGCCAAGACATCGACATAAAGTGACCATCAAAAAGAACCAATATAAACTAGAAGACGAAGTTATCATTTCCATACTCAGAAGAAAAGGGTAGTCAAGATCAGACTTAGTATCTTGTAACTAGACGATGTCAAGAATATTGAAGCACGTCTGAAGTCCACTAATCACATTGAAAGGAATTATACAAGAAACACAAAAGGATAACAACATGAATAAAAAAAATGGGCAAACATGCATTCACAAGTCAAAGCTGAGTGCGTTAGAGAAAGGACATCTACTTTTCAAAAAAAAAGACAGCACCGTAGCTGCTAAACTGATGAGGAAATACAAATATACCTAGATCATGATTGAAGTCAGAAATCAAAGAAATCAACTACACAAAGAGACTCCACGAATACAAGCAAACATTTAATGCAAGATCAAATGAATTAAATGAGAAGATCTGCATGAACATGATCGAAGCCTCCATCTACAGCGTCAAAAATCTACACTCCAACGGAAAAATAAAAAATTCAAATAACGGGCAGATTTATAAAAAGTATATAAGTATCAAGACTAAGAAGAAGGAGATATAGAATAGAGAAGCAAAAAGAAAGCGTGTAATACATATCTCAAGAGAATCAACTATTTTTTGTATATCTGTGTAAAAACTAAGATAGCTTATCTTAGTGAGTGTTGCCAATAGTTCATCCTCTCTATGAGAGTAACCAAACACTGAGACACTTATCTCTAAAAAACTAAGGTTACGCACCTTAGAGAGTGTAGAATTTACCCTATCCGTTCTGTGAGAGTTATACACACACTCAAAACCTAGAACTACTGTAAAGCCTAAAGAGGCTGGTAGAAAGAATACTTGTGAACCAGAAGTGGTTAAGAACACTAATGTTGGTGAGTGAAGCCAGGAGTGGTCAAGAGTACTTGGAGAACTAGAAGTGGTTAAGAATACTAGCGTCTAGTTAACGAGCCAGAAGTGGCTGAGAATACTTGTAATCCTTTGTGATTAGTGGAACCCTTCTGCGGAAGGAAACTAGACGTAGCTCAGATTGAGTGAACTAGTATAACTGTTTGTGCATTCTCCTCACTTTTCAGTATTACTTACTTTGCTCTTGTTCTATTTCATTTTTCAACAAAGCATTGGACGAAAACATACTTGACCTTGTTAAAACTACTTTACTAGACGATAACGTTTTCCAGACGAAAAACTAGTTTACTTAATCTCTTACGTTGAAAATTAGTTATGCTGAAAAAAAAATCATTAGACAGAAAAGTCTGCTTAAGTTTTCCAACCAAGAGTATTCTTGCAAAATAACTCTAAAATTTTCCTTCGAATCCGAACAAACACATTCAACCCCCCCATCTTTTTTCTATTCGTATTATTAGAAAACCTCTAAGTTGGGCTCAAAATGTTAAGTCAGACGAAGAAATTCCAACAAGGTTTTGAACATGACAATTATAATACATATTGTTATTTCTAACATGTGTGTTAGTGTTCATATAAATATAAGAACAGGAAAAACTGAAAAATGAAGTACGTGTTATTACAATATACTATGATCAAACCAAATGAAGCCTGGTTGAGCTGTACAAAGTATCAGACGATGGTTGATCAAGCATCAAGACTAAGCTTCATCAAAAGCCAGACAAAAATACAACAAATACAAGACAAGGCGTACTACCAGTCGAAGGTCAACAAAGTATCAGATGATGGATAACACAAGACGAAGAAACATTCCAGACAAAATTAAAGAAAGTATCAGACGATGGATAACATAAGGCGAAGAAACGTTCCAGACGGAATTAAAGTCATCCATCTTCATAGCTGACTAGATGGAAGGAAAAGTCAAAGTCTACTTCTCAAACAGAGACTCAAATTTGAGATGCATTACCAAACGCAGACGAAGAATATTGAAAAGCGTCTAAAGTCCACTATTCACAACAAGAGATATCAAATATCATCTACACTCATAGAAGAGCACACAAAGTCATCAAATTTGTGAGAAGAAAGAAGAAAGATAGACAAGCGCGTATCCACAAGTCAAAGCATGCGTGTGTTAGAGAAAATAAACCTACTTTCCAGAAAAAGACAACGCCTCTACAGCTACATTGACAGAAAGAGAACATAAATACCTAGGTTATGATTGATGTCAGACATAGAAGTGAACGAACCACACAAAAGACTTCACGTAACACATTCAGTAAGCAAACATTTAATGCAAGATCAAATGCATTAAATGAACGATCTATATGGCCATGAACGAACTACTATCTACACCAACGGGAGGCACCGCTCCAATGGACACGTTCAAATTTAAACAACGGGCAGATTTATCACAAGACTATAAATATCAAGACCTAACGAGAGAATTAAGAAGAGGAGAAGCAACGAGCAATAAGCAAAAGCAAACGTAAAAGCAAACTTACATTTCTTCCTGTACAATCTTGTATTTGTGTAAATCTAAGATAGCTTATCTTAGCGAGTGTTGAGACTATCCTATCCTCTCTATGAGAGTAATACACACACTCAAAACACATATCTCTGTAAAACTAAGGTTGCAATCCTTAAGGAGTGTAGAAACTATCCTATCCTCTCTGTGAGAGTTATATACGCACTCAAAATATCTATCTGTTGTAAAGCATGAAGAGCATCTAACACTGCAAGGGTACATAACGATCGATGGAAAATGAAGGACAGGCGGTGAACCGCCCAACTCTCTTTAGAGGAACAAAGTACGACTACTAGAAACAAAGAATGATCGCATTCTTTGACGCATGTCATATAGACATGTGGGATTTCGTAGAACAAGGAGACTACATTCCTTTTGACGAGGCTGGTAGGGAGATACCTAAAGCACATTGGAATGAAGAACAAAAACAAAGATTCGTGCTGAACTCCAAAGCCCGAAATGAACTCATGTGTGCTCTGTCTGAAGAAGAGTACACCAAAGTACACAGCTTCAAGAGTGCCAAGCAGATGTGGGATACCCTAGCTCTAACCTACGAGGGATCCCTGGAGGTAAAATGCAACAAGCTAAGCTTGTTGGCTCATAAGTATGAAATCTTCAAAATGAAAGAGAATGAGTCTATCCAAACTATGTTTCGACGATTCCAAACTATTGTAAATGAACTCTCTTTTCTAGGTAGAACTTATGATAATCTTGATCACATTGACAAGCTGCTTTGTAGTTTACCCAAGAAGTGGAGACCACAGGTTACAGCCTTAAGAGCATCCAAGAACCTTGAAAAGCTCTCACTGGAAGAACTCATAGGGCTTCTCAAAGTCCATGAGATGGGACGCTCGAAGAAAACAGAAGTACATTGCACTAAATGTGCAAAAGTCAAAATCTACGCATCATCTTCAAAAGCCTTAAAGGAGGAAGAAGCGTATGATGAGAGCTATGGTGAAGAAACATGTGATTCAGACGACGAGATATCCTTCTTATCAAGAAGGATCCACTCCATGATGAAGAAGAAGAAAGGGTCAAGATGGAGAAAATTCAATAGAACTCCAAGATATAAGGCACAACTAGTATGCTTTGAATGCAAGAAACTAGGACATTACAAAATAGAATGTCTAGAACTAGAGAAAGAGAAGGAGAAAGAAAAGAAGAAGCCGACCTTCCACAAAGAGAAGAAGGCCATGATGGCTACTTGGGAAGATCTAGACACATCATTGTCTAAAGATGATGAAGAAGCAAATATATGTCTCATGGCAGACACAGACTCATCATCGGAATTTGATGATGAAAAGGTTAGCAAATCTTATTTTAAATATCTTCATCATGCATATAACCAACTTTTTTCTGCTTTGGCAAAAATTTCTACGAACCTATAAAGAACAGAAGAAATGGATTTTTGAATTACTTGAGGAAAACCTTTTACTTAAGAATGAAAATAAAAAATTATTGAAAAAGTTAGAAAAAGGTTTTGAACAATGTAATACAACGTCAGAAGAAGTAAACATGTTTAACAAAGAGATTGATGTACTAAAATCAGATTTATCAAAGTTCACCTTAGGAACAAAGAATCTTGAATAGATTTTAAAATACTCTAGGAACAACAATGATAAATCAGGAATAGGATATGCTGAACGTAAAACTAAAAATAAATCAAGTACATTTGCATATTCTACTTATGGGAAGCATGGATATTCTACGTCCAAGTGCAGTCACATGCACAAGAAGAGGTATTCCAAAACCTCTAACGCTAACACTCATGGACCTAAATCCATTTGGGTACCGAAGACTGAAATAATACCTTTTGCAGATCTATTTAACAAAGAAAAGAAGTGTCCAGTCATGTTACATGGACAGTGGCTGCTCACGACATATGAAGGGCGAAAGGTTTATGTTCCTAAACCTCAAATCCAAGAAAGGAGGCCAAGTCACATTCGACGGAGGGCAAAAAATAAAAATCATGGGGATAGGTAAAATAGGTATTAGCTTCTCTATTTCCATTGATAATGTCTTATATGTTAAAGGATTAACACATAACCTGATGAGCATAAGCCAATTGTGTGATAGTGGTGATGAGTTATTATTTTCCTTTATTTTCTTACCTTTCTGCACTTATTTTAATCTCTGATTTGTGCTTAATTGTTTATATTCTGCACTGTTTTCTATTTGGTCTTTAATTGGACCGGTAATTCATATTTTAACTAATTTGAATTTTCTGAATCTAATTATTCCAAATTTCATTTTCAGGGCAGTTTAATAATTATCTGGGCTTGGAATTAATTTCTGGACTTCAAGTGGAGCTGCCACGTCATCTGCCATGTCACTGTTGCACCATTTTCCACCTCAACATTCATCTTTTGTTTTTAGTCTATTTTATTGTTGTTGGGTCAGACTTGTAATTATTTTTTGGGCCCAATTTCGTTTTAGGTCACTTAGGTCTAGGTAAGGTAGGGCTGACTTGGCAGCCACTAATATGAGAGGCTGATGTGACTACGTAGCTCTTTCACTTCTCTTTGTTCTTTACGTTTTGGCTTCCCTGTTGTTCCTTCTTCCTTTTTATGTTTTTCTTCTTGTTGGTTCTGGCTGCTCTTCATTTTGTTTTCACGTTTTCTTTAGGTTTTCTGGTTGTAATGTGAGACTCCATTTTCATTTGAAATAGAGATTACTCATTTTCGTTTTCCTCCTCTACCTTGCATTTTCGTTTTCCTTCTCTGCTCTGCCTTGCATTTTCATTTTCTATTTCTATTCTATTTTAATGGAAGGCTAAAAACCCCTGGGTTGGCTTCTTGTTGCGGATTGTAATTTCTGTTTGAGGTTCGGTTATGGTTGTATATCTCTGTTCTTCTTTGTATTCTTCATTTAACCTCCGTGCTCAATGCCACAGTTGCTTAATTTGTGAAGAGGTTAATGTTGTATACGTTTGCTTAATTCGTGTAGGGAAATCTTGAGTTAATCTTCGCTTAGTTGGTTAACTCGGATGGAACAAGGATTAAGTGGTTAATAGAGTAATCTTTTGAGAACCAGGGATAAAAGAGTTACAATCCAAACAAAGAGCCAATCTATTTTACTTGCTGAGTAATTTCGTTTTATTGTGTATAAACTGAAAATCAAACCCTCCACTTCGTGTGTTTAAGCCTTTAACAGCAAAAGACGGTCCTTGGGAGACGACCTAGGAGTCACTTCCTAGTACTGCATTTAATTACATTTATTTGACCGGATACGGCTTCGATCAGTGGTTATAAAGTATCTTTCAACAAAATTAAATATGCTGTTAGTCAAACTAATTCATCCATATTATTTATGGCTAACAGATGTAACAACTAGTATAAAATAATGCATAATGAGCTAGAACATCAAAATGTTGATTGTCTAGTCTCATATGAAAACCAGTGGCTCTAGCACAAGAAGCTTGGTCATGCAAGCTTGAGATTAATCTCAAAGCTGAAAAAGCATAACCTCATAAGAGGTCTACCAAGTCTTGTCTACTAGACGACTAGTTTATGTGAAGCATGTCAAAAGGGGAAACAAGTTAAGAGTTTATTTGAAAGTAAAAATCATGTTTCCACCTCAAGACCCCTTGAACTGCTCTACATAGATCTAATCGGTCCCACCAGGGCTGCATCTGTCAGTGGTAAATTGTATGGACTAGTCATTGTTGATGACTACACCAGATGGACATGGGTATTGTTCACAGCCCACAAGGATGAGTCCTTCAAGGTATTTTATGTATTTTGTAAAAGGGTTCAAAACGAAAAAGGAATAACAATTGCATCTATAAGAAGTGATCATGGGGCAGAGTTTGAAAATGAATAGTTTCAAGAATTTTGTGAAGAAAATGGAATTAAACATAATTTTTCAACACCTAGAACTCCACAGCAAAATGGAGTTGTAGAGAGAAAGAATCGATCTTTGCAAGAAATGGCCAGAACTTTATTAAATGATTTTTCAACCTCCAAACACTTCTGGATAGAAGCAGTTAATACCTCCTGCTACATTCAAAACAGAATATATATTAGGCCCATTTTGAAGAAAACTCCCTATGAATTGTGGAAGGGACAAGCACCCAACATTTTGTACTTTCATTCATTTGGATGCAAATGCTTTATTTTAAACACTAAAGATAATTTGGGTAAATTTGACTCAAAAACCGATGAGGGTATTCTACTTGGATACTATGAAAGCTCAAGAGCCTATAAAGTCTTCAACAACAAAACGAAAACTGTTGAGGAAGCTATTCATGTAAAGTTTGATGAAAACAAGCCTGATAAAGAAATATCAGAGCTAGGAAATTTCTTTGAGAATATGCAGGTGAATAAAGACCAAACGAAGAAGCCTGAGTGTGAAGAAACTATAGTTCAAAAAAATGAAAGAGAGGAAAGAGAACCAATCAATTGAAACTGGTAGATGAAAACTCATCACCCACAAGAGCAGATCATTGGTGAAGAAAAGGATGCAGTAAGGACTAGGAGCTTATTCAAAACACAGGCACATATTGCACTATTGTCCCAGGTTGAACCAAGAACCACAAACGAAGCTTTGTCAGACAAAAGCTGGGTTCAAGCCATGTAAGAAAAACACAACCAATTCCAAAAAAATGACGTCTAGAAACTCGTTCCAATACCAAAGGATAGAATGATCATTGGTACAAAATGGGTATACAGAAACAAACTGGACGAATCAAGAATTGTCATAAGGAACAAAGCCAGGTTAGTTGCGAAAGGGTACTCACAACAAGAAGGTGTTGACTTTACCAAAACTTTTGTACCAGTTGTTAGGATAGAGACAATTAGAATATTGTTTGCTTTTTCTGCATGTACTGGCATGGAATTATATCAAATGGACGTTAAAAGTGCATTTTTAAATGGAACAATTTCAGAAGAAGTTTATGTAAGCCAACCCCCTGGTTTTGAAAACGACTTGCTATCATCACATGTTTTCAAATTAAACAAAGCATTGTATGGACTAAAACAGGCACCACGAGCATGGTACGATAAACTAAGCTTTTTTCTAATAAGTAACAATTTCATAAGAGGAAAAATTGACAGCAACCTATTTAGAAAAGAACTAAAAGATGATTTCATAATCGATCAAATCTATGTGGTTGACATAATATTTGGTGCTACGAAAATCTCTGCCAAGAATTTTCTAAGCTTATGCAGGATGAATTTGAAACGAGCATGATGGGAGAACTGAAGTTCTTCCTAGGACTTCAAATCGTCCAGTCAGACGAAGGGATCAAAATTCATCAAACAAAATATATGAAAGAGCTACTGAAAAAGTATAAGATGGAAGATGCAAAACCAATGAAGACTTTAATGCATCCATCATCTTATCTTGGTCTGGACGAAGATTCACCAAACGTAGATAACACCATGTACCGAGGAATGGTAGGTTCACTCTTGTATCTAACAGCATCTAGCACTGACATTATGTTTAGTGTCTACATTTGTGCTAGATTTCAAGTAATACCTAAGGAGGTACATTTACAAGTTGTTAAACGTATTTTAAGATATCTTAAAGGAACAGCTAACCTAGGAATAAGCTTTTATAGAAGCCATAATTTTTCTCTATTAGGATATTGTGATGCAGATTACGCAGGGGACAGATAGGAGAGAAAAAGCACTAGTGGAGGATGTCATTTTCTCGAACGATGCTTAGTATCATGGACTAGCAAAAGGCAAAGCACAATTCCCTTATCAACTTGTGAAGCTGAGTATATCGTCGCAGGACAGTGCCTCACGCAATTACTTTGGATCAAACATCAGTTGGAAGACTACAACATCTATGAGAGTAGTATTCCTGTACTTTGTGATAATACTGTTGCAATTAGCATCTCTAAAATTCCTGTTTTGCATTCTAGGACTAAACACATAAAGATAAAACACCATTTCATTAGAGATCATGTACAAAAAGGAACCTTCGAACTAATATATGTTAAAACAGAAGAACAACTAGCAAATATCTTTACCAAGCCCCTTCCAGAAGATAGATACATATGGCCGAGAGATAGGATAGGAATGGAACTGATAAGTGAACAATAAACTGTTATTTTTGTTGAGATTGGAGGAGATTGAGATTGTTGAGATCACCTCTAAAGACTAAAGGTTTTGATGATAAAAAATGTGTGGAACAAAGTTGACCAAGGACTCAACAACTTTGAAGTCAAAAACAAAGTCAAAGAAAATGTTATGTAATAGGAGTAGTTTTTAAATTGCTTTGTTGAGTTTATTTGTTGTGTGTGTGCTTTGTGCTTTGTGCTTTGGCTAATCTGTATCTAATCTGATTAAGGGAATGTATGATGATGAGTTTAAAAGGTTAAAAAGTTATTTTGAGACTTAAAATAGAGTTTTGAAAACTAACTCAAAATAATCGATTATCATTAAATATAATCGATTATTCCAGCAACAGGTATAAAAGGATACCTTGCTGCAATAATCGATTATTTGTGAAATAATCGATTATCCCAAAAATAACTCTCTGGAATAATCGATTATCCAGCAAAATAATCGATTAAATTGTTCTTGGTTGATTTCCAGAAATCATGAAGAACAAAATAATCGATTATTCTTTAAAATAATGGATTATCTGGTTCTGAAAAACTTATAAATAGTTTGACCATTTTGAAACTTCAGAACAGAGTTAGAATTGAGAATCAAAATTAGAAAAACGTGTTTGTGAAGTCTTTGTGACAATCTTGGGGAGTTTTCTTTGTGAAACCAAGAAGAAAAACGTTTTTGAAAAACTTTGAGAAAAGATCATCATCATCATCATATTCTTGAAAGGAAAGAGATTAAGATTTTCTTCTGAATTCCAGGTGAATTCGTTCCTTAATTCTTTTTGAATACTTGTAAATCTTGAGTAGCTTTCTCAAGTGGTAAGGAATTCTTGTAGTGGGTTTCTACAAGGGGTGCTTTCTTGAGGTCAAGAAAGTGGTTATCTTGAATGTAGGAGTATATGCATGTGTGGTATGCTTGTAAAACTTCTTCATTAAGATAGTGAAACAAATCTTGATCAGGTTATGATTGAGGACTGGATGTAGGTCACATGTGGAGTGGCTGAACCAGGATAAAAGACTTGTGCAATCTTCTCTTACCCTTATCTCTTAGTTTGTGCAATATCTTGGTTGTATATTGAAAAGATTGTTCTTGATTAACATGTTTGCATGAGCAACATTGGTTTGAACTAAATCAAAGTATTACATATTGTTCTTAACTTTGAATCTCATTATTGGTTAATCAAGAAAACATATAGGATTCATTCTTCATTAACAAGTACTTAAGAAACTTCTTTGAAAATTCATTTTAGAAAAGTTTGAATTGAAATAAAGATCCTAAAAACTCTGAAAATTTTTAAAGTGTCATAGAATCCAATTCACCCCCTCTTGGATTGAGCCATTCTTTTCTAACAGTTTTGTCTACACCTCTTTCTTTTTGATGATTACAAAGGGTGAGAAGTAGGAAAGGATCTATCAAACTTGTCTAAGGGATAATCAAGTGAGGGGGAGAGCATATACTAAGAGGGAGAGCCTTAGAACCCTAAACACATACTAAGGGGGAGAGCTTTAGAACCCTAAACCCTTAAATTCTTGATGATTGCTCTAATGTATGATATGAAATGCATGAAATTGATAAACTATTTGATATACATAAACTTGTATGTATGTTATATTGTATCTGAAACAAATTGATAGATTATATTTATCATCATCAAAAAGAGGGAGATTGTTAAGTCAGACGAAGAAATTCCCTACAAGGTTTTGAACATGACAAATATAATATATATTGTTATTTCTAACATGTGTGTTAGTGTTTCAGATAAATATAAGAACAAAAAAAACTGAAAAACGAAGTACGTTTTATTACACATACTATGGTCAAACCAAAAGAAGCTTGGTTGAGTTGTACAAAGTATCAGACGATGGTTGATCAAGCATCAAGACTAAGCCTAATCAAAGGCCAGGAGAAAATATAATAAATACAAGACAAGGTGTACTACCAGTCGAAGGTCAACAAAGTATCAGACGATGGATAACACAAGACGAAGAAACATTCTAGACATAATTAAAGAAAATATTAGATGATGGATAACACAAGACGAAGAAATGTTCCAGACGAAATTAAAGTTGTCCATCTTCACAACTAACTAGATGGAAGGAAAAGTCAAAGTCTACTTGTCAGACGGAGAGACAAATTTGAGATGCATTACCAGACGCAAACGAAGAATACTGAAAAGCGTCTAAAGTCCACTATTCACAACAAGAGATATCAAATATCTTCTACACTCAGAAGAGCACACGAAGTCATCAAATATGTGAGAAGAAAGATAGACAAGCGCGTATCCACAAGTCAAAGCATGCGTGTGTTAGAGAAAGTACACATACTTTTCAGAAAAAGACAACGCCTCTACAGCTACACTAACGGAAAGAGAACAAAAATACCTAGGTTATGATTGAAGTTAGACATAGAAGAGAACGAACTACACAAAAGACTTCACGTAACACAGATTCAGTAAGCAAACATTTAATGCAAGATCAAATGCATTAAATGAAAGATCTATATGGCCATGAATGAACTACTATTTGCACCAACGGGAAGCACCGCTCCAATGAACACATTCAAATTTAAACAACGGGCAGATTTATCACGAGGCTATAAATATTAAGACCTAACAAGAGAAGGAAGAAAAAGAGAAGCAACGAGCAATAAGCAAAAGCAAACGTAAAAGCAAACTTACTTCTCTTCTTGTACAATCTTGTATATTTGTGTAAATCTAAGATAGCTTATCTTAGCGAGTGTTGAGACTATCCTATCCTCTCTATGAGAGTAATACACACACTCAAAACACATCTCTATAAAACTAAGATTGCAAACCTTAGCGAGTGTAGAAACTATCCTATCCTCTCTATGAGAGTTATATACACACTCAAAATATCTATCTTTTGTAAAGTCTGAAGAGACTAGTTGAAATAATACTTGGGGAACCATAAGTGCTTTAAGAATACGAGCGCTGACGAGTGAAGTTGGCGAACCAAGAGTGGTTGATAATACTTGGGGAACCAGAAGTAGTTTAAGAATACTAGCGCTGAAGAATGAAGTTGGCGAACCAGGAGTGGTTGATAATACTTAGAGAACCAGAAGTGGTTTAAGAATACTAGCGCTGATGAGTGAAGTTGGTGAACCAGAAGTGGTTGATAATACTTGTAATCCGTTGTGATTAGTGGAACCCTTCGGTTAAAGGAGACTGGACGTAGCTCAGGTCGAGCGAACCAGTATAAAACTCTTTGCACTTTTTATCTATTTCTCATACGCAATTTTGTTTAGCTAATATATCATATTGAAAATTTCGTCCACTACTTATTTTTTACTGCAACTATCTTTAGACGAAAAATATATTTGCTTAACTTATTATTTTAAGAAATATTTTTCTTGTGCAGACAATAAACTTTCAAACACAAAATCTTTTGTTGAGCCAACCTTGCATAGTTTTTAAGTATTCAAAATAACATTTCTATTAGACGAAAAAAAGTTTCTTTGCGAAAAAGGTTTTAAAATTCCTTCTTTCACACACACATTCAACCCCCCCTTCTGTGTATTTTTCTACTAACTTCACAAAATTCCAACCCAAGACTCTTCTCTAATCCATCGGCTATTCTTTCTAAAATTATTTTAATTATATCACTAACCTAATCAATTAAATTAATTAAGTTAAAAATATAATTCTTTGTATTAAAATACTTATTTTATTTAATTAATAAAAGCATTATTTACGTTATAAACTTAATTAATTAATTAAGTTTATAATATATTTTTTTATTAAAGATAATTTATTTTAATTTATTTTAGAAGCAAATCAAGGCAAAAATATAGAAAACTTTCAAATAGCCCCAAAGTCACAATATCATAGTAAGATACAACACCAACTAAATCATTAAGCTCCTCCGTCATCATACTCATCCTCTTATACTTACTCTACTCTTGCAAATGGCAATCATTCTAAACACACACAACAACAAAAGTGAGAATACATCTCATCCATGAATAACACATATAAGGCATAAGGATATCATTAAAAAGGAGATACATCATACTTAAGCTTCATACATGCATCTATATTCATATCCAACATCCAAAACAACACTTGCCTTAAATACATCAATCATTCTACATTTATTTATTATCAACGATAATCATTCATGTAGCTTAATCAATCAAAATTATAATATATAAACTCATGCAAATGTGTGTTCTGAATTGTATATACACGTGATATTAATTTTCTCCTCCTCATCATCTCAAGATAGCCTAGGAGTTATGAAATGGGATCGCTCCATCTATGGTAATCTCCCTCGATCTATCCTTAACTAGGAAACATCTAACATGATCTTATTGAAGTGTTACTTTCAACTATGGTTACCTCTTATTTCCGTTATTCACATTTGACTAAATTAATATTTTCAAAGTAATATATTTAAAACAATTAAAAATTGAATTAATAGTTAACCAAATAAATATTTAATTTAATGATAGAGTAAAAAATTATTTTAATTTAATATTTGAAAAAGTAGTACATGAAATTATTACATGACTAAATAAATAATTAATATTTGACTAAATTAACATGCATTTAATATTTGACTTTATGAATATATTTTGGTTGAAATATGTTTTTAGTTCCTATAAAATTGATGATTTTGATTATGGTCCTTCTAAAAATTTTTCTTTTTTTTTTTCATCCTTCTAAAATTTATAAACATTATTTTTTATCCTTATAAAATGACTAAATTTTGATTTTGATCCTTGTAAAATATTTTTCCTTGGTTTTCATCCATCTAAATTGTAAACTAATTATTTTTAGTCCTTAATGGTCATTTTAAGGTTGATAAATAGCATTTATTTTAACGACTTATAAATTTTTTTAGAGGTGTTAAATATCGATATGATATCAGTGATGATTGTAGATAATACTTAAAATGGGTACTTAACTTTTTAATAAATAAAAATTAGTTTAAAAAGATCACATAAAAACATGGACTAAAAACAATAATTTTAATTTTATAAGAATGAAAAACGAAGAGAAAATTTTACAGGGACTAAATTCAAAACTTGTTAATTTTATAGGAACTAAATACATATTTAAGCAATATATTTTTAATATTTGACTAAATTAATATGCATTAAATATTTGATTTTATTCATATATTTTTAACATTTGACTAACATGATTTAGATATTTGAGTGATTGATGATCGAAAATTTTCCACTTTTGATCTTTGAAGGGAAGTATATAAATAAGGGTTTGCAGGATGAAAACTTGATATAGTGAAAACAAAGTTGCACAAGTACTGAAGATAAGATGGGAGAGAAGAAAGTTTTGAGTGTTGTGATGTTTGTCATGGCTTATGGTTTGGCAGTGACAACATTGACAACATCACAAGTTCCAGCAACATGTAATCCCTATCAACCATTACTTTTCCAATGTGCTACTTTTTTGGTAGCAGAACTGGCGACTCCATCCCCTCGTTGTTGTGCTGGAGCAAAGCAAGCGTTTCAAAAAGCCAACAATCCTCAAGCTATCAAAAACTTTTGCAGTTGTCTTGTAGATGCTGGATCTTATTTGAACTTTAAACCTGACAGTTTGGTACGACTTCCACAAGCATGCAACATTAAACCTTCTTTCTCTATGAGTAAATGTATATATGGTTAAACCTTGCCGTGGGAAACAAATCTGTGCTCTCAGATGATTAAATCAGTATTTAAATAAATTACAGTTGAGATTATTTTTCTTTCTTTTTTTATGTTTATTTTTGCTTTTTGATGGAAGTACTTGGAGAGGATTGATATTCTTCCAAGCTTTCCATGCAATGACCGAAATGCTCCATGAGGTTGAACTCCTTGAAGGTGGCGGAATCACCTTGGAGGATTCTCCAATGGTGGAGAAGCACCTAAGAGAGGTTCGGTTACCTCTTGAAGAAGTGAAAAAGCTTGAGAAACTAAGCTTCTAGGAGAAGGAACTTTGAGAGAGAACCTTGGAGAAGGTTCCTCATGAATTTGACTCTTGAAAATGAGAGAGAAATCTGATTTCTAATTCTCATAAATGTCCAAAAGTGAATACAAGAGAAGGTTTTACAAATATATAGGGAGAGGTAGCTTCTAGGAGAAGCTAACCTTAACCATGGTTCACTAGGAACCATGGTAAGGTGTAGCTAACCATCCATGGTTTCTAAAACTTGTAGGAGAAGCTAACTTTGACCATGGTTCACTTAAGAACCATGGTAAGGTCAGCCAAACCTACTAAGGTTTAGAAACTTGGAGGAGAAGCTTCAAAAACCAAGAGGTGTAGCTTAGAAATTTCGGCCAAGGAAGAGTAAGTGAGCTAGGCGGCCTTGTCTCCATTTCCTCCTTTGAATTATTTCAAAAATTGTTGATTTGGTTAGGTTTCATCAAATGATGATGAGACCTAGCTAAATCAAATCTATGAAAAATTAGGAGTGAAATGAGTCCAATATGCAAAATTTTGCCTAGGCCCAACTCAGGCCTAATTTCTAAACACACTCCCTAGCTTTGCTAAATGCCACCCCTTTTTCCCTACTGAAAAAATACAAAATGAATGTATCAACTAGGGAGGTTAAATGGAGTTAAACTCTCCAAGTAGCCTACCTTAAAATCAATATACAAACACTAGAAAAAGCAAGTAAAATGCCTCACAAATACAAAGACAAAAATAACCTATACAAAAGAGCTACTATATGTACAAACATAAGAAAAAGGTCTTTAAGATCATCTCATTCCTCTTGGTTCTTTTAGTATATCACCTCTTGGATTCCTTGGCCTTGGCCATAGTCTATCATCCCCTCCCTCTTGAAAAGGATTTGACCTCAAATCTCGAGGGTCCTCATGATTATTGGCCATACCTACAAATATATAATAAAATTCTTCAGAGGTGATATTTTCAACAAATAAATGTGAAAGGAATATCTTAGAAGGAATCCTTTAATGGAACCTAAAGAAATCTATGACACTAGACCTACTAATATAATGAATAGGATCCTCTCCTAAACATAGACTAAATATATTTCTAAATCATAAAAATGTGCTAAAGCTAAAACTATAGCACATTAAAGACTTAATCCTAAAAACTAAAATATCTTGCCTAAAGTACCCTATGTTGTAAGCTAGGCATTTCCTAGAAAATAATGAAAATAATACCAAGAAATTTCCTAAACAATTTTGGATTATATTATTTGTTGGATAGTTATGAAAAGAATTTGTCACAAGGAACCTTGAAGGTTCAGATGTTATATCCAACAAATAATATATTCCATAAATTGGGTGCATTATTGACACAACTAAGGTAGGAAGACTATCTACCTTGGGCACCACCAAGGAAGTAGCATGAGAAGTGGAACTAAGTGAAGTCCACTTCTCCTTCACCAAATCTTGAAGTTGAGACTCTTTTTCTTTAAAAATAATGGATTTATGAATCTCCTCTTCAAGACTAGTGGCAGAATGAGGGCAAGAGTCAAAATCTTTATGAATAAAGAGAATTTTTTTCATAGGAGTTTTAGTGCTAAAACAATTCTCTTTAGTCACAAATCCTTTAGTCACAAATATTTCTTCCTCTTTACTCTTCCCTGCACAAAGTTCTTTTCTTTTGATTTTTATTTTTCTTCTTCTTTTGTGTTTTCTCATGTCTTCTTTCAATTTTTCTTCTTCTTGTTTAAGAATTCTCAACTTCTCATCTAGGATAGCAAGTTTGGCCTCTCTTTCAATTTTCTCCTTCTCTTTTTGAAAGGCCTCTTGCTTCTTCCATAGTTTAAGTGATTTTAGCTCTTTTGTTAAGTAAGAAGTGTTTTTAGGAGAGCTATCACTTCCACTATAGTTGGATTGTTGAGACATTTTAAACAACAAGATTTTTCTCTTCACACAAAAATAGATTTTAAGAAAATAATATTTTTGGAAGTGCTAGACTTGGCACTTGGAGGTCTAAGAGTACAAATTGAACTTTGGAGGGAGGTGAGCTACTATCGAGCCACTTAATAACCAAGCCTCTTCAAGTAAAAATCTCTAAACCCCTTTGTACTTTGCCTTGCACAAAAAGTTTTCACAAAGTTCTTTTCAAAATAAAAATAACAAGCAACTGCCTAATGTGTACAATTAAGCAATGCAATAAAAACTTGAAAACATAAATTGCTCAAAACATAAATTTCATGAAAACTTAAAGACAAGAAAACATAAACTAGACGTGGAAAACAATTAAACCTAGGTGAGAGCTTGAAAGGCACCAAAGACCTTCAAGGACCCTCTCACAAGTACTAAACGAAATTACTATGAGAACACTTAAGGAGAGATGGAGATACACCAAAGGCACTCCAAGACACTCCTTAATAAAGGCCTTGTACAAAAATTTGGAAATTAAAAGATTACAAAGATGAAATGTAAATTTTACACCAAATGAAATGCAAATTCACATTCAAATGAAATGCAAATTTACACCAAATGAAATGTAAATTCACTTAAAGAAAATTTAGTGGCTGGACCAAGAATTTTAGAAACAAAAATCAGCCACTAATTTAGTGACAACTTTAGTGACGGATTTGGTATTGAAATTTTTGAAGAAAAATTTCCGTCACTAAATTTGTTACTAAATTCTTCACAAAATTAATTTTCACAAAAATTTTGCTCCTTCTTTCTCCAATTCAGCCACCTAGCTTGCAGCCTCTCAATGTGTTTCACTCCTCTTTAGAAGCAACCTTGATGATGGTTACTCTTAGGTGTTTGAATTTCCAAGAATCTAATCCAATGAGAAACAAGCTCCTAGGTCACCACCAAAGTCCTTCAATATTGGCTAACCTTGAGCTTGGCCTTCAACATCTTCCAAGAGGCACTCAACACACCTTAAGATGCTGGAATATTAGTTCAAAAACTGAAAAGGAACAATTAGGAACAGCTACACCAATTGGTGGAAGAAAATGAGACAAGACTAGAAAGAATTCCACAAAAATGACAAACAACAATTAAGGCAATTTTAGAAAGCTAGCACACAAAAGATATCCTATCAAAGGCATTAGAATGGATTACAAAATAAAAGCTAAGATTAGAAACAAAAATAAGACTCAAAAGATTGTATATGTGGCTGGACAAAAAATTGAAGATAAGGCACACAAAATGTTACCAAACCGAGAGCACTATTTTGCTAAAATTTTCACTCCTTGGCTTTTTCTTGTGTTCTTTTCTTTTGTTTTCTTTTGTGATTTATTTTGTTTTTTTTTCTTTGTTAACACAGGAATTTAATGCCTTTTAATCAAGTATTAATCTCGGATTTAAGCATAAAAATCTGCTACAGAAATTTTCACACAAAACAAGAGGTGTTCACATGCAATGTTCAACTAGTGCTTCACAATTTTGTACTATTTTTTTGTCAAATTTTTAAGCACTCTTTCTCTTGTTTTTCTAATGTTTTTAGAACACAAACACCTCTGTTTTGTCTCTGTTTTAAGTGCCTAAAAAGTGTTAAAAGTTTCAGCCACAACACAAGACTCAAAGAAACCTAATAGGAATTAGTGTTTAGTAATTGTTTTTGACAAAACTTTTAACAAGACATAATAGAAACCTAACTCTAGGAAATTTGCTAGAACTAATAGCAAATTATGAACACAAATATGTAAAACAAAATCACATATAGGTAAGGTTCAGATTCAAAAAGAAAAATACACAAAAAATTTCGGACACAAACAACACACAAAAAATTAGCTCAACAAGCTAGTCTAGGAATTTTCAACAAATAAAAGGACTACACATGACTTCTATGACAAAACAAGCGATTCAAAAATAAAATCTATGCTCAATGAATGTTGTCCAATCACCGACACATGTTATAGAATGGAAAAGACTCAAGCAAATACAAAAACGCACAAGAACAAGAGAACCTAAAGCACAACACAAGTGATTCACGGATTAGGAAACAAGCAAGAACATGAATCAACTTACTTCTTATGTGACATATAGGACCTATCAAAAAAATTTAGAAAATTTAGATCCATGCAGCAAACACATATTTAGACATAGGAGAAGGAAGATACAACACGGATTCATAAAAAAAATGTTTGAACACAAAACCTCAAGAGCACTAGGCTCTAGATACCAAAACTGATGGAAGTACTTGGAGAGGACTGATATTCTTCCAAGATTTCCATGCAACGACCGAAATGCTCCATGAGGTTGAACTCCTTGAAGGTGGCAGAATCACCTTGGAGGATTCTCCAATGGTGGATAAGCACCTAAGAGAGGTTCGGTTACCTCTTGAAGAAGTGAAAAAGCTTGAGAAACTAAGCTTCTAGGAGAAGGAACTTTGAGAGAGAACCTAGGATAAGGTTCCTCACGAATTTGAATCTTGAAAATGAGAGAGAAATCTGATTTCTAATTCTCATAAATGTCCAAAAGTGAATACAAGAGAAGGTTTTACAAATATATAGGGAGAGGTACCTTCTAGGAGAAGCTAACATTAACCATGGTTCACTAGGAACCATGGTAAGGTGTAGCTAACCATCCATGGTTTCTAAAACTTGTAGGAGAAGCTAACTTTGACCATGGTTCACTGAAGAACCATGGTAAGGTCAGCCAAACCTACCAAGGTTTAGAAACTTGGAGGAGAAGCTTCAAAAACCAAGAGGTGTAGCTTAGAAATTTCGGCCAAGGAAGAGTAAGTGAGCTAGGTGGCCTTGTCTCCATTTCCTCCTTTGAATTATTTCAAAAATTGTTGATTTGGTTAGGTTTCATCAAATGATGATGAGATCTAGCTAAATCAAATCTATGAAAAATTAGGAGTGAAATGAGTCCAATATGCAAAATTTTTCCTAGGCCCAACTCAGGCCCAATTTCTAAACACACTCCCTAGCTTTGCTAAATGCCACCCCTTTTTCCCTACTGAAAAAATACAAAATGAATGTATCAACTAGGGAGGTTAAATGGAGTTAAACTCTCCAAGTAGCTTACCTTAAAATCAATATACAAACACTAGAAAAAGCAAGTAAAATGCCTCACAAATACAAATGCAAAAATAACCTATACAAAAGAGCTACTATATGTACAAACATAAGAAAAAGGTCTTTAAGATCATCGCATTCCTCTTGGTTCTTTTAGTATATCACCTCTTGGATTCCTTGGCCTTGGCCATAGTCTATCACTTTTCTAATTTACCCTCTTCCTCCCTATTCATCACCCTCACACATGGGCCACAACGAATCCCTAATCGATGACATATCAACATCCTAACTCTTTTTCTCATCGTTTTTTCATCTATCGATCTCTTTATTGCTCTCTTGTCCTTGTTCAAGTCTTTGTCTCGTCATAGAATCAAGGTTATTTCTATCAAATTTTAGCCTTTTAGGTCTAAGGCAACAAGTTTATTTAAGTTTCATTCTTATATAATTAATCAATTTATATTTTGTTTTTTAATATCAAATTAAATCTAGAAAATTTAATTTAATTTTAAAAAATAATTATGACAAATAGTTACAAATATTATTTATAATATTATATAAACATATATTACATGTATTTAATTTTTTTTAATATAATTTGATACTTTTAATGAACACTATTTTTTAATATATTTTTTTTAGTAATTTCAATTTATAGTGGAGTTGGAGATTGAAAAGGCATTTTACAATTTCTCATGGTCTCTATCACTAACAATTTTTTCAAACACAGTGAAAAAATGAATGGAGAGGAAGACATTGTTTTTTACAGACTGTGCCAATGTTGTGATGTTGAGTAAATGATTAGGTTCACGATTACTAGTGAAAAAATTAACGTATGAGTCACACACCAGTGCAAAAATTTAGTTTTAAAATTAGGTTTTTAAGATCAGTTAAAAGATAATTGATCTTAAAAATGATACGGTAATAATTTTGTAAATAATGTAAACACTTTTAAGATCAGTTATTCTATAACTGATCTTAAAAGGTATGTCTAACAACTTTTAAGATTGGTTACAAAAGAACCAATCTTAAAAAGTAGTATACAAAATCAATTCTTTGAATATCTAATTCACTACAAGAAAATGATGATTTTGCGACGGTTATATGGCCTACATTGCGACAGTTAGAACTTCCGCAAAGACAACATTGCGACGGTTTGGGAACCGTCGCAGAATTGTCTGTCACAAGGCAATTTTGCGACGGTTATCAGAACCGTTGCACAAACTGTCGCAAAATTGGAATTGCGACCCCTGAAGCACTCGACGCACTAACTACCTCTATATTAACATTGCGACCCTTTCATCAACTGTCGCACCAACTGTCTCTAAATTAATATTACGACCCTTTTTTTACCCGTCTTTTACCCGTCGAAAATTATAAAAATATTTTAATTTTAATAAATTTATTAATGTAACAATCCTCATATTTGGTCTCTTAAGAGTTCTATTTCATGATATTTCACTGTTTAGCGTGTTTTATCCTTACTTGTACAATTTCTGGGAAACTTCCCAGAAGGTCACCCATCCCTGTACTACTCCAAGTCAAGCACGCTTAACTGTGAAGTTCTAATGAGTAAGCTACCGAAATGTATATGTATGTTGTTAGTATAACTTGTACAAATTAATTCATTTAAGTCATCCTCAAATATACAATCTCATATTTGTACTATAATAATAATATATAATAATTTTATATTACGAATAGTAATAACAATAATAACAATAATAATATATTTAGTTATTCTTTATTTATATGTACTTACTTTTATAATTAACATCTACTTATTTCTATTTAAAATTATAATTTAAATTATTTAATTTTATAATTTATAATGAAAATATAATTTATAAAATTATAAATATTTATTTATTACATACTTATAAATTAAATTTTGATATTTTAAATAAATTATTAATTAATTTAATATATTTATTTACCTTAAATCAAACATATAAAATTCAAAAAAATGTATTTGTCCTTGTTTTATTTTCTAATTATCAACTATTAATAAAATACTAACTTAAAATCTTATCTAATTATATATAATATTCTCATATCAAATTTAAAACCAGATATTAGTTATACAAAAATATTAAGATCATATAGTAAATTGTCAATAAGATTTTAGTTAAATAATTTAAAATAATTAATGTTTCAATTATATTGTTAATTAGCAAATAATTTATTCCAAAACTAATTAATTTTTTTATATTAATTATTAGTAAAATTTAATAACTTTTAAATTAACAATTAATTGGATCGATGAAATTCAACATGTGACACCCTCTACCCCAACATACATATACAGTAATTATAAAAAATATAAAAAATTTCATCATTAAAAATCAAGTTTCCAGCCACGTAAGGGTAAAGAGTTCACATTCATAAACTTAATCCAAATAACATGCCAGTAAAATTACAAAGAAATAAAATTGAATTTTCCAAAATACTTTAATAAGAACATCTTTAAACTAATTCTATCTATGTCCCGATTTCACATGTCCTATCAGAGCAAAACCCAACATAGAAGCCTAAGCTTCATCACCAACATCCTCAGCCTCACGCTGATGATCACCTGTATATCAAACAAGAGAAACAACACAAAAGAAGGGAGTGAGAAACATCTCACTCTGGCTCACGGTGTAGGAACGCACACCGGATAGCCAAACACAAACAATACAGTTACCTCATAGATCAATCAACAACAATAGTTTATTCAATCATCCAAGTCATACAAATAGTAATTTATCATCATTTAATAATAAGGATGCACATGCATGGACACGAACTTCACATTATCATGCATGTGGCACCAGTAAAACATCACATGGCATATTGCCGCTAGCAATACACGAAGAGTAGTCTAGGAGTACATGCCGGGTCACACCCTCTGCGCACTCTCACTAGAAGGATATACTACCAGAGTCTCGTCGGGATAGCTAAGCCGCGCAAGATACATCCCATGCACACAATGGGCGAGACTGGGACTTCCAAACCGAGCTATCCCCAAGGACTAATCCCCAAAGCTTTTACACTAGGGGGCCTTCTCTGGCGGTTTATTCCATATCGTACCCTTAAAACACTTATGCAAATGATGCATGTCAATCAAGACTATATGCATTCTCATATCACATTATCATTTCCCATGGTCATATCACATCATCACATTATCTCATCATATTTCATTATCACATTTCATATCTCATGTCTCAATCACATTTCACATTATCGCATTATCTCATCATATTCACCAAGCCTTCACAGAGCACTTTAATTTATATCAAAACTCATTTATTTATAAAATTAAATACATATTTTTACATCTCATCAAACAAGGAATATAACAGAAAAATCAGAAATCAAAACAGAAAATATTTCATATTTTTCCTATTTCTCATAGGGTTTCCCGCAGGAACCCACAGAGCACTCTAGATCATATTAAAACATATTTATTTTCAAAATTAACCACATACTCATGCATCACATCCAACAAGGAACACAACAAAGTAATCAGAAGGCAAAATAGAAAACATTCATATTTTGCCTGTTTTCTCATAGGGTTTCCCATAGGAACCCATAGAGATCTCAAGTCATACAATTAATTGCATATAAGAAAAATAATAAGCAAAACAAATACAATTGGGAGAAACCCCTCATACATGAGCATACATAAAAATACAGCAAACACAGGATTGGGGGCCAATCCCACTGCCCAGCATACAATCCCACACCCAGAGCGAGGTTTCTCACTCCCCCCTTACCTCGATAAGCAGGAGCCGAATCTTGTTGGTCGCCCCCTCTAGGTTCCCCTTCGTCTTCAGAGAGAAAGGAGGAAGAAGATTAGAAAATGAAAAATGAGTTTTAGAGTGCAAAATGCTTTATTTATAGGCATCAGGTTGCAGCCAGAACGGGCCGTTCCGAATTTGGAACGACCCGTTCTGGGCACACGGAATAGGTACAAAAGCCTCTCCCAGAAAGGCCCGTTCCAAAACCACAACGGCCCATTCTGGGGTTTCCGGAACGGCCCGTTTCAATGTGGAACAGCCCGTTCTGAGTCAAACTTTGTTCTTTTAAAATCACATCCGGAACGGCCCGTTCCTAAAGTGGAACGGCCCGTTCTAGGTTAAAATTTTACCCACGAATGCTTGATTTGGAATGGCCCGTTCCCAATGTGGAACGGCCCGTTCCAGAGCTATGAAAATCCAAATTACTGATTAATAAATAAATAAATAACGTATATATATATCAAAATAAAATATCAATACAATTTAAAACATGATTTTCTTCAAATAATAATTATAACAAAATATCATAATTAATAATATTATACAAAATAATTTTCATAAATGATTATTATTAAAAACCTTTAAAACTTCAATCAAACCCATTTAATTAATCACAATAATTATAAGGAAATAATCTTCATAAATACAAAAATAAATAATAATTATTCGTAGTATTAGTAGAAAAATTCGGGATGTTACACAACACACACCATGAGTTATTGAGCGGAATAACTTTACCAAGAGTTATTTTGTAAGTTATCTTAAATCAAACATATAAAATTCAAAAAATGTATTTATCCTTGTTTTATTTTTTAATTATCAACCATTAATAAAATATGAACTTAAAATCTTATCTAATTATATAATATTTTCATATCAAATTTAAAACCAGTTCTTACATTTTCGACAAATATAAATTTTTCTGAAATATTCCATCAATAATATAACTTTTTCTACAAAAATTTTCTCATCAAAAATATAAATTTTCTGAAAGATTTAATTTTGTTTTATAAGAAATCATCTTCGATTAATATAACATTTTGTATATATGATTTAAGAGTAAAAGATTTTCAATTTAACGGTTGAATTTATAAAATTCACATTTAATATAAAGTTATTGAGCGGTGTAACACTTAGTAAAATGTACACCGATGTAATTATAACCCCCCTCATATATATATATATATATATATATATATATATATATATATTAAATGTAACTTTTACTAAGTATTACATCGCTCAATAATTTTATATTAAATGTGAATTTGGTAAATCCAACTGTTAGATTGAAAGTTCATATCTCTCATAGATTATATATACAAAACTTTATATTAATCCAAGATGATTTGATACTTCATTTTTATAAAAAAAAATTGATGTAATATATTCATTTTAAAATACACTAAAATATAAACACTTTGATTATCTTCCAGTTGTTGTTCAATTTTAACAAAATTTGATATACACTTATAAAGTGATATGAACTTTCAATTTAACGGTTGGATTTACAAAATTCACATTTAATATAAAGTTATTGAGCGGCATAATACTTAGTAAAAGTTATACCGGTATAATTATAACTCTCTATATTATATATATATATATATATATATATATATATATATATATATATATATCTATATATATACAGGGACAGATGCACGTTTGGAATAGTGGGGCACTTGCCCCCACTACTATTTGACATATACATAATTTTTTATCTAAAAAAATAATATATTTTAAAAAATAAAAATTATATTCTAATAAAATAAAAATATAGATTCAGAAAAAATATTTATTTATTTGATATCTATCAAATTTTTGAAAGAAATTAATTCTCATGTGATAAAAAAAATTTCTTAATAATGAATTAATTTTTTAAAAAAGTTTAATTATAATATATATATGTATATATATATGTCTTAATATTCACATATATAATGTAATATATTAAAATAAATAATTTTTTGATAAAATAAAATTTGTACCATGCATGTTTATCTTTTGTGTTTTTTATTTATTGTATATGTTGATTGAAAAAATCAAAATAGTAAAATTCTATATATTGATTAAAAAAATATAAATAAGAAAAATCCGAAGATTTATGTTCCATTTAGAATTTTTATTATAAGATATATTTTAAAATAAATTATCATCTAAAAATATATATTAGATATTAAAAACATATTTATATCATAAATAAATTAAACTGGATTTTTATAAAATTTAACATATTTATTTTTATATTTTTAATAGTGTTAAAAAGATGGACATTTAAAATAAAATTTATAAAATTTAACATTGTAAATTATTCAATAATATGTGATCTGATAACCCAAAAATTAAGTTATAAAATGATAATTATATTTATTTATATACTCTAACACATCTTACATACAAGATAAATTCATAAGTTTGTTGAAAGATAAATTTATATTTTAGTCACGATTTTGAAATTATATAAAGAAGAAAAAAAATCGTGTACCTCATGTTAAATGAAGTATATATAAAATTGTTAATAAAATATAAGTTCATTAAGATAATATACATAATACTTCAAAAAAACAAACTTTTAAATTCTAATAAAAAAAAATTGTCATGTAGATTGCGACGGTTTATCGTAAACCTTCGCAATGCTGAAAAGTTTGCGACGGTTTGTGACTAACTGTTGCAATGTTAAAAAAAATTTCTGATGGTTTATGATTAACTGTCGCAATGTTGAACAATTTTGCGACGGTTTTGAAAAATTGTCATATGAAGGGTCGTAATATCGTCGCAATGCTGAAAAGTTTGCGACAGTTTATGACTAACTGTCGCAATGTTAAAAAAAATTTGCGACAGTTTATGATTAACTGTCGCAATGTTAAACAAATTTTGTGATGGTTTACGATAAACCGTCGCAATGTTGAACAATTTTGCGACGGTTTTGAAAAACTGTCGTATGAAGGGTCGCAATATCAAAGCGAAGACGGTTTCTAGATAACCGTCGCAATTTGTCCGTCGCAATTTATCATTTTCCTTGTAGTGATTCTAAAAGATGTATCAAACATAACTTTTAAGATTGGTTATAGAAGAGCCAATCCTAAAAGTACTTTTAAGATCAGTTAAAATTTAACCGATTTTAAAAGTATCGTAATTATGTATGAAACATTCTCCTTGGTCGTTCTCCTCGCGTGTGCCTCTCTTGCTCTGTGAATGCAACCTCTTGTACTTCTGTCACTCCTCGTTGGTCGTTCTCCCTCTTATGTGCCTCCCTCGCTTTGCGAACACGACCTTTCATGCCTCCGTTACTCCATGCCGAGCATTCTCCCTCGTTTTGTGAATGCAAACCCTCGTGCCTTCGTCTCTCCTTGTTAGTCGCTCTTTCTCGCTTGGTCTCCCTCACTCTACGAATGTAGCCCCTCGCACCTCTGTCGCTCCCCCTTGATCGTTGTCCCTCGTACGTGCCTCCCTCACTTGACCTCTCTTACTTTGCAAACGTAGCCCTTCGTGCTTCGGTCGCTCCCCTTTGATCATTATCTCTCGTACACGCCTCCCTTGCTCGGTCTCACTCGCTCCATAAATGCAACATGAATGTGTGTTCTTCATCCCTGGCAATGTTTCACTAGAACACAACCTTCCATTAGGCACCGTCATTCATCTTTAAAATTGATACTTTTAAGATTGGTCATTTCATAAACAATCTTAAAAGTTGGACTTTTAAAACCAGTTATAAATCGATCTTAAAAGCTCTACTTTTAAAATTATCCATTTTTAAGATTGGTTCTTTAACCGATCTAACAAGTAAAACATAATCGATTTTAAAAGTTTTTTTTACCACTAGTAACATTGGGCAAGTGTCAACTGAGATTAGAAGTACAAATAAGTTTAGGCCAAACTAAACTTTAGGCTTGAGTTTGACCTACAACAAAATTACTAATATTACTCTGACCTATTTTCATGTTTTAAGTCTTTTTTTAAGGCTACATCTCACCTATTTAAAAATCTTGTCTAACCTGAATGCTCGTTTGTATGATACTTTTTGTTTTTTATGAGGACTAGAAGTAGGCCAATAGGCATGTTGGACAATAGGCTAATAGGTTATAGGGTTTGTTCGGATAAACAACCTATTTAAGATATAATTTAATAAGATCTTATGTAATATAAAAACTTATGTAATAAATGTTTAGAATTCAATAAGTTGTTGCATTTAGATATATATGTTAACAAATACTTATACAATTGTAAAGTATTTGGATGTATCATTATTTAAACACTTAGTTTATTAAAAATAAAAATAATAAAATATCGAAATTGACTATATATATAATCTTGATTAAAAATTAACAACCATAAATAATGAAGAAAAGAAAGATATTAAAAGGGGGAGTTAAATACGTGCTAATAAAAAATTCAATACTTTTTTTTTTGAAACAATGAAGTAGTTTTTTTTTTAAAATTTATTTTTATTTGTTAAGAAATAACATAGAAAAAGATAATTTAGTTATCAAACATCATAAATGATATATATTAAATGTTTTTATCTTACAGACAAAGTAATTTGTCTAAAATACTTAATGTCAAAATAATGAATTGTCTATCATGATTTGTCTTATAACTAAAAATCCATAGTATGATATATGAAAAACTTTTCTTTTGAAAAATGTATGAGTTTATTGTCATAAAAACTTATATATCTTAAGGGATTTAGGATCATATTTTGACCTAACTTAAATTTTAAAAATTAAAAATCAATTCTATATATTTTATAAAATTATGATTAAGAAAGTATTGCATTAATATCAACAATTATTTAGAGAAAAAATTACAAGATTCTTTTTATTATAGGCAAATATGGATTTTGGGAGGAAGAGTAGAAATTTTTTTTGGAGAGAAGAGAAAAAAATAAAGAGGAACAAAAACTTTTAGAAAGAGAAATGAAAACTTTTAGAGGATGTAATTAAAAAAATATAAAACCAATTTTTAGTGAAATAATAATAAAAAAATTATTTATGTCAATGGCATGATTCGAATTTTGATATTTTTTCAATAAGCTATATTAAAAAAACTTATCAAAATTAAGTTTAAAATATCTTATGAGTTACTAAAAAACAACTATAGAATAAAAAGTTCAAATAAATTATTCATAAGTTCTTCCAAGCAAAGTTTAAGTAATCACTACTACAAAAAAGATCTTTAATATTATTTAAATAAGGTCTTTAATAACACTTTTGTGAGCTATCAATACCCGTACTATTAAAGGGGTCTACCTTTAACAACAAACTAAAAGTGCTATTATAGGACATAAATATATAACATTTGTAATAAATAAGTGCTATTGTACGACCCTTTTAAACAACACTTATTTTATAAAAGTGCTATCATAAACCCTTTTTAAAAAACACTTGTTTTAAATAAATGTTCTTGTAGGACGTATTTAGATAGCACTTTAATAAGCAAATATTGTCATAGAATCCCTGTTTCACTCACACACTTTTTGGGAGACTTCCCAAAAAGTCACTCATCCCTAAATTAATCCAAATTAAGGGCGCTTAACTATAGAGTTCTTATGAGATAAGTTACCGAAAAATAGATGTATCTTGTTGATATAAGTTGTACAAATTAATTCTTTTAAGTCATCATCAACTATACAAATCTCATACTTCACTACTAGAAAAATTAAAATTAGAGAGGGAACAAATCCCTCACTAATTTTGATAAAATCCGTCACAAATCAATTAGTGACGGAATTTGTGACGGAAATGATTCCGTCACAAAATTTGGCGTCACAAAATATTTAGTGACGGATTATTTTCTCCGTCACAATTAGTGACGGAATTAAGGCATCACAAACAGTAGAATTTCCGTCACTAATTTCTAATAATAAATGTTTAGAAATTAATAAAAATCCGTCGCAATTTGTGAGGGATTAAATCCTTCGCAATTTGTGAGGGATTAAATCCGTCACAAACTGTGATGACTTTAATTAAGTAGAATCCGTCACAATTTGCGACGCCAAAATTCCGTCACAATTTGCGACGGATTTTATCCGTCACTAACTGGGATGAATCCCTCACTAACTGTTTATGACTAAATTTGAGGAAACCATTGCTTTTAAGAGTCTGGTAATCGATTACCTATACATGTAATCGATTACCAGACAATTGAAAAATCATATGTTCGAAATTTACTTATTTAAAGGGTTCTCTGGTAATCGATTACCTATACATGTAATCGATTACCAGACAGTTGAAAAATCATATGTTCGAAATTTACTTATTTAAAAGGGTTCTCTGGTAATCGATTACCCATTTATTGTAATCGATTACCAGGACAATGGGCATGATAAATGAGTAATTCCAATGCATTCACCCTTATTCAATGACTAACAGTTAAAAATTAAGCATTGATATTAATTGATAAGTCATTCTAGAAAATTATTATCACTAAAGGTGTAGTCCATCCTAATTAAAACATTTTAAAACCAATAATAACTTCTAGTACTCACTAAAACATTTTCTTTAGCACAAACACTAATAACAACTAAATGCTGGAAGTAACAGTTTCTGTCACATTTCAATAACTAAAATAAGAGAAGATTCTATTCCACAAATAATCCTTAAATCAATCATAACAGCACCCATTGAATGAAGATCTAGTCTATAAATCCATAATCCAATTTACCCTTCTGTACTGTTTCATAGATAATTTCAAACAATAACTGTGACAATATAGTAGTATATAGCCATATTCCATCTGACATGTAATTAAAAATATTAACAAACAAGTATTCTATAATTCTATTATCCAAATCCAGTTCCTTTTACACAACACAGATCTACATAGTTCCAAAATCTCAACTTCTATAGAGGTAGCAAAGTTAAATAATCAAAGACCCGTTCATTTTCAACAAAGTGACCCCTCTCCCTCGTGCCACACCCCACTAGCAAAGCCAAAAATCAAATGACACATTCAATCGAACATATTCTGAGAAAGCATACCACATGTTGCATCCAGCTTCAGCTGAGTTGTGGTTCCTCCTGCAGCAAAAGGCTGCTCCAACATGCCAGCACCAGCTTCACATGTTTGAGACCTAAGAGTAGCTGGAATAGCTTCATCCAAGCCATCACCAAACTGATTAAATAATGTTTCCACTAAGAAAATTCTAAAATGAAATCAGGAAAGAACTATAAGAATATTATACACAAAAAGGATATTTATGAACACATGAAAGTTTAAAGATAATTACTTAGTCTATATAGCATATTTACTATAGCAGATTACTTATATAGCAGATTTACAACATATTTAGTTTATATAATTATTTATAAAAATGAAAGTAAATGAACTAGATAATTGATTTCATTCCACTGAAACAAAAAACTAAATAGAATTAGGTAATGTATTAAACTCTTTTTATTTAATAAAAATTGTCTTTTTTGAAAATCATCATTCAAATCAATCATCCAAACAAAAGCTAGACTAATTATTCATCAAATACAAAGCCTTCTCAAAATATAAAGGGTCTTTAAATATCAATATTGCACCAAATTATTCAACGAACACAAGCCCTGTATCACACAGCAGATTATCACCATAAGAACAACAGATTATCTATTAATCTATTCAAAGAGATGACTACAAACTTTCACATTGGAGTGAGGGAAATTCAGACATACACTTTGAAGAACTACCACTATGAGGCAGAGAAGGCATTGATATCACATCTCCAGGCGTATGAGTTGAGGGTGTTGATGGTGCTGAACTTGGTGATGGACCTGGAACACCAGCCATTCTAGTTCTGAAAAAAAGAATTAGAGAAAAATTTGGAATCATAAACAAGATTCAGGCATTGACATTTGGCATGTGAAATACCGAACTTTATTAGTTCTTTCAAGCTCAACTCTAGGATATCATATCGGAAGGAAAACCTTACCCGTTCATTTGCTACCTGGTTAGCACATTCAAGTGACATCAGTTGGTGTTTTCCTAAATTTTCCTGCCAATGGCAGAAAGAAATTATGTTTAACAGAATTACAAGAATAGCAAAATGAAAAAGCATAATTAATTAAGTAAGAAAACTAAAAAACAGAATGAAGAAATGTAATTTAAAATATAACAAAAAAGAATAGAATTAAAAATTATAATTTAAAAGGAAACAATAAAAATAGTAATATAAAATATAATTAAAAATACAACAGAATTTATAAAAGAAACAGAATTAAGAGTTATAAAATTAAAAATAACAATTTTAAAAAAGAATTAGAAAATAAAAAATAATTTTAAAACAGAATTAGAAAATAAAAAAGAATTTTAAAACACCCTATGAAACTATAGAGGTTTAGATGCTCTGTTCATGGCCAAAAATACTGCAGAAAATCAAGCAAAAGAGAAGAATGGAGGCAGCACCACTCACATAATTGTGTTTGACACTGTAGGATTGAAAGTTAATTGGGCTGTAGAGGTCCTGTTTGTTGCGTTGAACATGATGTTTTGAAGTTCAAACATCCAAAACATTGACGTGGAACATTTGGTGAAAACAGAATTGAGACAAGGGAGAGGCCTGGATCACTCAAATATCCAGGGATTTCTTTGTATAGATACACTTAATCAATAAATAAATTCTGTTTGTCTTCCATTTTTTATGCAATTTCTATCGCGTTCTTTAAACAGGTTGTCTTTGGGCCGAGGAATTTTATCCCATACTTGAGAATCTGGGATATTTGACATAGGTAGGAACTTTTGACAATTTTTTTTCATTGATAGAAGAACTGTGATTTGAAATTAAAGTCCATAACTGCAATTTTCACCACAATGTTGTGGTTTAAGATACCCTGCAACTGCAATTTGGCTGCATAAGCCATATTTTACCTATGATTATGTATTTATAAACATGACAGAGCCATTAAAATATGTGCTTTGTCTAGGTGAACTATCGCAGACCTGCCAAGACTACTAGAGCTTCATGCAATCAAGAAAGACTAAATTTAATTTGTATCATAAATCTTTCACAAATTAAATTTGTATCATATTTGGAAGAAGCTAACACGAGAATTTCCACAAATTAGCTTAAACTTAAAAAAAATTTAGTTTTCAGAGAAGTTCATTTCATGTAATGTTCTTATTTTCTTCTCCTAGAAATACTTATGGAGAAATTTATCTAACCAGACTGCAAGTATAATTGACTAAAACACCATTCCCAACCACAACTCAACTTTCTCAACACCAATTCTTTCAAAGTCGAATTCCATAAAAAGCTAAAAATTATCAGATAAACTAAACACATTCCATTGAGAGAAAGCGACAGTAAACCAAATCGACAGCAGAAGTGAAACACCACCACCCACCCACCATTAGCATCGAGCAAGACACAATTCACAAAAAAATGCTCCTTCATATATAAATAATAAAGCCTTACTCTCTAATATATGAATCCCCTTTCTCACAAATGTCCACAGCTTTGGCCTTAGGTTTACATTCTGAAATAACTAACTTCAAGGCCTCTGCAAAATCATAAACAGACAAACAATAAAAGGTGAAAAAAATGAAATCATCAATAAAACCAAAAATGAAAATAAAAAAAAAGGTGTACTTCATCAAGATTCCAGAAAAAAAATTCATCCAAGATACGAAATTAAAAATAAAAATTCTTGAGAAAATAAAGACATTAAGAGGGTGAGAAACACATTGTTAGCGATCTCAGCCGCAGTCTTGTATTTGGTGACAACTTCATGAGAAGAGAGATCCAACTCCTTCTCCTCCCTTTCATCGTCCGACATGGTGGCAACTCCTAAAAATCTGACTTCTGAAACCCTAAATAAGATGGGTCGATAATTGAAGAAACCAATAACAAAAAATCAAATCTTTATCCAATTGGGTGTCCTGAAAAAGAACAAAAAATGAAGAAAAACAAAGAAGACCCATGTAAAAAGTTAGAAATTTGATGAATTCTGAAGTAAGACTTACTATGAAGAGGTTAGAGATGAGGCGAATGAGTGATGAAGAAAAGGGTTTAAAGAATTAGATAGAAAAATGGTAAGTGTTGTACAGCCAAGAGGTGGCTCAGAGTAACTAGGGTTACAACCACAGCGGCAGCTTTGCAGTACAACCACCGCAAGAGAACGACCACTTCCCCTTTCGGTTCGGGTTCCGGTTCGGCCTACCCCGTTCCGAGCCGCTCCGGCTCCCAGCAACCGCGTTTGATGCTCTTCGGTGGTAAGGAGGATTTGGGCGCGCTGGCCATGTTGGAGGACAGTGTGAAGAAGTTGAAAAGCCCCAAAACCTTCCACAAGAACCAGCTGCAGGAGTACGGCCACACCTGGCTCCTCCGCCTCCCGCTTCGAATTCGTCTCTGTCTTTGCCCTGATGGAGTGAGAATGGAGGAATTAGAATTTTCAAAAAGAGAGAGTTAAAATTAGGAAGAGAGAAACCTAGGAAGAGAGAAAAGAGGGGTAAAATTTTTGTTTTGGCGCTCTCTCCACTCACCAAAATGGGTCCGTTAAAATAATAATAATCATTGATATATTTTTTTAAAGTAATTACTCACAACTATTATTTTAATTTATTTTTTATTTATTTTTTAAAAATTAAGAGGTATCAAGTGTTTCCTTTTTTTTACTAGCCTAAATAAATGTTTTTATTTTATTTTAGTTTCTAACATATACAATAACTTATTATATAATATCTTAAATAAGTTATTTCTTAAAATATATCCTTATTTATCGGATGTTTAATAATAATATAATTTGTTAAAATCTTTAATATTAATATGATTCGTTGAATCTCTAATTAAAACTTACATGGTTTAAAATCCAAAAAAAATTAATAGTGGAGGTTAAAAATGGACATCAAGTGTAAATTAAAATCACTAGAAATTATAGAGTTAACAACGCTAACTTAATTGGATAGAAAAGATTATATTATATTAGTTTTAAAAATCAACGATTATTAATAATAAAAAAATACCAAATCCAAACAAATAAATAAATTAAGAGATGAAGTAAGTGATTAAGTCTTAATTTTAATTCAAGATAGCATTTTAACAAATATAAAAAAATATAATTATATTTTTCATTCAAAATAATTTTATATTATCATCTATCATCAATAAAATATTTTAATTTGCTCTTAAATATGTCACTTATTATTCCTTATAAAAAAAAAATATATAGAAATTATCACAAAGTGAATTTTCTTTATAGCGTTCTAGAAGCAAAGCGATTAAAAATAATATTACTAACATCAATATGTGTTTCAACATTTTTTTATCCATATATAGATAAAATTGTTAAACGTAGCTACTATCAACGTTGATGATTTAAAATATAATTCAATAAATATATTTTATTAATTTTCTTGTAACGTTGATGATTTCAAATAAATTTTATTAATTTTATATTTAAAATATTAGTCGATCCTTTTAAACACTTTTTTAAGCCTTACACAATCTTTAGTTTTCTCTTAGCTATATGAATCTAAGTTTAATTTAATCACATATATATATATATATATATATATATATATATATAAAAGTGATTTGTAATGTACGAATTTTTATTATTTATATATACTTTATTTTAGTTATATCATTATCTATAACAATAAATAAAGGGAATACATGAGTTTTGTTTCCATTATTTTTAAGACATTTATATCTTTTTTTAACTGCATATGCTTTTACTTAATTGTATGACTATCTTGGGCTTAAATGGAAAATAATAATGTTACGTTCAAAAATTACACCCCTCTCGCTACAATCTCTCTTTTGTTGAAACCACTTCTCTCACATTTAAAAAATGTAACTGCACATTTTAACTAACCCTCTCGCTAAAATCTCTCTTTTGTTCAAACCACTTCTCTCATATTTAAAAAATGTAACTACACATTTTAACTACACAATCTCTTTTGCTTTTTTCCTTCGTGTACCCACCAAATCACAATGGCACCAATGCTTGATAACAAATAGAAGTACAACACTAGCCCGTAGAAGGAGATTATTAGATTAAGAAGTTGCATACGCAGAGGAACCAGGTTAAGACTTTTTGGTCCTGTGATTCCTAAGATTTTAATTGAGTAATTTTAGATTGCAATTGTGCAATTTTAGTCCTTCAATTTTTAATTGAATAATTTTAGTCTATTAAATATCATAACTGTGTGATTTTAGTCTCTCTCATTAAAAATTTAATAATTTTACTATATATACATATACATATATATATATATATATATATATATATATACAATATTTTAAAATTATATTATTTGTCTATTCAAATCAATGTATATTATAATTTTCATTAATATAACAAATTGTAACATCCCGAATTTTCTATTAGTATAATAGTTTATTATTACTAAATAAATAAAAATTATATATTATTATTTTTATAATATTATTGATAAATTAATATCAATAATATTATTAGTATATTTATAGATAAACTCATAATTTGATAAATATAACTTATTATATATTAATATACTTTTACAAAATTATAAGTATATTAATTATAAATATACATATCTTATCTAGTATATTTATATTTTTGTAAAATTATATTAACATATACTAAGTTATATTTATCAAATTATGAGTTTATCTATAAATATACTAAAAATATTATTGATATTAATTTATTAGCAATATTAAATTATTAATAATATATACATTTTATTTATTTAGTAATAATAAATATATATCATTTGTTACATTAATAAAAATTATAGTATATGTTAACTTAAATAAGTAAATAATTATATAATTTTAAATTATTATATATATATATATATTAAAATTTTAAAATTATTAAATTTTTAATGGGAGATATTCAAATTGCACAATTATGATATTTGAGGACTAAAATTTTTCAATTAAAAATTAAAGAACTAAAATTGCACAATTACAATTCTTTAGGAACTAAAATTATCCAATTAAAATCTTTAGGATCAAAATTTCAAAATTACAATACTTGAGGGATCAAAAATGTAATTAAGCCAAAATTAAATTAATACTCTTTTTTTTTTAATTTCACAAGTTTTTTTTAAAATATTTTTATTGAATGTCTTAATTTCTTATGCTCAAAATTGACAATTTTTTTAATCAAATAAATTTCATAATTTTTTCAGTCCTTTAATAAAATAAAATATTTTTAATTTTATTATTTTTTTAAAAAAATATTTATAATATTTTCTTTAATTATGCATAATTCTTAAATATAAAAGTTTCATAAATAAAATTTAATATTTTGAGAGGGAACAATTCATCACAAATTTTTTCACAAAATATTTTAACCTATTTGTGACGGAATTTTGAGAGGGAAAAATCCGTCACTAAATTTGTTTATATTTAGTGACGAAATTTGTGACGGATTTTTTAGAGACGAAGTTCATTCCGTCACAAAATCCGTCACAAACATTTTTTTTTTATTTAGCGATGAAATTTGTGACGGATTTTTAGAGACGGAAATTTTTCCGTCACAAAATCCGTCACAAATGTTTTTTTTTTTATTCAGTGACGAACTTTGTGACGGATTTTTAGAGAAGGAATATATTCCGTCACAAAATCCGTCACAAAATTCAATAAATTCTAGTCCGTCACAAAACTTAAAATTCCCTCACAAAATGCGTCACTATTAGCGATGCTATTTTTTCCGTCACAAAATTCGTCACAAATATTAATTTTTCTAGTAGTGCTTGTACAATCTCTGCATAAATATTTCTAATTAACTTTTTTCTAATATATTTATCTTATTTATTATATTAATATTTGTAAAAATATATTAATATATAACTAGTTATATTATATTTATAAAATATTTAATTTATCTATAAATATATTAATAATAATATTGATATTAATTTATGGATAACATATGCCTATAACAATAATAATATGTATAAATTTTATAATTTATTTAGTAATGAAAATTATATATCATTTGACATGAAAATTATAATATATGTAATATAAATATGTCAACAATTGAATAATTTCAAAACATTATATATATATATATATATATATATAATAAATTTTAAAATATTAGAGTTTTAATGAGAGTTGGAAACTTAAATCTTACAATTGCAATATTTGATGCATTAAAATTTTTGATTAAAATTTAGGGAACCCAAATCATACAACTACAATACTTGAAGAACTAAAATTACTCAATTAAAACTTTGGTCATTAAAATTGAATAATCTCAATATTTAAGGGAACAAAAATGTAATTAAACCTTTTTAAAAATTAGACACTACTTATTATTAAAAATAATATAAAAGACTCATATACTATATTACCACTTTCTTATTATATCACCACTTTTTTATTGATGTTTATTATTATTTTAAAAAAAGATAGACAACTTGTTATTAAAAGTGTTATCAAATAAATTATTATTAATAGTTATATAAAATAAATAAATAAAAAATAATTGTTCACTTTTTTAATAATATATTTACCTTTCTTTTCCCAAAAAATAAGGGGTGCCTTTTTGGTTAATTAATAATAAATATTATTTAATATTTTAAATAAGTCAACCAATCATTCTTTTTCAAAATCTCAAAGTCTGGCGCCTTTAGTTAAAAAAACTTTCTAAAAAGTTTAAACCAAACATTTTAATAAACGATCAGTGCAGGCCCTGGCTCAAAGACCATTTGACTTAAATGAAATGAATAAAACAATTAATTAATATTGAAAAAGGGGGTGAAAATGAATGTATTTATTTATCATTCATCTGGTTCATTCACAAATAGATCCATCCAATTCATACATTACAATAAAAATAAATAATAAATTGAATTCAATCCATCCATTTAGTTTTATAGATGGTTAATAATTCATTCACTACTTGTTCACAATCTATCTAATTACAATATGAGATGTTTTGTAACATCCCGAATTTTTCTACTAATACAAATGTTGATTATTATTTATTTTCATTTATTTATTTAGTTAATTAAAAGAGATGTTTATAAAATATTGTAAAGGTTTTTAATAATTTAAATTATTTATGAAAAATTTTATAAAATTCTGTCTTTTACGCCGGAACGGGCTGTTCCAAAGGCGGAACGAGTCGTTCCAAATGAAGATAATATACTGTTTTTGAAGTAGCAGAATGGGCCGTTCCAAAAGTGGAACGGGCCGTTCCAAAATAATAAAAAGGCCTATTTGGGTTTTTCTGGAACAGGCCGTTCCTAGAGTGAAAAGGACCGTTCCAAGATTCAAAAATTGCCTAAAAAGTTTAGGTAGAAATTGGGCGTTCCAATAATAGTCAATGTCTGTTCACATGGACTCCAGAAAGGGCCGTCCTAATTTTAGAACGAGCCGTTCTGCTTTTTGAAAATGGGCCGTTCTCATTTTAGAACGGGCCGTTCCAATTGAAAATTTTGCATATGTTCAAAGGCTCCGGAACGGGCCGTTCCGAATTCAGTACGGGCCGTTCTGGGTACCACTGGATGTCTATAAATAGGGGGCATGGGGGGGTGAAAAATTACAACTGAGAAGGGTGAAAAATTTTAGAGAGAGAAGAAAGAAAGAAAGAAAGAAAGAAAGAAAGAAAGAGAGAGAGAGAGAAAGAGAAAGAAAGAGAGGGAAAGAAAGAGGGAATCCAGAGAATGAGGTCCTACCCAAGTTCTAGCTCCTGCTTATCCAGTTAAGGGGGGAGTGAGAAACCTCGCTCGGGGGTGTGGGGATAATTGTTGGATAGTTTGATTGTCGGATTGGCCCCCAATCCCTTGCCTGTTGTTTTGTTTTACTTTCTATTTGCTCTACTTTGTTCCTTGTTGGAAATAATAAATGAATATGTAATTAATGTTATAAATAAATAAGTTTTAATATGAATAAGAATGATCTTTGTGAATTCCTGTGCGGACCTTATGAGGAGTAATTATGATGTGACCATGTGAAATATGCACAAATGACATGAGACATAAGAATGGACTATTGAGACAAGCTATGATTATGAGACTATGAAAAATAATGACATGATGTACTAAATAAAATTCTGTAATAAGTCAAATGTTGAGTCCATGAAATAATGAATGTATGACATGCATCATATGCATATATTACTCCAGGTGTGCCGCTGAGGCCACATACCGGTGATGCTAACAAGGTGTACCTTAGGGTCACCCACAGTTGTAACATGCTAACAAGGTGTACCTTGTGACACCCTCTACCCCATTATTAATATACAACAAATGTAACAATAAAATATTTCTTTTCTTCTTTTTGGGTAAATAAAATCTTTCATAGTTGACAAATATTTCAAATATTACAAGGTAGAAGATTCACATTCGTAACTCATAAATCATAACTACAGTGTAAAAGAATTATAAAAGAAAAGAAGTTAAGATTTTCAATACAATTTAGTGAAAAACAAGAAATCATATATATACAAATAATAATAAAGGAAATATAAATTAACTCCAGTAAAGGTGGCAGTGCCTCCTGGTTAGGAATCAATTTATATTTTCCAAATCATGTAATAAAATATAACAAAGATATTCATTCTGGTCTTTTATCAAGAACGTTCAAATTACAATTCTTAACATATATTTTCCTTGAATTATAAACTTTATCTACGTTATCTCTTCGTTAGAAATTACAAAGAAGAGAAACTAAAGTTATAAAAACAATAACATATTAAACTAAAATAACTATGCCCCGATGTCACATCCTATCAGAGCATGCCCAATTGAAGCCTTTAAGCCTCATCACCAACATTCTCATGATGTTGATCATCTGCAACACAATTTAAAACGTATACAAAACAACAAGGGAGTGAGAAACATCTCACTCAGTTTCAGGTGCAGAAATAACTGCTAGATAGCACACACACACACAACATATATAAGTCACATGTAAACAATACATAAATAGTCAATATCACATATATATACTCATTTATCATGCTTATGATGTCATGGACTCAACTCATAAATGCATGCATGTGGCGCCATACGGAAGATTCACAATTCATCGTTGGTGACCCTAAGGTACACCTGGTTACATCACTGGTGACCCTAAGGTACACCTTGTTAGCATGTTACATCGTGGGTGACCCTAAGGTACACCTTGTTAGTCGTGGGTGACCCTAAGGTACACCTTGTTAGTCGTGGGTGACCATAAGGTACACCTTGTTAGTCGTGGGTATGCGGCCTCAGCGGCACACCTGGAGTAATATATGCATATGATGCATGTCATACATTCATAATCTCATGGACTCAACATTTAACTTATTACATAATTTCATTTAATACATCGTCCTCATTTTTCATAGTCTCATAATCATAGTTTGTCTCAATAGTCCATTCTTAAGTCTCCTGTCATTTGTCCATATTTCACTAGGTCATGTCATAAATACTCCTTATAAGGTCCGCACAGGAATTCACAGAGATCCAGAGAGCATTCTTGTTCATATTAAACCTCATTTATTATTAACATTAATTTCATATTCATTTATTACTTTCAACAAAGAAAAAGGTAGAATAAATAGAAAATCGGACAGAACAACGGCACCTTTAACAAAAACAAAGTAGAGTAAATAGAAAATCAACAGAACAACGGCACCTTTAACAAAGAACAAAGAAAATCAAACAGAACAACGGCACCTTCAACAAAGAACAAAGTAAAGTAAATAGAAAATCAAACAGAACAACGACATCTTCAACAAAGAACAAAATAGAGTAAATAGAAAATCAGACAGAACAACGGCAAGGGATTGGGGGCCAATCCGACAAACAACTATCCAACAATTATCCCCACACCCCTGAGCGAGGTTCTCACTCCCCCCCTTACCTGGATAGGCGGAGTTGAAACTTGGGCAGGATCTCCTCCTCTGGATCCCCTCTTTTTCTTTCCCCCTCTCTCTTTTTCTTTCTTTCTCTCTCTCTCTCTCTCCTCATTCTCTCTCTAAGATTACCACTTCTTGCTCAATATAAATTTTTCACCCCCCCTTGGCCCTATTTATAGGCCTCCTGGCGCAACCGGAACGGCCCGTACTGATTTCGGAACGGCCCGTTCCGGATCCTTCAAACGTGGGCAAATTTCTCAACTGGAACGGCCCGTTCCAAAACCGGAACGCCCGTTCCCAAAAAGCAGAACGGCCCGTTCTGAAACCAGAACGGCCCGTTCTCAATCTCAGCAGAACGCCCCGTACTGCTTCCAGAACGACCCGTTCTCCATACCAGAACGGCCCGTTCCAGGCCCCGTTCTGGGTCTTTAAAAACAAGCATATTCCTTCTTTTGGAACGGCCCGTTCTGCATTTGGAACGGCCCGTTCCGAAACCCAGAAATACCCTTGTCCCTTTATTAAAATTACGAAAATGCCATCAATAATTACGAAAATGCCATTATTAATAAAAAATATCCTTTTAAGGAAATTGGGGTGTTACAATTCTCCCCTCCTTTTAGAAATTTCGTCCCCGAAATTTACCTGAAAACAAAAATAGATAAGTTTCTCGCGTCTTGCTTTCTAACTCCCATGTAGCACTTTCTTCAAAATTTCCTTATTGATGTACAACTCTATCAATCCTCCAAGAAATGTCTAATGTTAATAAGTTCAAGGTGAGCAGACCTGGTAAGCCTATCCATTAATCCAAATAAGATCAAATTTCTTAAGAATATCATACATAACTACAACTAAATCCATAGATACAGAATCTTATTTTCAAATTAGGCCGTCTAAAGGTTGTATTAAATCTGAAAGTTTTTGGTGTTCGACCTTAGCTTTCTAACATATTAAGCAAGCATACACAAATTCCTCCACTTCCTCCGTCATCTTAGGCCACCAAAACATCTTCTTAAGATATTGATACATCTTAGTAACTCCTAGATGAATACTAAGACTGCTCTTATGACCTTCTTCCAAGATTGATCTCTTAAGTTCTGGCACATTTGGAATATACAACCCATCCTTAAATCTCAACACTCCATCCACTCCAAATTTAAACTTACTTTCTACACCTTGATTCAACTTCTCTACTTCTCTTTAGAGCATCATGTTTCCGCTGCGCCACTCTGATACATTTCAGTAACTCTTAAATAAATGCTAAAAATATTCTTATGTCCTTTCTCTAAGATCATCTTCCTTAATTTTGGGTTTACTAGGCATATAGATTATATCCTTGTATCCCGAAACACCATCAACTTCCACTTGTAAAAAGGCTATTTATATTCCTACCAATCTTTTTCACTTGGGTCACTAAGAAAGAATCTAACTCCTGAGTCTTCTAATCTCATTATTAATCCTTTCAACATATTCAATTCAATGTTCCTAAGGGTGAGCTCACACATCATGCTTAAGTTTCTAATCTACTCAATCAAACTCGACCCTTATATCATCAAAATGATAGATAAATGCTCATCCTACTCAGGACATTTGTCACCATATTAGTTTAACTTGTATAATCTTCTCCAATGATTAGGCACCTAATTGTAAGTTCACTATGTACTCATACTCGGTCTTCAAGTCTTACCACTTTATTTATACTCCAAGAAAACTCTTATTCACTACCTTGTCCTATAATCTCATACCTGGCCACCAAAATGAATCGACTAATATGCTTATTCAATATCCTTTGAATAATCCATTCGTTAATCGAGTCATACATAGTCCCTTACTACTAGGAGTAATTTCACAAATCAAACTTAAATTCCTAACTTGAGCCAAAAGATATATCTCTTTGATCATAAAGAAAGATAAATATAGATATTTCCTATTCAAAGCATCGACTGCTATAGGTTTACCCAGATAACAACTAAGATTAAAATCTTAATCCTTACAATTTCCAACTATCTCTTCTATCTCATATTCAATTCCTTCGGATCAAACAGATATTTAAGATCCTTATAATCACTAAATATCTCAATAATGTTTCTAAAATCTCAAGCGTAACTATTACAACTTCTAATTCAAGGTAATTTCTCTCATGAATTTTCCATTTCCTAGATGCTTAAAAACATAAGTTACTACCTTTGCATCAATAATCCACCCAAACCTGTCTTCAAAGTCATCACTATATCCCACATAAGACTTACTAGAGTCAGGTAATATTATCACTAGTCAATCTTGCCATAAGAGTTAGAACTACTCTTATACTTACTATCTCACATAAAGACAATACCCCTCATAGTGAATGTAGTCAAGGGCAATGCTATCCTAGAAATTCTTTCAATAAATCTCCAATAGTAAGCCTCATAAAACTTTTATTCTCGCTAACTTGCTTAGATATCTTTCTGCTTAAACATAACTTCTTCCTAAGACAGATTCATGTTCACCTTAACTGAAATTTACAAGGACTAGAAAACTTAACATACAACCGTCTTGGATATATCTTCACCTTCAACTACAATATGATCATTGTAGACCCCTAAAATTGTCCGGGTCGGAAATAAAGCTTGAAGACTCTCGAAGACTGAAGGATAATCAGCCAGAAGGACTCCTTGAAGGCCCTAGGAGGGTTCTCTGTAGGTCTAGAGGTCTTAGAATAGCTCAAAATAAAGAAGTGGAGGGAAAAAGCCCAATACGGCCGTACTGAACTCAATACGGCCGTATTGAAGCTTCAATACGGCCATACTGAAGTCAGTACGACCGTATTGACACTTCAATACGACCGCTGCGAACTCAATACGGGCGTATTGAAATTTCTGACTTTCAATACGACCGTATTGAACTCCAATACGACCGTATTGAAGTTCAAAAATTTCAATACGGCCGTATTGGCCCTGTAGGCCGTACTGCGCCTATTCCCTATAAATATGACGTCAATTGGACGTCATTCCACACTTTTCAAGATAGTTTGAACCCTCTCCTTGAGTATTCTGGGGTTTTTGAGCAGTGTTCTGCCCTGGAAATCACTCGGAGAGTTGATCCGACGAAGTTCTTGAGCCCCGAGCCATTTTGCTTGAGGATCGAACCTAGTCGAGGGGAAATCTTTTTGATTCCCTTAGTTAAAATTTTGTTCTAGGAGAGCGAGGAGCGGGCTTGTAGAGCGTGGGAACGCCAAAACGCTTCCCAGTTCATTTTTTATAAAAAGCACGCTTCAAGAGGTTTCCCTTCAATCCTTCCTTTTACTGCTTTCTGTGTGCATATTTAAACTGTCATCATGTAGATAGTCAATTCATAATTGTTTAGAATAAATAGGGGTAATTTAGTAATTTTATACTGTTCTTTTAAAAATAATCTGTCATAGGGAACCCGAAAGGGGCGCCGTGGGGTGCTAACACCTTCCCCACGCGTAACCGACTCCCTTACCCAACTCTGGTTGTAATGGCCAAAGTTGATTTTTAAATCAATTGCCTTATCCCTTTTTCCAATGTTTTGAGTAAAACATTGGTGGCGACTCCACGAACCCTCCTTTTACGAAAACCACTAATCCATGGAGGGTCCCGCTTGGGATTAATATGGATTAGTGAGCCTTTTAATAAAATTGCTCGTTTGACGAGGTCTCAGTTTGAGAATAAGTCATTCTAGCAATCCACATTTTTCAAACAAATAAATGAGTCCAACCATCCTTCGCGAATGCCGAAAGCCCGTTTCGGGCCGGTGGCGACAGATGGCGACTCCACTGGGGAAGCCTCGAGAGTCAGTCCCATTTAGTGACAGATTATTTTTAACAAATAATAGTTAAAATTACCTCATTACCCCTTGCTTGTATTATAATATGTTTTATTATATGGCTTTAAATAACTGTTGTATGTTTAAATTCCGCAATTGTTTGAAATAAAAACTGCACACAAACCTTTGCACACAACAGTTCCCTCTATACCCGGGGGCATGAGTGATTAACCATAGGGAGTGGATGTTAGTACGGCCGGTTGTCGAATGGGTCTATAGGTGCCCGTAGACCGTTGTCGGAAAACATCACTCAAGGTGATAACCATGAACTTGAGTCCGACGGTGCGTTGGAACTTTCCATCGACCTACGACGAGAGGAATTGGGTCCCTATAATGGGGGCACCTTGGGGGCCTTTGACCAAGTGAGAACAGTTAGATCCTCCTTGAATATGCACTTTTCTGCAGGAGACCCCTACCTCGTGATTCGCTCGTGACTGTTCGTGGATGAGTGAATTGTTTGTGTAAATGCTTATGTGCAATTGTTTGTGCATTAATAAATAACCTCGTGATAAGGTCTAAAAATAATCCCCATGCATAAAAAACCATGACATGAGAGGAAAGACCATGTGTGAAAATATAATAAAAGTGAGAAGCATGTACATCATTACCAATAAGACATCATGCATCCTCATAAAAACATACATTTTAGGATCACCAATACCTCTTGACATGAGTGAAAGAGACCCATGACTATAGAGATTCTCCGTTGGGGAGAAATCATAGACAAAGAAGGGTGGTAAACTTCCGTCTTAAAAAGGCAGCGCCTTAAAGATGGAGGTTTATCAAGCTCATGTTAAAGAGTGTATTCATTCCGTAAAATAAACTAACTAAATATTCATTTTAGAAAGTGGCTGGTCATCTCTTTGTCCTCACGCGCGCGCAGAAAATCAAGAAGATGGACGCGATGGAGGAGCAAATTAAGAAGCTTACAGCCGAGCTCTCACAGCTCAAGGAGCAAATGGCGCAAGTGATGGAACTCATGCGTCACCACAACATACACGGGGCTGAGCACAGTGACCATGAGTCCCATCATGTTGAAGGAAAAGTGGAACAAGAGCTGAAAAGTGGGAAGCTAGTTAAACCTTCCCAATCATTTAAAGCTAAGAAGACCTTTGGGAAGAAGAAGGAAGGAGGAGTCAATGCTATAACCATTTCCTCATCTTCTTCCACTTCGAAGTCAGGAAAATCGCAATTCAACCCTGTGAGGAAGTTTGATAAACTTCCGACCACATATAACGATCTCCTGCCGAAGCTAGTGGAAGCACGTCTTCTAGCTTACGTTCCACCAAGGAAGATGGATCCACCTTATCCCGAGTGGTACAAACCACAAGATAAATGCCTATACCACTCGGGGGCATCAGGGCATTCAACAGAGAACTGTCTAGCTCTCAAACACAAGGTCCAAAGCCTTATTGATGCCGGGTGGATCACTTTTGATTCAACAGCGCCCGACGTGAGTAAGAATCTTCGGCCAAAGCAGGAATAGAGAGAAGAACAAGCCACGATAGGGCCCCTTCATATTTTTCTTTTAGGGACTCATGATCAGTACCCGAGATCATGAGGACCTTTTCATGTAAATAAGGGTTTTGTACAGTTTTATATACATACATCAATAAAGAGGCATTTTCACATTACTCTCTTTTTGTTCTTTTCTCTCTTTCCTCATTAACATTAATAATTCTAAACCTAAATAGAACCAATAAAATAATTATGTCTGTAATTGTTCGCTCTGACCGGGATCCGAAGGTGAAAGGGTTGAGTTGGACAGTGATGAGGAGACCATTTCTCCGGATCTGCAAAGATTGCTAGATTAGGAAGCTCGTCAAGAGAAATTGGAAATTGTGAATTTGGGGCATGGCCGAAAGATATAAGAGGTCAACATGGGGACCCATATCAGTGATGAAATAAGGACACATGTTTCCGCTATGATTATAATAAAATCATTCTTCATTGCTTCTTTTCTTGCTTATAATAAAATTCTAAACCACATTATTTTTAACCCTGTTTGAATAAACATGAATGAGGTTAAAATCATCTTAATGATAATAAACCCACATCATTTTTATGTGGATGTGTGTGTGACAACTTGGAGCACCTTTTCTTGGCATCAATAAGTGCCATCATGGATAAAAGAAATCCTAAAGATAATAAGCTCGGCAGGAAACCCAAAAAGGGGACTGCGCAAAAATAAGAGCAAAAGACCCGCTAGGAATCCCACGAAAGGGTGACCTAGGCAAAAGATAGGGTTACAAAAATAAACAAAAACAAAGGTCCGCTAAAACGCCACAAAAGGGTGTTTTAGGCAAAAATAAGGACAATCAAAAAACAAAAGAAATCCATGATGGTACCATGAACCAAATTCAAAAAGAAAGGTTCAAGGGAAGCTATCCAAGTTGTCGAATCACAACACGATTTTTTAACTTCATAAGTGTTTAATCAAACAAGCCTAAACACTTAAGCCTACCTTGGCCACCCATTCTTACAAAAACCATTTTTGAAAAAATAAATCCCCTCTAAAACACAAACTTCAGAATAAAAATATCTTTCTTTTCTTTTCTCTCTTGTCCCAAAAGGATTTTAGGATAATCTAGTGGAAGCATGGAGAAATAAATCATCACTGATAATGGATCTAATCTGAATAATAAAATGGTGGAAGAACTGTGCCAAGAATTCAAGATCCAACACCACAACTCTTCCCCATATCGGCCAAAGATGAATGGGGCAGTCGAGGCAACCAATAAGAACATCAAAAAAAAATAGTGCAAAAGACGGTTGTCTCATTTAAAGACTGACACGAGATGTTACCCTTCGCTCTCCATGGTTATAGGACTTCAGTACGTACATCCACAGGAGCTACTCCATTCTCCCTTGTTTATGGAATGGAGGCAGTTCTGCCAGTTGAAGTCGAAATACCTTCTCTGAGAGTAATCATGGAAGCAAAACTTTCCGAGGCGGAATGGGTTCAAAGTCGATACAACCAATTGAACCTTATCGAAGAAAAACGACTGAACGCCATATGCCATGGTCAAGCCTACCAAAGGAAGATCAAAAAGGCTTTCGACAAAAAAGTCCATCCTCGAATCTACCATGAGGGAGAGCTGGTGATGAAGAAATTGCTACCAACTCAAAAGGACAAAATCGGAAAGTGGGCCCCAAATTACGAAGGACCATACGTGGTGAAGCGAGCCTTCTCCGGAGGAGCATTGATTCTCACAGACATGGACGGAGAAGAACTTCGATACCCAGTCAACGCTGACGTGGTAAAGAAGTATTATGCTTGAAGACGTTGCTTGCATCAGCCCGTTAGGATGAAAACCCAAAAAGGGCATCCTAGGCAAAAGTTAGGGCAAAACAAAAAGCCCGCCAGTACAAGGGTACTAGGCAAAACAAAGGCAAATTTACCCCGTTAGGATACGTCCTAAGCAAAAGTTAGGGGCAAAAGAATAAGATATAAAAACAAAGCCAGCAACGATCACTTGAACCGAAAACCGAAAGGCGGTTCAAGTGATAATCTTCTAGAAGCAAGCGTCTTGCAGTATCTACACTCCTGGCTCAGGCATCTCACCCGAAACAACTAGGGAAACGGGAAGAGCAGCAATTACAGATATAATTGTTTAAGCCAAAAATGTATAGCCCACCTCGGCCAGCCATTCTTCAGAAATTCCCTTTGTAAATCTTTCTGTATAAACATTTGTGAATATCAATAAAATATCCATTTGTTTCTTTTCTTTCTTGACCTTGTGATTATGCCTTTAAATTGATGTTTCTAAAAATTGTACGAAACTCTTAATAATCGGTCAATAAAAGAAAATTGGAGGGGTTCCTGTAAAATCCATAATCTCCTGCATAAAGGCTCACAAAAATACTCCCTCGCGTCAAGAGAAAGTCCTCCAAGAAGAAGAGGATAGGGAGAGCCACTCACTTTTCTAAATAAATGAACAAAAATAAAAAATTGTATTGCATTTGTGCATCACACACACATTAGTTGCACATTCAAAGACCTTATCATGAGGCAACCGCATAAAATAGAAAAATAGAAAATTGCTTGTGTATGACAGCAGCAAGCAAAATACAAAGATTCAGAAAATCAACAGCATCATACAGAATAACTGAGCCTGGAGAGGCTTGCCGAAAGAATACTCTCAAAATAACTGAGCCTGGAGAGGCTTGCCGAAAAAATACTCTCAGAATAACTGAGCCTGGAGAGGCTTGCCGAAAGAATACTCTCAAAATAACTGAGCCTGGAGAGGCTTGCCGAAAAAATACTCTCAGAATAATTGAGCCTGGAGAGGCTTGCCGAAACAATACTCCCACAGAATAACTGAGCCTGGAGAGGCTTGCCGAAAAAATACTCTCAGAATAATTGAGCCTGGAGAGGCTTGCCGAAACAATACTCCCACAGAATAATTGAGCCTGGAGAGGCTTGCCGAAACAATACTCCTACAAAATAACTGAGCCTGGAGAGGCTTGCTGAAATAATACTCTCTCATAATAACAGAATTTAATTTCTTTGGCACTTTTAATTTCTGTACAGCAGAAGCCAAAAACATAAAAAGGCAAAATACAGAAAAAGCCAAATCAGAAGAAAAGGCAAAATACAGAAAAAGCCGAAAATGAAAAAGGCAAGGATATAGAAAATCCAACAAAAAGATCCCGCAGAATAACCGAGCCTGGAGAGGCTTGCCGAAACAATACTCATCAGTTTGTACAGAATAACTGAGCCTGGAGAGGCTTACCAAAATACTCCTCATCCTCCACATCTCAGAATAACTGAGCCTGGAGAGGCTCGCAGAAATAATACTCCCCAGAGGGAACCTCAGCTCAAGCTTACGGGAAAATCCCCAGCGAAAGCTATTAAAGCAAGATCGACGCAATCCCCAATGGAAGTGCGGCGATCACCCAAGCAGAATATCCAAGTCAAAGGACTTAAACTTCCTCAGTGAAGATAGCTCTCCAACTCAAGTGTCGAGTGAAGCTAAGCCTGTAGAGGCTTCCTAAATAATACTCTGGGATACATAAGATCCCCAAATCCCCAGTCGCCTACTCAAGAGGCATCCCTACAGAAGGAGAAGAAAATAAAAATCAATAATCATTCCCCAAGTGGAATCTGGCTCAGCCAATCATTGAACGTCAAGCTGATATGCCTAACAGAAGAGGCTAATCAAAATCAACGACAAAATCCCCCAGTGGATAACAGCCTACACAGAGGCAGCAAAATCAAAAAAACCAAAAGAGACACCCGAACAAGGATAACCGGGATACTCCACCAACGTCGAAAGGACGTCAGCCAATCATAAGGCACCGCTCACATCAGAAAGAGCATCTTTGTGTCTGCACCCAAAGGAATCAGAAATTCCCCAGTGGGAACCAACTACGCAATGGAAAGTTGGGACACAAGAACCTATGAGTAACTGCACATCCCCTAGACGGATCCCTGCGTTATCCAGCCCTTAGTGGCACAAAATCAAAAAACAACCGTCGAAGCAGCATCGTGGACTGTGGAGACAAAATCATCACGAATCCCTGGAAAGGAGATATTCACGCTACCCCGTCGTCACAAACACGGAGGTATGCAGCTTCCGGCTCGGGCAATGAGCGAAGCTATCTCTGGAAAAGGGGTACTCACTGCTCGCCGTTATCACAAAGGTACTTAGCTTCCGGCTCGAACAAAGAGTGAAGTTAAGCCTGGAGAGACGGTACTCACAGCTTCCAGCTTGGGCAACAAGCAAAGCAAGGCCTGGAGAGGCAAAACTCATACTGCTCACCGTCGTCACAAGGGTACTTAGCTTCCGGCTCGAACAAAGAGTGAAGTTAAGCCTGGAGAGACAGTACTCACAGCTTCCAGCTTGGGCAACAAGCAAAGCAAGGCCTGGAGAGGCAAAACTCATACTGCTCACCGTCGTCACAAAGGTGTTTAGCTTCCGGCTCGAACAAAGAGTGAAGTTAAGCCTGGAGAGACGGTACTCACAGCTTCCAGCTTGGGCAACAAGCAAAGCGAGGCCTGGAGAGGCAAAACTCACACTGCTCACCGTCGTCGTAAAGGTGCTTGGTTTCCGGCTCGAACAAAGAGTGAAGCTAAGCCTGGAAAGGCGGTACTCAACCATCAGCGTCATCAGAGGCGCGTTGATGTCCAACTTCCGGCTCGGGCGTCGAGTGAAGTTGGCCTTGGAGAAGGTAAACTCAGCTACCGAGGATGTCAAAAGCGCCGAGGTATGCACCCACCTGGAGAGGCTACTCAACATTTTTCCACCGGAAGACGCTACAAGTCAGAAGGTCGGCACAATACCCGGACAATTGGGTCAACTCCTTTACTTGTCAGCCGATACACCAAAAGGCCGTCCGACTAAGTAAAGGGGGGGCAGCTGTAGACCCCTAAAATTGTCCGGGTCGGAAATAAAGCTTGAAGACTCTCGAAGACTGAAGGATAATCAGCCAGAAGGACTCCTTGAAGGCCCTAGGAGGGTTCTCTGTAGGTCTAGAGGTCTTAGAATAGCTCAAAATAAAGAAGTGGAGGGAAAAAGCCCAATACGGCCGTACTGAACTCAATACGGCCGTATTGAAGCTTCAATACGGCCATACTGAAGTCAGTACGACCGTATTGACACTTCAATACGACCGCTGCGAACTCAATACGGGCGTATTGAAATTTCTGACTTTCAATACGACCGTATTGAACTCCAATACGACCGTATTGAAGTTCAAAAATTTCAATACGGCCGTATTGGCCCTGTAGGCCGTACTGCGCCTATTCCCTATAAATATGACGTCAATTGGACGTCATTCCACACTTTTCAAGATAGTTTGAACCCTCTCCTTGAGTATTCTGGGGTTTTTGAGCAGTGTTCTGCCCTGGAAATCACTCGGAGAGTTGATCCGACGAAGTTCTTGAGCCCCGAGCCATTTTGCTTGAGGATCGAACCTAGTCGAGGGGAAATCTTTTTGATTCCCTTAGTTAAAATTTTGTTCTAGGAGAGCGAGGAGCGGGCTTGTAGAGCGTGGGAACGCCAAAACGCTTCCCAGTTCATTTTTTATAAAAAGCACGCTTCAAGAGGTTTCCCTTCAATCCTTCCTTTTACTGCTTTCTGTGTGCATATTTAAACTGTCATCATGTAGATAGTCAATTCATAATTGTTTAGAATAAATAGGGGTAATTTAGTAATTTTATACTGTTCTTTTAAAAATAATCTGTCATAGGGAACCCGAAAGGGGCGCCGTGGGGTGCTAACACCTTCCCCACGCGTAACCGACTCCCTTACCCAACTCTGGTTGTAATGGCCAAAGTTGATTTTTAAATCAATTGCCTTATCCCTTTTTCCAATGTTTTGAGTAAAACATTGGTGGCGACTCCACGAACCCTCCTTTTACGAAAACCACTAATCCATGGAGGGTCCCGCTTGGGATTAATATGGATTAGTGAGCCTTTTAATAAAATTGCTCGTTTGACGAGGTCTCAGTTTGAGAATAAGTCATTCTAGCAATCCACATTTTTCAAACAAATAAATGAGTCCAACCATCCTTCGCGAATGCCGAAAGCCCGTTTCGGGCCGGTGGCGACAATCATATCACATCCTAAGATCAATATCACTAACCATACAACATTCACCATTTGATCCCTAAGGTCTTCTATTCACATATCGACATACATGCACATCAAGTCATATTAGAATGCCTACTTTAAACCTTCATATATATCATCCATAAGCATGTACATGAACAACCTTTACCACATAGCATCATATAACCTTAAACAACCTCTCAATCTACACGAAAACACCTCAAAACATGTCAATTCTTATTCTTGCATTGCCTACTAACCCGAAAACATTATTATACAGACTAACTTCTATTTTTTAACAACTATCAAAGAAAACAACACATAAAGAGTTCTACTCATCCACGTGATATCAACCTATCACTAAGTGAATAGGCTACAACTCTTAGTGAGACATGAGATTTTAAAAAAAATCATCTTCTTAGCTAAAGAAAACTTCAAAAATCACAACAAATATATTCAGTGCTTACAACTATACCTCTGATTACCAAAGCAGCTATACTGGAGTTCTAGACCTCCGTTTTACCTGATTCCAATTCCATTAGAAAGATAACATCCAAGGCTACCACTTTCCTGAAGACTAACAAAAATTCTAATTTTGTCAGTATAGCACTTGTACTGTCACAACAAAACATCTCCTACACCAGACAACAATAGTGTATCAACATCTAAAACCACAAAAATACCTCAATCCTTCCAAACTTACTCCTTTCCACCTGAAATTCATATCAAAGTTTCCCACTACAAATCTAAACCAAATAACTCACCTATTCAGTACAAAAGGCTTAGAAAATAAAATTTTCATGCAACCATCAAACTCTAAAAATCATCAACACTTCAATCTCTCCTTAAGAATACCAAAACTCCAATTCTCAACATACCTCATCTTTGGATTCAATTGCTACAACTATAGCTTTCAAAAATTTCACCAATCATAAATTCTTAATACACTTTAAAATAAATCAATGTCTTACCCAAATCTAAGGCCTCAATAGTTCCCACAATATTAACAACATATTTCGTCTACCACTACTCGCACATATGCTTGCAACACAAGCGATATTACTCAACCACCACTTCTTACGTAAGTATCAAACACTTAAGCAATCATAAGAATGAAGAAGAAAGGTCATAATGGTATTAGCTGACACTATCATGACTATCATTCCTCTAATTAAAAAAAAAAAAAAAAACTTAACAATATCAAACTTTACAATATCAACACAAGGAGAACATCATCATCATCATTATCAATGCAAAACATCATCAAAGCAAAGCATCACCAAAGTATACAACAAACAAAACAATGTCAGAGTACACAACAGAATCTCGATAAGTCACGGCCGATTAGATCGACCTGCTCTGATACCACTAAATGTGACACCCTCTACCCCATTATTAATATACAACAAATGTAATAATAAAATATTTCTTTTCTTCTTTTTGGGTAAATAAAATCTTTCATAGTTGACAAATATTTCAAATATTACAAGGTAGAAGATTCACATTCGTAACTCATAAATCATAACTACAGTGTAAAAGAATTATAAAAGAAAAGAAGTTAAGATTTTCAATACAATTTAGTGAAAAACAAGAAATCATATATATACAAATAATAATAAAGGAAATATAAATTAACTCCAGTAAAGGTGGCAGTGCCTCCTGGTTAGGAATCAATTTATATTTTCCAAATCATGTAATAAAATATAACAAAGATATTCATTCTGGTCTTTTATCAAGAACGTTCAAATTACAATTCTTAACATATATTTTCCTTGAATTATAAACTTTATCTACGTTATCTCTTCGTTAGAAATTACAAAGAAGAGAAACTAAAGTTATAAAAACAATAACATATTAAACTAAAATAACTATGCCCCGATGTCACATCCTATCAGAGCATGCCCAATTGAAGCCTTTAAGCCTCATCACCAACATTCTCATGATGCTGATCATCTGTAACACAATTTAAAACGTATACAAAACAACAAGGGAGTGAGAAACATCTCACTCAGTTTCAGGTGCAGAAATAACTGCTAGATAGCACACACACACACAACATATATAAGTCACATGTAAACAATACATAAATAGTCAATATCACATATATATACTCATTTATCATGCTTATGATGTCATGGACTCAACTCATAAATGCATGCATGTGGCGCCATACGGAAGATTCACAATTCATCGTTGGTGACCCTAAGGTACACCTGGTTACATCACTGGTGACCCTAAGGTACACCTTGTTAGCATGTTACATCGTGGGTGACCCTAAGGTACACCTTGTTAGTCGTGGGTGACCCTAAGGTACACCTTGTTAGTCGTGGGTGACCATAAGGTACACCTTGTTAGTCGTGGGTATGCGGCCTCAGCGGCACACCTGGAGTAATATATGCATATGATGCATGTCATACATTCATAATCTCATGGACTCAACATTTAACTTATTACATAATTTCATTTAATACATCGTCCTCATTTTTCATAGTCTCATAATCATAGTTTGTCTCAATAGTCCATTCTTAAGTCTCCTGTCATTTGTCCATATTTCACTAGGTCATGTCATAAATACTCCTTATAAGGTCCGCACAGGAATTCACAGAGATCCAGAGAGCATTCTTGTTCATATTAAACCTCATTTATTATTAACATTAATTTCATATTCATTTATTACTTTCAACAAAGAAAAAGGTAGAATAAATAGAAAATCGGACAGAACAACGGCACCTTTAACAAAAACAAAGTAGAGTAAATAGAAAATCAACAGAACAACGGCACCTTTAACAAAGAACAAAGAAAATCAAACAGAACAACGGCACCTTCAACAAAGAACAAAGTAAAGTAAATAGAAAATCAAACAGAACAACGACATCTTCAACAAAGAACAAAATAGAGTAAATAGAAAATCAGACAGAACAACGGCAAGGGATTGGGGGCCAATCCGACAAACAACTATCCAACAATTATCCCCACACCCCTGAGCGAGGTTCTCACTCCCCCCCTTACCTGGATAGGCGGAGTTGAAACTTGGGCAGGATCTCCTCCTCTGGATCCCCTCTTTTTCTTTCCCTCTCTCTCTTTTTCTTTCTTTCTCTCTCTCTCTCTCTCTCCTCATTCTCTCTCTAAGATTACCACTTCTTGCTCAATATAAATTTTTCACCCCCCTTGGCCCTATTTATAGGCCTCCTGGCGCAACCGGAATGGCCCGTACTGATTTCGGAACGGCCCGTTCCGGATCCTTCAAACGTGGGCAAATTTCTCAACTGGAACGGCCCGTTCCAAAACCGGAACGCCCGTTCCCAAAAAGCAGAACGGCCCGTTCTGAAACCAGAACGGCCCGTTCTCAATCTCAGCAGAACGCCCCGTACTGCTTCCAGAACGACCCGTTCTCCATACCAGAACGGCCCGTTCCAGGCCCCGTTCTGGGTCTTTAAAAACAAGCATATTCCTTCTTTTGGAACGGCCCGTTCTGCATTTGGAACGGCCCGTTCCGAAACCCAGAAATACCCTTGTCCCTTTATTAAAATTACGAAAATGCCATCAATAATTACGAAAATGCCATTATTAATAAAAAATATCCTTTTAAGGAAATTGGGGTGTTACAATTCTCCCCTCCTTTTAGAAATTTCGTCCCCGAAATTTACCTGAAAACAAAAATAGATAAGTTTCTCGCGTCTTGCTTTCTAACTCCCATGTAGCACTTTCTTCAAAATTTCCTTATTGATGTACAACTCTATCAATCCTCCAAGAAATGTCTAATGTTAATAAGTTCAAGGTGAGCAGACCTGGTAAGCCTATCCATTAATCCAAATAAGATCAAATTTCTTAAGAATATCATACATAACTACAACTAAATCCATAGATACAGAATCTTATTTTCAAATTAGGCCGTCTAAAGGTTGTATTAAATCTGAAAGTTTTTGGTGTTCGACCTTAGCTTTCTAACATATTAAGCAAGCATACACAAATTCCTCCACTTCCTCCGTCATCTTAGGCCACCAAAACATCTTCTTAAGATATTGATACATCTTAGTAACTCCTAGATGAATACTAAGACTGCTCTTATGACCTTCTTCCAAGATTGATCTCTTAAGTTCTGGCACATTTGGAATATACAACCCATCCTTAAATCTCAACACTCCATCCACTCCAAATTTAAACTTACTTTCTACACCTTGATTCAACTTCTCTACTTCTCTTTAGAGCATCATGTTTCCGCTGCGCCACTCTGATACATTTCAGTAACTCTTAAATAAATGCTAAAAATATTCTTATGTCCTTTCTCTAAGATCATCTTCCTTAATTTTGGGTTTACTAGGCATATAGATTATATCCTTGTATCCCGAAACACCATCAACTTCCACTTGTAAAAAGGCTATTTATATTCCTACCAATCTTTTTCACTTGGGTCACTAAGAAAGAATCTAACTCCTGAGTCTTCTAATCTCATTATTAATCCTTTCAACATATTCAATTCAATGTTCCTAAGGGTGAGCTCACACATCATGCTTAAGTTTCTAATCTACTCAATCAAACTCGACCCTTATATCATCAAAATGATAGATAAATGCTCATCCTACTCAGGACATTTGTCACCATATTAGTTTAACTTGTATAATCTTCTCCAATGATTAGGCACCTAATTGTAAGTTCACTATGTACTCATACTCGGTCTTCAAGTCTTACCACTTTATTTATACTCCAAGAAAACTCTTATTCACTACCTTGTCCTATAATCTCATACCTGGCCACCAAAATGAATCGACTAATATGCTTATTCAATATCCTTTGAATAATCCATTCGTTAATCGAGTCATACATAGTCCCTTACTACTAGGAGTAATTTCACAAATCAAACTTAAATTCCTAACTTGAGCCAAAAGATATATCTCTTTGATCATAAAGAAAGATAAATATAGATATTTCCTATTCAAAGCATCGACTGCTATAGGTTTACCCAGATAACAACTAAGATTAAAATCTTAATCCTTACAATTTCCAACTATCTCTTCTATCTCATATTCAATTCCTTCGGATCAAACAGATATTTAAGATCCTTATAATCACTAAATATCTCAATAATGTTTCTAAAATCTCAAGCGTAACTATTACAACTTCTAATTCAAGGTAATTTCTCTCATGAATTTTCCATTTCCTAGATGCTTAAAAACATAAGTTACTACCTTTGCATCAATAATCCACCCAAACCTGTCTTCAAAGTCATCACTATATCCCACATAAGACTTACTAGAGTCAGGTAATATTATCACTAGTCAATCTTGCCATAAGAGTTAGAACTACTCTTATACTTACTATCTCACATAAAGACAATACCCCTCATAGTGAATGTAGTCAAGGGCAATGCTATCCTAGAAATTCTTTCAATAAATCTCCAATAGTAAGCCTCATAAAACTTTTATTCTCGCTAACTTGCTTAGATATCTTTCTGCTTAAACATAACTTCTTCCTAAGACAGATTCATGTTCACCTTAACTGAAATTTACAAGGACTAGAAAACTTAACATACAACCGTCTTGGATATATCTTCACCTTCAACTACAATATGATCATATCACATCCTAAGATCAATATCACTAACCATACAACATTCACCATTTGATCCCTAAGGTCTTCTATTCACATATCGACATACATGCACATCAAGTCATATTAGAATGCCTACTTTAAACCTTCATATATATCATCCATAAGCATGTACATGAACAACCTTTACCACATAGCATCATATAACCTTAAACAACCTCTCAATCTACACGAAAACACCTCAAAACATGTCAATTCTTATTCTTGCATTGCCTACTAACCCGAAAACATTATTATACAGACTAACTTCTATTTTTTAACAACTATCAAAGAAAACAACACATAAAGAGTTCTACTCATCCACGTGATATCAACCTATCACTAAGTGAATAGGCTACAACTCTTAGTGAGACATGAGATTTTAAAAAAAATCATCTTCTTAGCTAAAGAAAACTTCAAAAATCACAACAAATATATTCAGTGCTTACAACTATACCTCTGATTACCAAAGCAGCTATACTGGAGTTCTAGACCTCCGTTTTACCTGATTCCAATTCCATTAGAAAGATAACATCCAAGGCTACCACTTTCCTGAAGACTAACAAAAATTCTAATTTTGTCAGTATAGCACTTGTACTGTCACAACAAAACATCTCCTACACCAGACAACAATAGTGTATCAACATCTAAAACCACAAAAATACCTCAATCCTTCCAAACTTACTCCTTTCCACCTGAAATTCATATCAAAGTTTCCCACTACAAATCTAAACCAAATAACTCACCTATTCAGTACAAAAGGCTTAGAAAATAAAATTTTCATGCAACCATCAAACTCTAAAAATCATCAACACTTCAATCTCTCCTTAAGAATACCAAAACTCCAATTCTCAACATACCTCATCTTTGGATTCAATTGCTACAACTATAGCTTTCAAAAATTTCACCAATCATAAATTCTTAATACACTTTAAAATAAATCAATGTCTTACCCAAATCTAAGGCCTCAATAGTTCCCACAATATTAACAACATATTTCGTCTACCACTACTCGCACATATGCTTGCAACACAAGCGATATTACTCAACCACCACTTCTTACGTAAGTATCAAACACTTAAGCAATCATAAGAATGAAGAAGAAAGGTCATAATGGTATTAGCTGACACTATCATGACTATCATTCCTCTAATTAAAAAAAAAAAAAAAAAACTTAACAATATCAAACTTTACAATATCAACACAAGGAGAACATCATCATCATCATTATCAATGCAAAACATCATCAAAGCAAAGCATCACCAAAGTATACAACAAACAAAACAATGTCAGAGTACACAACAGAATCTCGATAAGTCACGGCCGATTAGATCGACCTGCTCTGATACCACTAAATGTGACACCCTCTACCCCATTATTAATATACAACAAATGTAATAATAAAATATTTCTTTTCTTCTTTTTGGGTAAATAAAATCTTTCATAGTTGACAAATATTTCAAATATTACAAGGTAGAAGATTCACATTCGTAACTCATAAATCATAACTACAGTGTAAAAGAATTATGAAAGAAAAGAAGTTAAGATTTTCAATACAATTTAGTGAAAAACAAGAAATCATATATATACAAATAATAATAAAGGAAATATAAATTAACTCCAGTAAAGGTGGCAGTGCCTCCTGGTTAGGAATCAATTTATATTTTCCAAATCATGTAATAAAATATAACAAAGATATTCATTCTGGTCTTTTATCAAGAACGTTCAAATTACAATTCTTAACATATATTTTCCTTGAATTATAAACTTTATCTACGTTATCTCTTCGTTAGAAATTACAAAGAAGAGAAACTAAAGTTATAAAAACAATAACATATTAAACTAAAATAACTATGCCCCGATGTCACATCCTATCAGAGCATGCCCAATTGAAGCCTTTAAGCCTCATCACCAACATTCTCATGATGCTGATCATCTGCAACACAATTTAAAACGTATACAAAACAACAAGGGAGTGAGAAACATCTCACTCAGTTTCAGGTGCAGAAATAACTGCTAGATAGCACACACACACACAACATATATAAGTCACATGTAAACAATACATAAATAGTCAATATCACATATATATACTCATTTATCATGCTTATGATGTCATGGACTCAACTCATAAATGCATGCATGTGGCGCCATACGGAAGATTCACAATTCATCGTTGGTGACCCTAAGGTACACCTGGTTACATCACTGGTGACCCTAAGGTACACCTTGTTAGCATGTTACATCGTGGGTGACCCTAAGGTACACCTTGTTAGTCGTGGGTGACCCTAAGGTACACCTTGTTAGTCGTGGGTGACCATAAGGTACACCTTGTTAGTCGTGGGTATGCGGCCTCAGCGGCACACCTGGAGTAATATATGCATATGATGCATGTCATACATTCATAATCTCATGGACTCAACATTTAACTTATTACATAATTTCATCTAATACATCGTCCTCATTTTTCATAGTCTCATAATCATAGTTTGTCTCAATAGTCCATTCTTAAGTCTCCTGTCATTTGTCCATATTTCACTAGGTCATGTCATAAATACTCCTTATAAGGTCCGCACAGGAATTCACAGAGATCCAGAGAGCATTCTTGTTCATATTAAACCTCATTTATTATTAACATTAATTTCATATTCATTTATTACTTTCAACAAAGAAAAAGGTAGAATAAATAGAAAATCGGACAGAACAACGGCACCTTTAACAAAAACAAAGTAGAGTAAATAGAAAATCAACAGAACAACGGCACCTTCAACAAAGAACAAAGAAAATCAAACAGAACAACGACACCTTCAACAAAGAACAAAGTAAAGTAAATAGAAAATCAAACAGAACAACGACATCTTCAACAAAGAACAAAATAGAGTAAATAGAAAATCAGACAGAACAACGGCAAGGGATTGGGGGCCAATCCGACAAACAACTATGCAACAATTATCCCCACACCCCTGAGCGAGGTTCTCACTCCCCCCCTTACCTGGATAGGCGGAGTTGAAACTTGGGCAGGATCTCCTCCTCTGGATCCCCTCTTTTTCTTTCCCTCTCTCTCTTTTTCTTTCTCTCTCTCTCTCTCTCTCCTCATTCTCTCTCTAAGATTACCACTTCTTGCTCAATATAAATTTTTCACCCCCCCTTGGTCCTATTTATAGGCCTCCTGGCGCAACCGAAACGGCCCGTACTGATTTCGGAACGACCCGTTCCGGATCCTTCAAACGTGGGCAAATTTCTCAACTGGAACGGCCCGTTCCAAAACCGGAACGCCCGTTCCCAAAAAGCAGAACGGCCCGTTCTGAAACCAGAACGGCCCGTTCTCAATCTCAGCAGAACGCCCCGTACTGCTTCCAGAACGGCCCGTTCTCCATACCAGAACGGCCCGTTCCAGGCCCCGTTCTGGGTCTTTAAAAACAAGCATATTCCTTCTTTTGGAACGACCCGTTCTGCATTTGGAACGGCCCGTTCCGAAACCCAGAAATACCCTTGTCCCTTTATTAAAATTACGAAAATGCCATCAATAATTACGAAAATGCCATTATTAATAAAAAATATCCTTTTAAGGAAATTGGGGTGTTACATACCTCACAGTTGTAACATGCTAACAAGGTGTACCTTAGAGTCACTAGTGATGTAACCAGGTGTGCCTTAGGGTCACCAGTGATGAATTGTGAAACTTCCTTATGGCTCCACATGCATGCATTTATGAGTCGAGTCCATGACATCATAGCATGATAAATGAGTATATATGTGATATTGATTATTTATGTGTATCGTTTACATGTGACTTATATTTGTTGTGTGTGTGTGTGCTATGTAACCTTTATTTCTGCACCTGAAATTGAGTGAGATGTTTCTCACTCCCTTGTTGTTCTTGTATATGTTTAAATTATGTTGCAGGAGATCATCATCATGAGGATGTTGGTGATGAGGCTTAAGGCTTCAGTTGGGCATGCTCTGATAGGATGTGACATCGGGCATAGCTAGACTTAGTTTGGGGTATTATTGTTTTAAAAGTCTTTCTTTCCTTTTGTAATTTTGAACGTCCTTGATAAAAGACCAAAATATGCATCTTTATCATATTATTTTTATTACAAGATTTGGAAGTTAATTCCTAACTAGGAGGCACTGCCACTTTTGCTGGAATTAATCTATATTTTTCTTTATATGATTTCTTGAATTTTGATACTTACATGATGACTTTCTATGATTTATGATTTACGAATGTGAATCTTCTACCTTATGATATTTGAGACAATTATTTTATCCATGAAAGATGTTGTTAACTATGAAAGATTTTATTTACTCGAGAAAAAAAAATATTTTGTTTACATTTTTGTATATTAATGTTGGGGTAGAGGGTGTCACATGTTTAATGGATTGAAATTTTAAAAGATTATTTTTATATAATTTTTTTTTGTTTTGTTAATTTTGAAAGACTATATACGAATATAATGACTTATAAAGAAAAGTGATAGAAATAAAATATTTAAAAAATACAAATTATTTAATTTTTAAATATTACTTTTGTGGATGGATTGCATATCTATCCATGAAAAAATTATTAGTAAATGAATTGGATGACTTTTTTTCTTTGAATGGATTGGATTCTTTTTTTAAACTTTTAATGGATCTAAATAGATTAATAAATTATTTTTATCCGATCCATTATGATATATCTAAAAAGTTATCCAATTAATCCATCCATTTGTCACCCCTATCATATAGTGACATAATATTGATTACTAAAAATTATTTTTATCTATAATTTTGTTCATAATTGTTAATAAGTGTAAATATAGATAATAGTGACATACAATATGTGACACACTTACTACCCCAACACATATATAATATAATTTAATTAAGAAGAATAAACTTTCAAAGGGTTCGTAAAAGGGTTCACATAAAACTTCAAAACTGTTTTTTCATCAATATAAGAAAATGACTGAAAAATAAAACTTGAAAGGTAAAATTTTAGAATTTACAATTTTAAAATCATTTATTACAATACCAAATCCACATAAATATTTTTTCCTAGAAATCCTCTGCCCCGATGTCACACTATCAAAGCATTCCCATAATTTAACTGTTGGCATTCTAGATGCCACTCGTAGCCGGATCTTCTTCACCTAAAATATCCACAGTTTATACGGTGAGAATAGAAAATTTCTATATGCAAATCCATCATAATCGACATACATATCTCAATTCACATTTAACATATCTCATTTCACATACATATCTCAATCCATCATAATCCATACCAATTATACAATTTCCAACATCATTTCCATATTCATAATTCATGTCAATCTTACAATTAACAATATGATTTCCACATCCATAATTCACACCAATCTTACAATTAACAATATGCCAAGACCTCACCACATCTGACACAAGTGATACGGGTTAATTGCCTCACTCAACCCACACCATACCAGGGTTCGTATCATCCCTGATCATCTAGGAGTACGCTCGTCCCTGAAGCATCACCTACCTAGGGTTCGTATCATCCCTGATCATTCAGGAGTACGCTCGTCCCTGAAGCATCACCTACCCAGGGTTCGTATCATCCCTGATCATTCAGGAGTACGCTCGTCCCTGAAGCATCACCTACCCAGGGTTCGTATCATCCCTGATCACTCAGGAGTACGCTCGTCCCTGAAGCATGAATGTGAGGAACCACAATCACATTACAATCCATACAATCTATTGCAATTAACCCTATGTCAGGGCTGCCATAATCGACATAAGTGGTGTGTGCTAACTATCTTACTCATCCCACACCATACTAGGGTCACGCCCTCCCTGTAGCACCACTTACCCAAGGGTCGTGCTATCCCTAGTCACTAGTGTGAGGAAACACATCACAATCACAACCTTAATCATGTCCATACAACATCTCATCTCATATCACGATTTCATATCACATACACAATTTCATATCACATACTCAACAGATAAGTCTAATAAAATAAGGGTTTACACATCCTCACGCAATTCACCATGAATACTCATTATAACAATAATATAAAACTCAGTTAATTCCCCAGTTTAATACAATATTAAATCAATAGAATTATCAATTTAATATAACATTCATAAATGTAATAATAATCAATAAAATTAGCAATTTAATATAATTTTAATCCAAATGATAAAATCTCCAATTATTCCAAAGCCCAACTCACAGGCACTTTTCTACAATTTCGTTCTCCTTCTTAGATCATCATTCTTACAAATTAAATATGTATTTCTAATCCTCAACACATACAGAATCTACTAGGATAATCAATTTCTCAAACAGAAATATTCTAATTTTCCCCAAAACCTAGCTTACAGGCACTTTTCTACAATTTCGCTCTCTCTCCCAGAGCATCATTTTTACAAATAAATCATATATTCATAATCCTAAATTCATATAGAATCACTTAAAACCAAGAATTCTTCAAACAGAAATAATTATAAAATTAGGGTTCTTCCTCTACTCAATTCCCTCATGTAACTCTACATATAAATAATTCCTTTTTTCCCCCGTACCTGGATAAATAGGAACTCGGGGAGAACCTCCTCCTCTTTTTCCTTAAACAAGGATCGGAACTAAAACTGGAGCAGAACCTCATCCTCTGAGTTCCTCTTGGTCTTTAGAGAGAAGAAGAGGAGCGAAAGAGAGAACAGAAGAGTAGAGAGAGTGAGAATGAGAGGTGTGTATAGAAATGAGAGGATTTGAGGCCTATTTATAGGATTTTTCGCCCACCTACCACTACGGCCCGTTCCAAAATCAGAACGGCCTGTTCTGGGCCTTTCAAGCCTACATAAATTTTTCAACTGGAATGGCCCGTTCTCAAACCAGAACGGCCCGTTCTCAAACCCAGCAGAACGGCCCATTCTGCTTCCAGAACGACCCGTTCTCCAAACCAGAACGGCCCGTTCTCCCATCAGAACGGCCCGTTCTGCTTCTACAATTTTGGCCATACTCACTATTCCAGAACGGCCCGTTCTAGGCCACGAATTGGGCCTTTGGCCCACAAAAAATGGGCTGTTACACAATATATATTGTTGAATCTCACTCAAAATAATACTAAAATTGTGTATAAATATATATCAAATAAATTTATACTTACATATATTGTCTATATAGTGATATTTTCTTTCATATATATTATTATATGTAAATTTCTCATGGTTTTTATTATTAACTACTATATAAAAATATAATAATGAGTATCATAATTTATAAAATTTATTATTTTGCCCTGGATATCATTAATTTTGTACAATAGTCAACAAGCAGCCTCTCTAGCTGAAAAAAACGTATAGTCGATGATCATGACAATTGAGTGCACATTTAATAGATTATTAAAAGCAAAATATAAGAAATTAATAAGGCCTTGATAAGAATGGGTTGATAAAAACTTAATAACACTTACAACATAGTTGTGAACAAAATTCAAGATATATAAGATGCATGAGAAGAAAGTTAATATAACTTATATAGATGCAGATTTTTGATTTGCAGCAAGTTGAGTCACCAGGTTGACCAATGCATCAAGTTTACTCTTTAACTTTTTATCTGCATCAGTGGCCACATCATGAAATCCTCTAATGACAATTGCATTGTCGTTTCTGGTACTAAATTGTTGAGAGTTGGAGGCCATTTTTTCTATCAAGTGCCTGGCTTCAACTGGGATCATGTCACCAAGTGCTCCACCACTTGCAGCATCTATCATACTCCTCTCCATGTTATTCATCCCCTCATAGAAATATTGCAGCAACAACTGCTTAGAAATCTGGTGGTGAGGACAACTTGCACACAACTTCTTGAATCTCTCCCAGTACTCATACAAGCTCTCTCCACCAAGTTGCCTGATACCTGATATATCTTTTCTGATTGTAGTGGTCCTCGAGGCAGGGAAGAATTTCTCCAGAAACATTCTTTTCAGATCATCCCAGCTAGTGATGGACCTGGGAGCCAAATAATACAGCCAATCTTTAGCAACTCCCTCCAATGAATGTGGAAATGCCTTCAGGTAAATGTGATCCTCTTGAACATCAGGAGGCTTCATGGTAGAACAAACAATATGGAACTCCTTCAAATGTTTATGTGGATCCTCACCTGCATGACCATGAAACTTGGGCAACAAATAGATTAGTCCAGTTTTAAGCACAAAAGGAACATCTTCAGGATATTGAATGCACACACTCTCATAAGTAAAATCAGGTGCAACCATCTCCCTAAGAGTCCTCTCACGAGGTCCATTATAAGGTTGTTCACCCATGTTTCCTGGTTGACTTGAATCAATCTCAGATACAACACTTACACTATGACTAACATTATGACTATGACTATGACTATTGTGACACCCTTACTACCCCAACACATATATTGTAATAATAAAAACTTAACAAAAACAATTTTCAATTTCGGTAAAAAGGTTCACATGAGAATCTTCAAAATTATTCTTCAATAACCACAACGATAAAAATGAAACGTGAGAGTTTACAAATGATTTTCAAAAATAATGTTTACAATTCTAATTCCATATAACAATCTATGTCCTAAAGAAAATCCTCTGCCTCGATGTCACAATATCAGAGCATAACCACAACTCAACCGTTAGCATTCTAGATGTCACTCGTAGCCGGATCTTCCTCACCTAAAATATCCACAAATCGCACGGTGAGAAAAGAAAACATCTATATATATAGCACATAAGAAAACACAACATATTATCTCATTATAACTTAATATTCATAAATATTTCAACATATCGTATTTCAATCAATCATACATCGTCATCACGTCATAATTCTCAATCACACCAATCATCACAAATCTTGCACTTCACACTATGCCAAGGTCACGCTACCCATTTAACAATCTCAGGCCGTGCTCACCCCTGATATAACACTGTGCCAAGGTCACGTTATCCCTATCCCAGGGCCGTGATCACCCTTGACATGTTAACCAAGGTCACGATACCCACGTAACAATCCAGAGCCGTGCTCACCCCTGATATAACACTGTGCCAAGTTCACGTTACCCCTAACCTAGGGCCGTGCTCACCCCTGACATGTTAACCAAGGTCATGATACTCATGTAACAATCCAGAGTCGTGCTCACCCCTGATATAACACTGTGCCAAGGTCACGTTACCCCTAACCTAGGGCCGTGCTCACCCCTGACATGTTAACCAAGGTCACGATACTCATGTAACAATCTCGGGCAGTGCTCACCCCTGGTCATAGGTGTGAAGAACCACAATCACATCTCATTCACATCCACATCCACATTCACATCCACATCCACATCCACATCCACATCTCAATTCCACAATACATACACAATCCACACAAAATGGTGATTCACATACCCCTCAAGTAATTCATCATCTAGATCATCAAATAATATAACAATAACATTCATAAACTAATATAACAAACAACAGAATTATCAATTTAATATAATTTTAACGTAAATAGTAAAATTCCCAATTGTTCCAAAACCTAACTCACAAACACTTTTCTACAATTTCATTCTCCCTCTCAGATCATCATTCTTACAAATTATTAGCATATTTATAATCCTCAACACATACAGAATCTAATGGGATCCTCAATTTCTCAAACAGAAATCATCCAATTTTCACAACCTAACTTACAAGCACTTTTCTATAATTTCGTTCTCTCTCCCAGAGCATCATTTTTACAAGTTAAACATATATTCGTAATCCTAAATATATATAGAATCACATAAGATAATTAATTCTCCAAACAGAAATAATTATAAAATTATTCATAACCCTAAGGGCTCTTCCTCTACACAATTCTCTCATGTAACTCTACATATAAATAATCTCCTTTTCTCCCGTACCTAGATAAATAGGAACTCGGGCAGAACCTCCTCCTCTTTTTCCTTAAACAAGGATCGGAACTAAAACTGGAGCAGAACCTCATCCTCTGGGTTCCTCTTGGTCTTCAGAGAGAAGAAGAGGAATGAAAGAGAGAACAGAAGAGAAGAGAGAGTGAGAATTAGAGGTGTGTAGAAATGAGAGGATTTGAGGCCTATTTATAGGATTTTTCGCCCACCTACCACTAGGGCTCGTTCCAAAATCGGAACGGCCCGTTCTGGGCCCTTCAAACCTACGCAAATTTTTCAACTAGAATGGCCCGTTCCCAAACCAGAATGGCCCGTTCTCAAACCCAGCAGAACGGCCCGTTGTGCTTCTAGAACGGCCCGTTCTCCAAACCAGAACGGTCATCAGAACGGCCCGTTCTGCTTCTACAATTTTGGCCATACTCACTATTCCAGAACGGCCCATTTCAAAATTGAAACGCCCCGTTCTGGGCCACGAATTGGGCTTTTGGCCCACGAAAAATTGGCTGTTACAATACTCCCCTCCTTTAAGAAATTTCGTCCCCGAAATTTTTTTAATGGTAGACTTCTCTCTTCTTACTTTCTAATCCTTATGCAACCTCACTACCTTACTGATATACAACTCTATCAATTTTATCAAAGGATGTCTAAGGGTAAGACATATAAACTTGGCGAGTCTATCCACTGAAACACAAATAAAATCAATCTCTTAAGCGTCTTAGACAAACCTACCACTAAGGTCTATCCACTCACCATCTCACTTCCAAAATGGAGCGTCTAAGTGCTACAAAATTCTTAAAGATTTCTAGTATGCTAACCACAAGTATACAATTGCTTTACTCCTCTCTTCATCTTAGGTCACTACACTTCCGCTGCGCTACTCTGATACATCGTAGTAGCTCTTAAATGAAAGCTAAGAGTACTCTTACATTCTTTTTCTAAGATCATCTTTGTTTGTTTTTTTTTTTTTAATTCAAGGTTACTAAGCACCCAAATTTGCTCTTGCACTTCAAAACAATGTCGATTTCTATTCAAAAAAATGGTTATCTATACTTCTACCAATCTTCTCCATTTGATTCCTTAAGAAAGGATCTGACTCCTAGGCTTCTCTAATCTCATCCGTAATTCACTAGTCACTTTCAACATAATCAATTCAATGCTCCTAAGGATAATCTCATACACCAAGCATAAGTCTTTAAATTCTTCAATCAAATCTAATCCTTAAATCATCAAGAATGATATATCAGAGGTTATCATAATCAAGACATCTGCCACAATATTAGTTTTACTTCTATGATCATTTCTAAAGATCAAGTATCTAAGCGTAAGTACACTCGGTATTCATATCAGATCTCTAATTTCACCACTCCATCTACACCCAAGTCATACTCTTATTCATCTCCTTATCCCATAGCCTCATATCTTGTCACCAAAATTATGCTTCTCTAATTTTCTTCAACAATCCATTCGTTACTCAAGTCATACTTAGTCTCACACTACTAAGGGTAACCTTATAAGCCAAACTTAAGTCTCTAATTTGAGCCAAAAAGATTCATCTCTCTAATCATAAGAGAAGATAAATATAAAGGTTTCTTATACAAAACATCGATCACCACAATGGCTTTAGCCAAATAATAAATAAGATCAAAATCTTATTCCTTAAGAAATTCCAACTATCTCTTTTGTCACGTAATTAACTCCTTCAGTCAATAGATAATTAAGGCTCTAACGATCAATAAATATCTCAAGCTTAGAATCATATACGTAGTGTCTCCAAATCTTAGTATAAATATTAAAGCTGCTAACTCAAGGTCATGGATAAGAAAATTCCTCTCATGAATCATAACCTACTACCTTTCCTTCTTGCCACAACACTCCTACCAAACTTATCTTTAGAAGCATAACTATATATCACAAAAGTCTTATTAAAATCTAGTAGTATTAACACTAGTCAATCTTTCCTATAGAGTTTGAAAACTACCTTCGCATTTGTTATCCCATACAAAGGCAACTCTTTTCCTAGTCAACCCAGTCAAAGGTGATAGTAAGCGACCCAGAGGAGTAAGCGACGAAATACTTTGGGTAGTTAAAAAATAAACATAGGTCTAGGAATTCCTGATATAGATTAACCTTTCGAACTACTGCTGATTACAAGGGTAGGCAAGAGACAACCTGGTGGACTGAAACATCTTAATAACCAGAGGAAAGAATGCAAAAGTGATTCCCGTAGTGAGGGCAGTTTAAACCATGAACAACTATCTTAAAAATTTACTCAATAATTTTCCTATAAACTTCCAATAAACTCCTAATTATACTAATTGACTCAGATATCTTTCACTTTAAACACAATTTCGGTAGATCTACATTATACCTCCGCAAGAAATTTCATGGCCTAAAATACTCACCTCATACAATCCAAATTCATACTTAGATAATCTAGTCTAAATCTATATTGGATATATCTTCATACTTAACTCTAATATGATGATATTACATCCTAAGGTCAATCTCATTAACACACAAACATCCACTAATTGATCCATAAGGTCACATACTTGCATATCAAATCATGTTAGAATACCTTCTTCACATATACCATCCCTAAGCATGTATGAATTGATCATCGTTTACACCATGAACCAATCATATCATTTTAATCAACCTTTCAATGACCAAACCTCAAAACATCACCAAATCCATTTTTAACCTTGTTATGCCTAAAATCTCAAAAACATTCATAACAACATATATTTACCTGACACATAGAGTTATATTCATGCAAATGATTTCAAACCTATCTCAAAAGAAAGCTAAGAAAATAAGCTACAAATTTTATGAAAACATAAGATTCCCAAAAGATCATTTTCTTAGGTAAAAGTTCAAAAAAAATCACCACAAATGTATTCCGCTCTTACAACTAAACTTCTGATCACCAAAGTAATTATAACTGAAGTTCTAGACCACCGTTTTATGTTATTCAAGTTTCATTGGAAAGATAATATCCAGAGCCACAACTTTCATGAAGACCACAAAATCTAATTCTGTCAATACGATACTCATACTGGCACAACAAACTGTAGTGAAAATATCTTCTACACCAAACAACAATAGTGTATGCCACAAACTACCTCGACTCTTTCCAAACTCACACCTCAATTTCTCATTCAAGTCTCTCACTACTATCCTCAATGAAAACAACTCACATGCTACTTAAACCATAAATAGTTAACATGCCAGTACTAACACTCAAGGGAATTACCGTCATTTCAATCTCTCACCAAGGAGACAATCACCTTAGATTCAACCGCTACAACTATAGATGTCAGAAACTCCACCAATCGCAAACTCTTAGTACACTCGAAAAATCAATGTATCACTCACATCTAGAGTTCTAGTTGGCTAGCACAAGGCTTCGTTCACTATTACTGGCACATATGTTCGCAACACGAGCGATACTATTTAACCACTACTTCTTACATAAGTAAGAAGTATCAAAACCAATGAGTAATCATCAACTAAGCTATATCATGTCTTCCAGATAAATCCTAAGAACACAATGCACACAAATAAATAAACAAAATCAATCATCACATTAGAACATCAATCAAATCATCACATTACTCGTCTACCAAACAAGCATAGTAGACTCATAACTCACGGCCGATTGGATCGACCTGCTCTGATACCACTAAATGTGACACCCTTACTACCCCAACACATATATTGTAATAATAAAAACTTAACAAAAACAATTTTCAATTTCGGTAAAAGGGTTCACATGAGAATCTTCAAAATTATTCTTCAATAACCACAACGATAAAAATGAAACGTGAGAGTTTACAAATGATTTTCAAAAATAATATTTACAATTCTAATTCCATATAACAATCTATGTCCTAAAGAAAATCCTTTGCCCCGATGTCACAATATTAGAGCATAACCACAACTCAACCGTTAGCATTCTAGATGTCACTCGTAGCCGGATCTTCCTCACCTAAAATATCCACAAATCGCACGGTGAGAAAAGAAAACATCTATATATATAGCACATAAGAAAACACAACATATTATCTCATTATAACTTAATATTCATAAATATTTCAACATATCGTATTTCAATCAATCATACATCGTCATCACATCATAATTCTCAATCACACCAATCATCACAAATCTTGCACTTCACACTATGCCAAGGTCACGCTACCCATTTAACAATCTCAGGCCGTGCTCACCCCTGATATAACACTGTGCCAAGGTCAAGTTATCCCTATCCCAGGGCCGTGCTCACCCTTGACACGTTAACCAAGGTCACGATACCCACGTAACAATCCAAAGCCGTGCTCACCCCTGATATAACACTGTGCCAAGGTCACGTTACCCCTAACCTAGGGTCGTGCTCACCCCTGACATGTTAACCAAGGTCACGATACTCATGTAACAATCCAGAGCCGTGCTCACCCCTGATATAACACTGTGCCAAGGTCACGTTACCCCTAACCTAGGGCCATGCTCACCCCTGACATGTTAACCAAGGTCACGATACTCATGTAACAATCTCGGGCCGTGCTCACCCCTGGTCATACGTGTGAAGAACCACAATCACATCTCATTCACATCCACATCCACATTCACATCCACATCCACATCCACATCCACATCTCAATTCCACAATACATACACAATCCACACAAAATGGTGATTCACATACCCCTCAAGTAATTCATCATCTAGATCATCAAATAATATAACAATAACATTCATAAACTAATATAACAAACAACAGAATTATCAATTTAATATAATTTTAACGTAAACAGTAAAATTCCCAATTATTCCAAAACCTAACTCACAGGCACTTTTCTACAATTTCGTTCTCCCTCTCAGATCATCATTCTTACAAATTATTAGCATATCTATAATCCTCAACACATACAGAATCTAATGGGATCCTCAATTTCTCAAACAGAAATCATCCAATTTTTCACAACCTAACTTACAGGCACTTTTCTATAATTTTGTTCTCTCTCCCAGAGCATCATTTTTACAAGTTAAACATATATTTGTAATCCTAAATATATATAGAATCACATAAGATAATTAATCCTCCAAACAGAAATAATTATAAAATTATTCATAACCCTAAGGGCTCTTCCTCTACCCAATTCTCTCATGTAACTCTACATATAAATAATCTCCTTTTCTCCCGTACCTGGATAAATAGGAACTCGGGCAGAACCTCCTCCTCTTTTTCCTTAAACAAGGATCGGAACTAAAACTGGAGCAGAACCTCATCCTCTGAGTTCCTCTTGGTCTTTAGAGAGAAGAAGAGGAATGAAAGAGAGAACAGAAGAGAAGAGAGAGTGAGAATGAGAGGTGTGTAGAAATGAGAGGATTTGAGGCCTATTTATAGGATTTTTCGCCCACCTACCACTACGGCTCGTTCCAAAATCGGAACGGCCTGTTCTGAGCCCTTCAAACCTACTCAAATTTTTCAACTGGAACGGCCCGTTCCCAAACCAGAACGACCCATTCTCAAATCCGGAAGAACGGCCCGTTCTGCTTCCAGAACGGCCTGTTCTCCAAACCAGAACGGCTCATTCTCCCATCAGAACGGCCCGTTTCAAAATTGAAACGGCCCGTTCTGGGCCACGAATTGGGCCTTTGGCCCACGAAAAATGGGCTATTACAACTATCACTATCTAAAAATGGAATGATATGCACTCTAATTAGTTTATGGAATGTCTTATCAATCTCAGGATCAAATTGGTGCAAAAAATCAAGGTTGCTCCTAGTCATGCACTACATGATCTACTACATGAATAGTGACAGTGAATAGTAGGGGTAAAAAGGGAATTTTCATGAAAACTTGGAAAACATCAAAACTAATGTACCAATATCATCCTAAAATCATTAGAAACTACCACAAAAAATTTGAGAGAAAAATTCAAAGCCTAACTATATGAACCACCTATGAAAAGTTTGGAAAAATAGGAAATAAAACATCAAAATTAGAAAAAAATAGTAAATGGCCTTTTTTTGAAAATCTTGCATGGCATTAACATCACTTACAGATGCAAACCATGTCTTTAGCTTTGGATTTTATTTTGAGAACATGTGAAGGTAATTTCATACCTAAAGATAAATTATTTTGGAACTTTATGTTATTCAGAAATTCGAGTTTTCAATGGAAAGTACATGATTTGAGTCTTTTTAGCTTCCATGAGAGTGTTATTTTACAAGCGCCTAATAATTTAATAATATATATATATATATATATATATTATTACTTGTGACTAAATAAATATTTACTTAATATATTCTTAAATTCATGTATTTCAATTATTTGAAACTGAATTACTATTGTTATAATATACATTTAACTTTTTTTTAGTTTTAAATCCTAACCTGCATGTCTATAAATGGTAGTTTTCAACAAATTGAAGATCAAAATTGATAATATAAATCGATAACCGAGTTGCGTAGATATTCAAGAAAAGATGGGAGAGAAGAAAGTTTTGGCTCTTGCCATGTTTATTATGGCTTACACTTTGGCGATAACAACACTCGCATCATCTCAAATTCCCCCAACTTGTAATGGGGATAATGGACTACATACTTATTGTGGGCTTTAATTGATTAACAATGTGCCCAATCCATCTCCTGATTGTTGTATTGTAGCAAAAAGTGTGTTTCAAAGAGCCATGAGCGATAAAACCGGTCAAGGTATAAGAGATCTTTGTAACTGTCTACGTGTTGCCGGACCATCTCTACAGTTTCATCAAGATAAAGAAGCAAGGCTTCCTGGTGCCTGTGGAATAAAAACTTCTTTTTCGATGGAGTTATGTGTACACGGGCCTCTCACACTAAACTAAAACAAAAATTAATTTATGTATAATTGTTTACTTAGATCATTGAACTCGTGATAGCATAAATGTGTTGATAATAAGTAATCCAGTCGGGGTTAATTAGATGGAATCAAGTGACAACAAAAGGTTTAATTTCATGTTAAACCATACGGTTATGCATGCTCTTAACCCATGTCAAATTGGTGTAATAATACCCATGTCAGATTAATAAATTATGGTTTAATAGTAGCTCACTGTCAATTCAATTACACTACCCAACTATTTGTGATTATATGACAAACAAAATTCTCATTCCTGGTTATTTTATGCATTTGTATTTCTTTAGACTCTCCCCGTAAAAACAAATTTTAAAATTACTAGACTAACTGTGTTTGTGTTTGGAGTCTTTGCATTCATGCCTATTTCTTTTTAGGCAGATTGCAAGTCTGTTTGGTAGGGTCCCCAATGTCTTCTGCCTAAGCCTTGAGGGTGTTATGGTGGGAAACCTCTAATATGGAATCAAAAGACAACTAAATGAATACACCATACTCCTTTTATTTTCTTTTTCTAAATACAAAAATATAGTTTTTCGTGCATTTTAACATAATTCAAAAGCTTTTGTAATAGGTGGATTGACTTTAATACCTTTTCTATTTATTTTTATATTTTCACATCACTAAGAATGATAAAAGATGTCATAATGTAAAATTTAAATTTAGACAAAATTCACTAAAATAGTAAACAAAAATGGGATAAAAATGAAGTACTATTTTTGCTTTACCAATTAAAGTTTTTGTGAGTATCAATTAAAGTTGCAATGTAAACTAAAAAAAATGTAATTAATATCTTAATCAAAAATATTTTTTGTTCAAAAGATTTCTCTTTTGAAAGGTATATACTTAAAGAGTCATTAGTTTTCTATTGTATATTTTTAAAAATAAATCAAAGAATACAATGTATTTCACTTTTCCAAAAGATTCAAAATTTCCATTTCCCTACTATCCTACATTAAAGTATAAACACCCTTACCTTAACAACTATAAAAACAAAGTATTTTTCTCTAGGTTTTTATTTTAGCAAAATATTATAAAAATACATATTTCACTACTAAAAATTATACAAAATAATTTTGCAAACATTTATTATTAGGTTAAAAACAATCGTAATTATTAAAAGTCTTTAATATATATATGTATATGTATATGTATATATATGTATAACTAGTTTAATTAATTAAAGTATCTTTCTTTAATTTTATTAATTTTAGAAAATTTGGGGTGTAACATGATTCGTAGTATTTCCTTTAACATATCCTTGCAAAAGCGTACAAGTTTGTTAACATTAAAACATAATAACTCTTGAGAGGTCCTTGGTAGTTCTTTAACCTGAGAATGTTTGTAAATGAGTTATAATGAAGGTGTGAAACTGTTTTTGTGAGATATTGTGTTTCAGACGATGGGCGTGTATGACTTATGATGCATATGCGTAATTTGCCTAGTGTGAGAAGCTTATCCGAGATTTGAGCAAGTTTAAGAAGCGGTTTATCGGTGTGAAATCGAAGTTATCCTGGCCTTTTGAAAAGCCTACAGAAGGTGTTCTAGTGTGGTAAAACTTCAGCTTGGCTTAAATCATCATAAAGGGCTATACATACTATGGGTGCATTGCGATTTTTCTATGTTTATATTTTGGAGTCTTTGCATTCATGCCTATTTTTTTTAGGTAGATTGGAAGTCTGTTTGGTAGGGTCCCCAAGGTCTTCTGCCTGAGCCTTGAGGGTGTTATGGTGGGAAACCTATAATATGGAATCAAAAGCGACCATGCGCAACTTTGATACTCTACTTGCTTTCTAACAAATTTTGCTTTAGTTAGAGTGGGCTAAGTGCTAGATGCCCATGTTATGTGGACATTTTTTCTTGTTTGCATCCTCCTATATATACTACTCCAAATGCATGCGCCTTGTTCGAAATGTGATTGGTACCTCATGCATATAAATTTAAAAGCTTGACTCCTAGCGAGTCTTTTGTTTCATGTGAAGTGGAGGAGTATATATATATGAGCTTGACATTGAACAATGATTGGTTTGCATTTAATATGGGAGATACGTGGTGTTGTTTTGATACTATCTATACTGTTTGTACATGCCTATACTTGTGCGAGATGCCTTTTCATTCCTTTTTGTTGTGTTGTCTTTCTTGCATGGCATGAACATCACTTATAGGTGCAAACCATGTCTTTAGCTTTGGATTTTCTTTTGAGAACATGTGAAGGTAATTTCATACCTAAAGAAAAATTATTTTGGAACGTTTTATGATATGCAGAAATTCGAGTTTTCAATGGAAAGTACATGATTTCAGTCTTTTTAGGTTCCATGAGAGTGTTATTTTACAAGGGCCTTATAATTTATTAATATATATATATATATATTATTACTTGTGACTAAATAAATATTTACTTAATATTTTCTTAAATTCATGTATTTCAATTATTTGAAACTGAATTACTATTTTTATAATATACATTTAATTTTTTTTCGTTTAAATCTTTACCTACATGTCTATAAATGGTAGTTTTCAACAAATTGAAGATCAAAATTGATAATATAAATCGATAATCGAGTTGCGTAGATATTCAAGAGAAGATGGGAGAGAAGAAAGTTTTGGCTCTTGCCATGTTTATTGTGGCTTACACTTTGGCGATAACAACATTTGCATCATCTCAAATTCCCTCAACTTGTAATGGGGATAATGGACTACTTACTTATTGTGGGCTTTATTTGATCAACAATGCACCCAATCCATCTCGTGATTGTTGTATTGCAGCAAAAAGTGTGTTTCAAAGAGCCATGAGCGACAAAACCGGTCAAGGTATAAGAGATCTTTGTAACTGTCTACGTGTTGCCGGACCATCTCTAGGGTTTCATCAAGATAAAGAAGCAAGGCTTCCTGGTGCCTGTGGAATAAAAACTTCTTTTTCGATGGAGTTATGTGTACATGGGCCTCTCACACTAAACCAAAACAAAAATTAATTTATGTATAATTGTTTACTTTGGTCATTGAACCCGTGATAACATAAGTGTGTTGATAATAAGTAATGCAGTCGGGGTTAAATAGATGGAATCAAGTGAGAACAGAAGGTTTATTTTCATGTTAAACCATAGGGTTATGTATGCTTTTAACCCATGTCAAATTGGTGTAACAATACCCATGTCAGATTAATAAATTATGCTTTAATAGTAGTTCACTGTCAATTCAATTACACTACCCAACTATTTGTAATTATATGACAAAAAAAATTCTCAATCCTGGTTATTTAATGCATTCGTATTTCTCTACACTCTCCCCGTAAAAATAAATTTTCAAATAACTAGACTAACTGTGTTTGTGTTTGGAGTCTTTGCAATATTCATGCCTATTTCTTTTTAGTCGGATTGCAAGTCTGTTTGGTAGGGTCCCCAATGTCTTCTGCCTGAGCCTTGAGGGTGTTAAGGTGGGAAACCTCTAATATGGAATCAAAAGACAACTAAATGAATACACCATAATCCTTTTATTTTCTTTCTCTAAACACAAAAATATAGTTTTTCGTGCATTTTAGCATAATTCAAAAGCTTTTGTAATAGGTGGATTGACTTTAATACCTTTTCTATTTATTTTTATATTTTCACATCACTAAGAATGATAAAAAGATGTTATAATGTAAAACTTAAATTTAGACAAAATTCACTAAAAGAGTAAACCAAAATGGGATAAAAATGCAGTATTATTTTCGCTTTATCAATTAAAGTTTTTGTGAGTATCAATTAAAGTTGCAATGTAAACTAAAAAAATTGTAATTAATATATTAATGAAAAATATTTTTTGTTCAAAACATTTCTCTTTTACGTGGTATATACTTAAAGAGTCACTAGGTTTCTATTGTATAATCAAAGAATACAATGTATTTCATTTTTCCAACAGATTCAAAGTTTCCATTTCCCTCCGATTTTACATTAAAGTATAAACACCCTTACCTTAACAAATATAAAAACAAAGTATTTTTCTCTAGGTTTTTATTTTAGCAAAATATTATAAAAACACATATTTCTCTACTAAAAATTATACAAAACAATTTTGTAAACATTTATTATTAGGTTAAAAACAATCGTATTTATTAGAAGTATTTAATATATGTATATGTATATGTATATATATCTATAACTAGTTTAATTAATGAAAGTATCCGTATTTAATTTCATTAATTTTAGAAAATTTGGGGTGTAACATGATTAATAGTATTTCCTTTAACATATCCTTGCCAAAGCGTACAAGTTTGTAAACATTAAAACATAATAACTCTTGAGAGGTCCATGGTAGTTCTTTAACCTGACAATATTTGTAAATGAGTTATAATGAAGGTGTGAATATGTTTTTGTGAGATATTGTATTTCAGACGATGGGCGTGTATGACTTATGATGCATATGCGTAATTTGCCTAGTGTGAGAAGCTTATCCGAGATTTGAGCAAGTTTAAGAAGCAGTGTATCGGTGTGAAATCGAAGTTATCTTGGCCTTTTGAAAAGCCTACAGAAGGTGTTCTAGTATGGTAAAACTTCAGGCTTGGCTTAAAGCATCACAAAGGGCTATACATACGATGGGTGCGTTGCAATTTTTCCGTGCTTGTGTTTTGGAGTCTTTTCATTCATGCCTATTTTTTTTAGGTGGATTGGAAGTCTGTTTGGTAGGGTCCCCAAGGTCTTCTGCCTGAGCCTTGAGGGTGTTATGGTGGGAAACCTATAATATGGAATCAAAAGCGACCATGCGCAACTTTGATACTCTACTTGCTTTCTAACAAATTTTGCTTTAGTTAGAGTGGGCTAAGTGTTAGATGTCCATGTTATGTGGACATTTTTTCTTGTTTGCATCCTCCTATATAAACTACTCCAAATGCATGCGCCTTGTTCGAAATATGATTGCTACCTCATGCATATAAAATTAAAAGCTTGACTCCTAACGAGTCTTTTGTTTCTTGTGAAGTGGAGGAGTATATATATATGAGCTTGACATTGAACAATGATTGGTTTGCATTTAATATGGGAGATACGTGGTGCTGTTTTGATACTATCTATACTGTTTGTACGTGCCTATACATGTGCGAGATGCCTTTTCATTCCTTTTTGTTGTGTTGTCTTTCTTGCATGGCATGAACATCACTTACAGGTGCAAACCATGTCTTTAGCTTTGGATTTTCTTTTGAGAACATGTGAAGGTAATTTCATACCTAAAGAAAAATTATTTTGGAACGTTTTATGTTATTCAGAAATTCGAGTTTTCAATGGAAAGTACATGATTTCAGTCTTTTTAGGTGCCATGAGAGTGTTATTTTACAAGCGCCTTATAATTTATTAATATATATATATATATATTATTACTTGTGACTAAATAAATATTTACTTAATATTTTCTTAAATTCATGTATTTCAATTATTTGAAACTGAATTACTATTTTTATAATATACATTTAACTTTTTTTCGTTTTAAATCTTTACCTGCATGTCTATAAATGGTAGTTTTCAACAAATTGAAGATCAAAATTGATAATATAAATCTATAATCGAGTTGCGAAGATATTCAAGACAAGATGGGAGAGAAGAAAGTTTTGGCTCTTGCCATGTTTATTGTGGCTTACACTTTGGCGATAACAACATTCGCATCATCTCAAATTCCCTCAACTTGTAATGGGGATAATGGACTACTTACTTATTGTGGGCTTTATTTGATCAACAATGTACCCAATCCATCTCGTGATTGTTGTATTGCAGCAAAAAGTGTGTTTCAAAGAGCCATGAGCGACAAAACCGGTCAAGGTATAAGAGATCTTTGTAACTGTCTACGTGTTGCCGGACCATCTCTAGGGTTTCATCAAGATAAAGAAGCAAGGCTTCCTGGTGCCTGTGGAATAAAAACTTCTTTTTCGATGGAGTTATGTGTACATGGGCCTCTCACACTAAACCAAAACAAAATTTAATTTATGTATAATTGTTTACTTTGGTCATTGAACCCGTGATAACATAAGTGTGTTGATAAGAAGTAATCCAGTCGGGGTTAAATAGATGGAATCAAGTGACAACAGAAGGATTATTTTCATGTTAAACCATAGGGTTATGTATGCTTTTAACCCATGTCAAGTTGGTGTAACAATACCCATGTCAGATTAATAAATTATGCTTTAATAGTAGCTCACTGTCAATTCAATTACACTACCCAACTATTTGTAATTAGATGAAAAACAAAATTCTCATTCCTGGTTATTTGATGAATTCGTATTTCTCTATGTAACACCCCAATTTTCAAAAAGGTTATTATTATTATTATTATTATTAGATGGTATTTGGTCATAATTATTTTAATAATTATAGAGGAATATTATTTTGTACATTTTAAATAATTATTATTTTGGACAATTATTTTGTACGTATTAAATAAGTATTTTTATTAGCATTTTTAAATAAATATTTATATGTTTTAAGAGAAGGTTGATTTTATATGATATTTTGTTATTGAAATTATATTATTATATTTAGGGTCAGAAATATATTATTATTATAGAGAAAAAATATTTTATAATATACATGTATTTATTTTATTTAATTATTTTGAGGAAAATTAGAAGTGGGTTAGAAGAGAAGGAAAATGGGTTGGGTTGACCCAGTCCAATGGATTAATTTTAAGAAAGGAGTCAGGTGGTGTTATCCCTATCTGCCTCATTTGCGTTCTGAAGGGTTAGGGAAAAAAAGAGGAGAAACAAAGAACTCTAAGGAAGAGTACTCAGGAACGATCTTAGATCACACCAAGACCATTCATCTTCTGCTCATCCAGGTACGGGGGAGATGGGTTTCTTCATATGTGAATATAGGGGTGTTCGGGTAGTGAGGGCCATCCCTAAGTCCCTCTAGGAACTCCATTTAAAATTCTGAACGATTATCTGTGCAATCGATGTTCTAAATTCTTAATTCATTTGGAAGAACTTATTTCTTGAATTGTCTTTGAATTCCATTGGGGCTTTCTTGTTAATTCTTTATCCTTAAATTTGATGACTTGAATTTTATGTGTTAAGAAGAGTTTAGATTTTTTTTTTGTAAAACCAATGGAAACCAATTTTTGAGGCTTGAGATGTGTATGGATTGATTTGGAACGTATGAAGAATATAAATGGAGTTAAACTGAACCAACGGGGTGTAGAAGTAGTGAAAATTGGTAAAAACCTTGTTGAAACTCGTAAAACGCAGGTTTAATTTCACAGAGGGGAGTCTGGGCAGAGATTTGGGCGCTCAGCGCCAGTTTTGGGCGTCGGGCGTCGGGACCCGACATACGTTTGTAATTTTGCGATATCTTTCTTTGTAGTTATCCAAATCGAGTGCCGTTTGTTATGTTAGAAACTAGACATCTGGGGCTATCATTGAGACACAAGAATCGTGTAAAAATATTAATATTTGATCAAGTTATGTGAGTTGCAATTTTAGCCTTCCAATCTGTGTGCGAACCACCACATCAATTTTTGTGAGCCCTGAATGGTAACCTAAACAACTTTATTAGGATTTGTGTTCTTCATGAAAGTTGTAGATATTGATGTTAGGATTCTAATGGAGTTGGGATCACTTAGAAAGGATATGTATATCTCGCGTTATGGTTAAATTATTAACTGAATGTCATAGATATTGTGATGTGTGTGAAGAATTATGTGAAATTTGTGGTCTATGATGTTGATAACTTAATGATAGGTACCTAGCATGTGAGGATGATATTTCATGGATTGTTATTGACATGTGATGATGTTATATAATGGAGATGCATTAATTATGAGTTACGTGGGATGCATGAGTTGCATGAGACTTATGAGTTGCATGTGGTGCTTGAGAAGCTAGACGTGGCTATATTGCATTGGACCCTGGGCCCAGAGAGGGGTTGAGACAGGGGGGACCATGACGGGAGGCATTCCATGCGTGGGCCATTGGGTGTTTAATTGCGCAGCTCACTGGCCACAGAGGATTTAACGGTGGGTGGATTGCCTTTGCACGGGCCGCTGGGTGTTTAACCGTGCAACATACCGGCCCTGGGAGGGTGTGAGAACGGTATGCCCGCATTGGCAACAACTAAGGGAATTGACGAGGTACGCCCATTGTGCGGAGTGCCAAGTTGAGACTCTTAGGAGAGGAGATGTGTATGAGCATATAGTGAGCATGTGTATGAAAGCTTGTATGATTGAAAAAAAAAATGATGTTTGGTAATTATATGAGATGTATTTGTTGTTTATAGTTAATGATGATATTTTGGTGCACAGTGTGGGGTGGGAATTGGGTAGCTCTATGTTCATATATGATGTTATATATCTCTCACCGTCCTGTTTTTATGTGGTTTTCTTTTAGGTGAAGATGAAGGCACTCATAGTGTTGAGTTCTAAAGGGAAAGGGTTCTGCTATGATAGGATGTGACATTGGGGCATGAATTTAGGATGCTTTAGTTATGAATTGTTATTTGTCGTTTGAGGAGACTTATTTTTAGGAGTTTTATATTCACCTTATATTTGTAAATTCTGGATCCCTTTCATTTTTCTTTAGAGATCTTGATAATTTTCTTTTAAGAGTAAAACTTTATTATTATTATTATTATTATTTCTATTTATTTGAAGACTTGTGAACCTATGAGTTTTTATTAAAATATGTGGACCCTTCTTGATGTTATATTTATTGAATTATTCTTATTGTTGTTACTTATCTATTATGGGGTAGAAGGGTGTCACATTTAGTGGTATCAGAGCAGGTCGATCCAATCGGCCGTGAGTTATGAGTCTACTATGCTTGTTTGGTAGATGAATGATGGAATATGTTTTGCTTTATGATGAGGATAATGATGATGATGATGATGATGTTTCGCTTGTGTTGTTAGAGTTGTGCTTACACTTATATTGTTTTCTCAGAATTTGGCTGAAAGACATGATATAACTTAGTTGAGGCTATTCATGATTGCTTATTTGTTTTGATACTTCTTGCTTACGTAAGAAGTAGTGGTTGAGTGGTATCGCTCGTATTGCAAGCATATGTGCCAGTAGTAGTGGACGAAGCCTTGCTAATCAACTAGAAATTATTGGGACCTTAGATTTGGGTGAGACATTGATTTGTCAAGAGTTTACGGTTAACGGAGTTTCTAGAATCTATAGTTGTAGCGATTGAATCCAAGGAGGTTGTATATGAGAATTGGAGTTTTGGTATCCTTGATGAGAGATTGAAATGTTGGTAATTCCCTTGAGTGTTGGTGTTGGCATGTTTACCGTTTATGGTTTAGGTAGCATGTGAGTTTTATTTTCTAAGTCTGTTGTGCTAAATATGTGAGTTGTTTGGTTTAGGATTGTAGTGGGAAGCTTGAATATGAAGTTGAGGTGTGAGTTTGGAAGGGTTGATGTATTTTTGTGGCCTTAGATATATTGATATACTATTGCTGTTTGGTGTAGAGGATATTTTCGCTGCAGTTTTGTTGTGCCATTATGACTACCATATTGACAGATTTAGATTTTATGATCTTCATAAAAGTTGTAGCCTTAGACGTTATCTTTCCAATGGAATTGGAATCAGGTAAAACGGAGGTCTAGAACTCCAGTTATAGCTACTTTGGTGATCAAAGGTCTAGCTGTAAGCGCCGAATATATCTGCTGCGGTTTTTGAAATTTTTAGCTAAGAGGATCTTTTAGAATTTTATGTCTTCATAAGAGTTTTAACTTATTCTCTTAGCTTTCTTTTGAGATAGGTTTGAGATCATTTGGATGAGTATAACTCTCTAGGTATCATTTTCTTTGATCATTGTTGAAGGGATATGTATGGTGTCATGATATTTTTGAATCGTTAGACAATGCAAGGATAAAAATTGATTTTTGTCATGATTCTAAGATGTTAGGTGGATTGAGAGGTTGTTTAAGATTGTATGATGTTATGTGGTAAATTTGATTCATGCTTTATGGTGTAAACGATGATTGATTCGTATATGCTTAGGGATAGTATATATGAAGATGTTAAAGTAGGTATTCTAATATGATTTGATATGCATGTATGTATATATGAGGATAGATGACTTTATGGATCAATTAGTGGATGTTTGTGTATTAATGAGATTGATCTTAGGATGTGATATCACCATATTAAGAGTTAAGTGTGAAGATATATCCAAGATAAATTTAGGATAGATTATCTAAGTATGATTTTTGACTGTATGCAATGAGTGTTCTAGGCCATGTAATTTTCTTGCGGAGGTATAACGTAGATCTATCTAAGATAGAAGTTATGCTTAAGTGAGAGATACATGAGTCTATTAGCGAGGTTATGAGTTTCTTGGATTAGCTCATTGTTGTTGGATATTTATTGAGTAACTTTATAAGATAGCATTACCTTTGAACATATTGAGTAAGAAGAGTGTTATTTTTGTGTGAGATAGTAAGTGTGATAGTAGTTTCCAAATTCTTAAGGAAAGATTGACTAGTGCGCTAGTGTGAGCATTGGCCGATCTTAGTAAGCCTTTTGTGATATATAGTTATGCTTCTAAAGATATGTTTGGGAGGAGTATTGTGACAAGAAGGAAAGGTAGTAGATTATGATTTTAGGCAATTGAAAATTCATGAGAGGAATTTTCTTATCTATGACCTTGAGTTAGTAGCTTTAATATTTATACTAAGATTTGGAGACATTATGTATATGATTCCAAGCTTGAAGTATTTTTTGATCGTTAGAGCCTTAATTATCTGTTGACTGAGTAGTTAATTATGTGACTAAAGAGATAGTTTAATTTCTAGAGGACTAATATTTCAAACTTAGTTGTTAATTGAGTAAAGCTATTGTGGTTACCGATGTTTTGTGTAGGAAACCTTTATATTTATCTTCCCTTATGATTAGAGAGATGAATCCTTTTGGCTCAAATTAAAGATTTAAGTTTGGCTTATAAGGTTACTCTTAGTAGTGTGAGACTAAGTATGACTTGAGTAACGAATGAATTGTTGAAGGAAATTGGAGAAGCACAATTTTGGTGACAAGATATGAGGCTATAGGATAAGGTGATGGATAAGAGTTTGACTTGGGTGTAGATGGAGTGGTGAAATTAGAGATCTGATATGTATACCTAGTGAACTTACGCTTAGGTGCTTAATCTTTAGAGATGATCATAGAAGTAAAACCAATGTTGTAGCAGATGCCTTGATTATGATAACCTCTGGTATATCGTTTATGATGATTTAAGGGTTGGATTTGATTGAAGAATTTAGAGACTTATGCTTTGTGTGTGAGATTATCCTTAGGAGCATTGAATTGATTATGTTGAAAGTGACTAGTGAATTAATGGATGAGATTAGAGAAGCCTAGGAGTTAGAGCCTTTCTTAGAGAACCAAGTGGAAAAGATTGGTAGGAGTGTAGATAATTTTTTTGAGTAGAATCGATGTTATTTTGAGGTGCAAGAACAAATTTGGGTGCTTAGTAACCTTCAATTAAGAAAGATGATTTTAGAGGAAGGACATTCATTTAGGAGCTACTGAGATGTATCGGGACCTTAGGAGGATGTATCAGAGTGGTGCAGCGGAAGCATGGTGGCCTAAGGTGAAGAGAGGAGTAGAGAAATTGTATGCTCGTGTTTAGTATGCAAGAAGTCTTTTGGAATTTTGTAGCACTTAGACGTCCCATTTTGGAACTGTAATGGTGAGTGGATAGACCTTAATTGTAGGTTTGTCTGAGATACTTAAGAGATCGATTCTATTTGTGTTTTAGTGGATAGACTCGCCAAATTTACTTTTTTTACCTTTAGATATCCTTTGGTGAAATTGATAGAGTTGTACATCAATAAGGTAGTGAGGTTGCATAAGGATTAGAAAGAAAGAAAAGAGAAGTCTACCATTACAAAAATTTCGGGGACGAAATTTCTTAAAGGAGGGGAGTATTGTAACACCCCAATTTTCAAAAAGGTCATTATTATTATTATTATTATTATTATTAGATGGTATTTGGTCATAATTATTTTAATAATTATAGAGGAATATTATTTTGTACGTTTTAAATAATTATTATTTTGGACAATTATTTTGTACGTATTAAATAAGTATTTTTATTAGCATTTTTAAATAAATATTTATATGTTTTAAGAGAAGGTTGATTTTATATGATATTTTGTTATTGAAATTATATTATTATATTTAGGGTCAGAAATATATTATTATTATAGAGAAAAAATATTTTATAATATACATGTATTTATTTTATTTAATTATTTTGAGGAAAATTAGAAGTGGGTTAGAAGAGAAGGAAAATGGGTTGGGTTGACCCAGTCCAATGGATTAATTTTAAGAAAGGAGTCAAGTGGTGTTAACCCTATCTGCCTCATTTGCGTTCTGAAGGGTTAGGGAAAAAAGAGGAGAAACAAAGAACTCTAAGGAAGAGTACTCAGGAACGATCTTAGATCACACCAAGACCATTCATCTTCTGCTCATCCAGGTACGGGGGAGATGGGTTTCTTCATATGTGAATATAGGGGTGTTCGGGTAGTGAGGGCAATCCCTAAGTCCCTCTAGGAACTCCATTTAAAATTCTGAACGATTATCTGTGCAATCGATGTTCTAAATTCTTAATTCATTTGGAAGAACTTATTTCTTGAATTGTCTTTGAATTCCATTGGGGCTTTCTTGTTAATTCTTTATCCTTAAATTTGATGACTTGAATTTTATGTGTTAAGAAGAGTTTAGATTTTTTTTTGTAAAACCAATGGAAACCAATTTTTGAGGCTTGAGATGTGTATGGATTGATTTGGAACGTATGAAGAATATAAATGGAGTTAAACTGAACCAACGGGGTGTAGAAGTAGTGAAAATTGGTAAAAACCTTGTTGAAACTCGTAAAACGCAGGTTTAATTTCACAGAGGGGAGTCTGGGCAGAGATTTGGGCGCTCAGCGCCAGTTTTGGGCGTCGGGCGTCGGGACCCCGATATACTTTTGTAATTTTGCGATATCTTTCTGTGTAGTTATGCAAATCGAGTGCCGTTTGTTTTGTTAGAAACTAGACATCTGGGGATACCATTTAGACACAAGAATCGTGTAAAAATATTAATATTTGATCAAGTTATGTGAGTTGCAATTTTAGCCTTCCAATCTGTGTGCGAACCACCACATCAATTTTTGTGAGCCCTGAATGGTAACCTAAACCACTTTATTAGGATTTGTGTTCTTCATGAAAGTTGTAGATATTGATGTTAGGATTCTAATGGAGTTGGGATCACTTAGAAAGAATATGTATATCTCGCGTTATGGTTAAATTATTAACTGAATGTCATAGATATTGTGATGTGTGTGAAGAATTATGTGAAATTTGTGGTCTATGATGTTGATAACTTAATGATAGGTACCTAGCATGTGAGGATGATATTGCATGGATTGTTATTGACATGTGATGATGTTATATAATGGAGATGCATTAATTATGAGTTACGTGGGATGCATGAGTTGCATGAGACTTATGAGTTGCATGTGGTGCTTGAGAAGCCAGACGTGGCTATATTGCATTGGACCCTGGGCCCAGAGAGGGGTTGAGACAGGGGGGACCATGACGGGAGGCATTCCATGCGTGGGCCGTTGGGTGTTTAACTGCGTAGCTCACTGGCCACAGAGGGTTTAATTGTGGGTGGATTGCCTTTGCACGGGACGCTGGGTGTTTAACCGTGCAACATACCGGCCCTGGGAGGGTGTGAGAACGGTATGCCCGCATTGGCAACAACTAAGGGAATTGACGAGGTACGCCCATTGTGCGGAGTGCCAAGTTGAGACTCTTAGAAGAGGAGATGTGTATGAGCATATAGTGAGCATGTGTATGAAAGCTTGTATGATTGAAAAAAAATGATGTTTGGTAATTATATGAGATGTATTTGTTGCTTATAGTTAATGATGATATTTTGGTGCACGGTGTGGGGTGGGAATTGGGTAGCTCTATGTTCATATATGATGTTATCTATCTCTCACCGTCCTGTTTTTATGTGGTTTTCTTTTAGGTGAAGATGAAGGCACTCATAGTGTTGAGTTCTAAAGGGAAAGGGTTCTGCTCTGATAGGATGTGACATTGGGGCATGAATTTAGGATGCTTTAGTTATGAATTGTTATTTGTCGTTTGAGGAGACTTATTTTTAGGAGTTTTATATTCACCTTATATTTGTAAATTCTGGATCCCTTTCATTTTTCTTTAGAGACCTTGATAATTTTCTTTTAAGAGTAAAACTTTATTATTATTATTATTATTATTATTTCTATTTATTTCAAGACTTGTGAACCTATGAGTTTTTATTAAAATATGTAGACCCTTCTTGATGTTATATTTATTGAATTATTCTTATTGTTGTTACTTATCTATTATGGGGCAGAAGGGTGTCACACTCTACACTCCCCCCGTAAAAATAAATTTTCAAATAACTAGACTAATTGTGTTTGTGTTTGGAGTCTTTGCAATATTCATGCCTATTTCTTTTTAGTCGGATTGCAAGTCTGTTTGGTAGGGTCCCCAATGTCTTCTGCCTGAGCCTTGAGGGTGTTAAGGTGGGAATTCTCTAATATGGAATCAAAAGACAACTAAATGAATACACCATAATCCTTTTATTTTCTTTCTCTAAACACAAAAATATAGTTTTTCGTGCATTTTAGCATAATTCAAAAGTTTTTGTAATAGGTGGATTGACTTTAATACCTTTTCAATTTATTTTTATATTTTCACATCACTAATAATGATAAAAAGATGTTATAATGTAAAACTTAAATTTAGACAAAATTCACTAAAAGAGTAAACCAAAATGGGATAAAAATGCAGTATTATTTTCGCTTTATCAATTAAAGTTTTTATGAGTATCAATTAAAGTTGCAATGTAAACTAAAAAAATGTAATTAATATATTAATGAAAAATATTTTTTGTTCAAAACATTTCTCTTTTACGTGGTATATACTTAAAGAGTCATTAGGTTTCTGTTGTATATTTTTAAAAATAAATCAAAGAATACAATGTATTTCATTTTTCCAACAGATTCAAAATTTCCATTTCCCTCCTATTCTACATTAAAGTATAAACACCCTTACCTTAACAAATATAAAAAAAAGTATTTTTCTCTAGGTTTTTATTTTAGCAAAATATTATAAAAACACATATTTCTCTACTAAAAATTATACAAAACAATTTTGTAAACATTTATTATTAGGTTAAAAACAATCGTAATTATTAGAAGTATTTAATATATGTATATGTATATGTATATATATCTATAACTAGTTTAATTAATGAAAGTATCCGTATTTAATTTCATTAATTTTAGAAAACTTGGGGTGTAACATGATTAATAGTATTTCCTTTAACATATCCTTGCAAAAGCGTACAAGTTTGTTAACATTAAAACATAATAACACTTGAGAGGTCCTTGGTAGTTCTTTAACCTGACAATATTTGTAAATGAGTTATAATGAAGGTGTGAAACTGTTTTTGTGAGATATTGTGTTTCAGACGATGGGTGTGTATGACTTATGATGCATATGCGTAATTTGCCTAGTGTGAGAAGCTTATCCGAGATTTGAGCAAGTTTAAGAAGCGGTGTATCGGTGTGAAATCGAAGTTATCTTGGCCTTTTGAAAAGCCTACAGAAGGTGTTCTAGTATGGTAAAACTTCAGGCTTGGCTTAAAGCATCATAAAGGGCTATACATACGATGGGTGCGTTGCGATTTTTCTGTGTTTGGGTTTTGGAGTCTTTTCATTCATGCCTATTTTTTTTAGGTTGATTGGAAGTCTGTTTGGTAGGGTCCCCAAGGTCTTCTTCCTGAGCCTTGAGGGTGTTATGGTGGGAAACCTATAATATGGAATCAAAAGCAACCATGCGCAACTTTGATACTCTACTTGCTTTCTAACAAATTGTGCTTTAGTTAGAGTGGGCTAAGTGTTAGATGCCCATGTTATGTGGACATTTTTTCTTGTTTGCATCCTCCTATATATACTACTCCAAATGCACGCACCTTGTTCGAAATGTGATTGGTACCTCATGCATATAAAATTAAAAGCTTGAATCCTAACGAGTCTTTTGTTTCTTGTGAAGTGGAAGAGTATATATATATGAGATTGACATTGAACAATGATTGGTTTGCATTTAATATGGGAGATACGTGGTGCTATTTTGATACTATCTATACTGTTTGTACGTGCCTATACATGTGCGAGATGCATTTTCATTCCTTTTTGTTGTGTTGTCTTTCTTGCATGGCATGAACATCACTTACAGGTGCAAACCATGTCTTTAGCTTTGGATTTTCTTTTGAGAACATGTGAAGGTAATTTCATACCTAAAGAAAAATTATTTTGGAACGTTTTATGTTGTTCAGAAATTCTAGTTTTCAATGGAAAGTACATGATTTCAGTCTTTTTAGGTGCCATGAGAGTGTTATTTTACAAGCGCCTTATAATTTATTAATATATATATATATATTATTACTTGTGACTAAATAAATATTTACTTAATATTTTCTTAAATTCATGTATTTCAATTATTTGAAACTGAATTACTATTTTTATAATATACATTTAACTTTTTTTCGTTTTAAATCTTTACCTGCTTGTCTATAAATGGTAGTTTTCAACAAATTGAAGATCAAAATTGATAATATAAATCGATAATCGAGTTGCGTAGATATTCAAGACAAGATGGGAGAGAAGAAAGTTTTGGCTCTGGCCATGTTTGTTGTGGCTTACACTTTGGCGATAACAACATTCGCATCATCTCAAATTCCCTCAACTTGTAATGGGGATAATGGACTACTTACTTATTGTGGCCTTTATTTGATCAACAATGTACCCAATCCATCTCGTGATTGTTGTATTGCAGCAAAAAGTGTGTTTCAAAGAGCCATGAGCGACAAAACCGGTCAAGGTATAAGAGATCTTTGTAACTGTCTACGTGTTGCCGGACCATCTCTAGGGTTTCATCAAGATAAAGAAGCAAGGCTTCCTGGTGCCTGTGGAATAAAAACTTCTTTTTCGATGGAGTTATGTGTACATGGGCCTCTCACACTAAACCAAAACAAAAATTAATTTATGTATGATTGTTTACTTTGGTCATTGAACCCGTGATAACATAAGTGTGTTGATAATAAGTAATCCAGTCCGGGTTAAATAGATGGAATCAAGTGACAACAGAAGGTTTATTTTAATGTTAACCATAGGGTTATGTATGCTTTTAACCCATGTCAAATTGGTGTAACAATACCCATGTCAGATTAATAAATTATGCTTTAATAGTAGCTCACTGTCAATTCAATTACACTACCCAACTATTTGTAATTATATGAAAAACAAAATTCTCATTCCTGGTGATTTGATGCATTCGTATTTCTCTACACTCTCCCCGTAAAAATAAATTTTCAAATAACTAGACTAACTGTGTTTGTGTTTGGAGTCTTTGCAATATTCATGCCTATTTCTTTTTAGTCGGATTGCAAGTCTGTTTGGTAGCGTCCCCAATGTCTTCTGCCTGAGCCTTGAGGGTGTTAAGGTGGGAAACCTCTAATATGGAATCAAAATTCAACTAAATGAATACAGCTTAATCCTTTTATTTTCTTTCTCTAAACACAAAAATATAGTTTTTCGTGCATTTTAGCATAATTCAAAAGCTTTTGTAATAGGTGGATTGACTTTAATACCTTTTCTATTTATTTTTATATTTTCACATCACTAAGAATGATAAAAAGATGTTATAATGTAAAACTTAAATTTAGACAAAATTCACTAAAAGAGTAAACCAAAATGGGATAAAAATGCAGTATTATTTTCGCTTTATCAATTAAAGTTTTTGTGAGTATCAATTAAAGTTGCAATGTAAACTAAAAAAAATGTAATTAATATATTAATGAAAAATATTTTTTGTTCAAAACATTTCTCTTTTACGTGGTATATACTTAAAGAGTCATTAGGTTTCTATTGTATATTTTTAAAAATAAATCAAAGAATACAATGTATTTCATTTTTCCAACAGATTCAAAATTTCCATTTCCCTCCTATTCTACATTAAAGTATAAACACCCTTACCTTAACAAATATAAAAACAAAGTATTTTTCTCTAGATTTTTATTTTAGAAAAATATTATAAAAACACATATTTCTCTACTAAAAATAATACAAAACAATTTTGTAAACATTTATTATTAGGTTAAAAACAATCATAATTATTAGAAGTATTTAATATATGTACATGTATATGTATATATATCTATAACTAGTTTAATTAATGAAAGTATCCGTATTTAATTTCATTAATTTTAGAAAGCTTGGGGTGTAACATGATTAATAGTATTTCCTTTAACATATCCTTGCAAAAGCGTACAAGTTTGTTAACATTAAAACATAATAACTCTTGAGAGGTCCTGAATATTTGTAAATGAGTTATAATGAAGGTGTGAAACTGTTTTTGTGAGATATTGTGTTTCAGACGATGGGCGTGTATGACTTATGATGCATATGCGTAATTTGCCTAGTGTGAGAAGCTTATCCGAGATTTGAGCAAGTTTAAGAAGCGGTGTATCGGTGTGAAATCGAAGATATCTTGGCGTTTTGAAAAGCCTACAGAAGGTGTTCTAGTATGGTAAAACTTCAGGCTTGGCTTAAAGCATCATAAAGGGCTATACATACGATGGGTGCGTTGTGATTTTTCTGTGTTTGGGTTTTGGAGTCTTTTCATTCATGCCTATTTTTTTTAGGTGGATTGGAAGTCTGTTTGGTAGGGTCCCCAAGGTCTTCTGCCTGAGCCTTAAGGGTGTTATGGTGGGAAACCTATAATATGGAATCAAAAGCGACCATGCGCAACTTTGATACTCTACTTGCTTTCTAACAAATTTTGCTTTAGTTAGAGTGGGCTAAGTGTTAGATGCCCATGTTATGTGGTCATTTTTTCTTGTTTGCATCCTCCTATATATACTACTCCAAATGCACGCGCCTTGTTCGAAATGTGATGGGTACCTCATGCATATAAAATTAAAAGCCTGACTCCTAACGAGTCTTTTGTTTCTTGTGAAGTGGAGGAGTATATATATATGAGCTTGACATTGAACCATGATTGGTTTGCATTTAATATAGGAGATACGTGGTGCTGTTTTGATACTATCTATACTGTTTGTACGTGCCTATACATGTGCGAGATTCCTTTTCATTCCTTTTTGTTGTGTTGTCTTTCTTGCATGGCATGAACATCACTTAGAGGTGCAAACCATGTCTTTAGCTTTGGATTTTCTTTTGAGAACATGTGAAGGTAATTTCATACCTAAAGAAAAATTATTTTGGAACGTTTTATGTTATTCAGAAATTCGAGTTTTCAATGGAAAGTACATGATTTCAGTGTTTTTAGGTGCCATGAGAGTGTTATTTTACAAGCGCCTTATAATTTATTAATATATATATATATATATATATATATTATTACTTGTGACTAAATAAATATTTACTTAATATTTTCTTAAATTCATGAATTTCAATTATTTGAAACTGGATTACTATTTTTATAATACACATTTAACTTTAATTCGTTTTAAATCTTTACCTGCATGTCTATAAATGGTAGTTTTCAACAAATTGAAGATCCAAATTGATAATATAAATCGATAATCGAGTTGCGTAGATATTCAAGACAAGATGGGAGAGAAGAAAGTTTTGGCTCTTGGCATGTTTATTGTGGCTTAAACTTTGGCGATAACAACATTCGCATCATCTCAAATTCCCTCAACTTGTAATGGGGATAATGGACTACTTACTTATTGTGGGCATTATTTGATCAAAAATGTACCCAATCCATCTCGTGATTGTTGTATTCCAGCAAAAAGTGTGTTTCAAAGAGCCATGAGCGACAAAACCGGTCAAGGTATAAGAGATCTTTGTAACTGTCTACGTGTTGCCGGACCATCTCTAGGGTTTCATCAAGATAAAGAAGCAAGGCTTCCTGGTGCCTGTGGAATAAAAACTTCTTTTTCGATGGAGTTGTGTTTACATGGGCCTCTCACACTAAACCAAAACAAAAATTAATTTATGTATAATTGTTTACTTTGGCCATTGAACCCGTGATAACATAAGTGTGTTGATAATAAGTAATCCAGTCGGGGTTAAATAGATGGAATCAAGTGACAACAGAAGGTTTATTTTCATGTTAAACCATAGGGTTATGTATGCTTTTAACCAATGTCAAATTGGTGTAATAATACCCATGTCAGATTAATAAATTATGCTTTAATAGTAGCTCACTGTCAAATCAATTACACTACCCAACTATTTGTAATTATATGAAAAACAAAATTCTCATTCCTGGTTCTTTGATGCATTCGTATTTCTCTACACTCTCCCCGTAAAAATAAAATTTCAAATAACTAGACTAACTGTGTTTGTGTTTGGAGTCTTTGCAATATTCATGCCTATTTCTTTTTAGTCGGATTGCAAGTCTGTTTGGTAGGGTCCCCAATGTCTTCTGCCTGAGCCTTGAGGGTGTTAAGGTGGGAAACCTCTAATATGGAATCAAAAGACAACTAAATGAATACACCATAATCCTTTTATTTATTTTCTCTAAACACAAAAATATAGTTTTTCGTGCATTTTAGCATAATTCAAAAGCTTTTGTAATAGGTGGATTGACTTTAATACCTTTTCTATTTATTTTTATATTTTCACATCACTAAGAATGATAAAAAGATGTTATAATGTAAAACTTAAATTTAGACAAAAATTCACTAAAAGAGTAAACCAAAATGGGATAAAAATGCAGTATTATTTTCGCTTTATCAATTAAAGTTTTTGTGAGTATCAATTAAAGTTGCAATGTAAACTAAAAAAAATGTAATTAATATATTAATGAAAAACATTTTTTGTTCAAAACATTTCTCTTTTACGTGGTATATACTTAAAGAGTCATTAGGTTTCTATTGTATATTTTTAAAAATAAATCAAAGAATACAATGTATTTCATTTTTCCAACAGATTCAAAATTTCCATTTCCCTCCTATTCTACATTAAAGTATAAACACCCTTACCTTAACAAATATAAAAACAAAGTATTTTTCTCTAGATTTTTATTTTAGAAAAATATTATAAAAACACATATTTCTCTACTAAAAATAATACAAAACAATTTTGTAAACATTTATTATTAGGTTAAAAACAATCATAATTATTAGAAGTATTTAATATATGTACATGTATATGTATATATATCTATAACTAGTTTAATTAATGAATGTATCCGTATTTAATTTCATTAATTTTAGAAAGCTTGGGGTGTAACATGATTAATAGTATTTCCTTTAACATATCCTTGCAAAAGCGTACAAGTTTGTTAACATTAAAACATAATAACTCTTGAGAGGTCCTGGGTAGTTCTTTAACCTGACAATATTTGTAAATGAGTTATAATGAAGGTGTGAAACTGTTTTTGTGAGATATTGTGTTTCAGACGATGGGCGTGTATGACTTATGATGCATATGCGTAATTTGCCTAGTGTGAGAAGCTTATACGAGATTTGAGCAAGTTTAAGAAGCGGTGTATCGGTGTGAAATCGAAGTTATCTTGGCCTTTTGAAAAGCCTACAGAAGGTGTTCTAGTATGGTAAAACTTCAGGCTTGGCTTAATGCATCATAAAGGGCTATACATACGATGGGTGCGTTGCGATTTTTCTGTGTTTGGGTTTTGGAGTCTTTTCATTCATGCCTATTTTTTGTAGGTGGATTGGAAGTCTGTTTGGTAGGGTCCCCAAGGTCTTCTACCTAAGCCTTGAGGGTGTTATGGTGGGAAACCTATAATATGGAATCAATAGCGACCATGCGCAACTTTGATACTCTACTTGCTTTCTAACAAATTTTGCTTTAGTTAGAGTGGGCTAAGTGTTAGATGCCCATGTTATGTGGACATTTTTTCTTGTTTGCATCCTCCTATATATACTACTCCAAATGCACGCGCCTTGTTCGAAATTTGATTGGTACCTTATGCATATAAAATTAAAAGCTTGACACCTAACGAGTCTTTTGTTTCTTGTGAAGTGGAGGAGTATATATATATGAGCTTGACATTGAACAATGATTGGTTTGCATTTAATATGGGAGATACGTGGTGCTGTTTTGATACTATCTATACTGTTTGTACGTGCCTATACATGTGTGAGATGCCTTTTCATTCCTTTTTGTTGTGTTGTCTTTCTTGCATGGCAACATGACTTACAGGTGCAAACCATGTCTTTAGCTTTGGATTTTCTATTGAGAACATGTGAAGGTAATTTCATACCTAAAGAAAAATTATTTTGGAACGTTTTATGTTATTCAGAAATTCGAGTTTTCAATGGAAAGTACATGATTTCAGTCTTTTTAGGTGCCATGAGAGTGTTATTTTACAAGCCCGTTATAATTTATTAATATATATATATATATATATATATATATATATTATTACTTGTGACTAAATAAATATTTACTTAATATTTTCTTAAATTCATGTATTTCAATTATTTGAAACTGAATTACTATTTTTATAATATACATTTAACTTTTTTCATTTTAAATCTTTACCTGCATGTCTATATATGGTAGTTTTCAACAAATTGAAGATCAAAATTGATAATATAAATCGATAATCGAGTTGCGTAGATATTCAAGACAAGATGGGAGAGAAGAAAGTTTTGGCTCTTGCCATGTTTATTGTGGCTTACACTTTGGCGATAACAACATTCGCATCATCTCAAATTCCCTCAACTTGTAATGGGGATAATGGACTACTTACTTATTGTGGGCTTTATTTGATCAACAATGTACCCAATCCATCTCGTGATTGTTGTATTGCAGCAAAAAGTGTGTTTCAAAGAGCCATGAGCGACAAAACCAGTCAAGGTATAAGAGATCTTTGTAACTGTCTACGTGTTGCCGGACCATCTCTAGGGTTTCATCAAGATAAAGAAGCAAGGCTTCCTGGTGCCTGTGGAATAAAAAACTTCTTTTTCGATGGAGTTATGTGTACAAGGGCCTCTCACACTAAACCAAAACAAAAATTAATTTATGTATAATTGTTCACTTTGGTCATTAAACTCGTGATAACATAAGTGTGTTGATAATAAGTAATCCAGCCGGGGTTAAATAGATGGAATCAAGTGACAACAGAAGGTTTATTTCCATGTTAAACCATAGGGTTATGTATGCTTTTAACCCATGTCAAATTGGTGTAACAATACCCATGTCAGATTAATAAATTATGCTTTAATAGTAGCTCACTGTCAATTCAATTACACTACCCAACTATTTGTAATTATATGTAAAACAAAATTCTCATTCCTGGTTATTTGATGCATTCGTATTTCTCTACACTCTCCCTGTAAAAATAAATTTTCAAATAACTAGACTAACTGTGTTTGTGTTTGGAGTCTTTGCAATATTCATGCCTATTTCTTTTTAGTCGGATTGCAAGTCTGTTTGGTAGGGTCCCCAATGTCTTCTGCCTGAGCCTTGAGGGTGTTAAGGTGGGAAACCTCTAATATGGAATCAAAAGACAACTAAATGAATACACCATAATCCTTTTATTTTCTTTCTCTAAACACAAAAATATAGTTTTTCGTTCATTTTAGCATAATTCAAAAGCTTTTGTAATAGGTGGATTGTCTTTAATACCTTTTCTAGTTATTTTTATATTTTCACATCACTAAGAATGATAAAAAGATGTTATAATGTAAAACTTAAATTTAGACAAAATTCACTAAAAGAGTAAACCAAAATGGGATAAAAATGCAGTATTATTTTCGCTTTATCAATTAAAGTTTTTGTGAGTATCAATTAAAGTTGCAATGTAAACTAAAAAAAATGTAGTTAATATATTAATGAAAAATATTTTTTGTTCAAAACATTTCTCTTTTACGTGGTATATACTTAAAGAGTCATTAGGTTTCTATTGTATATTTTTAAAAATAAATCAAAGAATACAATGTATTTCATTTTTCCAACAGATTCAAAATTTCCATTTCCCTTCTATTCTATATTAAAGTATAAACACCCTTACCTTAACAAATATAAAAACAAATTATTTTTCTCTAGGTTTTTATTTTAGCAAAATATTATAAAAACACATATTTCTCTACTAAAAATTATACAAAACAATTTTGTAAACATTTATTATTAGGTTAAAAACAATCATAATTATTAGAAGTATTTAATATATGTATATGTATATGTATATATATCTATAACTAGTTTAATTAATGAAAGTATCCGTATTTAATTTCATTAATTTTAGAAAACTTGGGGTGTAACATGATTAATAGTATTTCCTTTAACATATCCTTGCAAAAGCGTACAAGTTTGTTAACATTAAAACATAATAACTCTTGAGAGGTCCTTGGTAGTTCTTTAACCTGACAATATTTGTAAATGAGTTATAATGAAGGTGTGAAACTGTTTTTGTGAGATATTGTGTTTCAGACGATGGGTGTTATGACTTATGATGCATATGCGTAATTTGCCTAGTGTGAGAAGCTTATCCGAGATTTGAGCAAGTTTAAGAAGCGGTGTATCGGTGTGAAATCGAAGTTATCTTGGCCGTTTGAAAAGCCTACAGAAGGTGTTCTAGTATGGTAAAACTTCAGGCTTGGCTTAAAGCATCATAAAGTGTTATACATACGATGGGTGCGTTGCGATTTTTCTGTGTTTGGGTTTTGGAGTCTTTTCATTCATGCCTATTTTTTTTAGGTGGATTGCAAGTCTGTTTGGTAGGGTCCCCAAGCTCTTCTGCCTGAGCCTTGAGGGTGTTATGGTGGTAAACCTATAATATGGAATCAAAAGCGACCATGCGCAACTTTGATACTCTACTTGCTTTCTAACAAATTTTGCTTTAGTTAGAGTGGGCTAAGTGTTAGGTGCCCATGTTATGTGGACATTTTTTCTTGTTTGCATCCTGCTATATAAACTACTCCAAATGCACGCGCCTTGTTCGAAATGTGATTGGTACCTCATGCATATAAAATTAAAAGCTTGACTCCTAACGAGTCTTTTGTTTCTTGTGAAGTGGAGGAGTATATATATATGAGCTTGACATTGAACAATGATTGGTTTGCATTTAATATGCGAGATACGTGGTGTTGTTTTGATACTATCTATACTGTTTGTACGTGCCTATACATGTGCGAGATGCCTTTTCATTCCTTTTTGTTGTGTTGTCTTTCTTGCATTGCATGAACATCACTTACGGGTGCAAACCATGTCTTTAGCTTTGCATTTTCTTTTGAGAACATGTGAAGGTAATTTCATACCTAAAGGAAAATTATTTTGGAACGTTTTATGTTATTCAGAAATTCGAGTTTTCAATGGAAAGTACATGATTTCAGTCTTTTTAGGTGCCATGAGAGTGTTATTTTACAAGCGCCTTATAATTTATTAATATATATATATATTATTACTTGTGACTAAATAAATATTTAGTTAATATTTTCTTAAATTCATGTATTTCAATTATTTGAAACTGAATTACTATTTTTATAATATACATTTAACTTTTTTCATTTTAAATCTTTACCTGCATGTCTATAAATGGTAGTTTTCAACAAATTGAAGATCAAAATTGATAATATAAATCGATAATCGAGTTGCGTAGATATTCAAGACAAGATGGGAGAGAAGAAAGTTTTGGCTCTTGCCATGTTTATTGTGGCTTACACTTTGGCGATAACAACATTCGCATCATCTCAAATTCCCTCAACTTGTAATGGGGATAATGGACTACTTACTTATTGTGGGCTTTATTTGATCAACAATGTACCCAATCCATCTCGTGATTGTTGTATTGCAGCAAAAAGTGTGTTTCAAAGAGCCATGAGCGACAAAACCGGTCAAGGTATAAGAGATCTTTGTAACTGTCTACGTGTTGCCGGACCATCTCTAGGGTTTCATCAAGATAAAGAAGCAAGGCTTCCTGGTGCCTGTGGAATAAAAACTTCTTTTTCGATGGAGTTATGTGTACATGGGCCTCTCACACTAAACCAAAACAAAAATTAATTTATGTATAATTGTTTACTTTGGTCATTGAACCCGTGATAACATAAGTGTGTTGATAATAAGTAATCCAGCCGGGGTTAAATAGATGGAATCAAGTGACAACAGAAGGTTTATTTTCATGTTAATCCATAGGGTTATGTATGCTTTTAACCCATGTCAAATTGGTGTAACAATACCCATGTCAGATTAATAAATTATGCTTTAATAGTAGCTCATTGCCAATTCAATTACACTACCCAACTATTTGTAATTATATGAAAAACAAAATTCTCATTCCTGGTTATTTGATGCATTCGTATTTCTCTACACTCTCCCCGTAAAAATAAATTTTCAAATAACTATACTAACTGTGTTTGTGTTTGGAGTCTTTGCAATATTCATGCCTATTTCTTTTTAGTCGGATTGCAAGTCTGTTTGGTAGGGTCCCCAATGTCTTCTGCCTGAGCCTTGAGGGTGTTAAGGTGGGAAACCTCTAATATGGAATCAAAAGACAACTAAATGAATACACCATACTCGTTTTATTTTCTTTCTCTAAACACAAAAATATAGTTTTTCGTGCATTTTAGCATAATTCAGAAGCTTTTGTAATAGGTGGATTGACTTTAATACCTTTTCTATTTATTTTTATATTTTCACATCACTAAGAATGATAAAAAGATGTTATAATGTAAAACTTAAATTTAGACAAAATTCACTAAAAGAGTAAACCAAAATGGGATAAAACTGCAGTATTATTTTTGCTTTATCAATTAAAGTTTTTGTGAGTATCAATTAAAGTTGCAATGTAAACTAAAAAAAATTTAATTAATATATTAATGAAAAATCTTTTTTGTTCAAAACATTTCTCTTTTACGTGGTATATAATTAAAGAGTCATTAGGTTTCTATTGTATATTGTTAAAAATAAATCAAAGAATACAATGTATTTCATTTTTCCAACAGATTCAAAATTTCCATTTCCCTCCTATTCTACATTAAAGTATAAACACCCTTACCTTAACAAATATGAAAACAAAGTATTTTTCTCTAGGTTTTTATTTTAGCAAAATATTATAAAAACACATATTTCTTTACTAAAAATTATACAAAACAATTTTGTAAACATTTATTATTAAGTTAAAAATAATCGTAATTATTAGAAGTATCTAATATATGTATATGTACATGTATATATATCTATAACTAGTTTAATTAATGAAAGTATCCGTATGTAATTTCATTAATTTTAGAAAACTTGGGGTGTAACATGATTAATAGTATTTCCTTTAACATATCCTTGCGAAAGCGTACAAGTTTGTTAACATTAAAACATAATAACTCTTGAGAGGTCCTTGGTAGTTCTTTAACCTGACAATATTTGTAAATGAGTTATAATGAAGGTGTGAAACTGTTTTTGTGAGATATTGTGTTTCAGACGATGCATATGCGTAATTTTCCTAGTGTGAGAAGCTTATCCGAGATTTGAGGAAGTTTAATAAGCGGTGTATCGGTGTGAAATCGAAGTTATCTTGGCCTTTTGAAAAGCCTACAGAAGGTGTTCTAGTATGGTAAAACTTCAGGCTTGGCTTATAGCATCATAAAGGGCTATACATACGATGGGTGCGTTGCGATTTTTCTGTGTTTGTGTTTTGGAGTCTTTGCATTCATGCCTAATTGTTTTAGGTGGATTGGAAGTCTGTTTGGTAGGGTCCCCAAGGTCTTCTGCCTGAGCCTTGAGGGTGTTATTGTGGGAAACCTATAATATGGAATCAAAAGCGACCATTCGCAACTTTGATACTCTACTTGTTTTCTAACAAATTTTGCTTTAGTTAGAGTGGGCTAAGTGTTAGATGCCCATGTTATATGGACATTTTTTATTGTTTGCATCCTCCTATATATACTACTCCAAATGCATGCGCCTTGTTCGAAATGTGATTGGTACCTCATGCATATAAAATCAAAAGCTTGACTCCTAACGAGTCTTTTGTTTCTTGTGAAGTGGAGGAGTATATGTATATGAGCGTGACATTAAACAATGATTGGTTTGCATTTAATATGGGAGATACGTGGTGCTGTTTTGTTACTATCTATATTGTTTGTACGTGCCTATACATGTGCGAGATGCCTTTTAATTCCTTTTTGTTGTGTTGTCTTTCTTGCATGGCATGAACATCACTTACAGGTGCAAACCATGTCTTTAGCTTTGGATTTTCTTTTGAGAACATGTGAAGGTAATTTCATACCTAAAGAAAAATTATTTTGGAACGTTTATGTTATTCAGAAATTCGAGTTTTCAATGGAAAGTACATGATTTCAGTCTTTTTAGGTGCCATGAGAGTGTTATTTTACAAGCGCCTTATAATTTATTAATATATATATATATATTATTACTTGTGACTAAATAAATATTTACTTAATATTTTCTTAAATTCATGTATTTCAATTATTTGAAACTGAATTACTATTTTTATAATATACATTTAACTTTTTTTCGTTTTAAATCCTTACCTGCATCTCTATAAATGGTAGTTTTCAACAAATTGAAGTTCAAAATTGATAATATAAGTCAATAATCGAGTTGCGTAGATATTCAAGACAAGATGGGAGAGAAGAAAGTTTTGGCTCTTGCCATGTTTATTGTGGCTTACACTTTGGCGATAACAACATTCGCATCATCTCAAATTCCCTCAACTTGTGATGGGAATAATGGACTACTTACTTATTGTGGGCTTTATTTGATCAACAATGTACCCAATCCATCTCGTGATTGTTGTATTGCAGCAAAAAGTGTGTTTCAAAGAGCCATAAGTGACAAAACCGGTCAAGGTATAAGAGATCTTTGTAACTGTCTACGTGTTGCCGGACCATCTCTAGGGTTTCATCAAGATAAAGAAGCAAGGCTTCCTGGTGCCTGTGGAATAAAAACTTCTTTTTCGATGGAGTTATGTGTACATGAGCCTCTCACACTAAACCAAAACAAAAATTGATTTATGTATAATTGTTTACTTTGGTCATTGAACCCGTGATAACATAAGTGTGTTGATAGTAGTAATCTAGTCAGGGTTAAATAGATGGAATCAAGTGACAACAGAAGGTTTATTTTCATGTTAAACCATAGGGTTATGTATGCTTTTAACCCATGTCAAATTGGTGTAATAATACCCATGTCAGATTAATAAATTATGCTTTAATAGTAGCTCACTGTCAAATCAATTACACTACCCAACTATTTGTAATTATATGACAAACAAAATTCTCATTCCTGGTTATTTGATGCATTCGTATTTCTCTACACTCTTCCCGTAAAAGTAAATTTTTAAATAACTAGACTAACTGTGTTTGTGTTTGGAGTCTTTGCAATATTCATGTCTATTTCTCTTTAGTCGGATTGCAAGTCTGTTTGGTAGGATCCCCAATGTCTTCTGCCTGAGCCTTGAGGGTGTTATGGTGGGAAACCTCTAATATGGAATCAAAAGACAACTAAATAAATACACCATACTCCTTTTATTTTCTTTTTCTAAACACAAAAATATAGTTTTTCGTGCATTTTAGCATAATTCAAAAGCTTTTGTAATAGGTGGATTGACTTTAATACCTTTTCTATTTATTTTTATATTTTCACATCACTAAGAATGATAAAAAGATGTTATAATGTAAAACTTAAATTTAGGCAAAATTCACTAAAAGAGTAAACCAAAATGGGATAAAAATGCAGTATTATTTTCGCTTTATCAATTAAAGTTTTTGTGAGTATCAATTAAAGTTGCAATGTAAACTAAAAAAAATGTAATTAATATATTAATGAAAAATATTTTTTGTTCAAAACATTTCTCTTTTACGTGGTATATACTTAAAGAGTCATTAGGATTCTATTGTATATTTTTAAAAATAAATCAAAGAATACAATGTATTTCATTTTTCCAACAGATTCAAAATTTCCATTTCCCTCCTATTCTACATTAAAGTATAAACACCCTTACCTTAACAAATATAAAAACAAAGTATTTTTCTCTAGGTTTTCATTTTAGCAAAATATTATAAAAACACATATTTCTCTACTAAAAATTATACAAAACATTTTTGTAAACATTTATTGTTAAGTTAAAAACAATCGTAGTTAAAACATAATAACTCTTGAGAGGTCCTTGGTAGTTCTTTAACCTGACAATATTTGTAAATGAGTTATAATGAAGGTGTGAAACTGTTTTTGTGAGATATTGTGTTTCAGACGATGGGCGTGTATGACTTATGCTGCATATGCGTAATTTGCCTAGTGTGAGAAGCTTATCCGAGATTTGAGCAAGTTTAAGAAGCGGTGTATCGGTGTGAAATCGAAGTTATCTTGGCCTTTTGAAAAGCCTACAGAAGGTGTTCTAGTATGGTAAAACATCAGGCTTGGCTTAAAGCAACATAAAGGGCTATACAAACGATGGGTGCGTTGCGATTTTTCTGTGTTTGTGTTTTGGAGTCTTTGCATTCATGCCTATTTGTTTTAGGTGGATTGGAAGTCTGTTTGGTAGGGTCCCCAAGGTCTTCTGCCTGAGCCTTGAGGGTGTTATTGTGGGAAACCTATAATATGGAATCAAAAGCGACCATTCGCAACTTTGATACTCTACTTGTTTTCTAACAAATTTTGCTTTAGTTAGAGTGGGCTAAGTGTTAGATGCCCATGTTATGTCGACATTTTTTCTTGTTTGCATCCTCCTATATATACTACTCCAAATGCACGCGCCTTGTTCGAAATGTGATTGGTACCTCATGCATCTAAAATTAAAAGCTTGACTCCTAACGAGTCTTTTGTTTCTTGTGAAGTGGAGGAGTATATATATACGAGCTTGACATTGAACAATGATTGGTTTGCATTTAATATGGGAGATACGTGGTGCTGTTTTGATACTATCTATACTATTTGTACGTGCCTATACATGTGCGAGATGCCTTTTCATTCCTTTTTGTTGTGTTGTCTTTCTTGCATGGCATGAACATCACTTACAGGTGCAAACCATGTCTTTAGCTTTGGATTTTCTTTTGAGAACATGTGAAGGTAATTTCATACCTAAAGAAAAATTATTTTGGAACGTTTAGGTTCCATGAGAGTGTTGTTTTACAAGCGCCTTATAATATTAATATATGTCTATATATATATATATTATGACTTGTGACTAAATAAATATTTACTTAATATTTTCTTAAATTCATGTATTTCAATTATTTGAAAATAAATTACTATTTTTATAATATACATTTAACTTTTTTTCATTTTAAATCTTTACCTGCATGCCTATAAATGGTAGTTTTCAACAAATTGAAGATCAAAATTGACAATATAAATCGATAACCGAGTTGCGTAGATATTCAAGACAAGATGGGAGAGAAGAAAGTTTTGGCTCTTGCCATGTTTATTGTGGCTTACACTTTGGCGATAACAACATTCACATCATCTCAAATTCCCTCAACTTGTAATGGGGATAAAGGACTACTTACTTATTGTGGGCTTTCTTTGATCAACAATGTACCCAATCCATCTCGAGATTGTTGTATTGCAGCAAAAAGTGTGTTTCAAAGAGCCATAAGCGACAAAATTGGTCAAGGTATAAGAGATCTTTGTAACTGTCTACATGTTGCCGGACCATCTCTAGGGTTTCATCAAGATAAAGAAGCAAGGCTTCCTGGTGCCTGTGGAATAAAAACTTCTTTTTCGATGGAGTTATGTGTACATGGGCCTCTCACACTAAACCAAAACAAAAATTAATTTATGTATAATTGTTTACTTTGGTCATTGAACCTATGATAGCATAAGTGTGTTGATAATAAGTAATCCAGTCGGGGTTAAATAGATGGAATCAAGTGACAACAGAAGGTTTATTTTCATGTTAAACCATAGGGTTATGTATGCTTTTAACCCATGTCAAATTGGTGTAATAATACCCATGTCAGATTAATAAATTATGCTTTAATAGTAGCTCACTGTCAATTCAATTACACTACCCAACTATTTGTAATTATATGACAAACAAAATTCTCATTCCTGGTTATTTGATGCATTCATATTTCTCTACACACTCCCCATAAAAATAAATTTTCAAATAACTAGACTAACTGTGTTTGTGTTTGCAGTCTTTGCATTCATGCCTATTTCTTTTTAGTCGGATTGCAAGTCTGTTTGGTAGGGACCCCAATGTCTTCTGCCTGAGCCTTGAGGGTGTTATGGTAGGAAATCTATAATATGGAATCAAAAGACAACTAAATGAATACACCATACTCCTTTTATTTTCTTTTTCTAAACACAAAAATATAGTTTTTGTAACAGGCCATTTTTCGTGGGCCAAAGGCCCAATTCGTGGCCCAGAACGGGCCGTTTCAATTTTGAAACGTGCCGTTCTGGAATAGTGAGTATGGCCAAAATTGTAGAAGCAGAACGGGCCGTTCAGGCACTTTTCTACAATTTCGTTCTCCCTCTCAGATCATCATTCTTAAAAATTATTAGCATATCTATAATCCTCAACACATACAGAATCTAATGGGATCCTCAATTTCTCAAACAGAAATCATCCAATTTTTCACAACCTAACTTACAAGCACTTTTCTATAATTTTTTTCTCTCTCCCAGAGCATCATTTTTACAAGTTAAACATATATTCGTAATCCGATATATATATAGAATCACATAAGATAATTAATCCTCCAAACAGAAATAGTTATAAAATTATTCATAACCCTAAGGGCTCTTCCTCTACCCAATTCTCTCATGTAACTCTACATATAAATAATCTCCTTTTCTCCCGTACCTAGATAAATAGGAACTCGGGCAGAACCTCCTCCTCTTTTTCCTTAAACAAGGATCGGAACTAAAACTGGAGCAGAACCTCATCCTCTGAGTTCCTCTTGGTCTTCAGAGAGAAGAAGAGGAATGAAAGAGAGAACAGAAGAGAAGAGAGAGTGAGAATGAGTGGTGTGTAGAAATGAGAGGATTTGAGGCCTATTTATAGGATTTTTCGCCCACCTACCACTACGGCCCGTTCCAAAATCGGAACGGCCCGTTCTGAGCCCTTCAAACCTACGCAAATTTTTTAACTGGAACGGCCCGTTCCTAAACCAGAACGGCTCTTTCTCAAACCCGGCAGAACGGCCCGTTCTGCTTCCAGAATGGCCCGTTCTGGGCAACGAATTGGGCCTTTGGCCCACGAAAAATGGGCTGTTACAACTATCACTATCTAAAAATGGAATGATCTGCACTCTAATTAGTTTCTGGAATGTCCTATCAATCTCAGGATCAAATTGGTGCAAAAAATCAAGGTTGCTCGTAGTCATGCACTACATGATCTACTACATGAATAGTGACACTGAATAGTAGGGGTAAAAAGGGAATTTTCATGAAAACTTGGAAAACATCAAAACTAATGTACCAATATCATCCTAAAATCATTAGAAACTACCACAAAAAATTTGAGAGCAAAATTCAAAGCCTAACTATATGAACCACCTATGAAAAGTTTGGAAAAATAGGAAATAAAACATCAAAATTAGAAAAAAAATAGTAAATGGCCTTTTTTTGAAAATCTTGCATGGCATTAACATCACTTACAGATGCAAACCATGTCTTTAGCTTTGGATTTTATTTTGAGAACATGTGAAGGTAATTTCATACCTAAAGATAAATTATTTTGGAACTTTTTATGTTATTCAGAAATTCGAGTTTTCAATGGAAAGTACATGATTTGAGTCTTTTTAGCTTCCATGAGAGTGTTATTTTACAAGCGCCTAATAATTTAATAATATATATATATATATATATATATATATATATATTATTACTTGTGACTAAATAAATATTTACTTAATATATTCTTAAATTCATGTATTTCAATTATTTGAAACTGAATTACTATTGTTATAATATACATTTAACTTTTTTTTAGTTTTAAATCCTAACCTGCATGTCTATAAATGGTAGTTTTCAAAAATTTAAAATCAAAATTGATAATATAAATCGATAACCGAGTTGCGTAGATATTCAAGACAAGATGGGAGAGAAGAAAGTTTTGGCTCTTGCCATGTTTATTATGGCTTACACTTTGGCGATAAGAACATTCGCATCATCTCAAATTCCCCCAACTTGTAATGGGGATAATGGACTACATACTTATTGTGGGCTTTAATTGATTAACAATGTGCCCAATCCATCTCGTGATTGTTGTATTGCAGCAAAAAGTGTGTTTCAAAGAGCCATGAGCGATAAAACCGGTCAAGGTATAAGAGATCTTTGTAACTGTCTACGTGTTGCCAGACCATCTCTACGGTTTCATCAAGATAAAGAAGCAAGGCTTCCTGGTGCCTGTGGAATAAAAACTTCTTTTTCGATGGAGTTATGTGTACATGGGCCTCTCACACTAAACTAAAACAAAAATTAATTTATGTATAATTGTTTACTTAGATCATTGAACCCGTGATAGCATAAATGTGTTGATAATAAGTAATCCAGTCGGGGTTAATTAGATGGAATCAAGTGACAACAGAAGGTTTAATTTCATGTTAAACCATAGGGTTATGCATGCTCTTAACCCATGTCAAATTGGTGTAATAATACCCGTGTCAGATTAATAAATTATGGTTTAATAGTAGCTCAATGTCAATTCAATTACACTACCCAACTATTTGTGATTATATGACAAACAAAATTCTCATTCCTGGTTATTTTATGCATTTGTATTTCTTTAGACTCTCCCCGTAAAAATAAATTTTAAAATTACTAGACTAACTGTGTTTGTGTTTGGAGTCTTTGCATTCATGCCTATTTCTTTTTAGGCAGATTGCAAGTCTGTTTGGTAGGTCCCCAATGTCTTCTGCCTAAGCCTTGAGGGTGTTATAGTGGGAAACCTCTAATATGGAATCAAAAGACAACTAAATGAATACACCATACTCCTTTTATTTTCTTTTTCTAAATACAAAAATATAGTTTTTCGTGCATTTTAACATAATTCAAAAGCTTTTGTAATAGGTGGATTGACTTTAATACCTTTTCTATTTATTTTTATATTTTCACATCACTAAGAATGATAAAAGATGTCATAATGTAAAATTTAAATTTATACAAAATTCACTAAAATAGTAAACAAAAATGGGATAAAAATGCAGTATTATTTTCGCTTTATCAATTAAAGTTTTTGTGAGTATCAATTAAAGTTGCAATGTAAACTAAAAAAATGTAATTAATATCTTAATCAAAAATATTTTTTGTTCAAAAGATTTCTCTTTTGAAAGGTATATACTTAAAGAGTCATTAGTTTTCTATTGTATATTTTTAAAAATAAATCAACGAATACAATGTATTTCGCTTTTCCAAAAGATTCAAAATTTCCATTTCCCTACTATCCTACATTAAAGTATAAACACCCTTACCTTAACAACTATAAAAACAAAGTATTTTTCTCTAGGTTTTTATTTTAGCAAAATATTATAAAAATACATATTTCACTACTAAAAATTATACAAAACAATTTTGTAAACATTTATTATTAGGTTAAAAACAATCGTAATTATTAAAATTCTTTAATATATGTATATGTATATGTATATATATGTATAACTAGTTTAATTAATTAAAGTATCTTTCTTTAATTTTATTAATTTTAGAAAACTTGGGGTGTAACATGATTCGTGGTATTTCCTTTAACATATCCTTGCAAAAGCGTACAAGTTTGTTAACATTAAAACATAATAACTCTTGAGAGGTCCTTGGTAGTTCTTTAACCTGACAATATTTGTAAATGAGTTATAATGAAGGTGTGAAACTGTTTTTGTGAGATATTGTGTTTCAGACAATGGGCGTGTATGACTTATGATTCATATGCGTAATTTGCCTAGTGTGAGAAGCTTATCCGAGATTGGAGCAAGTTTAAGAAGCGGTGTATCGATGTGAAATCGAAGTTATCTTGGCCTTTTGAAAAGCCTACAGAAGGTGTTCTAGTGTGGTAAAACATCAGCTTGGCTTAAAGCATCATAAAGGGCTATACATACTGTGGGTGCATTGCGATTTTTCTGTGTTTATATTTTGGAGTCTTTGCATTCATGCCTATTTTTTTTTAGGTAGATTGGAAGTCTGTTTGGTAGGGTCCCCAAGGTCTTCTGCCTGAGCCTTGAGGGTGTTATGGTGGGAAACCTATAATATGGAATCAAAAGCGACCATGCGCAACTTTGATACTCTACTTGCTTTGTAACAAATTTTGCTTTAGTTAGCGTGGGCTAAGTGCTAGATGCCCATGTTATGTGGACATTTTTTCTTGTTTGCATCCTCCTATATATACTACTCCAAATGCATGCACCTTGTTCGAAATGTGATTGGTACCTCATGCATATAAATTTAAAAGCTTGACTCCTAGCGAGTCTTTTGTTTCATGTGAAGTGGAGGAGTATATATATGAGCTTGACATTGAACAATGATTGGTTTGCATTTAATATGGGAGATACGTGGTGTTGTTTTGATACTATCTATACTGTTTGTACGTGCCTATACATGTGCGAGATGCCTTTTCATTCCTTTTTGTTGTGTTGTCTTTCTTGCATGGCATGAACAGCACTTACAGGTGCAAACCATGTCTTTAGCTTTGGATTTTCTTTTGAGAACATGTGAAGGTAATTTCATACCCAAAGAAAAATTATTTTGGAACGTTTTATGATATTCAGAAATTCGAGTTTTCAATGGAAAGTACATGATTTCAGTCTTTTTAGGTTCCATGAGAGTGTTATTTTCCAAGCGCCCTATTATTTATTAATATATATATATATATATATATTATTACTTGTGACTAAATAAATATTTACTTAATATTTTCTTAAATTCATGTATTTCAATTATTTTGAAACTGAAATACTATTTTTATAATATACATTTAATTTTTTTTCGTTTAAATCTTTACCTGCATGTCTATAAATCGTAGTTTTCAACAAATTGAAGATCAAAATTGATAATATAAATCAATAATCGAGTTGCGTAGATATTGAAGACAAGATTGAAGAAAGTTTTGGCTCTTGCCATGTTTATTGTGGCTCACACTTTGGCGATAACAACATTTGCATCATCTCAAATTCCCTCAACTTGTAATGGGGATAATGGACTACTTACTTATTGTGGGCTTTATTTGATCAACAATGTACCCAATCCATCTTGTGATTGTTGTATTGCAGCAAAAAGTGTGTTTCAAAGAGCCATGAGCGACAAAACCGGTCAAGGTATAAGAGATCTTTGTAACTCTCTACGTGTTGCCGGACTATCTCTAGGGTTTCATCAAGATAAAGAAGCAAGGCTTCCTGGTGCCTGTGGAATAAAAACTTCTTTTTCGATGGAGTTATGTATAATTGTTTACTTTGGTCATTTAATAAGAACATTTTAAACAATCCTATCTATGTCCCAATGTCACATGTCCTATCAGAGCAAAACCCAACATAGAAGCCTAAGCTTCATCACCAACATCCTCAGCCTCACACTGATGATCACCTGTATAATAGTCACAGCAAAACAACACGAGAAAAGGGAGTGAGAAACATCTCACTCAAGCTCACAGTGTAGAAATGTACGCCGAATAGCCAAACACAAACAAAACAGGTATAACATAGATAAATTAATAATAACATCACACTCATCCAAGACATAAACCATCACTTTATCACATAACATTAAAAATGCATAAGTATGGACACGGACTACATATTATCATGCATGTGGCGCCAGTAAAACATCACATGGCATATTGCCGCTAGCAATACACGAAGAGTAGTCTAGGAGTACATGCCGAGTCACACCCTCTGCGCACTCTCACTAGAAGGATATACTACCAGAGTCTCGTCGGGATAGCTAAGCCGCGCAAGATACATCCCATGCACACAATGGGCGAGACTGGGACTTCCAAACCGAGCTATCCCCAAGGACTAATCCCCAAAGCTTTTACACTAGGGGGCCTTCTCTGGCGGTGTATTCCATATCGTACCCTTAAAACATTTATGCAAATGATGCATGTCAAACAAGACTCTATGCATTAACACATATCACATTTTCATGTCTCATTCCCATATCACATTATCATGTCTCAACATATCTCATCATCACATCTCCACATTATATTTCATCATCACATCTCATCATTACATTCCATCATCACATTCGCATTATCACATCATATTCACAAAGCCTTCACAGAGCACTTTTATTCATATCAGAACTCATCTATTTGCAAAATTAAATACATATTTTGTCATCTCATCAAACAAGAATTATAACAGAAAAATCAGAAATCAAAACAGAAAATATTTCATATTTTGCCTATTTCTCATAGGGTTTCCCGGAGGAACCCATCGAGCATTCTAGATCATATTAAAACATATTTATTTTCAAAATTAACCACATACTCATGCATCACATCCAACAAGGAACACAACAAAGTAATCAGAAGGCAAAATAGAAAACATTCATATTTTTCCCGTTTTCTCATAGGGTTTCCCATAGGAACCCATAGAGATCTCAAGTCATACAATTAATTGCATATAAGAAAAATAATAAGCAAAACAGATACAATTGGGAGAAACCCCTCATACATGAGCATACATAAAAATACAGCAAACACAGGATTGGGGGCCAATCCCACTACCCAGCATACAATCCCACACCCAGAGCGAGGTTTCTCACTTCCCCTTACCTGGATGAGCAGAAGACAAAGGTGTGATCTAAGGTCGTTCCTGAGTACTCTTCCTTAGAGCTCTTTGTTTCTCCTTTTTTTTTTCCTAACCCTTCAGAACGCAAATGAGGTAGATAGGGTTAACGCAAGCTGACTCCTTAAAATTAATCCATTGGGCTGGGTCAACCCAACCCATTTTCCTTCTCTTCTAACCCACTTCTCTTTTTCCTCAAAATAATTAAATAAAATAAATACATGTATATTATAAAATATTTTTCCTCTATAATAATAATATATATCTGGCCCAAAATATAATAATATAATTTCAATAACAAAATATCATATAAAATCAACCTTCTCTTAAAACATATAAATATTTATTTAAATATGCTAATAAAAAATACTTATTTAATACGTACAAAATAATTGTCCAAAACAATAATTATTTAAAACGTACAAAATAATATTCTTCTATAATTATTAAAATAATTATGACCAAATACCATATAATAATAATTATTATTATAATAATAATAATAACTTTATTGAAAACTGGGGTGTTACAATTCTCCCATCCTTTTAAAAATTTCGTCCTCGAAATTACTTGAAGTAAATAAAAATGGATATGTCTCCTGCATTAGACTTTCTAATGTTCCACCTTAGGCTTTTGGAATACTACACACGAGTCCACAACTTCCTCTACTCCTCTGTTCACCTTAGACCACCACACTTTCGCTACGTCACTCTCATACATCCTCCTAAGGTCCTAATCCATCTAATAGCTCCTAAGTGAATACTAAGAGTACTCTTATTGCCTTTTTCTAAGATCATCTTCCTTAATTCGGGATTATTAGACACATAGATTCTATCCTGAAACCACAAAACACCATCAACTTCCACTCGAAAAGGGCTATCTATACCCTTACCAATCCTCTCCACTTGGTTCACTAAGAAATGATCTAACTCTTAGGCTCCTCTAATCTCATCCATTAATTCACTAGTCACCGTCGACATACTCAATTCAATGCTTCTAAGGGTAAGCTCACAAATCAAGCTTAAATCTCTAAACTCTTCAATCAAATTTAACCTTTAAATCATCAAAATGATAGATGAAATATCATCCTACTCAATGCATCTGTCACCACATTGCCTTTACCTAGATAACAATTGAGATTAAAATCCTAGTCCTTAAGAAATTCCAACTATCTCCTTTGGTCAAAAGATATTTAAGACTCTAACAATCGCTAAATACCTCAAACTAATTAGAATCATATAAGTAGTGTCTCCAAATATTAATGTAATATCATAACCACTAACTCACAGATAAGGTAGTTCCTCTCATGAATTATCAATTGCCTAGAACATAAGCTACTGCCTTTCCTTCTCGCATCAACAATGCATCCACATTCATCTTATAAATACTACTATATACCACAAAAGGCTTACTAAAATCCAATAATATTAATACTAGTCAATCTTGCCTTAAGAGTTGGAACTACTCTTATACTTACTATCCCACATAAAGACAGTACTCCTCCTAGTGAATGTAGTTAAGGGCAATGCTATCTTAGAAATTCCTTCAATAAATCTCCAATAATAATAAGCTAACCTCATAAAACTCTTATCCTCACTATCTGGTTTAGATATCTCCCCACTTAAACACAACTTCTACCTGAGATAGATCCATGTTTACCTCAACTGGAATTTACAGGAACTAGAAAACTTATCTCATACAATAAAATAATAATAATAAAATAAAATAAAAAAAGATAAAATAAAATAGTAATACTTAGATAACTTAACATACAACCGTCTTGAATATATCTCCACCCTCAACTACAATATGATCATATCACACCCTAAGATCAACTCACTAACCACACGACTTTCACCAATTGATCCCTAAGATCATCTATCCACATATCAACATACATGCATATTAAATCATATTAGAATACCTACTTTAAACCTTCAAATATACCATCCATAAGCATGTACATGAACAACCCTTACCACATAGCATCATACAATCTTAAAAAACCTCTCAATCCACATGAAAACACCTCAAAACATCTTAACAAAATCAATTCTTATTCTTGCATTGCCTACAAACCCAAAAACATTATTACAGCCTACTTCTCCTTTCAACAACTATCAAAGAAAATAACACACAGAGAGTTATACGCATCCAAATGATCTCAAACCTATCTCAAACGAAAGCTAAGAGAATAAGCTACAACTCCTATGAAGACATAAGATTCTAAAAAGATCATCTTCTTAGCTAAAAATCTCAAAAACCGCAGCAGATATACTCAGCGCTTACAGCTAGACCTTTGATCACCAAAGTAGCTATAACTAGAGTTCTAGACCTCCGTTTTACCTGATTCTAGTTCCATTGGAAAGATAACGTCCAAGGCTACAACTTTTGTGAAGACCATAAAATCTAAATCTGTCAATATGGTACTCATACTGGAACAACAAGACTGTAGCGAAAATATCCTCTACACCAAACAGCAATAGTATATCAATATATCTAAGCCCACAAAAATACTTCAACCCTTCCAAACTCACACCTCAACTTCATATTCAAGCTTTCCACTACAATCCTAAACCAAAACAACTCACATATTCAGTATAAAAGGCGTAGAAAATAAAATTCACATGCTACCTAAACCATAAAAGGTCAACATGCAACCATCAAACTCTAGAAATCATCAACACTTCAATCACTCCTTAAGAATACTAAAACTCCAATTCTCAACATACATCATCCTTAGATTCAATTGCTACAACTATAGCTTTAAAAAATTCCACCAATCGTAAACTCTTAATACACTAAAAACAATCAATGTCTTACCCAAGTCTAAGGCCTCAATAGTTCCTATAATATTAGCACAATATCTCGTCTACCACTACTCGCTCATATGCTTGCAACACAAGCGATATCACTCAACCACTACTTCTTCCGTAAGCAAGAAGTATCAAACAAATAAGCAATAATAAGAATGAAGAAGAGAGGTCATAATGGTATTAGCTAACACTATCATGACTATCATTCCTCTAATTACAAAATAACAATATCAAACTCAACAATATCAACACAAGAAGAACATCATCATCAAAGCAAAACATCACCATAGTACACAACAAACAAGACACAGTCAGAGTACACAACAGAGTCGTGATAAGTACATAACTCACGGCCGATTGGATCGACCTGCTCTGATACCACTTAATGTGACACCCTCTACCCCAACATACATATACAGTAATTATAAAAAAATATATATAATTTTACATCAATAAAAATCAAATTTCCAACTACGTAAGGGTAAAGAGTTCACATTCATAAACTTAATCCAAATAACATGCCAGTAAAATTACAAAGAAATAAGACTGAATTTTCCAAAATAATTTAATAAGAACATTTTAAACAATCCTATCTATGTCCCAATGTCACATGTCCTATCAGAGCAAAACCCAACATAGAAGCCTAAGCTTCATCACCAACATCCTCAGCCTCACACTGATGATCACCTGTATAATAGTCACAGCAAAACAACACGAGAAAAGGGAGTGAGAAACATCTCACTCTAGCTCACAGTGTAGAAATGTACGCCGAATAGCCAAACACAAACAAAACAGGTATAACATAGATAAATTAATAATAACATCACTCTCATCCAAGACATAAACCATCACTTTATCACATAACATTAAAAATGCATAAGTATGGACACGGACTACATATTATCATGCATGTGGCGCCAGTAAAACATCACATGGCATATTGCCGCTAGCAATACACGAAGAGTAGTCTAGGAGTACATGCCGAGTCACACCCTCTGCGCACTCTCACTAGAAGGATATACTACCAGAGTCTCGTCGGGATAGCTAAGCCGCGCAAGATACATCCCATGCACACAATGGGCGAGACTGGGACTTCCAAACCGAGCTATCCCCAAGGACTAATCCCCAAAGCTTTTACACTAGGGGGCCTTCTCTGGCGGTGTATTCCATATCGTACCCTTAAAACATTTATGCAAATGATGCATGTCAAACAAGACTCTATGCATTAACACATATCACATTTTCATGTCTCATTCCCATATCACATTATCATGTCTCAACATATCTCATCATCACATCTCCACATTATATTTCATCATCACATCTCATCATTACATTCCATCATCACATTCGCATTATCACATCATATTCACAAAGCCTCCACAGAGCACTTTTATTCATATCAGAACTCATCTATTTGCAAAATTAAATACATATTTTTTCATCTCATCAAACAAGAATTATAACAGAAAAATCAGAAATCAAAACAGAAAATATTTCATATTTTGCCTATTTCTCATAGGGTTTCCCGGAGGAACCCATAGAGCACTCTAGATCATATTAAAACATATTTATTTTCAAAATTAACCACATACTCATGCATCACATCCAACAAGGAACACAACAAAGTAATCAGAAGGCAAAATAGAAAACATTCATATTTTGCCCGTTTTCTCATAGGGTTTCCCATAGGAACCCATAGAGATCTCAAGTCATACAATTAATTGCATATAAGAAAAATAATAAGCAAAACAGATACAATTGGGAGAAACCCCTCAATCATGAGCATACATAAAAATACAGCAAACACAGGATTGGGGGCCAATCCCACTACCCAGCATACAATCCCACACCCAGAGCGAGGTTTCTCACTCCCCCTTACCTGGATGAGCAGAAGACAAAGGTGTGATCTAAGGTCGTTCCTGAGTACTCTTCCATAGAGCTCTTTGTTTCTCCTTTTTTTTCCTAACCCTCCAGAACGCAAATGAGGTAGATAGGGTTAACGCAAGCTGACTCCTTAAAATTAATCCATTGGGCTGGGTCAACCCAACCCATTTTCCTTCTCTTCTAACCCACTTCTCTTTTTCCTCAAAATAATTAAATAAAATAAATACATGTATATTATAAAATATTTTTCCTCTATAATAATAATATATTTCTGACCCAAAATATAATAATATAATTTCAATAACAAAATATCATATAAAATCAACCTTCTCTTAAAACATATAAATATTTATTTAAATATGCTAATAAAAAATACTTATTTAATACGTACAAAATAATTGTCCAAAACAATAATTATTTAAAACGTACAAAATAATATTCTTCTATAATTATTAAAATAATTATGACCAAATACCATATAATAATTATTATTATTATAATAATAATAATAACTTTATTGAAAACTGGGGTGTTACAGGAAACCTCTAATATGGAATCAAAAGACAACTAAATGAATACACCATACTCCTTTTATTTTCTTTTTCTAAACACAAAAATATAGTTTTTCGTGCATTTTAGCATAATTCAAAAGCTTTTGTAATAGGTGGATTGACTTTAATACCTTTTCTATTTATTTTTATATTTTCACATCACTAAGAATGATAAAAAGATGTTATAATGTAAAACTTAAATTTAGACAAAATTCACTAAAAGAGTAAACCAAAATGGGATAAAAATGCAGTATTATTTTCGCTTTATCAATTAATGTTTTTGTGAGTATCAATTAAAGTTGCAATGTAAACTAAAAAAAATGTAATTAATATATTAATGAAAAATATTTTTTGTGCAAAACATTTCTCTGTTACATGGTATATACTTAAAGAGTCATTAGGTTTCCATTGTATATTTTTAAAAATAAATCAATGAATACAATGTATTTCATTTTTCCAACAGATTCAAAATTTCCATTTCCCTCCTATTCTACATTAAAGTATAAACATCCTTACCTTAACAAATATAAGAACAAAGTATTTTTCTCTCGGTTTTTATTTTAGCAAAATATTATAAAAACACATATTTCTATACTAAAAATTATACAAAACAATTTTGTAAACATTTATTATTAAGTTAAAAACAATCGTAATTATTAGAAATATTTAATATATGTATATGTATATGTATATATATCTATAACTAGTTTAATTAATGAAAGTATCCGTATTTAATTTCATTAATTTTAGAAAACTTGGGGTGTAACATGATTAATAGTATTTCCTTTAACATATCCTTGCAAAAGCGTACAAGTTTGTTAACATTAAAACATAATAACTCTTGAGAGGTCCTTGGTAGTTCACTAACCTGACAATATTTGTAAATGAGTTATAATGAAGGTGTGAAACTGTTTTTGTGAGATATTGTGTTTCAGACGATGGGCGTGTATGACTTATGATGCATATGCGTAATTTTCCTAGTGTGAGAAGCTTATCCGAGATTTGAGCAAGTTTAAGAAGCGGTGTATCGGTGTGAAATCGAAGTTATCTTGGCCTTTTGAAAAGCCTACAGAAGGTGTTCTAGTTTGGTAAAACTTCAGGCTTGGCTTAAAGCATCATAAAGGGCTATACATATGATGGGTGCGTTGCGATTTTTCTGTGTTTGGGTTTTGGAGTCTTTTCATTCATACCTATTTTTTTTAGGTGGATTGGAAGTCTGTTTGGTAGGGTCCCCAAGGTCTTCTGCCTGAGCCTTGAGGGTGTTATGGTGGGAAACCTATAATATGGAAACAAAAGCGACCATGCGCAACTTTGATACTCTACTTGCTTTCTAACAAATTTTGCTTTAGTTAGAGTGGTCTAAGTGTTAGATGCCCATGTTATGTGGACATTTTTTCTTGTTTGCATCCTCTTATATATACTACTCCAAATGCACGCGCCTTGTTCGAAATGTGATTGGTACCTCATGCATATAAAATTAAAAGCTTGACTCCTAACGAGTCTTTTGTTTCTTGTGAAGTGGAGAAGTATATATATATGAGCTTGACATTGAACAATGATTGGTTTGCATTTAATATGGGAGATACGTGGTGTTGTTTTAATACTATCTATACTGTTTGTACGTGCCTATACATGTGCGAGATGCCTTTTCATTCCTTTTTGTTGTGTTGTCATTCTTGCATGGCATGAACATCACTTACAGGTGCAAACCATGTCTTTAGCTTTGGATTTTCTTTTGAGAACATGTGAAGGTAATTTCATACCTAAAGAAAAATTATTTTGGAACGTTTTATGTTATTCAGAAATTCGAGTTTTCAATGGAAAGTACATGATTTCAGTCTTTTTAGGTGCCATGAGAGTGTTATTTTACAAGCGCCTTATAATTTATTAATATATATATATATATATTATTACTTGTGACTAAATAAATATTTACTTAATATTTTCTTAAATTCATGTATTTCAATTATTTGAAACTGAGTTACTATTTTTATAATATACATTTAAGTTTTTTTCGTTTTAAATCTTTAGTTGCATGTCTATAAATGGTAGTTTTCAACAAATTGAAGATCAAAATTGATAATATAAATCGATAATCGAGTTGCGTAGATATTCAAGACAAGATGGGAGAGAAGAAAGTTTTGGCTCTTGCCATGTTTATTGTGGCTTACACTTTGGCGATAACAACATTCGCATCATCTCAAATTCCCTCAACTTGTAATGGGGATAATGGACTACTTACTTATTGTGGGCTTTATTTGATCAACAATGTACCCAATCCATCTCGTGATTGTTGTATTGCAGCAAAAAGTGTGTTTCAAAGAGCCATGAGCGACAAAACTGGTCAAGGTATAAGAGATCTTTGTAACTGTCTACGTGTTGCCGGACCATCTCTAGGGTTTCATCAAGATAAAGAAGCAAGGCTTCCTGGTGCCTGTGGAATAAAAACTTGTTTTTCGATGGAGTTATGTGTACATGGGCCTCTCACACTAAACCAAAACAAAAATTAATTTACGTATAATTGTTTACTTTGGTCATTGAACCCGTGATAACATAAGTGTGTTGATAGTAAGTAATCCAGTCGGGGTTAAATAGATGGAATCAAGTGACAACAAAAGGTTTATTTTCATGTTAAACCATAGGGTTATGTTTGCTTTTAACCCATGTCAAATTGGTGTAACAATACCCATGTCAGATTAATATATTATGCTTTAATAGTAGCTCACTGTCAATTCAATTACACTACCCAACTATTTGTAACTATATGACAAACAAAATTCTCATTCCTGGTTATTTGATGCATTCGTATTTCTCTACACTCTCCCCGTAAAAATAAATTTTCAAATAACTAGACTAACTGTGTTTGTGTTTGGAGTCTTTGCAATATTCATGCCTATTTCTTTTTAGTCGGATTGCAAGTCTGTTTGGTAGGGTCCCCAATGTCTTCTGCCTGAGCCTTGAGGGTGTTAAGGTGGGAAACCTCTAACATGGAATCAAAAGACAACTAAATGAATACACCGTAATCCTTTTATTTTCTTTCTCTAAACACAAAAATATAGTTTTTCGTGCATTTTAGCATAATTCAAAAGCTTTTGTAATAGGTGGATTGACTTTAATACCTTTTCTATTTATTTTTATATTTTCACATCACTAAGAATGATAAAAAGATGTTATAATGTAAAACTTAAATTTAGACAAAATTCACTAAAAGAGTAAACCAAAATGGGATAAAAATGCAGTATTATTTTCGCTTTATCAATTAAAGTTTTTGTGAGTATCAATTAAAGTTGCAATGTAAACTAAAAAAAATGTAATTAATATATTAATGAAAAATATTTTTTGTTCAAAACATTTCTCTTTTACGTGGTATATACTTAAAGAGTCATTAGGTTTCTATTGTATATTTTTAAAAATAAATCAAAGAATACAATGTATTTCATTTTTCCAAAAGATTCAAAATTTCCATTTCCCTCCTATTCTACATTAAAGTATAAACACCCTTACCTTAACATATATAAAATGAAAGTATTTTTCTCTAGGTTTTTATTTTAGCAAAATATTATAAAAACACATATTTCTCTACTAAAAATTATACAAAACAATTTTGTAAACATTTATTATTAGGTTAAAAACAATCGTAATTATTAGAAGTATTTAATATATGTATATGTATATGTATATATATCTATAACTAGTTTAATTAATGAAAGTATCCATATTTAATTTCATTAATTTTAGAAAACTTGGGGTGTAACATGATTAATAGTATTTCCTTTAACATATCCTTGCAAAAGCGTACAAGTTTGTTAACATTAAGACATAATAACTCTTCAGAAGACCGTGGTAGTTCTTTAACCTGACAATATTTGTAAATGAGTTATAATGAAGGTGTGAAACTGTTTTTGTGAGATATTGTGTTTCAGACGATGGGTGTGTATAACTTATGATGCATATGCGTAATTTTCCTAGTGTGAGAAGCTTATCCGAGATTTGAGCAAGTTTAAGAAGCGGTGTATCGGTGTGAAATCGAAGTTATCTTGGCCTTTTGAAAAGCCTACAGAAGGTGTTCTAGTATGGTAAAACTTCAGGCTTCGGTTAAAGCATCATAAAGGGCTATACATACGATGGGTGCGTTGTGATTTTTCTGTGTTATTGTTTTGGAGTCTTTGCATTCATGCCTATTTTTTTTAGGTGGATTGGAAGTCTGTTTGGTAGGGTCCCCAAGGTCTTCTGCCTGAGCCTTGAGCGTGTTATGGTGGGAAACCTATAATATGGAATGAAACGAGACCATGCGCAACTTTGATACTTTACTTGCTTTCTAACAAATTTTGCTTTAGTTAGAGTGGGCTAAGTGTTAGATGCCCATGTTATTTGGACATTTTTTCTTGTTTGCATCCTCCTATATATACTACTCCAAATGCACGCGCCTTGTTCGAAATGTGATTGGTACCTCATGCATATAAAATTAAAAGCTTGACTCCTAACGAGTCTTTTGTTTCTTGTGAAGTGGAGGAGTTTATATATATGAGCTTGACATTGAACAATGATTGGTTTGCATTTAATATGGGAGATACGTGGTGCTGTTTTGATACTATCTATACTGTTTGTACGTGGCTATACATGTGCGAGATGCCTTTTCATTCCTTTTTGTTGTGTTGTCTTTCTTGCATGGCATGAACATCACTTACAGGTGCAAACCATGTCTTTAGCTTTGGATTTTCTTTTGAGAACATGTGAAGGTAATTTCATACCTAAAGAAATATTATTTTGGAACGTTTTATGTTATTCAGAAATTCGAGTTTTCAATGGAAAGTACATGATTTCAGTCTTTTTAGGTGCCATTAGAGTGTTATTTTACAAGCGCCTTAGAATTTATTAATATATATATATATATACATATATATTATTACTTGTGACTAAATAAATATTTACTTAATATTTTCTTAAATTCATGTATTTCAATTATTTGAAACTGAATTACTATTTTTATAATATACATTTAACTTTTTTTCGTTTTAAATCTTTACCTGCATGTCTATAAATGGTAGTTTTCAACAAATTGAAGATCAAAATTGATAATATAAATCGATAATCGAGTTGCGTAGATATTCAAGACAAGATGGGAGAGAAGAAAGTTTTGGCTCTTGCCATGTTTATTGTGGCTTACACTTTGGCGATAACAACATTCGCATCATCTCAAATTCCCTCAACTTGAAATGGGGATAATGGACTACTTACTTATTGTGGGATTTATTTGATCAACAATGTACCCAATCCATCTCGTGATTGTTGTATTGCAGCAAAAAGTGTGTTTCAAAGAGCCATGAGCGACAAAACCGGTCAAGGTATAAGAGATCTTTGTAACTGTCTATGTGTTGCCGGACCATCTCTAGGGTTTCATCAAGATAAAGAAGCAAGGCTTCCTGGTGCCTGTGGAATAAAAACTTATTTTTCGATGGAGTTATGTGTACATGGGCCTCTCACACTAAACCAAAACAAAAATTAATTTATGTATAATTTTTTACTTTGGTCATTGAACCCGTGATAACATAAGTGTGTTGATAATAAGTAATCCAGTCGGGGTTAAATAGATGGAATCAAGTGACAACAGAAGGTTTATTTTCATGTTAAACCATACGGTTATGTATGCTTTTAACCTATGTCAAATTGGTGTAACAATACCCATGTCAGATTAATAAATTATGCTTTAATAGTAGCTCACTGTCAATTCAATTACACTACCCAACTATTTGTAATTATATGACAAACAAAATTCTCATTCCTGGTTATTTGATCCATTCGTATTTCTCTACACTCTCCCGGTAAAAATAAATTTTCAAATAACTAGACTAACTGTGTTTGTGATTGGAGTCTTTGCAATATTCATGCCTATTTCTTTTTAGTCGGATTGCAAGTCTGTTTGGTAGGGTCCCCAATGTCTTTTGCTTGAGCCTTGAGGGTGTTACGGTGGGAAACCTCTAATATGGAATCAAAAGAAAACTAAAAGAATACACCAGACTCTTTTTATTTTCTTTCTCTAAACACAAAAATATAGTTTTTCGTGCATTTTAGCATAATTCAAAAGCTTTTGTAATAGGTGGATTGACTTTAATACCTTTTCTATTTATTTTTATATTTTCACATCACTAAGAATGATAAAAAGATGTTATAATGTAAAACTTAAATTTAGACAAAATTCACTAAGAGAGTAAACCAAAATGGGATAAAACTGCAGTATTATTTTCGCTTTATCAATTAAAGTTTTTGTGAGTACAATTAAAGTTGCAATGCAAACTAAAAAAAAATGTAATTAATATATTAATGAAAAATATTTTTTGTTCAAAACATTTCTCTTTTACGTGGTATATACTTAAAGAGTCATTAGGTTTCTATTGAATATTTTAAAAAATAAATCAAAGAATACAATGTATTTCATTTTTCCAACAGATTCAAAATTTCCATTTCCCTCCTATTCTACATTAAAGTATAAACACCCTTACCTTAACAAATATGAAAACAAAGTATTTTTCTCTAGGTTTTTATTTTAGCAAAATAATATAAAACCACATATTTCTCTACTAAAAATTATACAAAACAATTTTGTAAACATTTATTATTAGGTTAAAAACAATCGTAATTATTAGAAGTATTTAATATATGTATATGTACATGTATATATATCTATAACTAGTTTAATTAATGAAAGTATCCGTATTTAATTTCATTAATTTTAGAAAACTTGGGGTGTAACATGATTAATAGTATTTCCTTTAACATATCCTTGCGAAAGCGTACAAGTTTGTTAACATTAAAACGTAAAAACTCTTGAGAGGTCCTTGGTAGTTCTTTAACCTGACAATATTTGTAAATGAGTTATAATGAAGGTGTGAAACTGTTTTTGTGAGATATTGTGTTTCAGACGATGGGCGTGTATGACTTATGATGCATATGCGTAATTTGCCTAGTGTGAGAAGCTTATCCGAGATTTGAGCAAGTTTAAGAAGCGGTGTATCGGTGTGAAATCGAAGTTATCTTGGCCTTTTGAAAAGCCTACAGAAGGTGTTCTAGTATGGTAAAACTTTAGGCTTGGCTTAAAGCATCATAAAGGGCTATAGATACGATGGGTGCGTTGCGATTTTTCTGTGTTTGTGTTTTGGAGTCTTTGCATTCATGCCTATTTTTTTTAGGTGGATTGGAAGTCTGTTTGGTAGGGTCCCCAAGGTCTTCTGCCTGAGCCTTGAGGGTGTTATGGTGGGAAACCTATAATATGGAATCAAAAGCGACCATGCGCAACTTTGATACTCTACTTGCTTTCTAACAAATTTTGCTTTAGTTAGAGTGGGCTAAGTGTTAGATGCCCATGTTATGTGGACATTTTTTCTTGTTTGCATCCTCCTATATATACTACTCCAAATGCATGCGCCTTGTTCGAAATGTGATTGGTACCTCATGCATATAAAATCAAAAGCTTGACTCCTAACGAGTCTTTTGTTTCTTGTGAAGTGGAGGAGTGTATGTATATGAGCTTGACATTAAACAATGATTGGTTTGCATTTAATATGGGAGATACGTGGTTTTGTTTTGATACTATCTATACTGTTTGTACGTGCCTATACATGTGCGAGATGCCTTTTCATTCCTTTTTGTTGTGTTGTCTTTCTTGCATGGCATGAACATCACTTACAGGTGCAAACCATGTCTTTAGCTTTGGATTTTCTATTGAGAACATGTGAAGGTAATTTCATACCTAAAGAAAAATTATTTTGGAACGTTTTATGTTATTCAAAAATTCGAGTTTTCAATGGAAAGTACATGATTTCAGTCTTTTTAGGTGCCATGAGAGTGTTATTTTACAAGCGCCTTATAATTTATTAATATATATATATATTATTACTTGTGACTAAATAAATATTTACTTGATATTTTCTTAAATTCATGTATTTCAATTATTTGAAACTGAATTACTATTTTTATAATATACATTTAACTTTTTTTCGTTTTAAATCTTTACCTGCATGTCTATAAATGGTAGTTTTCAACAAATTGAAGATCAAAATTGATAATATAAATCGATAATCGAGTTGCGTAGATATTCAAGACAAGATGGGAGAGAAGAAAGTTTTGGCTCTTGCCATGTTTATGGTGGCTTCCTCTTTGGCGAAAACAACATTCGCATCATCTCAAATTCCCTCTACTTGTAATAGGGATAATGGACTACTTACTTATTGTGGGCTTTATTTGATCAACAATGTACCCAATCCATCTTGTGATTGTTGTATTGCAGCAAAAAGTGTGTTTAAAGAGCCATGAGCGAAAAAACCGGTCAAGGTATAAGAGATCTTTGTAACTGTCTACGTGTTGTCGGACCATCTCTAGGGTTTCATCAAGATAAAGAAGCAAGGCTTCCTGGTGCCTGTGGAATAAAAACTTCTTTTTCGATGGAGTTATGTGTACATGGGCCTCTCACACTAAACCAAAACAAAAATTAATTTATGTATAATTGTTTACTTTGGTCATTGAACCCGTGATAACATATGTGTGTTGATAATAAGTAATCCAGCCGCGGTTAAATAGATGGAATCAAGTGACAACAGAAGGTTTATTTTCATGTTAAACCATAGGGTTGTGTATGCTTCTAACCCATGTCAAATTGGTGTAATAATACCCATGTCAGATTAATAAATTATGCTTTAATAGTAGCTCACTGTCAATTCAATTACACTACCCAACTATTTGTAATTGTATGACAAACAAAATTCTCATTCCAGGTTATTTGATGCATTCGTATTTCTCTACACTCTCTCCGTAAAAATAAATTTTCAAATAACTAGACTAACTTTGTTTGTGTTTGGAGTCTTTGCAATATTCATGCCTATTTCTTTTTAGTCGGATTGCAAGTCTGTTTGGTAGGGTCCCCAATGTCTTCTGCCTGAGCCTTGAGGGTGTTATGGTGGGAAACCTCTAATATGGAATCAAAAGACAACTAAATGAATACACCATACTCCTTTTATTTTCTTTTTCTAAACACAAAAATATAGTTTTTCGTGCATTTTAGCATAATTCAAAAGCTTTTGTAATAGGTGGATTGACTTTAATACCTTTTCTATTTATTTTTATATTTTCACATCACTAAGAATGATAAAAAGATGTTATAATGTAAAACATAAATTTAGACAAAATTCACTAAAAGAGTAAACCAAAATGGGATAAAAATGCAGTATTATTTTCACTTTATCAATTAATGTTTTTGTGAGTATCAATTAGAGTTGCAATGTAAACTAAAAAAAATGTAATTAATATATTAATGAAAAATAGTTTTTTTGTTCAAAACATTTCTCTTTTACGTGGTATATACTTAAAGAGTCATTAGGTTTCTATTGTATATTTTTAAAAATAAATCAAAGAATACAATGTATTTCATTTTTCCAAAAGATTCAAAATTTCCATTTCCCTCCTATTCTACATTAAAGTCTAAACACCCTTACCTTAACAAATATAAAAACAAAGTATTTTTCTCTAGGTTTTTATTTTAGCAAAATATTATAAAAACACATATTTCTCTACTAAAAATTATACAAAACAATTTTGTAAACATTTATTATTAGGTTAAAAACAATCGTAATTATTAGAAGTGTTTAATATATGTATATGTATATGTATATATATCTATAACTAGTTTAATTAATGAAAGTATCCGTATTTGATTTCATTAATTTTAGAAAACTTGGGGTGTAGCATGATTAATAGTATTTCCTTTAACATATCCTTGCAAAAGCGTACAAGTTTGTTAACATTAAAACATAATAACTCTTGAGAGGTCCTTGGTAGTTCTTTAACCTGACAATATTTGTAAATGAGTTATAATGAAGGTGTGAAACTGTTTTTGTGAGATACACTACAAGAAAATGACGATTTCGCGACGGTTATATGGCTTACATTGCGACGGTTAGAACTGCCGCAAAGACAACATTGCGACGGTTTGTGAACCGTCGCAGAATTGTCCATCACCAGGAAATTTTGCGACGGTTATCAGAACCGTTGCACAAACCGTCGCAAACTTGGAATTGCGACCCTTTCATCAACTGTCGCACCAACTGCCTCTAACTTAATATTACAACTCTTTTTTTACCTGTCCAAAATTATAATTTTTTTAATTTTAATAAATTTATTAATGTAACAATCCTCATATTTAGCCTCTCAAGGGTTCTATTTCACAATATTTCACTATTTAGTGTGTTTTATCCTTACTTGTGCAATTTCTGAGAAACTTCCCAGAAGGTCACCCATCCCTGTACTACTCCAGGTTAAGCACACTTAACTGTGAAGTTCTGATGAGTAGGCTACCAAAATGTATATGTATGTTGTCAGTATAACTTATACAAATTAATTCATTTAAGTTATCCTCAAATATACAATCTCATATTTGTACTATAATAATAACATATAATAATTTTATATTATGAATAATAATAATAGTAATAATAATAATAATAATAATAATAATAATATATTTAGTTATTCTTTATTTATATGTACTTACTTTTATAATTAACATTTACTTATTTCTATTTAAAATTATAACTTAAATTATTTAATTTTATAATTTATAATGATAATATAATTTATAAAATTATAAATATTTATTTATTACATACTTATAAATTAAGTTTTAATATTTTAAATAATTATTAATTAATTTAATATATTTATTTACCTTAAATCAAACATATAAAATTTAAAAAAATGTATTTATCCTTGTTTTATTTTCTAATTATCAACTATTAATAAAATACTAACTTAAAATCTTATCTAATTATATATAATATTCTCATATCAAATTTAAAAACAGATATTAGTTATACAAAAATATTAAGATCATATAGTAAATTGTCAATAAAATTTTAGTTAAATAATTTAAAATAATTAATGTTTCAATTATATTGTTAATTAGCAAATAATTTATTCCAAAACTAACTAAATTTTTTATATTAATTATTAGTAAAATTTAATAACTTTTAAATTAACAATTAATTGGATCGATGAAATTCAACACACACCATGAGTTATTGAGCGGAATAACTTTACCAAGAGTTATTTTGTAAGTTATCTTAAATCAAACATATAATATTCAAAAAATGTATTTGTCCATGCATGTTTTTCTTTTGTCTTTTTTATTTATTGTATACGTTTATTGAAAAAATCAAAATAGTAAAATTGTATATATTAATTAAAAAAATCAAAATAAGAAAAATCTGAAGATTTATGTTCCATTTAGAATTGTTATTATAAGATATATTTTAAAATAAATTATCATCTAAAAATATATATTAGATATTAAAAACATATTTATATCATAAATAAATTAAACTGGATTTTTATAAAATTTAACATATTTATTTTTATATTTTTAATAATGTTATAAAGATGGAATTTAAAATAAAATTTATAAAATTTAACATTGTAAATTATTCAATAATATGTGATCTGATAACTCAAAAATTAAGTTATAAAATGATAATTATATTTATTTATATACTCTAACACATCTTACATACAAGATAAATTAATAAGTTTGTTGAAAGATAAATTTATATTCTAGTCACGATTTTGAAATTATATAAAGAAAAAAAAATTGTGTACCTCATGTTAAAGGAAGTATATATAAAATTGTTAATAAAATATAAGTTTATTAAGATAATATACATAATACTTAAAAATTGTCGTATGAAGGGTCGCAATATCAAAGCGACGACGGTTTCTAGATAACCGTCGCAATTTATCATTTTCCTTGTAGTGATATTGTGTTTCAGACGATGGGCGTGTATGACTTATGATGCATATGCGTAATTTGCCTAGTGTGAGAAGCTTATCCGAGATTTGAGCAAGTTTAAGAAGCGGTGTATCGGTGTGAAATCGAAGTTATCTTGGCCTTTTGAAAAGCCTACAGAAGGTGTTCTAGTATGGTAAAACTTCAGGCTTGGCTAAAAGCATCATAAAGGGCTATACATACGATGGGTGCGTTGCGATTTTTCTGTGTTTGTGTTTTGGAGTCTTTGCATTCATGCCTATTTGTTTTAGGTGGATTGGAAGTCTGTTTGGTAGGGTCCCCAAGGTCTTCTGCCTGAGCCTTGAGGGTGTTATTGTGGGAAACCTATAATATGGAATCAAAAGCGACCATGCGCAACTTTGATACTCTACTTGCTTTCTAACAAATTTTGCTTTAGTTAGAGTGGGCTAAGTGTTAGATGCCCATGTTATGTGGACATTTTTTCTTGTTTGCATCCTCCTATATATACTACTCCAAATGCATGCGCCTTGTTCGAAATGTGATTGGTACCTCATGCATATAAAATTAAAAGCTTGACTCCTAACGAGTCTTTTGTTTCTTGTGAAGTGGAGGAGTATATATATACGAGCTTGACATTGAACCATGATTGGTTTGCATTTAATATGGGAGATACGTGGTGCTGTTTTGATACTATCTATACTGTTTGTACGTGCCTATACATGTGCGAGATGCCTTTTCATTCCTTTTTGTTGTGTTGTCTTTCTTGCATGGCATGAACATCACTTACAGGTGCAAACCATGTCTTTAGCTTTGGATTTTCTTTTGAGAACATGTGAAGGTAATTTCATACCTAAAGAAAAATTATTTTCGAACATTTAGGTTCCATGAGAGTGTTATTTTACAAGCGCCTTATAATATTAATATATGTATATATATATATATATTATTACTTGTGACTAAATAAATATTTACTTAATATTTTCTTAAATTCATGTATTTCAATTATTTGAAACTGAATTACTATTTTTATAATATACATTTAACTTTTTTTCGTTTTAAATCTTTACCTGCATGTCTATAAATGGTAGTTTTCAACAAATTGAAGATCAAAATTGACAATATAAATCGATAATCGAGTTGCGTAGATATTCAAGACAAGATGGGAGAGAAGAAAGTTTTGGCTCTTGCCATATTTATTGTGGCTTACACTTTGGCGATAACAACATTCACATCATCTCAAATTCCCTCAACTTGTAATCGGGATAAAGGACTACTTACTTATTGTGGGCTTTCTTTGATCAACAATGTACCCAATCCATCTCGTGATTGTTGTATTGCACCAAAAAGTGTGTTTCAAAGAGCCATGAGCGACAAAATTGGTCAAGGTATAAGAGATCTTTGTAACTGTCTACGTGTTGCCAGACCATCTCTAGGGTTTCATCAAGATAAAGAAGCAAGGCTTCCTGGTGCCTGTGGAATAAAAACTTCTTTTTCGATGGAGCTATGTGTACATGGGCCTCTCACACTAAACCAAAACAAAAATTAATTTATGTATAATTGTTTACTTTGGTCATTGAACCTGTGATAGCATAAGTGTGTTGATAATAAGTAATCCAGCCGGGGTTAAATAGATGGAATCAAGTGACAACAGAAGGTTTATTTTCATGTTAAACCATAGGGTTATGTATGCTTTTAACCCATGTCAAATTGGTGTAATAATACCCATGTCAGATTAATAAATTATGCTTTAATAGTAGCTCACTGTCAATTCAATTACACTACCCAACTATTTGTAATTATATGACAAACAAAATTCTCAGTCCTGGTTATTTGATGCATTCGTATTTCTCTACACTCTCCCCATAAAAATAAATTTTCAAATAACTAGACTAACTGTGTTTGTGTTTGGAGTCTTTGCATTCATGCCTATTTCTTTTTAGTTGGATTGCAAGTCTGTTTGGAAGGGACCCCAATGTCTTCTACCTGAGCCTTGAGGGTGTTAAAGTAGGAAATCTATAATATGGAATCAAAAGATAACTAAATGAATACACCATACTCCTTTTATTTTCTTTTTCTAAACAGAAAAATATAGTTTTTGTAACAGGCCATTTTTCGTGGGCCAAAGGCCCAATTCGTGGCCCAGAACAGGTCGTTTCAATTTTGAAACGAGCCGTTCTAGAATAGTGAGTATGGCCAAAATTGTAGAAGCAGAACGGGCCGTTCTGATGGGAGAACGGGCCATTTTGGTTTGGAGAACGGGTCGTGCTAGAAGCAGAACAGGCCGTTCTGCAGGGTTTGAGAACGGGTCGTTCTGGTTTGGGAACGGGCCGTTCCAGTTGAAAAATTTACGTAGGTTTGAAGGGCCCATAACGGGCCGTTCCGATTTTGGAACGGGCCGTAGTGGTAGGTGGGCGAAAAATCCTATAAATAGGCCTCAAATCCTCTCATTTCTACACACCTCTCATTCTCACTCTGTCTTCTCTTCTGTTCTCTCTTTCGTTCCTCTTCTTCTCTCTGAAGACCAAGGGGAACTCAGAGGATGAGGTTTTGCTCCAGTTTTAGTTCCGATCCTTATTTAAGGAAAAAGAGGAGGAGGTTCTGCCCGAGTTCCTATTTATCCAGGTACGGGAGAAAAGGAGATTATTTATATGTAGAGTTACATGAGGGAATTGGGTAGAGGAAGAACCCTTAGAGTTATGAATAATTTTATAATTATTTCTGTTTGGAGGATTACTTATCTTATGTGATTCTATATATATTTAGAATTACGAATATATGTTTAACTTGTAAAAATGATGCTCTGGGAGAGAGAACGAAATTATAGAAAAGTGCCTTTAAGTTAGGTTGTGAAAAATTGGATGATTTCTGTTTGAGAAATTGAGGATCCCATTAGATTCTGTATGTGTTGAGGATTATAGATATGCTAATAATTTGTAAGAATGATGATCTGAGAGGGAGAACGAAATTGTAGAAAAGTGCCTGTGAGTTAGATTTTGGAACAATTGGGGATTTTACTGTTTACGTTAAAATTATATTAAATTGATAATTCTGTTGTTTGTTATATTTGTTTATGAATGTTATTGTTATATTATTTGATGATCTAGATGATGAATTACTTGAGGAGTATGTGAATCACCATTTTGTGTGGATTGTGTATGTATTGTGGAATTGAGATGTGGATGTGGATGTGGATGTGGATGTGAATGTGAATGTGGATGTGAATGAGATGTGATTGTGGTTCTTCACACCTATGACCAGGGGTGAGCACGACCCGAGATTGTTATATGAGTATCGTGACCTTGGTTAACATGTCAGGGGTGAGCACGGCCCTAGGTTAGGGGTAACTTGACCTTGGCACAGTGTTATATCAGGGGTGAGCACGGCTCTAGATTGTTACATGAGTATCGTGACCTTGGTTAACATGTCAGGGGTGAGCACGGCCCTAGGTTAGGGGTAACGTGACCTTGGCACAGTGTTATATCAGGGGTGAGCACGGCTCTGGATTGTTATGTGGGTATCGTGACCTTGGTTAACATGTCAAGGGTGAGCACGACCCTGGGATAGGGATAACGTGACCTTGGCACAGTGTTATATCAGGGGTGAGCACGGCCTGAGATTGTTAAATGGGTAGCGTGACCTTGGCATAGTGTGAAGTGCAAGATTTGTGATGATTGGTGTGATTGAGAATTATGACGTGATGACGATGTTTGATTGATTGAAATACGATATGTTGAAATATTTATGAATATTAAGTTATAATGAGATAATATGTTGTTTTTTCTTATGTGCTATATATATAGATGTTTTCTTTTCTCACCGTGCGATTTGTGGATATTTTAGGTGAGGAAGATCCGGCTATGAGTGACATCTAGAATGCTAACGGTTGAGTTGTGGTTATGCTCTGATATTGTGACATCGGGGCAGAGGATTTTCTTTAGGACATAGATTGTTATATGGAATTAGAATTGTAAATATTATTTTTGAAAATCATTTGTAAACTCTCACGTTTCATTTTTATTGTTGTGGTTATTGAAGAATAATTTTGAAGATTCTCATGTGAACCCTTTTACCAAAATTGAAAATTGTTTTTGTTAAGTTTTCATTATTACAATATATGTGTTGGGGTAGTAAGGGTGTCACATTTAGTGGTATCAGAGCAGGTCGATCCAATCGGTCGTGAGTTATGAGTCTACTATGCTTGTTTGGTAGATGAGTAATGTGATGATTTGATTGTAACTTATTGATGTGCTAATGTGATGATTGATTTTGTTTGTTTATTTGTGTGCATTGTGTTCTTAGGATTTATCTGGAAGACATGATATAGCTTAGTTGATGATTACTCATTGGTTTTGATACTTCTTACTTATGTAAGAAGTAGTGGTTAAATAGTATCGCTCGTGTTGCGAACACATGTGCCAGTAATAGTGAACGAAGCCTTGTGCTAGCCAACTAGAACTTTAGATGTAAGTGATACATTGATTTGTCGAGTGTACTAAGAATTTGCGATTGGTGGAGTCCCTTGAGTGTTAGTACTGGCATGTTAACTATTTATGGTTTAGGTAGCATGTGAGTTGTTTTCATTGAGGATAGTAGTGAGAGACTTGAATGAGAAATTGAGGTGTGAGTTTGGAAAGAGTCGAGGTAGTTTGTGGCATACACTATTGTTGTTTGGTGTAGAAGATATTTTCACTACAGTTTTGTTGTGCCAGTATGAGTATCGTATTGACAGAATTAGATTTTGTGGTCTTCATGAAAGTTGTGGCTTTGGATATTATCTTTCCAATGAAACTGGAATAACATAAAACAGAGGTCTAGAACTTTAGTTATAATTGCTTTGGTGATCAGAAGTTTAGTTGTAAGAGCGGCATACATTTGTGGTGATTTTTTTTGAACTTTTAGCTAAGAAAATGAACTTTTGGGAATCTTATGTTTTCATAAAAGTTGTAGCTTACTTTTTTAGCTTTCTTTTGAGATAGGTTTGAAATCATTTGGATGAATATAACTCTATGTGTCAGGTAGATATATGCTGTTATGAATGTTTTTGAGATTTTAGGCATAACAAGGTTAAAAATGGATTTGGTGATGTTTTGAGGTTTGGTCATTGAAAGGTTGATTAAAATGATATGATTGGTTCATGGTGTAAACGATGATCAATTCATACATGCTTAGGGAGGTATATGTTATCATGATGTTTTTGAGTTACTAGGCAATGCAAGGATAAAAATGATTTTGTTAAGATGTTCTTAGGTGTTGTCATGTGGATTGTAAGGTTGTTAAAGGTTGTATGATGCTATGTGGTAAAGTTAAGTTCATGCACATGTTATATGGTGTAAAATAGTGATAGATTCATATATATGATTGGGAATGATATATATATGAAGGTTTAAATACGTATTCTAATATGATTTGATATGCATGTATGTTGATATGAGGATAGATGACCTTATGGATCAATTAGCGGGTGTTCAGTAAGGTTGACCTTAAGGTGTGCTATCATCAAATTGGAATTAAGAGTGAGGATTTATCCAAGATAGCTTTAGGCTAAGTTATCTAAGTATGAATTTTGGTTGTATAAGAAGAGTTTTCTAAGCCATGTAATTTCTTGTGGAGGTAAAACGTAGATCTATCTAAGATAGAAGTTGTGCTTAAGTGAGAGATACTTGAGTCTATTAGCGAGGTTATGAGTGTCTTGGATTAGCTCATTGTTGTTGGATATTGATTGAGTAACTTTCTAAGATAGCACTACCTTTGAGCAGATTGAGTAAGAAGAGTGTTATTTTTGTGTGAGATAGTAAGTGTGAGAGTAGTTTCCAAATTCTTAAGGAAAGATTGACTAGTGCACTAGTGTGAGCATTGGCCAATCTTAGTAAGCCTTTTGTGGTATGGGTTGATGTTTCTAAGATAGGTTTGGGTGGAGTGTTGATGCAAGAAGGAAAGGTAGTAGCTTGTGATTCTAGGCAATTGAAAACTCATTAGAGGAATTACCTTACCTATGATTTTTTAAGTTAGCAGTTGTAATATTTAGAGATACTACCTATATGAATCTAAGCTTGAGGTATTTATTGATAATTAGAGCCTTAATTATTGGTTGACTGAAGGAGTTAATTATTAGACAAAAGAGATAGTTTAACTTTCTGGAGGACTAATATTTCAAACTTAGTTGTTATTTGAGTAAAGTCATTGTGGTGACCGATGTTTTGTGTAGGAAACCTTTATATTTATCTTTCCTTATGATTAGAGAGATGAATCCTTTTGGCTTAAATTAGAGATTTAAGTTTGGGTTATAAGGTTACCCTTAGTAGTGTGAGACTAAGTATGACTTGAGTAATGAATGGATTGTTGAAGGAAATTGGAGAGGCATAATTTTGGTGACAAGATATGACACTATAGGATAAGGTGATGGATAAGAATTTGACTTGGGTGTAGATGGAGTGGTGAAATTAGAGATCTGATATGTATACCTAGTGAACTTACGCTTAGGTGCTTGATCTTTAGAAATGATCATAGAAGTAAAACTAATATTGTGACAGGTGCCTTGATTATGATAACCTCTGATATATCATTCTTGATGATTTAAGGATTAGATTTGATTGAAGAATTTAAAGACTTATGCTTGGTTTGTGAGATTATCCTTAGGAGCATTGAATTAATTATGTTGAAAGTGACTAGTGAATTAATGGATGATCTTAGAAAAAGAACGTAAGAGTACTCTTAGCATTCATTTAAGAGCTACTACGATGTATTAGAGTAGCGCAGCGGAAGTGTAGTGACCTAAGATGAAGAGAGGAGTAAAGCAATTGTATACTTGTGGTTACCATACTAGAAATCTTTAAGAATTTTGTAGCACTTAGACGCTCCATTTTGGAAGTGAGATGGTGAGTGGATAGACCTTAGTGGTAGGTTTGTCTAAGACGCTTAAGAGATTGATTTTATTTGTGTTTCAGTGGATAGACTCGCCAAGTTTACATGTCTTACCCTTAGAAATCCTTTGATAAAATTGATATAGTTGTATATCAGTAAGGTAGTGAGGTTGAATAAGGATTAGAAAGTAAGAAGAGAGAAGTCTACCATTACAAAAATTTCGGGGACGAAATTTCTTAAAGGAGGGGAGTATTGTAACAGCCCATCTTTCGTGGGCCAAAGGCCCAATTCGTGGCCCAGAACGGGCCGTTTCAATTTTGAAACGGGGCGATTCAATTTTGAAACGGGTCGTTCTGGAATAGTGAGTATGGCCAAAATTGTAGAAGCAGAACGGGCCGTTCTGATGGGAGAACGGGCCGTTCTAGTTTGGAGAACGGGCCGTTCTGGAAGCAGAACTTTGAGCACGGGCCGTTTTGGTTTGGGAACGGGCCGTTCCAGTTGAAAAATTTACGTAGGTTTGAAGGGCCCAGAACGGGCCGTTCCGATTTTGGAACGGGCCGTAGTGGTAGGTGGGCAAAAAATCCTATAAATATGCCTCAAATCCTCCCATTTCTACACACCTCTCATTCTCACTCTCTCTTCTCTTCTGTTCTCTCTTTCGTTCCTCTTCTTCTCTCTGAAGACCAAGGGGAACTCAGAGGATGAGGTTCTGCTCCAGTTTTAGTTCCGATCCTTATTTAAGGAAAAAGAGGAGGAGGTTCTGCCCGAGTTCCTATTTATCCAGGTACGGGAGAAAAGGAGATTATTTATATGTAGAGTTACATGAGGGAATTGGGTAGAGGAAGAACCCTTAGAGTTATGAATAATTTTATAATTATTTCTGTTTGGAGGATTACTTATCTTATGTGATTCTATATATATTTAGAATTACGAATATATGTTTAACTTGTAAAAATGATGCTCTGGGAGAGAGAACGAAATTATAGAAAAGTGCCTGTAAGTTAGGTTGTGAAAAATTGGATGATTTCTGTTTGAGAAATTGAGGATCCCATTAGATTCTGTATGTGTTGAGGATTATAGATATGCTAATAATTTGTAAGAATGATGATCTGAGAGGGAGAACGAAATTGTAGAAAAGTGCCTGTGAGTTAGATTTTGGAACAATTGGGGATTTTACTGTTTACGTTAAAATTATATTAAATTGATAATTCTGTTGTTTGTTATATTTGTTTATGAATGTTATTGTTATATTATTTGATGATCTAGATGATGAATTACTTGAGGAGTATGTGAATCACCATTTTGTGTGGATTGTGTATGTATTGTGGAATTGAGATGTGGATGTGGATGTGGATGTGGATGTGGATGTGAATGTGAATGTGGATGTGAATGAGATGTGATTGTGGTTCTTCACACCTATGACCAGGGGTGAGCAGGGCCCGAGATTGTTACATGAGTATCGTGACCTTGGTTAACATGTCAGGGGTGAGCACGGCCCTAGGTTAGGGGTAACTTGACCTTGGCACAGTGTTATATCAGGGGTGAGCACGGCTCTAGATTGTTACATGAGTATCGTGACCTTGGTTAACATGTCAGGGGTGAGCACGGCCCTAGGTTAGGGGTAACGTGACCTTGGCACAGTGTTATATCAGGGGTGAGCACGGCTCTGGATTGTTACGTGGGTATCGTGACCTTGGTTAACATGTCAAGGGTGAGCACGACCCTGGGATAGGGATAACGTGACCTTGGCACAGTGTTATATCAGGGGTGAGCACGGCCTGAGATTGTTAAATGGGTAGTGTGACCTTGGCATAGTGTGAAGTGCAAGATTTGTGATGATTGGTGTGATTGAGAATTATGACGTGATGACGATGTTTGATTGATTGAAATACGATATGTTGAAATATTTATGAATATTAAGTTATAATGAGATAATATGTTGTGTTTTCTTATGTGCTATATATATAGATGTTTTCTTTTCTCACCGTGCGATTTGTGGATATTTTAGGTGAGGAAGATCCGGCTATGAGTGACATCTAGAATGCTAACGGTTGAGTTGTGATTATGCTCTGATATTGTGACATCGGGGCAGAGGATTTTCTTTAGGACATAGATTGTTATATGGAATTAGAATTGTAAATATTATTTTTGAAAATCATTTGTAAACTCTCACGTTTCCTTTTTATTGTTGTGGTTATTGAAGAATAATTTTGAAGATTCTCATGTGAACCCTTTTACCGAAATTGAAAATTGTTTTTGTTAAGTTTTCATTATTACAGTATATGTGTTGGAGTAGTAAGGGTGTCATAGTTTTTCGTGCATTTTAACATAATTCAAAAGCTTTTGTAATAGGCGGATTGACTTTAATACCTTTTCTATTTATTTTTATATTTTCACATCACTAAGAATGATAAAAGATGTTATAATGTAAAACTTAAATTTAGACAAAATTCACTAAAAGAGTAAACCAAAATGGGATAAAAATGCAGTATTATTTTCGCTTTATCAATTAAAGTTTTTGTGAGTATCAATTAAAGTTGCAATGTAAACTAAAAAAAATGTAATTAATATATTAATGAAAAATATTTTTTGTTCAAAAGATTTCTCTTTTACGTGGTATATACTTAAAGAGTCATTAGTTTTCTACTGTATATTTTTAAAAATAAATCAAAGAATACAATGTATTTCATTTTTCCAACAAATTCAAAATTTCCATTTCCCTCCTATTCTACATTAAAGTATAAACACTATTACCTTAACAAATATAAAAACAAAGTATTTTTCTCTAGGTTTTTATTTTAGCAAAATATTATAAAAACACATATTTCTCTTATAAAAATTATACAAAACAATTTTGCAAATGTAACACCCCGAATTTTTCTACTAATACTACGAATAATTATTATTTATTTTTTTTATTTATGAAGATTATTTCCTTATAATTATTTTGATTAATTAAATGGGTTTGATTGAATTTTTAAAGGTTTTTAATAATAATCATTTATGAAAATTATTTTTTATAATATTATTAATTATGATATTTTGTTATAATTACTATTTGAAGAAAATCATATTTTAAATTGTATTGATATTTTATTTTAATTTGATATATATATATATATATATATATATATATATATATATATGTTAGTTATTTATTTATTAATTAGTAATTCTAGATTTTCATAGCCCCGGAACGGGTCGTTCCACTTTGGGAACGGGCCGTTCCAACTCGAGCATGCATGGGTAAAATTTCAACCCAGAACGGGTTGTTTCCACTTTGAAAATGGGCCGTTCCGGATGTGGTTTTAAAGAACAAATTATTGACCCAGAACGGGCCGTTCAGGTTTTGGAACGGACCGTTCTAGGAGAGGCTTTTCTACATGTTCTATGTGCCTAGAACAGGCTGTTCCGGATTCAGAACGGGCCGTTCTGGCCAACTCCTTATGCCTATAAATGCGTTCCGGCACTCCATAAAATGGATTTTTTCACTTTTGACCCTTTTTCTTCTACACTTTCTAGAGACCAAGGGGAACCTGGAGGAGGAGATCCTGGTTTAGTTTCAACGCCTGTTTATCGAGGTAAGGGGGGAGTGAGAAACCTCGCTCTGGGTGTGGGATTGTATGCTGGGTAGTGGGATTGGCCCCCAATCCTGTATTTGTTGTATTATTGTATGCTTATATATGAGGGGTTTTCCCCAATTGTATCTGTTTTGCCTATTATTTTCTTATATGTAATTAATTGTATGAATTGAGATCTATGGGTTCCTATGAGAAACCCTAAGGGAGTGCTTTGATTCTTGTATGAGTAAATTAATTGTGATAATAATTATATACATGAATTGTCTTATTTTAAATGTTTATTGCATAAATTGGAACGCTCTATGGGTTCTTGAGAGAACCCTATGAGCAGCGGGCAAAATAGGAATATTTCTGTTTTGCCTTCTATCTATTTTGTTATATTCCCTATTAAAAGAGATGTTTGAATGTGTGTTTAATTTTGAAAATAAAGAAGTTTTGATATGAATTAGAGTGCTCCATGGGTTCCTGTGGGAATCCTATGAGAAACAGTCATATTTATAATATTTTCTGTTTTACTTTCTGATTTTTTTGTTGTATTCCTTGTTGTACGAGATGTATGAATATATGTTTACTTTCGTAAATAGATGAGTTCTGATATGAATAAAAGTGCTCTGTGAAAATTGTGAATATGATGTGATAATGCGAATGTGATGATGAGATGTAATGAGGAGATATGATGATGAGATGTGTTAAGACATGATAATATGATATGGGAATGAGACATGATAATGTGATATGAGAATACACCGCCAGAGAAGGCCCCCTAGTGTAAAAGCTTTGGGGATTAGTCCTTGGGGATAGCTCGGTTTGGAAGTCCCAGTCTCGCCCATTATGTGCATGGGATGTATCTTGCGCGGCTTAGCTATCCCGACGAGACTCTGGTAGTATATCCTTCTAGTGAGAGTGCGCAGAGGGTGTGACCCGGCATGTATTCCTAGACTACTCTTCGTGTATTGCTAGCGGCAATATGCCATGTGATGTTTTACTGGCGCCACATGCATGATAATGTGAAGTCTGTGTCCATGCATATGCATTCTTATTATTAAATGATGATAAATTACTATTTGTATGACTTGGATGATTGGATAAGCTATTGTTGTTGATTGATCTATGAGGTAACTGTATTGTTTGTGTTTGACTATTTGGTGTGCGTTCCTACACTGTGAGCCAGAGTGAGATGTTTCTCACTCCCTTCTTTTGTGTTGTTTCTCTTGTTTGATATACAGGAGACCATCAGCAGCATGAGGCTGAGGATGTGGACGATGGAGCTTAGGCTTCTATCTGGGATTTTGCTCTGATAGGACATGTGACATCGGGACATAGATAGAATTAGAATATGATGTTGTTTATGTTTTATTAAAGTATATAATTTGGAAAATTCAATTTTTATTCTTTATCATTTTATTTGCTATTTGGATTAAGTACATGAATGTGAATTCTCTACTCACATGATTATTGGATTTGTCGTTTCAATTTTAAATACTTTTTTATCCAATAAGATATTTCTTTTTATTATTATATATATATGTTGGGGTAGAGGGTGTCACATTAAGTGGTATTAGAGAAGGTCGATCCAATCGACCGTGTGTGTTATGTGCTTATCACGACTCTGTTGCGTACTTTGACTGTGTCTTGTTTTTTGTGTACTATGATGATGTTTTGCTTTGATGATGATGATGTTCTTCTTGTGTTGATATTGTTGAGTTTGATATTGTTATTTTGTAATTAGAGGAATGATAGTCATGATAGTGTTAGCTAATACCATTATGACCGCTCTTCTTCATTCTTATGATTGCTTATTTGTTTGATACTTCTTGCTTACGTAAGAAGTATTGGTTGAGTGATATTGCTTGTGTTGCAAGCATATGTGCGAGTAGTGGTAGACGAGATATTGTGCTAATATTGTAAGAACTATTGAAGCCTTAGATTTGGGTAAGACGTTGATTTTTTTTAGTGTATTAAGAGTTTACGATTGGTGGAATTTTTGAAAGCTATAGTTGTAGCGATTGAATCCAAGGATGATGTATGTTAAGAATTGGAGTTTTGATATTCTTAAGGAGAGATTGAAGTGTTGATGATTTCTAGAGTTTGATGGTTGTATGTTGACCTTTTATGGTTTAGGTAGCATGTGAATTTTATTTTCTAAGCCTTTTGTACTGAATATGTGAGTTGTTTTGGTTTAGGATTGTAGTGGAAAGCTTGAATATGAAGTTGAGGTGTGAGTTTGGAAGGGTTGAGGTATTTTTGTAGGCTTAGATATATTGATATACTATTGTTGTTTGGTGTAGAAGATATTTTCGCTGCAGTTTTGTTGTGCCAGTATGAGTACCATATTGACAGATTTAGATTTTATGGTCTTCACAAAAGTTGTATCCCTGGACGTTATCTTTCCAATGGAACTGGAATCAGGTAAAATGGAGGTCTATAACTCCAGTTATAGCTACTTTGGTGATCAAAGGTCTAGCTGCAAGCGTTGAATATATCTGCTGCGGTTTTTGAAATTCTTAGCTAAGAAGATGATCTTTTTAGAATCTTATGTCTTCGTAGGAGTTGTAGATTATTCTCTTAGTTTTCTTTTGGGATAGGTTTGAGATTATTTGGATGAGTATAAATCTCTAGGTATCATTTTCTTTGATCGTTGTTGAAGGGATATGTATGGTGTCATGATATTTTTGAATCGTTAGGCAATGCAAGGATAAGAATTGATTTTGTTATTAAGATGTTTTAGGGTGTTTTCATGTGGATTGAGAGGTTGTTTAAGGTTATATGACGCTATGTGGTAAAGGTTGTTCATGTACATGCTTATGGATGGTATATTTGAAGGTTTATAGTAGGTATTCTAATATGATTTAATATGCATGTATGTTGATATGTGGATAGATGACCTTAGGGATCAATTGGTGAATGTCGTGTGGTTAGTGAGATTGATCTTATGGTGTGTTTGGATGAGGAATTTATATGGGGTAATTCATTTTTTTGAAGAATTTCAAATTCTTTGAGGCGAAATGCTTTGTTTGGATGTGCAATTTACAAAGAATTTGAAATCCAATCATTTGTAAAATTTCTTAAAATAGTAGAGTTTCAAATTCTCCCAAAAATGGGAGAATTTGAAATTCCTCATATTTGTTTTTCTTATTTCACCTATATATTTTAAGAATAATAGAAATTGAAATCAAAGTAATTCAAATACCAAGAATTTAAAATTCCTTGAATTTGTAAAATTCCTCATCCAAACACACTATTAGGGTGTGATATGATCATATTGTAGTTGAGGGTGGAGATATATCCAAGACGGTTGTATGTTAAGTTATCTAAGTATTACTATTTTATTTTATCTTATTTTATTTTATTATTTTTTTTTATTGTATGAGATAAGTTTTCTAGTTCCTGTAAATTCCAGTTGAGGTAAACATGGATCTGTCTCAAGTAGAATTTGTGTTTAAGTGGGGAGATATCTAAGCCAGTTAGTAAGGATAAGAGTTTTATTAGGTTAGCTTATTATTATTGGAGATTTATTGAAGGAATTTCTAAGATAGCATTGCCCTTAACTACATTCACTAGGAGGAGTATTGTCTTTATGTGGGATAGTAAGTATGAGAGTAGTTCCAACTCTTAAGGCAAGATTGACTAGTGTTAATATTATTGGATTTTAGTAAGTCTTTTGTGGTATATAGTAGTACTTATAAGATGAATTTGGATGCATTGTTGATGCAAGAAGGAAAGGTAGTAGCTTATGTTTCTAGGCAATTGAAAATTCATGAGAGGAACTACCTTATCTATGAGTTAGTGGTTATGATATTACATTAAGATTTAGAGACACTACCTATATGATTCTAAGATTGAGGTATTTAGCGATTGTTAGAGTCTTAAATATCTTTTGACCAAAGGAGATAGTTGGAATTTCTTAAGGACTAGGATTTTAATCTCAATTGTTATCTAGGTAAAGGCAATGTGGTGATAGATGCCTTGAGTAGGATGATCTTTCATCTATCGTTTTGATGATTTAAAGGTTAAATTTGATTGAAGAGTTTAGAGATTTAAGCTTGATTTGTGAGCTTACCCTTAGAAGCATTGAATTGAGTATGTCGAAGGTGAATAGTGAATTAATGGATGAGATTAGAGGAGCCTAAGAGTTAGATCCTTTCTTAGTGAACCAAGTGGAGAGGATTGGTAAGGGTATAGATAGCCCTTTCCGAGTGAAAGTTGATGGTGTTTTGTGGTTTCAAGATAGAATCTATGTGTCTAATAATCCCAAATTAAGGAAGATGATCTTACAAGAAGACAATAAGAGTACTCTTAGTATTCACTTAGGAGCTATTAAGATGGATTAGGACCTTAGGAGGATGTATGAGAGTGGCGTAGCGGAAGCGTGGTGGTCTAAGGTGAAGAGAGGAGTGAGGAATTTGTGGACTCGTGTGTAGTATTCCAAAAGTCTAAGGTGAAACATTAGAAAGTCAAATGCAGGAGGCATATCCATTTTTATTTGTTTCAGGTAATTTCGGGGACGAAATTTTTAAAAGGAGGGGAGAATTGTAACACCCTGAATTTTTCTACTAATACTACGAATAATTATTATTTATTTTTGTATTTATGAAGATTATTTCCTTATAATTATTTTGATTAATTAAATGGGTTTGATTGAATTTTTAAAGGTTTTTAATAATAATCATTTATGAAAATTATTTTTTATAATATTATTAATTATGATATTTTGTTATAATTATTATTTGAAGAAAATCATGTTTTAAATTGTATTGATATTTTATTTTAATTATATATATATATGTTATTTATTTATTTATTAATTAGTAATTCTGGATTTTCATAGCCCCGGAATGGGCCGTTCCACTTTGGGAATGGGCTGTTCCAACTCAAGCATGCATGGGTAAAATTTAAACCCAGAACGGGCTGTTCCACTTTGGGAACGGGCCATTCCGGATGTGGTTTTAAAGAACAGATTATTGACCCAGAACGGGCCGTTCTGGTTTTGGATCTGAGTATGTTGCCGCAGGATAATGTCTCACGCAACTACTATGGATCAAACATCAACTAGAAGACTATGACATTTACGAAAGTTGTATTCCTGTACTATGTGATAACACTGCTGCTATTAACATTTCTAAAATACCTGTTTTGCATTCTAGGACTAAGCATATAGAGATTAAACATCACTTCATTAGAGATCATGTGCAAAAAGGAACATTTGAATTGATTTATGTTAAGTCTGAAGAACAACTTGTTGATATCTTCACCAAACCCCTTCAAGAAGATAGATATGTTTGGCTGAGAGATAGGCTAGGAATGGAATTGATAGATGATCACTAGAATGTCATTCTCACCCACTATTTCTTTTTGCTGATTACAAAGGGGGAGAGAAAGAATACAAAATCTACCAAACTAAACCAATCATCAAGTAAGGGGGAGAACATTAACTTAGGGGCAGGAACCTCATAAAACCTCATGATATTTGCTCTGTGTCTGATACAAAATGCCTGATGTGTATAAACATGTATGAACTTGATAGATTATATTTATCATCATCAAAAAGGGGAAGATTGTTAAGTCAGACGAAGCGCATCCGCAATCCCACCAATGTTTTGAATATGACAAATATAATACATAGTTATTACTAACATGTGCATTAGTGTTTCAGTCGGATAACGAAAAGTCCAAACAGTGGAATATGTTCAAGCATAATCTGGCTTGACAAAGCATCAGACGCAAAATTGGCCAAGACATCGACATAAAGTGACCATCAAAAAGAACCAATATAAACTAGAAGATGAAGTTATCATTTCCATACTCATAAGAAAAGGGTAGTCAAGATCAGACTTAGTATCTTGTAACTAGACGATGTCAAGAATATTGAAGCACGTCTGAAGTCCACTAATCACATTGAAAGGAATTATACAAGAAACACAAGAGGATAACAACATGAATAAAAAAAATGGGCAAACATGCATTCACAAGTCAAAGTTGAGTGCGTTAGAGAAAGGACATCTACTTTTCAGAAAAAAGATAGAACCGTAGCTGCTAAATTGATGAGGAAATACAAATATACCTAGATCATGATTGAAGTCAGAAATCAAAGAAATCAACTACACAAAGAGACTCCACGAATACAAGCAAACATTTAATGCAAGATCAAATGAATTAAATGAGAAGATCTGCATGAACATGATCGAAGCCTCCATCTACAGCGTCAAAAATCTACACTCCAACGGAAAAATAAAAAATTCAAATAACGGGCAGATTTATAAAAAGTATATAAGTATCAAGACTAAGAAGAAGGAGATATAGAATAGAGAAGCAAAAAGAAAGCGTGTAATACATATCTCAAGAGAATCAACTATTTTTTGTATATCTGTGTAAAAACTAAGATAGCTTATCTCAGTGAGTGTTGCCAATAGTTCATCCTCTCTACGAGAGTAACCAAACACTGAGACACTTATCTCTAAAAAACTAAGATTACGCACCTTAGTGAGTGTAGAATTTACCCTATCCGTTCTGTGAGAGTTATACACACACTCAAAACCTAGAACTGTTGTAAAGCCTAAAGAGGCTGGTAGAAAGAATACTTGTGAACCAGAAGTGGTTAAGAACACTAACGTTGGTGAGTGAAGCCAGGAGTGGTCAAGAGTACTTGGAGAACTAGAAGTGGTTAAGAATACTAGCGTCTAGTTAACGAGCCAGAAGTGGCTGAGAATACTTGTAATCCTTTGTGATTAGTGGAACCCTTCTGCGGAAGGAAACTAGACGTAGCTCAGATTGAGTGAACCAGTATAACTGTCTGTGCATTCTCCTCACTTTTCAGTATTACTTACTTTGCTCTTGTTCTATTTCATTTTTCAACAAAGCATTGGACGAAAACATAATTGACCTTGTTAAAACTACTTTACTAGACGATAACGTTTTCCAGACGAAAAACTAGTTTACTTAATCTCTTACGTTGAAAATTAGTTATGCTGAAAAAAAAATCATTAGACAGAAAAGTCTGCTTAAGTTTTCCAACCAAGAGTATTCTTGCAAAATAACTCTAAAATTTTCCTTCGAATCTGAACACACACATTCAACCCCCCCCATCTTTTTTCTATTCGTATTATTAGAAAACCTCTAAGTTGGGCTCAAAATGTTAAGTCAGACGAAGAAATTCCAACAAGGTTTTGAACATGACAATTATAATACATATTGTTATTTCTAACATGTGTGTTAGTGTTCAGATAAATATAAGAACAGGCAAAACTGAAAAATGAAGTACGTGTTATTACAATATACTATGATCAAACCAAATGAAGCCTGGTTGAGTTGTACAAAGTATCAGACGATGGTTGATCAAGCATCAAGACTAAGCTTGATCAAAAGCCAGACAAAAATACAACAAATACAAGACAAGGCGTACTACCAGTCGAAGGTCAACAAAGTATCAGATGATGGATAACACAAGACGAAGAAATATTCCAGACAAAATTAAAGAAAGTATCAGACGATGGATAACATAAGGCGAAGAAACGTTCCAGACGGAATTAAAGTCATCCATCTTCATAGCTGACTAGATGGAAGGAAAAGTCAAAGTCTACTTCTCAAACAAAGACTCAAATTTGAGATGCATTACCAAACGCAGACGAAGAATATTGAAAAGCGTCTAAAGTCCACTATTCACAACAAGAGATATCAAATATTGTCTACACTCATAGAAGAGAACACAAAGTCATCAAATTTTTGAGAAGAAAGAAGAAACATAGACAAGCGCGTATCCACAAGTCAAAGCATGCGTGTGTTAGAGAAAATAAACCTACTTTCCAGAAAAAGACAACGCCTCTATAGCTACATTGATAGAAAGAGAACAGAAATACCTAGGTTATGATTGAAGTCAGACATAGAAGTGAACGAACTACACAAAAGACTTCACGTAACACATTCAGTAAGCAAACATTTAATGCAAGATCAAATGCATTAAATGAACGATCTATATGGCCATGAACGAACTACTATCTACACCAACGGGAAGCACCGCTCCAATGGACACGTTCAAATTTAAACAACGGGCAGATTTATCACAGGACTATAAATATCAAGACCTAACGAGAGAAGGAAGAAGAGGAGAAGCAACGAGCAATAAGCAAAAGCAAACGTAAAAGCAAACTTACATTTCTTCCTGTACAATCTTGTATATTTGTGTAAATCTAAGATAGCTTATCTTAGCGAGTGTTGAGACTATCCTATCCTCTCTGTGAGAGTAATACACACACTCAAAACACATATCTCTGTAAAACTAAGGTTGCAATCCTTAAGGAGTGTAGAAACTATCCTATCCTCTCTGTGAGAGTTATATACGCACTCAAAATATCTATCTGTTGTAAAGCATGAAGAGGCTAGTTGAAATAATACTTGGGCAACCAGAAGTAGTTTAAGATTACGAGCGCTGACGAGTGAAGTTGGCGAACTAGGAGTGGTTGATAATACTTGGGGAACCAGAAGTGTTTAAAGAATACTAGCACTGATGAGTGAAGTTGGCGAACCAGGACTAGTTGATAATACTTGAGGAACCAAAAGTGGTTTAAGAATACTAGCGCTGACGAGTGAAGATGGCGAACCATAAGTGGTTGATAATACTTGTAATCCGTTGTGATTAGTGGAACCCTTCGGTTGAAGGAGACTGGACATAGCTCAGGTCGAGCGAACCCGTATAAAACTCTTTGCACTTTTTTATCTATTTCTCAGACGCAATTTTTTTTAGCTAATATATCATACTAAAAATTTCGTCCACTACTTATTCTTTACTGCAACTATCTTCTAACGAAAAATATACTTACTTAACTTATTATTTTAAGAAATATTTTCCTTGTGCAGAAGATAAACTCTCAGACACAAAATCTTTTGTTGAGCCATCCTTGCATAGTTTTTAAGTATTCAAAATAATATTTCTACTAGACGAAAAAGAGTCTCTTTGCGAAAACAGTTTTAAAATTCCTTCGTTCACACACACATTCAACCCCCCTTCTGTGTATTTTTCTGCTAACTTCAATTGGTATTAGAGCTTGACCCCTTAATTTGGGATGAGCATCTAACATTGCAGGGGTACATAACAATCGATGGAAAATGAAGGACAGGCGGTGAACCGCCCAACTCTCTTTAGAGGAACAAAGTACAACTACTGGAAACAAAGAATGATCGCATTCTTTGACGCATGTCATATAGACATGTGGGATTTCGTAGAACAAGGAGACTACATTCCTCTTGACGAGGCTGGTAGGGAGATACCTAAAGCACGTTGGAATGAAGAACAAAAACAAAGATTCGTGCTGAACTCCAAAGCCCGAAATGAACTCATGTGTGCTCTGTCTGAAGAAGAGTACACCAAAGTACACAGCTTCAAGAGTGCCAAGAAGATGTGGGATACCCTAGCTCTAACCTATGAGGGATCCGTGGAGGTAAAATGCAACAAGCTAAGCTTGTTGGCTCATAAGTATGAACTCTTCGAAATGAAAGAGAATGAGTCTATCCAAACTATGTTTCGACGATTCCAAACTATTGTAAATGAACTCTCTTTTCTAAGTAGAACTTATGATAATCTTGATCACATTGACAAGCTGCTTTGTAGTTTACCCAAGAAGTGGAGACCACAGGTTACAGCCTTAAGAGCGTCCAAGAACCTTCAAAAGCTCTCACTGGAAGAACTCATAGGGCTTCTCAAAGTCCATGAGATGGGACGCTCGAAGAAAACAGAAGTCCATTGCACTAAATGTGCAAAAGACAAAATCTACGCCATCATCTTCAAAAGCCTTAAAGGAGGAAGAAGCGTATGATGAGAGCTATGGTGAAGAAACATGTGATTCAGACGACGAGATATCCTTCTTATCAAGAAGGATCCACTCCATGATGAAGAAGAAGGGAGGGTCAAGATGGAGAAAATTCAATAGAACTCCAAGATATAAGGCACAACCAGTATGCTTTGAATGCAAGAAACTAGGACATTACAAAATAGAATGTCTAGAACTAGAGAAAGAGAAGGAGAAAGAAAAGAAGAAACCGACCTTCCACAAAGAGAAGAAGGCCATGATGGCTACTTGGGAAGATCTAGACACATCATTGTCTGAAGATGATGAAGAAGCAAATATATGTCTCATGGCAGACACAGACTCATCATCGGAATTTGATGATTAAAGGTTAGCAAATCTGATTTTAAATATCTTCATCATGCATATAACCAACTTCTGTCTGCTTTGGCAAAAATTTCTACGAACCTATAAAGAACAGAAGAAATGGATTTTTGAATTACTTGAGGAAAACCTTTTACTTAAGAATGAAAATGAAAAATTATTGAAAAAGTTAGAAAAAGGTTTTGAACAATGTAATACAATGTCAGAAGAAGTAAACATGTTTAACAAAGAGATTGATGTACTAAAATCAGATTTATCAAAGTTCACCTTAGGAACAAAGAATCTTGAATAGATTTTAAAATACTCTAGGAACAACAATGATAAATCAGGAATAGGATATGTTGAACGTAAACCTAAAAATAAATCAAGTACATTTGCATATTCTACTTATGGGAAGCATGGATATTCTACGTCCAAGTGCAGTCACATGCACAAGAAGAGGTATTCCAAAACCTCTAACGCTAACACTCATGGACCTAAATCCATTTGGGTACCGAAGACTGAAATAATACCTGTTGCAGATCTATTTAACAAAGAAAAGAAGTGTCCAATCATGTTACATGGACAGTGGCTGCTCGCGACATATGACGGGCGAAAGGTTTATGTTCCTAAACCTCAAATCCAAGAAAGGAGGCCAAGTCACATTCGACGGAGGGCAGAAAAGAAAAATCATGGGGATAGGTAAAATAGGTATTAGCTTCTCTATTTCCATTGATAATGTCTTATATGTTAAAGGATTAACACATAACCTGATGAGCATAAGCCAATTGTGTGACAGTGGTGATGAGTTATTATTTTCCTTTATTTTCTTACCTTTCTGTACTTATTTTAATCTCTGATTTGTGCTTAATTATTTATATTCTGCACTGTTTTCTATTTGGGCTTTAATTGGACCGGTAATTCATATTTTAACTAATTTGAATTTTTTGAATCTAATTATTCCAAATTTCATTTTCAGGGAAGTTTAATAATTATCTAGGCTTGGAATTAATTTCTGGACTTCAAGTGGAGCTGCCACGTCATCTGCCATGTCACTGCTGCACCATTTTCCACCTCAGCATTCATCTTTTGTTTTTAGTCTATTTTATTGTTGTTGGGTCAGACTTGTAATTGTTTTTTGGGCCCAATTTCGTTTTAGGTCACTTAGGTCTAGGTAGGGTAGGGCTGACTTGGCAGCCACTAATATGAGAGGTTGATGTGACTACGTAGCTCTTTCTCTTCTCTTTGTTCTTTACGTTTTGGCTTCCCTGTTGTTCCTTCTTCCTTTTTATGTATTGCTTCTTGTTGGTTCTGGCTGCTCTTCATTTTGTTTTCACGTTTTCTTTAGATTTTCTGGTTGTAATGTGAGACTCCATTTTCATTTGAAATAGAGATTACTCATTTTCGTTTTCCTCCTCTGCCTTGCATTTTCGTTTTCCTTCTCTGCTTTGCCTTGCATTATCGTTTTCTTTTTCTGTTCTATTTTAATGGAAGGCTAAAAACCCCTGGGTTGGCTTCTTGTTGCGGATTGTAATTTCTGTTTGAGGTTCGGTTATGGTTGTATATCTTTGTTCTGCATTGTCTTCTTCATTTAACCTCCGTGCTCAATGCCACAGTTGCTTAATTTGTGAAGAGGTTGATGTTGTATACGTTTGCTTAATTCGTGTAGGGAAATCTTGAGTTAATCTTCGCTTAGTTGGTTAACTCGGATGGAACAAGGATTAAGTGGTTAATAGAGTAATCTTTTGAGAACCAGGGATAAAAGAGTTACAATCCAAACAAAGAGCCAATCTATTTTACTTGCTGAGTAATTTCGTTTTATTGTGTATAAACTGAAAATCAAACCCCCCCACTTCGTGTGTTTAAGCCTTTAACAGTAAAAGACGGTCCTTGGGAGACGACCTAGGAGTCACTTCCTAGTACTGCATTTAATTGCATTTATTTGACCAGATACGGCTTCGATCAGTGGTTATAAAGTATCTTTCAACAAAATTAAATATGTTGTTAGTCAAACTAATTCATCCATATTATTTATGGCTAACAGATGTAACAACTTGTATAAAATAATGCATAATGAGCTAGAACATCAAAATGTTGATTGTCTAGTCTCATATGAAAACCAGTGGCTCTAGCACAAGAAGGTTGGTCATGCAAGCTTGAGATTAATCTCAAAGCTGAAAAAGCATAACCTCATAAGAGGTCTACCAAGTCTTGTCTACTAGACAACTATTTTATGTGAAGCATGTCAAAAGGGGAAACAAGTTAAGAGTTTATTTGAAAGTAAAAATCATGTTTCCACCTCAAGACCCCTTGAACTGCTCTACATAGATCTAATCGGTCCCACCAGGGCTGCATCTGTCAGTGGTAAATTGTATGGACTAGTCATTATTGATGACTACACCAGATGGACATGGGTATTGTTCACAGCCCACAAGGATGAGTCCTTCAAGGTATTTTATGTATTTTGTAAAAGGGTTCAAAACAAAAAAGGAATAACAATTGCATCTATAAGAAGTGATCATGGGGCAGAGTTTGAAAATGAACAGTTTCAAGAATTTTGTGAAGAAAATGGAATTAAACATAATTTTTCAACACCTAGAACTCCACAGCAAAATGGAGTTGTAGAGAGAAAGAATCGATCTTTGCAAGAAATGGCCAGAACTTTATTAAATGATTTTTCAACCTCCAAACACTTCTGGATAGAAGCAGTTAATACCTCCTGCTACATTCAAAATAGAATATATATTAGGCCCATTTTGAAGAAAACTCCCTATGAATTGTGGAAGGGACAAGCACCCAACATTTTGTACTTTCATTCATTTGGATGCAAATGCTTTATTTTAAACACTAAAGATAATTTGGGTAAATTTGACTCAAAAACCGATGAGGGTATTCTACTTGGATACTATGAAAGGTCAAGAGCCTATAAAGTCTTCAACAACAAAACGAAAACTGTTGAGGAAGCTATTCATGTAAAGTTTGATGAAAACAAGCCTGATAAAGAAATATCAGAGCTAGGAAATTTCTTTGAGAATATGCAGGTGAATAAAGACCAAACGAAGAAGCCTGAGTCTGAAGAAACTATAGTTCAAAAAAATGAAAGAGGGGAAAGAGAACCAATCAATTGAAACTGGTAGATGAAAACTCATCACCCACAAGAGCAAATCATTGGTGAAGAAAAGGATGCAGTAAGGACTAGGAGCTTATTCAAAACACGGGCACATATTGCACTGTTGTCCCAGGTTGAACCAAGAACCACAAACGAAGCTTTGTCAGACGAAAGCTGGGTTCAAGCCATGTAAGAAAAACACAACCAATTCCAAAAAAATGACGTCTAGAAACTCGTTCCAATACCAAAGGATAGAACGATCATTGGTACAAAATGGGTATACAGAAACAAACTGGATGAATCAAGAAATGTCATAAGGAACAAAGCCAGGTTAGTTGCGAAAGGGTACTCACAACAAGAAGGTATTGACTTTACCAAAACTTTTGTACCAGTTGTTAGGATAGAGACAATTAGAATATTTTTTGCTTTTCATGCATGTACTGGCATGGAATTATATCAAATGGACGTTAAAAGTGCATTTTTAAATGGAACAATTTCAGAAGAAGTTTATGTAAGCCAACCCCCTGGTTTTGAAAACGACTTGCTATCATCACATGTTTTCAAATTAAACAAAGCATTGTATGGACTAAAACAGGCACCACGAGCATGGTACGATAAACTAAGCTCTTTTCTAATAAGTAACAATTTCATAAAAGGAAAAATTGACAGCACCCTATTTAGAAAAGAACTAAAAGATGATTTCATAATCGATCAAATCTATGTAGTTGACATAATATTTGGTGCTACTAACGAAAATATCTGCCAAGAATTCTCTAAGCTTATGCAGGATGAATTTGAAATGAGCATGATGGGAGAACTGAAGTTCTTCCTAGGACTTCAAATCGTCCAGTCAGACGAAGGGATCAAAATTCATCAAACAAAATATACGAAAGAGCTGCTGAAAAAGTATAAGATGGAAGATGAAAAACCAATGAAGACTCTAATGCATCCATCATCTAATCTTGGTCTGGACGAAGATTCACCAAATGTAGATAACACCATGTACCGAGGAATGGTAGGTTCACTCTTGTATCTAACAGCATCTAGAACTGACATTATGTTTAGTGTCTACATTTGTGCTAGATTTCAAGTAAGACCTAAGGAGGTACATTTACAAGTTGTTAAATGTATTTTAAGATATCTTAAAGGAACAGCTAACCTAGGAATAAGCTTTTATAGAAGCCATAATTTTTCTCTATTAGGATATTGTGATGCAGATTACGCAGGGGACAGATAGGAGAGAAAAAGCACTAGTGGAGGATGTCATTTTCTCGGACGATGCTTAGTATCATGGACTAGCAAAAGGCAAAGCACAATTCCCTTATCAACTTGTGAAGCTGAGTATATCGTCGCAGGACAGTGCCTCACGCAATTACTTTGAATCAAACATCAGCTGGAAGACTACGACATCTATGAGAGTAGTATTCCTGTACTTTGTGATAACACTGTTGCAATTAGCATCTCTAAAATTCCTGTTTTGCACTCTAGGACTAAACACATAAAGATAAAACACCATTTCATTAGATATCATGTACGAAAAGGAACCTTCGAACTAATATATGTTAAAACAGAAAGAACAACTAGCAAATATTTTTACCAAGCCCCTTCAAGAAGATAGATACATATGGCCTAGAGATAGGCTAGGAATGGAACTGATAAGTGAACAATAAACTGTTATTTTTGTTGAGATTGGAGGAGATTGAGATTGTTGAGATCACCTCTGAAGACTAAAGGTTTTGATGATAAAAAATGTGTGGAACAAAGTTGACCAAGGACATCAACAACTTTGAAGTCAAAAACAAAGTCAAAGAAAATGTTATGTAATAGGAGTAGTTTTTAAATTTCTTTGTTGAGTTTATTTGTTGTGTGTGTGCTTTGTGCTTTGGCTAATCTGTATCTAATCCGATTAAGGGAATGTATGATGATGAGTTTAAAAGGTTAAAAAGTTATTTTGAGACTTAAAATAGAGTTTTGAAAACTAACTCAAAATAATCGATTATCATTAAATATAATCGATTATTCCAGCAACAGGTATAAAAGGATACCTTGCTGCAATAATCGATTATTTGTGAAATAATCGATTATCCCAAAAATAACTCTCTGGAATAATCGATTATCCAGCAAAATAATCGATTAAATTGTTCTTGGTTGATTTCCAGAAATCATGAAGAACAAAATAATCGATTATTCTTTAAAATAATCGATTATCTGGTTCTGAAAAACTTATAAATAGTTTGACCATTTTGAAACTTCAGAACAGAGTTAGAATTGAGAATCAAAATTAGAAAAACGTTTTTGTGAAGTCTTTGTGACAATCTTGGGGAGTTTTCTTTGTGAAACCAAGAAGAAAAACGTTTTTGAAAAAATTTGAGAAAAGATCATCATCATCATCATATTCTTGAAAGGAAAGAGATTAAGATTTGCTTCTGAATTCCAGGTGAATTCGTTCCTTAATTCTTTTTGAATACTTGTAAATCTTGAGTAGGTTTCTCAAGTGGTAAGGAATTCTTGTAGTGGGTTTCTACAAGGGGTGCTTTCTTAAGGTCAAGAAAGTGGTTATCTTGAATGTAGGAGTATATGCATGTGTGGTATGCTTGTAAAACTTCTTCATTAAGATAGTGAAACAAATCTTGATCAGGTTATGATTGAGGACTGGATGTAGGTCACATGTGGAGTGGCTGGACCAGGATAAAAGACTTGTGCAATCTTCTCTTACCCTTATCTCTTAGTTTGTGCAATATCTTGGTTGTATATTGAAAAGATTGTTCTTGATTAACATGTTTGCATGAGCAACATTGGTTTGAATTGAATCAAAGTATTACATATTGTTCTTAACTTTGAATCTCATTATTGGTTAATCAAGAAAACATATAGGATTCATTCTTCATTAACAAGTCCTTAAGAAACTTCTTTGAAAATTCATTTTAGAAAAGTTTGAATTGAAATAAAGATCCTAAAAACTCTGAAAATTTTTAAAGTGTCATAGAATCCAATTCACCCCCTTTCTTGGATTGAGCCATTCTTTTCTAACAATTTTGTCTACACCTCTTTCTTTTTGATGATTACAAAGGGTGAGAAGTAGGAAAGGATCTATCAAACTTGTCTAAGGAATAATCAAGTGAGGGGGAGAGCATATACTAAGAGGGAGAGCCTTAGAACCCTAAACACATACTAAGGGGGAGAGCTTTAGAACCTTAAACCCTTAAATGCTTGATGATTGCTCTAATGTATGATATGAAATGCATGAAATTGATAAACTATTTGATATACATAAACTTGTATGTATGTTATATTGTATCTGAAACAAATTGATAGATTATATTTATCATCATCAAAAAGATGGAGATTGTTAAGTCAGACGAAGAAATTCCCTATAAGGTTTTGAACATGACAAATATAATATATATTTTTATTTCTAACATGTGTGTTAGTGTTTCAGATAAATATAAGAATAGAAAAAACTGAAAAACGAAGTACGTGTTATTACACATACTATGGTTAAACCAAATGAAGCTTGGTTGAGCTGTACAAAGAATCAGACGATGGTTGATCAAGCATCAAGACTAAGCCTAATCAAAGGCCAGGCGAAAATATAACAAATACAAGACTAGGTGTACTACCAGTCGAAGGTCAACAAAGTATCAGACGATGGATAACACAAGACGAAGAAACATTCTAGACATAATTAAAGAAAGTATTAGACGATGGATAACACAAGACGAAAAAATGTTCCAGACGAAATTAAAGTCGTCCATCTTCACAACTAACTAGACGGAAGGAAAAGTCAAAGTCTACTTGTCAGACGGAGAGACAAATTTGAGATGCATTACTAGACGCAAACGAAGAATACTGAAAAGCGTCTGAAGTCCACTATTCACAACAAGAGATATCAAATATCTTGTACACTAAGAAGAGCACACGAAGTCATCAAATGTGTGAGAAGAAAGATAGACAAGCGCGTATCCACAAGTCAAAGCATGCGTGTGTTAGAGAAAGTACACATACTTTTCAGAAAAAGACAACACCTCTACAGCTACACTGACGGAAAGAGAACATAAATACCTAGGTTATGATTGAAGTCAGACATAGAAGTGAACAAACTACACAAAAGACTTCACGTAACACAGATTCAGTAAGCAAACATTTAATGCAAGATCAAATGCATTAAATGAAAGATCTATATGGCCATGAATGAACTACTATTTGCACCAATGAGAAGCACCGCTCCAATGGACACATTCAAATTTAAACAACGGGCAGATTTATCACGAGGCTATAAATATTAAGACCTAATGAGAGAAGGAAGAAAAAGAGAAGTAACGAGCAATAAGAAAAAGCAAACGTAAAAGCAAACTTACATCTCTTCTTGTACAATCTTGTATATTTGTGTAAATCTAAGATAGCTTATCTTAGCGAGTGTTGAGACTATTCTATCCTCTCTATGAGAGTAATACACACACTCAAAACACATCTCTGTAAAACTAAGGTTGCAAACCTTAGCGAGTGTAGAAACTATCTTATCCTCTCTATGAGAGTTATATACACACTCAAAATATCTATCTGTTGTAAAGTTTGAAGAGACTAGTTGAAATAATACTTGGGGAACCATAAGTGCTTTAAGAATACAAGCGCTGACGAGTGAAGTTGGTGAACCAGGAGTGGTTGATAATACTTGGGGAACCAGAAGTAGTTTAAGAATACTAGTGCTGAAGAATGAAGTTGGCGAACCAGGAGTGGTTGATAATACTTAGAGAACCAGAAGTGGTTTAAGAATACTAGCATTGATGAGTGAAGTTGGTGAACCAGAAGTGGTTGATAATACTTGTAATCCGTTGTGATTAGTGGAACCCTTCGATTGAAGGAGACTGGACGTAGCTCAGGTCGAGCGAACCAGTATAAAACTCTTTGCACTTTTTATCTATTTCTCATACGCAATTTTGTTTAGCTAATATATCATATTGAAAATTTCGTCCACTACTTATTTTTTATTGCAATTATCTTTAGACGGAAAATATATTTGCTTAACTTATTATTTTAATAAATATTTTTCTTGTGCAGACAATAAATTTTCGAACGCAAAATCTTTTGTTGAGCCAACCTTGCATAGTTTTTAAGTATTCAAAATAACATTTCTATTAGACGAAAAAGAGTCTCTTTGCGAAAAAGGTTTTAAAATTCATTCTTTCACACACACATTCAACCCCCCCTTCTGTGTATTTTTCTACTAACTTCACAAAATTCCAACCCAAGACTCTTCTCTAATCCATCGCCTATTCTTTCTAAAATTATTTTAATTATATCACTAACCTAATCAATTAAATTAATTAAGTTAAAAATACAATTCTTTGTATTAAAATACTTATTTTATTTAATTAATAAAAGCATTATTTACGTTATAAACTTAATTAATTAATTAAGTTTATAATATATTTTTTATTAAAGATAATTTATTTTAATTTATTTTAGAAGCAAATCAAGGCAAAAATATAGAAAACTTTCAAATAGCCCCAAAGTCACAATATCATAGTAAGATACAACACCAACTAAATCATTAAGCTTCTCCGTCATCATACTCATCCTCTTATACTTACTCTACTCTTGCAAATGGCAATCATTCTAAACACACACAACAACAAAAGTGAGAATACATCTCATCCATGAATAACACATATAAGACATAAGGATATCATTAAAAAGGAGATACATCATACTTAAGCTTCATACATGCATCTATATTCATATCCAACATCCAAAACAACACTCGCCTTAAATACATCAATCATTCTACATTTATTTATTATCAACGATAATCATTCATGTAGCTTAATCAATCAAAATTATAATATATAAACTCATTCAAATGTGTGTTCTGAATTGTATATACACGTGATATTAATTTTCTCCTCCTCATCATCTCAAGATAGCCTAGGAGTTATGAATTGGGATCGCTCCATCTATGGTAATCTCCCTAGATCCATCCTTAACTAGGAAACATCTAACATGATCTTATTGAAGTGTTACTTTCAACTATGGTTACCTCTTATTTCCGTTATAGGCTCCCAATGATAACACACTCTCAAGGTAGGTAGATAACATTTGAACCCTATTTAGATAAACTCACACTATCCAAGTATGCAGGTAAAAAAAATAAATTGTGCCCACAGGTTACGGGCACAATTTATTATAAATCCATTGCAGATGTTACCCAAAAATATCCGTGGATGTGGATTTTTTTTTTTTTTTGTCATTTCTAATAACAACTACTTACTCCAACTCTTTTATATGTAGATTGATCCCTCCATCGAATTCTAAAAAGAAAATCTCACTCAAATCAAATATGTCTAATATTACATCCATATTCAAATTAATAAAAAATAAATAAATCATAAAACATAAAAGAATATCAAATCCTAAGAGATCATTTGGGATATTCTAAATTATTCTTAGATATTAAATGGTACGATGAATTAATTTCCAGATTTTCAAACGAAAAAATATTTGACGAGAATTTAACTCCTCTAAAATAAAGAAGTACACTTTAAAGAATAAAAGTGCACTCAAAATTATTGATTAAAAAATCAACAATAATTTTTAGAAAAATCAAATACATATATAAAAAAATTTAAAATTAATTATAATATTTATTGTTGATTTTATTATTATTGTATTTTATTTTTTAAATAAAATTTCTTAACTTTAAAGAAAGCAATTCCTTAGACGTTTTCGTAAAATAAATGGACTATAAAATTACATTAACTTTTAATGATAAAAAAAATTAAAATAATTTTATAATTAATTTGATAAGCATTCCCATTTTGGATTCTTTAAAATAAATATAGAATATTTGCCAAAACTTTGCATAATTTATTTAAATTAATAATTAAGAAATGAAATTAATACTAAATTAATATATATATATATATATATATATATATATATATTCACATTTGAATAAATTAATATTTTCAAAGTAATATATTTAAAAAAATTAAAAATTGAATTAATAGTTAACCAAATAAATATTTAATTTAATGATAGAGTAAAAAATTATTTTAATTTAATATTTGAAAAAGTAGTACATGAAATTATTACATGACTAAATAAATAATTAATATTTGACTAAATTAACATGCATTTAATATTTGACTTTATGAATATATTTTGGTTTGAATATGTTTTTAGTTCCTATAAAATTGATGATTTTGATTATGGTCCTTCTAAAATTTTTTCTTTTTTTTTTCATCCTTCTAATATTTATAAACATTATTTTTTACCCTTATAAAATGACTAAATTTTGATTTTGATCCTTGTAAAATATGTTTCCTTGGTTTTCATCCATCTAAATTGTAAACTAATTATTTTTAGTCCTTAATGGTCATTTTAAGGTGGATAAATAACATTTATTTTAACGACTTATAAATTTTTTTAGAGGTGTTAAATATCGATATGATATCAGTGATGATTGTAGATAATACTTAAAATGGTTACTTAACTTTTTAATAAATAAAAATTAGTTTAAAAAGATCACATAAAAACATGGACTAAAAACAATAATTTTAATTTTATAAGAATGAAAAATGAAGAGAAAATTTTACAGGGACTAAAATCAAAACTTATTAATTTTATAAGAACTAAATACATTTTTAAGCCATATATTTTTAATATTTGACTAAATTAATATGCATTAAATATTTGATTTTATTCATATATTTTTAACATTTGACTAAAATGATTTAGATATTTGAGCGATTGATGATCGAAAAATTTCCACTTTTGATCTTTGAAGGGAAGTATATAAATAAGGGTTTGCAGGATGAAAACTTGATATAGTGAAAACAAAGTTGCACAAGTATTGAAGATAAGATGGGAGAGAAGAAAGTTTTGAGTGTTGTGATGTTTGTCATGGCTTATGGTTTGGCAGTGACAACATTGACAACATCACAAGTTCCAGCAACATGTAATCCCTATCAACCATTACTTTTCCAATGTGCTACTTTTTTGGTAGCAGAACTGGCGACTCCATCCCCTCGTTGTTGTGCTGGAGCAAAGCAAGCGTTTCAAAAAGCCAACAATCCTCAAGCTATCAAAAACTTTTGCAGTTGTCTTGTAGATGCTGGACCTTATTTGAACTTTAAACCTGACAGTTTGGTACGACTTCCACAAGCATGCAACATTAAACCTTCTTTCTCTATGAGTAAATGTATATATGGTTAAACCTTGCCGTGGGAAACAAATCTGTGCTCTCAGATGATTAAATCAGTATTTAAATAAATTACAGCGGAGATTATTTTTCTTTCTTTTTTTATGTTTATTTTTTCTTTTCTAATTTACCCTCTTCCTCCCTATTCATCACCCTCACACATGGGCCACAACGAATCCCTAATCGATGACATATCAACATCCTAACTCTTTTTCTCATCGTTTTTTCATCTATCGATCTCTTTATTGCTCTCTTGTCCTTGTTCAAGTCTTTGTCTCGTCATAGAATCAAGGTTATTTCTAACAAATTTTAGCCTTTTAGGTCTAAGGCAACAAGTTCATTTAAGTTTCATTCTTATATAATTAATCAATTTATATTTTATTTTTTAATATCAAATTAAATCTAGAAAATTTAATTTAATTTTATAAAATAATAATGACAAATAGTTACAAATATTATTTATAATATTATATAAACATATATTACATGTATTTAATTTTTTTTAATATAATTTGATACTTTTAATGAACACTATTTTTTAATATATATTTTTTAGTAATTTCAATTTATAGTGGAGTTGGAGATTGAAAAGGCATTTTACAATTTCTCATGCTCTTTATCACAACAATTTTTTCAAACACAGTGAAACAATGAATGGAGAGGAAGACATTGTTTTTTATAGACTGTGCCAATGTTGTGATGTTGAGTAAATTATAACACCCCAATTTTCAAAAAGGTTATTATTATTATTATTATTATTATATGGTATTTGGTCATAATTATTTTAATAATTATAGAGGAATATTATTTTGTACGTTTTAAATAATTATTATTTTGGACAATTATTTTGTACGTATTAAATAAGTATTTTTATTAGCATTTTTAAATAAATATTTATATGTTTTAAGAGAAGGTTGATTTTATATGATATTTTGTTATTGAAATTATATTATTATATTTAGGGTCAGAAATATATTATTATTATAGAGAAAAAATATTTTATAATATACATGTATTTATTTTATTTAATTATTTTGAGAAAAATTAGAAGTGGGTTAGAAGAGAAGGAAAATGGGTTGGGTTGACCCAGTCCAATGGATTAATTTTAAGAAAGGAGTCAGGTGATGTTAACTCTATCTGCCTCATTTGTTGTTCTGAAGGGTTAGGGAAAAAAAGAGGAGAAACAAAGAGCTCTAAGAAAGAGTACTCAGGAACGATCTTAGATCACACCAAGACCATTCATCTTCTGCTCATCCAGGTACGGGGGAGATGAGTTTCTTCATATGTGAATATAGGGGTGTTCGGGGTAGTGAGGGCAACCCCTAAGTGTAACATCCCAAATTTTATACAATGGTTAATTATTATTTTTATGAAAATTATTTTCCTATAGTTATTAATTAATAAAAGGATTCTTTTTATGTAGAATATTTTAGAAATTTTAATAATTGATTATTATGTATTTTAAATATTTATGGGGATTATTAAAATGGAAATATTTAGTATTTAATTTTATTATAACTTTGTTTCTTTTAAAAATAATATTATGATATATATATATATAAACATTATGAAAGGGTAAATATATATATTTTTTTAAATTTTAGTTATCCTATTTAAAATAAATAAATAAATAAAAAATTGCATAATTAAATAATGAAAGATAAGGTATGTAATTAACGTATGAAGTGATGTGTGTGGTGTGTGGTGCATGAGGCATGGTGCAGTAAAGGTGAAGGTGTGATTACGTGTATATAGTGATGTGTATGTAGTCACGTGATGAATTTGGTGTAGTAAGTAGGTGCATAGCTAATATGTGTGTGTGGTACATACGTGTAGAATGTGTTAATATGTCCAAGAATATAGATTTACGTGGCAACAGCAGATATATATATATACTTGCAGGTACGTGGGAGAAGACTTTTATATATACGTGGCAAAAGGCTGGGTAAGTAATAATCATGTAAATAGCATATGCGTAAGTAGTAAGTATTCGTGTAGCAAAATAACGCAAGCAATGAGATAAGCATTCCAGTACAAAAAATTTATTACGGATAAGAATATTCACTGAGCAGAATGGGATAAGAATATCTACTGAGCAGAAATTATTACGGGATAACTTATCTAAATTTCGTGAAGTAGGGAGCCTTCCATTTCTTATAAATAGGTCCCATTACGGTAAATGGCGAGGCACACAACAACAGAAATAAAAACAAAAGAGCAAAGAGGGAACGAGAGAAAATAGTGAAAGTGTAGCAAATTTACTTACTTTAAGGTAACGGGGAGGAGAACCTTATCTCTTTAAAATTTTATCTACTACTATTTTTATTTATTTATGTTATTTTTTTATGTATATTTATTTAGTGGGGTGTCCCTAACCTCATTTATTTGCTTAACATTATTAAGGTGTTCATCTTTTATATTGTTTAATTATTTTATAATGATTGTCATTTTATTTATATCATTGGTATTCTTAATATATTCTTTTTACATAGATATATTTATTGTAAATATATTTATAATCAACTATGTTATAGTTGTGATATCTTGGACTCGTTTTGTTGTTATTTCTTCACCTATTTATGAAAATAAATATTGTTCTATGGCCATAGAAGATAAAGTTTGAATTATTTGTAGCTGGAGGTTTGACCTTGGGGATTTAAATGAGTAAGAAATGAAGGTGAAATATCCTATTGTTGATTAAGGTGAAATATCCTTTTATTGGTTGATGTTATGATGATGCTCATTTATCCTGACTAGTCACTACAAGTATAATTCAAATTTTATTGTATCATGAAAATCTAATATATGATCGGTATATATATATTATATATATATATATATGTTTAATATTGATTATAAATAATTATTTATATTCTTTTGAATTATTGTATTTATTGGATATTGTTCTTACTCCTATCTTTTCTTTGTTTTTTTAAATTAAATATATTATAAAATAGATGGATCTACTTGGGATTCCAGAGCATTTTACAGTGATTATAGCTGTTGTCTTTCTTGGAAGAAATTGGAATGTGGAGGCTATTTGATGAATCTATTATAATTGTTATTGTAAATTTATTTCTATTATCAATGTAAAGTTTGTAATAGAAGTGAAAGAAAGAAATATTGTGTATAATAATACATTATTATAAATACTTATGCTATGTATTAAATTCACAAAATATTATGTTTCTTTATCTTTATAAAAAAAAATATTGTTAACGATATATTTGCGAAAATATTATATAAGAAATATATAATTATTATTATATAAATTGGGCGTTAGAATCGGGCGTTACACTAAGTCCCTCTAGGAACTCTATTTAAAATTCTGAACGATTATCTGGGCAATCGATGTTCTAAATTCTTAATTCATTTGGAAGAACTTATTTCTTGAATTGTCTTTGAATTCCATTGGGGCTTTCTTGTTAATTCTTTATCCTTAAATTTGATGACTTGAATTTTATTTGTTAAGAAGAGTTTAGATTTTTTTTTGTAAAACCAATGGAAACCAATTTTTGAGGCTTGAGATGTGTATGGATTGATTTGGAACGTATGAAGAATATAAATGGAGTTAAACTGAACCAACGGGGTGTAGAAGTAGTGAAAATTGGTAAAAACCTTGTTGAAACTCGTAAAACGCAGGTTTAATTTCACAGGGCAGAGATTTGGGCGCTCAGCGCCAGTTTTGGGCGTCGGGCGTGGGGACCCCGACATATGTTTGTAATTTTGCGATATCTTTCTGTGTAGTTATCCAAATCGAGTGCCGTTTGTTTTGTTAGAAACTAGACATCTGGGGCTACCATTTAGACACACGAAGCGTGTAAAAATATTAATATTTGATCAAGTTATGTGAGTTTCAATTTGAGCCTTCCAAACAGTGTGCGAACCACAACATCAATTTTTCTGAGCCCTGGATGGTAACCTAAACGACTTTATTAGGATTTGTGTTCTGCATGAAAGTTGTAGATATTGATGTTAGGATTCTAATGGAGTTGGGATCACTTAGAAAGGATATGTATATCTCGAGTTATGGTTAAATTATTAACTGAATGTCATAGATATTGTGATGTGTGTGAAGAATTATGTGAAATTTGTGATCTATGATGTTGATAACTTAATGATAGGTACCTAGCATGTGAGGATGATATTGCATGGATTGTTATTGACATGTGATGATGTTATATAATGGAGATGCATTAATTATGAGTTACGTGGGATGCATGAGTTGCATGAGACTTATGAGTTGCATGTGGTGCTTGAGAAGCCAGACGTGGCTATATTGCATTGGACCCTGGGCCCAGAGAGGGGTTGAGACAGGGGGGACCATGACGGGAGGCATTCCATGCGTGGGCCGTTGGGTGTTTAACTGCGTAGCTCACTGGCCACAAAGGGTTTAACGGTGGGTGGATTGCCTTTGCACGGGCCGCTGGGTGTTTAACCGTGCAACATACCGGCCCTGGGAGGGTGTGAGAACGGTATGCCCGCATTGGCAACAACTAAGGGAATTGACGAGGTACGCCCATTGTGCGGAGTGCCAAGTTAAGACTCTCAGGAGAGGAGATGTGTATGAGCATATAGTGAGCATGTGTATGAAAGCTTGTATGATTGAAAAAAAATGATGTTTGGTAATTATATGAGATGTATTTGTTGTTTATATTTAATGATGATATTTTGGTGGACGGTGTGGGGTGGGAATTGGGTAGCTCTATGTTCATATATGATGTTATCTATCTCTCACCGTCCTGTTTTTATGTGGTTTTCTTTTAGGTGATGATGAAGGCACTCATAATGTTGAGTTCTAAAGGGAAAGGGTTATGCTGTGATAGGATGTGACATTGGGGCATGAATTTAGGATGCTTTAGTTATGAATTGTTATTTGTCGTTTGAGGAGACTTATTTTTAAGAGTTTTATATTCACCTTGATAATTTTCTTTTAAGAGTAAAACTTTATTATTATTATTATTATTATTTTTATTTATTTCAAGACTTGTGAACCTATGAGTTTTTATTAAAATATGTGGACCCTTCTTGATGTTATATTTATTGAATTATTCTTATTGTTGTTACTTATTTATTATGGGGTAGATGGGTGTCACATTTAGTGGTATCAAAGCAGGTCGATCCAATCGGCCGTGAGTTATGAGTCTACTATGCTTGTTTGGTAGGTGAATGATGGAATATGTTTTGCTTTATGATGAGGATAATGATGATGATGATGATGTTTCCGTTGTGTTGTTAGTGTTGTGCTTACACTTATATTATTTTCTCAGAATTTGGCTGAAAGACATGATATAGCTTAGTTGAGGCTATTCATGATTGCTTATTTGTTTTGATACTTCTTGCTTACGTAAGAAGTAGTGGTTGAGTGGTATCGCTCGTATTGCAAGCATATGTGCCAGTAGTAGTGGACGAAGCCTTGCTAATCAACTAGAAATTATTGGGACCTTAGATTTGGGTGAGACATTGATTTGTCGAGAGTTTACGGTTAATGGAGTTTCTAGAATCTATAGTTGTAGCGATTGAATCCAAGGAGGTTGTATATGAGAATTGGAGTTTTGGTATCCTTGATGAGAGATTGAAATGTTGGTAATTCCCTTAAGTGTTGGTGTTGGCATGTTTACCGTTTATGGTTTAGGTAGCATGTGAGTTTTATTTTCTAAGTCTGTTGTGCTAAATATGTGAGTTGTTTGGTTTAGGATTGTAGTGGGAAGCTTGAATATGAAGTTGAGGTGTGAGTTTGGAAGGGTTGATGTATTTTTGTGGCCTTAGATATATTGATATACTATTGCTATTTTGTGTAGAGGATATTTTCGCTGCAGTTTTGTTGTGCCATTATGACTGCCATATTGACAGATTTAGATTTTATGATCTTCATAAAAGTTGTAGCCTTAGACGTTATCTTTCCAATGGAATTGGAATCAGGTAAAACGGAGGTCTAGAACTCTAGTTATAGCTACTTTGGTGATCAAAGGTCTAGCTGTAAGCGCCGAATATATCTGCTGCGGTTTTTGAAATTTTTAGCTAAGAAGAGGATCTTTTAGAATTTTATGTCTTCATAAGAGTTTTAACTTATTCTCTTAGCTTTCTTTTGAGATAGGTTTGAGATCATTTGGATGAGTATAACTCTCTAGGTATCATTTTCTTTGATCATTGTTGAAGGGATATGTATGGTGTCATGATATTTTTGAATCGTTAGACAATGCAAGGATAAAAATTGATTTTTTTCATGATTCTAAGATGTTAGGTGGATTGAGAGGTTGTTTAAGATTGTATGATGTTATGTGGTAAAGTTGATTCATGCTTTATGGTGTAAACGATGATTGATTCGTATATGCTTAGGGATAGTATATATGAAGATTTTAAAGTAGGTATTCTAATATGATTTGATATGCATGTATGTATATATGAGGATAGATGACTTTATGGATCAATTAGTGGATGTTTGTGTATTAATGAGATTGATCTTAGGATGTGATATCACCATATTAAGAGTTAAGTGTGAAGATATATCCAAGATAAATTTAGGATAGATTATCTAAGTATGATTTTTGACTGTATGAGATGAGTGTTCTAGGCCATGTAATTTTCTTGCGGAGGTATAACGTAGATCTATCTAAGATAGAAGTTGTGCTTAAGTGAGAGATACATCAGTCTATTAGCGAGGTTATGTGTTTCTTGGATTAGCTCATTGTTGTTGGATATTTATTGAGTAACTTTCTAAGATAGCATTACCTTTGAACATATTGAGTAAGAAGAGTGTTATTTTTGTGTGAGATAGTAAGTGTGATAGTAGTTTCCAAATTCTTAAGGAAAGATCGACTAGTGCGCTAGTGTGAGCATTGGCCGATCTTAGTAAGCCTTTTGTGATATATAGTTATGCTTCTAAAGATATGTTTGGGAGGAGTATTGTGACAAGAAGGAAAGGTAGTAGGTTATGATTTTAGGCAATTGAAAATTCATGAGAGGAATTTTCTTATCTATGACCTTGAGTTAGTAGCTTTAATATTTATACTAAGATTTGGAGACATTATGTATATGATTCTAAGCTTGAAGTATTTTTTGATCGTTAGAGCCTTAATTATCTATTGACTGAGTAGTTAATTATGTGACTAAAGAGATAGTTTAATTTCTAGAGGACTAATATTTCAAACTTAGTTGTTAATTGAGTAAAGCTATTGTGGTGACCGATGTTTTGTGTAGGAAACCTTTATATTTATCTTCCCTTATGATTAGAGAGATGAATCCTTTTGGCTCAAATAAGAGATTTAAGTTTGGCTTATAAGCTTACTCTTAGTAGTGTGAGACTAAGTATGACTTGAGTAACGAATGGATTGTTGAAGGAAATTGGAGAAGCACAATTTTGGTGACAAGATATGAGGCTATAGGATAAGGTGATGGATAAGAGTTTGACTTGGGTGTAGATGGAGTGGTGAAATTAGAGATCTGATATGTATACCTAGTGAACTTACGCTTAGGTGCTTAATCTTTAGAGATGATCATAGAAGTAAAACCAATGTTGTAGCAGATGCCTTGATTATGATAACCTCTGGTATATCGTTTATGATGATTTAAGGGTTGGATTTGATTGAAGAATTTAGAGACTTATGCTTTGTATGTGAGATTATCCTTAGGAGCATTGAATTGATTATGTTGAAAGTGACTAGTGAATTAATGGATGAGATTAGAGAAGCCTAAGAGTTAGAGCCTTTCTTAGAGAACCAAGTGGAAAATATTGGTAGGAGTGTAGATAATTTTTTTGAGTAGAATCGATGTTATTTTGAGGTGCAAGAACAAATTTGGGTGCTTAGTAACCTTCAATTAAGAAAGATGATTTTAGAGGAAGGACATTCATTTAGGAGCTACTGAGATGTATCGGGACCTTAGGAGGATGTATCAGAGTGGTGCAGCGGAAGCATGGTGGCCTAAGGTGAAGAGAGGAGTAGAGAAATTGTATGCTCGTGTTTAGTATGCAAGAAGTCTTTTGGAATTTTGTAGCACTTAGACGTCCCATTTTGGAACTGTAATGGTGAGTGGATAGACCTTAATTGTAGGTTTGTCTGAGATACTTAAGAGATCGATTCTATTTGTGTTTTAGTGGATAGACTCGCCAAGTTTACTTGTTTTACCTTTAGATATCCTTTGGTGAAATTGATAGAGTTGTACATCAATAAGGTAGTGAGGTTGCATAAGGATTAGAAAGTAAGAAGAGAGAAGTCTACCATTACAAAAATTTCGGGGACGAATATTCTTAAAGGAGGGGAGTATTGTAACACCCCAATTTTCAAAAAGGTTATTATTATTATTATTATTAGATGGTATTTGGTCATAATTATTTTAATAATTATAGAGGAATATTATTTTGTACGTTTTAAATAATTATTATTTTGGACAATTATTTTGTACGTATTAAATAAGTATTTTTATTAGCATTTTTAAATAAATATTTATATGTTTTAAGAGAAGGTTGATTTTATATGATATTTTGTTATTGAAATTATATTATTATATTTAGGGTCAGAAATATATTATTATTATAGAGAAAAAATATTTTATAATATACATGTATTTATTTTATTTAATTATTTTGAGAAAAATTAGAAGTGGGTTAGAAGAGAAGGAAAATGGGTTGGGTTGACCCAGTCCAATGGATTAATTTTAAGAAAGGAGTCAGGTGGTGTTAACCCTATCTGCCTCATTTGCGTTCTGAAGGGTTAGGGAAAAAAGAGGAGAAACAAAGAGCTCTAAGGAAGAGTACTCAGGAACGATCTTAGATCACACCAAGACCATTCATCTTCTGCTCATCCAGGTACGGGGGAGATGGGTTTCTTCATATGTGAATATAGGGGTGTTCGGGTAGTGAGGACAATCCCTAAGTCCCTCTAGGAACTCTATTTAAAATTCTAAACGATTGTCTGGGCAATCGATGTTCTAAATTCTTAATTCATTTGGAAGAACTTATTTCTTGAATTGTCTTTGAATTCCATTGGGGCTTTCTTGTTAATTCTTTATCCTTAAATTTGATGAGTTGAATTTTATGTGTTAAGAAGAGTTTAGATTTTTTTTTGTAAAACCAATGGAAACTAATTTTTGAGGCTTGAGATGTGTATAGATTGATTTGGAACGTATGAAGAATATAAATGGAGTTAAACTGAACCAATGGGGTGTAGAAGTAGTGAAAATTGGTAAAAACCTTGTTGAAACTCGTAAAACGCAGGTTTAATTTCACAGAGGGGAGTCTGGGCAGAGATTTGGGCGCTCAGCGCCAGTTTTGGGCGTCGGGCGTGGGGACCCCGACATACGTTTGTAATTTTGCGATATCTTTCTGTGTAGTTATCCAAATCGAGTGCCGTTTGTTTTGTTAGAAACTACACATCTGGGGCTACCATTTAGAGACAAGAATCGTGTAAAAATATTAATATTTGATCAAGTTATGTGAGTTGCAATTTGAGCCTTCCAATCTGTGTGCGAACCACAACATCAATTTTTGTGAGCCCTGAATGGTAACCTAAACGACTTTATTAGGATTTGTGTTCTTCATGAAAGTTGTATATATTGATGTTAGGATTCTAATGGAGTTGGGATCACTTAGAAAGGATATGTATATCTCGAGTTATGGTTAAATTATTAACTGAATGTCATAGATATTGTGATGTGTGTGAAGAATTATGTGAAATTTGTGATCTATGATGTTGATAACTTAATGATAGGTACCTAGCATGTGAGGATGATATTGCATGGATTGTTATTGACATGTGATGATGTTATATAATGGAGATGCATTAATTATGAGTTACGTGGGATGCATGAGTTGCATGAGACTTATGAGTTGCATGTGGTGCTTGAGAAGCCAGACGTGGCTATATTGCATTGGACCCTGGGCCCAGAGAGGGGTTGAGACAGGGGGGACCATGACGGGAGGCATTCCATGCGTGGGCCATTGGGTGTTTAACTGCGTAGCTCACTGGCCACAGAGGGTTTAACGGTGGGTGGATTGCCTTTGCACGGGCCGCTGGGTGTTTAACCGTGCAACATACCGGCCCTGGGAGGGTGTGAGAACGGTATGCCCGCATTGGCAACAACTAAGGGAATTGACGAGGTACGCCCATTGTGTGGAGTGCCAAGTTAAGACTCTTAGGAGAGGAGATGTGTATGAGCATATAGTGAGCATGTGTATGAAAGCTTGTATGATTGAAAAAAAATGATGTTTGGTAATTATATGAGATGTATTTGTTGTTTATATTTAATGATGATATTTTGTTGCACGGTGTGGGGTGGGAATTGGGTAGCTCTATGTTCATCTATGATGTTATCTATCTCTCACCGTCTTGTTTTTATGTGGTTTTCTTTTAGGTGATGATGAAGGCACTCATAATGTTGAGTTCTAAAGGGAAAGGGTTCTGCTCTGATAGGATGTGACATTGAGGCATGAATTTAGGATGCTTTAGTTATGAATTGTTATTTGTCGTTTGAGGAGACTTATTTTTAAGAGTTTTATATTCACCTTATATTTGTAAATTCTGGATTCCTTTCATTTTCTTTAGAGACCTTGATAATTTTCTTTTAAGAGTAAAACTTTATTATTATTATTATTATTTTTTTTATTTATTTCAAGACTTGTGAACCTATGAGTTTTTATTAAAATATGTGGACCCTTCTTGATGTTATATTTATTGAATTATTCTTATTGTTGTTACTTATTTATTATGGGGTAGATGGGTGTCACATAAATGATTAGGTTTACGATTACTAGTGCAAAAATTAACGTGTGAGTCACACACTAGTGCAAAAATTTAGTTTTAAAATCAAGTTTTTAAGATCAGTTAAAAGATAATTGATCTTAAAAATGATACGGTAATAATTTTGTAAATAATGTAAACTTTTAAGATCGGTAATGTAACGACCCGCCGTGGTCCATACACTTAGTGGAATCGCACTAAAAATTTGTAAACTAAGATAAATAATAAAATTGGATAACTCATAAATACAAAAATATAAAAAAAAATATAAGAATAATTATGTTTTTAAGTATTAGGTATTTATACAGTTATCCAAAATTACTATCTCCTAGTGCCGGTCAAGCACAAAACTGTTATCCAAGGTGGTAACTCTGACACTAGGAACAAAAAATTCCACTTCTAGCAGCAGACTCAGCCAACAGCTCCAACCTAGCCCTGATCTGCTCCCAAACACCGTATGATCATAGCAGTCCACTCATGGAAACAGAAGGGTAAGATAAAGTTCAATAAAAAACCATACAAGTATAAGGAAACACTATACTACTCATTCATTCAATCATCATCACAAACGACCATACAGTTCAACATAAAAACACAACTCATTCATACAACTTAAAAGCAACTTTAATACAACAACAACAACAATATACAACTTAATGTTTAATGCGTCGTCACACATATACAACTAGGAGATCTCCAACAACTGAGGTTGAGCAGTTTAGGTGGCATAAACCCTACCGAATCCAGCATTTGACCTATCTCAACCAGGTCAGGTATAGAATAGCTTTAGGAACTCCAAAGAGAACCAGGTATAGACAATAATATGCGATTGCTCAGGTGTGCCACTTAGACTCGGAGGTCTAGTACTATTGTCAGGACAGAACGGTTTGGGTATGAGCCTACCACGGTCTTGGCTGGCATCACCAATCCACATATGGAGTTAGCCCACCCACTGTCCTCCAAGTACCACGCACCCTCCAGTACCTAGTCAAAGACTACATCTCTAACTAGATACCTTACTCAAATTGGTCATTCAACCATGACATGGATCGACTACTTCCATGTCGCCCACATATTACTAAAGGATTCAACTTTAAAACAAATTTCAACTTATCACCTTAGTACTATGTATCTCAACATAGGACATATATCTTCACCATATGTCCCCAGCTTTCCAACTTTACAACAATAGGTAGCTTTACAACTTTACAACAATAGGCATCTTATCAACTTTACAGCAGTAGACATCTTAACAACTATAAGCAACTTACAACAATAAAACTATAGACATCTTACAACACTAGGCGACTTACAACAATGGAACAATACACTAGTAGAAAAATAGTCTTTTACGTCACTATTTTTACGTCGGTCAAAACAGAAAACGACGTAGAAAAGATGTGGTGGCATTTTTGTAAATTTTGTGAACTTTTTTACGTTGGACTTAATAGGGTCCGACGTAAAATGTAAAATCTACGTCGGACGTATTTAATGACCGACGTAAATTTTAAATTTTATGTCGGAGTTTACTGTACCCAACGTAAAAAATCTCTCCAAATTTTCCCGCCTAAAGAACCATTTCGGTAGGTTTTAAATTGAGCCATTTTGGTATAACTGGGTAGGGGAACGTAGCTCTCTCACAGAAGCTTCCTTTGGGATTAACTGGGTAGAGGTGCCAGATGCTAAGCTGTGGAAGAGAGGTGCCCGATGCTCTCCGCTGAAACAGGACTTCAAGCCTTCGAAAGCTGTGGAAGAGAGGTGTTTTTTTCTTCATCCACACCAACATTGTAGATGCATGGCAACAAGAGAAAGGTCACGTTTCCTTTTCCCATGTACAAGTTCCCTTTTGTATGTATTTTTCTTCATTGCTGCACCCTCTCGTTTCTTCATAGGTAGAAAATTCTTTGAGCGTGGGTGGATCTGCAGTAGAACGGGCCGTTCTGCAAGGAGAACGGCCCGTTCTGCAAGGAAACATCTAACATGATGAAAAAAAAGGACAGAAGTGAAAAAATGCATTTTGGAGTGCCAGAAAGTTTTATTTATAAGCATCAGATGTGGCCAGAATGGCCCGTTTCGAATCCGGAACGGCCGTTCTGCTTGGAGAACGGGCCATTCTCCTTGCAGAACGGGCCGTTCTCCTTGCACTCAATTTTTTTTTTTATAAATTTTTTATAACTTTTTACGTCGGACCTTGGTATGTCCGACGTAAATTTACGTCAGTTTTTGCTCCCCGACGTAAATTTACGTCTACCGCTTCAACGTCGGAAGTTTTTCTGACGTAAAAACTCCTAAAATGACCGACGTAAAAGGTGTATTATGTACTAGTGATAGGCATCTTACAATAATAGGCACCTTACAGCAATACAACAATAAGCATCTTACAACAATAGGAAACTTATACAACTTTAAACAACTTTTACATCAATAAACTACTTCAACTTATACATCTCAACTTATTAATAATTCAACAATAAACAACATAAAAACAACTTAGTTTCACAATGTATAGCAACTTTAACAACATATCACATATTATCAACATACAACATATGAACAACTTAAGCCAACAATTACTCAATCCACACCCAACAACTTAACCATTTTCAAAGAAAACAATGCATGAAGCTTCCCTAACTCTCCTAAAATTAAACAATCTACATTATAGCTTCCCTCACCTGAAGATTGGCTCTAAAAAGCCAAGAATCTAAGAATAAGAAAAAGAAGAAGAAATATCCTCCAAGCTTGACTCTTGAACTTCAATCCTCCAAAAACAAGCTTTCTAGTCTAAAATTCAAGAGAAGACAGAAGACATTAGTGGTCTAGAGGAGAAGAAGAATCATACAGATAAATTAGAGAGAGAAAGGAGCCCACAAACCCAAAGTCTTTCTCTCTAGAACTTCTCCCTAAAAGCTCTCATTCTCCTCACTACCCACAACCCCTATCTATAGAAATTACGGAGTAGCCAGAACGTCCTGTTCTGAATCCAGAACGGCCCGTTCTGCACCCCTTCATCATGTGCAAAAAATCACATGCAAAATGGCCCGTTCTGAAATCAGAACGGACCCTTTTGGGACTCATCCAGAATGACCTGTTCTTCATCCAGAACGGCCCGTTCTCCATCCAGAATGCCCCGTACTCCATCTAGAACGGCCCGTACTCCAACCAGAACGACCCGTTCTAGGGTTTGGAACGCCCCGTTCTCAACTACATTTTATAGGTCAATTCAGTAGTTTAGAACAGCCCGTTCCAGTTTGGGAACGACCCGTTCTAGGCTACTAAATCACCCATATTGGGCTTTTGGGCCTTCTGAATTAACTTACTACGTTACAATACCCCCCAACAATAGGAATTTTCGTCCCCAAAAATAGGCTTACCTGAAAAGAGGAATGGATACTGTTCCTTGAACCGACTCTCTACTTCCTAGGTTGCCTCACCAGTAGCTGCATCCCAAAGAATCTTCACCAAGCTAATGGACTTGCCACGAAGCTCCTTCAACTTGTGATCAACCACAGCTACCGGTCTCTTCTCATAGGTCAAGTTCTCTCTAACTTGCACCTCATCCATCTCTACCACGTGACTCGGGTCTCTGATGTACTTCCTCAATTGTGAAACGTGAAACACATCATGTAGGTTGGATAGAACCAGAGGTAACGCCAACTGATAAGCCACCGGACCTACACGATGAAGGATCTGGTAAGGACCAATGAATCTCGGTGTGAGTTTCTTGGCCCTTACAGCCCTTCTCACTCCAGTAGTGGGTGTCACCCTGAGAAACACGTGCTCTCCCTCCTCAAACTCTAGAGGTCTCCTTGTCCTATCAGCATAAGACTTTTGTCGACTCTAGGTAGCCCTCAACCTCTCCTGAATCTGTCTCACCATCTCAGTAGTCTGAAGAACTAACTTTGAACCAACCACTACTGACTCACCCTCTTGATACCAACATAATGGAGTCCTACACCTCCTACCATACAAAGCCTCAAAAGGCGCCATGCCAATACTCGCATGATAACTATTGTTGTAAGTAAACCCCACTAATGGTAACACCTCCTCCCAACTACCCAGATGATCCAATACACAAGATCTCAAGAGATCCTCTAGTGACTGAACTATTCTCTCTGACTGACCATCTATCTGTGGATGATAAGCGGAGCTCAACCTCAACCTCGTCCCCAAAGCCTGATGTAGAGTCTGCCAAAACCTGGAAGTAAACCTTGGATATCTATCAGAGATAATACTAGAAGGCACTCCATGCAACCCTACTATCTCTTTGATATACAACTGTGCAAGCCTCTCCAAGGACCACCTCTTGTTGACAGGAAGAAAGTGTGCACACTTGGTCAACCTATCAACAATCACCCAGATAGTGTCACTGTTCCTAGTTGTCCTAGGCAACCCCACTACAAAGTCCACAGTGACACTATCCCACTTCCACTCAGGAATCTCCATCAACTACATAACCCCTCCAGGTCTCTGATGCTCAATCTTTGCTTTCTGACAAGTCAGACAAGCGATCACAAACTCTGTTATCTCCTTCTTCATACCAGGCAACCATAAACTTTTCTTGATGTCCTGATACATCTTAGTCATACTAGGATGTATGCTAAGACGACTCATGTGTCCCTCCTCTAGAATAGCTCTCCTCAACTCTAAATCACAAGGTAAATAAATCCGACCTCTGAATCTCAGAATTCCATCTGTACCAAGCTCAAAACCAGCTGCCCTCTCAGTACCAAGTAATCCCAAAATCCTCAACAACTCTGGGTCCTGTAACTATTTAGTTCCCACCTACTTCAGGAACTCATTAGTTATGGTGATCATACCACAACTAATGTGATCCTGAACAACCTCCACCTCTAGTCTCAAATCTATGAACTGCTCAATCAACTCCAACTCCCTAATCATCATAGCCGACATGTGAATGGATTTCCTACTCAATGCATCTGCTACCACATTCGCCTTCCCAGGATGATACATCAACTGGAAATTGAAGTCCTTTAGAAATTCCATCCAACTCCTCTACCTCATATTCAGCTCCTTCTAATCAAACAGGTATTTCAAACTCTTGTGATCACTAAATACATTGAATTTCACACCATACAGATAGTGCCTCCACGACTTCAAGGAAAACATCACAGTTGCAAGCTCCAAATCATGAGTAGGATAATTTCTCTCATGGGTCTTAAGTTGCCTCGAAGCATATGCCGCCACTCTCCCTCCTTGCATCAACACACAACCCAACCCTTGGTGAGAAGCATCACAAAACACATCAAAATGCTGACCAGTGTCAGGTAATACCAAAACTGGAAAAGTAGTCAACCACCTCTTCAACTCTTGAAAAATCTGCTCACAAGCATCCGTCCACACAAAAGGCTGATCCTTTCGAGTCAGTTGAGTCAAAGGCATTACTATTCGAGAGAAACCCTCTATGAATCTTCGATAGTAACCTGCTAACCAAACAAAACTCCTAATCTTCGTAGCAGTTCTCGGACGCTCCCACTGAATCATAGCCTCCACCTTGGCTGGATTTATTGCAATCCCGTCTACTGATATCACATGCCCCATAAATCTCACCTCGGACAACCAAAACTCACACTTGGACAGTTTGACATACAACTGTCTCTCCCTCAACACCTCCAAAATCGACCTCAAATGCTCATGGTGATCCTCCAATGATCTAGAATACACCAAAATATCATCAACGAAGACCACCACAAATCTGTCCAAGAATGGTCTAAAAATCCTGTTCATGTAATCCATGAACACTGCCGGAGCATTAGTGACATCAAAAGGCATCACCACATACTCATAGTGATCATACCTAGTCCTGAAAGCAGTCTTCGGTATGTCACTTTCCTTTACCCTGATATGATGGTATCCGAATCTCAAATCAATCTTTGAAAATATCGAAGCTCCCCTCAACTGATCCATCAAATCATCAATCCTCGAAAGTGGATACTTATTCTTTATCGTGAACTTATTTAGTTGCCAATAATCAACACACAAATGAGCCCCACCATCCTTCTTCTTTACTAATAGTACCGGGGCACCCCAAGGAGAAACACTAGGCCTCACCATTTGTTTCCCCAACAAATCCTCAATCTATCTCTTCAGCTCTACCAACACAGCTGGAGCCATCCTATAAGGAGCCATTGATATCGGTCCTGCACCTGGTACTAGATCAATGCTAAACTCAACATCATGCATAGGTGGCAATCCCGACACATCATCTGGAAACACCTAAAGAAACTCATTGACAATCTCAATCCCAGTGATGGCCCTCTCTGTCTCATTACTCAAAGCTGCAAACAACATGAAACACTCAGCTCCATCCCTCATCAATTGCTCAGCCTGACCCGCTGATACCAACACCTCATCCTCCAATTGAGGAAATACCAACTCTCTCCTAGCACAATCTATAAGGATGTGATGGGCAGATAACCAATCCATCCCTAAGATTATGTCGATATCCACCATAGGCAATACAATCAGGTTCACTCGGAACCTCCTACCAAACACCTTTATCGGGCATCTCACACACATCTTCGACGTCACTATAGAAACTAAAGCTGGAGTAGACATAGACAAATCAACATGCAACGTAGATACCGACAAACCCAATCTCCCCAAACAATCAACAGATATAAATGAATATGTAGCACCATAATCAAACAGGATAGAAACCTCTGTACTTGCAGCTCTGTCTTTCCCCTTCACCAAGTCTGGTGAGGTGGAAGCCTCCGCTCCTATCAAAGTAAAAACTCGCCCTGCCACCCTAGGTCGCTCCACCCTCTGAGCACCTCCAGACTGACTTGCCCCAACTGGGCAATCCTTGGCCAGATGGCCAAACTTACTGCACCTAAAACACATGGGTTGTGCAGAAGTGTAGTCTCTGACAATATGTGGCCCACCACACTGATAACATCTAACAGCCTGAGCTCCACTCCTAGCTCTCTCAGTAAACTTCCTTGTGGCATAACCCCTTGTTGTTGGGGCCTGTCATAAGGCTTCCTCTGAGAACCACCACTACTCTTGGACCCAGCTGGCCCACCAATAGTCTTCGCCAGCTTGCCGACACTCTCTAGCCGCTCTACAATGTTCACCTTCTCTACCAAGGCTAGAAACTCCGTGATGGCCATAGGCACCACCACTCTCCTCAAATCATACTTCAAGCCTTCAGCAAACTTCCTACACTTCCAAGCCTCAGAGAGGGCTTGGGTGTAGAAGCGTGTCAAATGCTCGAATCTCATGGCGTACTCAATCACTAACATCTCACCCTGCTGCAATCACATAAACTCTACCTCTCGAGCATGCCTAACACTTTCTGAGAAGTACTTCTCGAGGAAAACCCTCTTGAAGCACACCCAGTCCACAACCACTCCACGGTCAATCAACATCTAACTAGTACCCCTCCACTAATGCTCTGCCTCCCTTGTCAACATATACACTGCATACGCGAGCTTTTGCTCATCTAAACAACCCAAAACTGAGAATATCTTCTCCAACTCGCAAATCTAGTGGTCAACCATCTCCGGATCTACATCACCCCTGAATTGAGGAGGACTACACTTCCTGAACTCAACCAGATCCCTGCTCACATGAGGCCCAGTAGGTCATGTTGCAGCTCTCTCCGCATCTGCCCTAGAAAAATGTGCAGTCTGCTACTGCATCGCCATGGCCATCATCTCCATGGCCCTAGCTATCTGATCATACTGGGTATCACCATACTACAAGAATTCACACATCTTTTCAGTAACATAATACCTCCACAAATCACCAAATACTAGCACATAATCAGAGATATGACACAACAGAAACCCAGAACGATCACTCCCCACAGAGTATTAAAAGGACTCGACCGGCTCTGATACCATAAAAGTGTAATGACCCACCGTGGTCCCTACACTTAGTGGAATCGCACGAAAAATTTGTAAACTAAGATAAATAATAAAATTAGATAGCTCATAAATACAAAAACAAAAAAAAATGTAAGAATAATTAAGTTTTTAAGTATTAAGTATTTATACAGTTATCCAAAACTACTATCTCCTAGTGCCGGTCAAGCACAAAACTATTACCCAAGGTGGTAACTCTGACACTAGGAACAAAAAATTCCACTTCTAACAACAGACTCAGCCAACAACTCCAACCTAGCCTTGATCTACTCCCACACACCGTATGATCATAGCAGTCCATCCACATGGAAACAGAAGGGTAAGCTAGAGTTCAATAAACAACCATACAAGTATAAGAAAACACTATACTACTCAATCATTCAAGCATCATCACAAACGACCATACAGTTCAACATAAAAACACAACTCATTCATACAACTTAGAAGCAACTTTAATACAACAACAACAACAATATACAACTTAATATTTAATGCGTCGTCACACATATACAACTGGGAGATCTCCAAAAACTGAGGTTGAGTAGTCTAGGTGACATAAAACCCTACCGAATCCAACGTTTGACCTATCTCAACCAAGTCAGGTATAGAACAGCGTTAGGAACTCCGAAGAGAACCAGGTATAGACAACAATAGGCGATTGCTCAGGTGTGCCACTTAGACTCGGAGGTCCAGTACTACTGTCAGGATAGAAGGGTTTGGGTATGAGCCTACCACGACCTTGGCTAGCATCACCAATCCACATATGGAGTTAGCCCACCCACTGTCCTCCAAGTACCACGCACCCTCCAGTACCTAGTCAAAGACTACATCTCTAACTAGATACCTTACTCAAATTGGTCATTCAACTATGACATGGATCGACTACTTCCATGTCGCCCACACAGTAATAAGGGATTCAACTTTAAAACAACTTTCAACTTATCACCTTAGTACTATGTATCTCAACATAGGACATATATCTTCACCATGTGTCCCCAATTTTCCAACTTTACAACAATAGGTAGCTTTACAACTTTATGACAATAGGCATCTTATCAACTTTACAGCAATAGACATCTTAACAACTATAAGAAACTTATAACAATACAACTATACACATCTTACAATAATAGGCAACTTACAACAATACAAAAATAGGCACCTTACAATAATAGGCACCTTACAACAATACAACAATAAGCATCTTACAACAATAGGCAACTTATACAACTTTAAACAACTTTTACATCAGTAAACTACTTCAACTTATACATCTCAACTTATTAATAATTCAATAATAAACAACATAAAATCAACTTAGTTTCACAATGTATAGCAACTTTAACAACATATCACATATTATAAACATACAACATATGAACAACTTAAGCTAACAACTACTCAATCCACAACCAACAACTTAACCATTTTCAAAGAAAACAATGCATGAAGCTTCCCTAACTCTCCTAAAATTAAACAATCTACATTCTAGCTTCCCTCACCTGAAGATTGGCTCTAAAAAGCCAAGTATCTAAGAAGAAGAAATATCCTCCAAGCTTGACTCTTGAACTTCAATCCCCCAAAAATAAGCTTTCTAGTATGAAATTCAAGAGAAGACAGAAGACATTAGTGGTCTAGAGGAGAAGAAGAATCATACAGAGAAATTAGAGAGAGAAAGGAGCCCACAAACCCAGAGTCCTTCTCTCTAGAAATTCTCTCTAAAACCTCTCATTCTCCTCACTGCCTGATGGAAATCTAATCCCCAAGGATCCCTTTGGAAGAGGTAAGACCAAGAAGGGTGAAGGTTGATCCAAAGAGGCTCACACTTGAAGACCATTGGGCCTTTAACTAGGTCCATGATTAGGAGGCTAGAAGAGGCTTCTAGAGAGGAGATGCTTCTTAGACCTATGCTCAATATGAGTATTGAGTATGATTCCTCTTTTTAGTCTCATAGTCTCTATTGTACATACATTGTATAGTTTGATTTCTTGTACCTTGTATATAGTAGATACTTGTATATGTGTATTTTTGCCTTTGTATTTGTGAGGCACTTTATTTCCTTTTATTAGCTATTGTATATTGTTTCTAGGGAAGGTTACTTGGGCACTTTAACTCCATTTAACCTAATATAGAAATATACTCTTTTCTTATTTTTCTAGTAGTAGGATTGGGAGTGGCATTAGCAAGCTAGAGAGTGTGACTAGCAAGCTAGAGAGTGTTACTAGCAATTGGACAAAGAGATAGACCTAGGCTAAATTATTGATATTAGACTCATTTTACTCCTAATTTTTCATAGATTTGATTTAGCTAGGTTCCATTCACATTGGATGAACCTAACTAAACCAAATCAACATTTTTCAAAACCGGTTGGAGTAAAATAAAGTCCATGAGCCGCCCACCTTGATTTGTGTTCACATTGCTTGTTCACACTCAAGCTTAGAAGCTTGAAGCACAAGCTTCTCCTTAGCTTGCTTACCAAGCAAGCTAAATGAGTAGCTTGCTCTCCAAGCCTCTAGACCATGGATGGTTAGCTAGACCTTACCATGGTTCCTAGTGAACCATGGTTAAGGCTAGCTTGCTCTCCAAGCTTCCTACTCCTATATTTTCATTTTTCCTTCATTGTAAAACACTTTTGGATGTATTGAGATTTGATTTCTGAAAATATTGTTCAGATTACTCTCTTCTAAATGTCCCTAAACCTCTTTGATATTCATCCAATTCTCTTATCCCTTCATAGAAGAGTGTGGTGAGAATTGAAGAGGCTTATCTCTTCATCAAGGAGTGGCGCTTCTTGGGAGAGTTCTCCACCAAACCGTGGTGGTTCTAAGGTCTCCTCTTCCATTGGAGACCTTAGCCAAGCTTAGGAAGGATGAAGGAGCCGAAGATCTAGGGGAGAAACTTGAAGAGGATTCACATCAATCCGGATTCTCCAAGCAAGTTTCCATCATTTGGTATCAAGAGCTAGGTCTCCTTGGTAAATTCCTTCTTGAGCTTTTATCTTTCATTCTTGTTCGTCCAAAAACATATAAAAATGCATCTATACTGTTCCTCCATGTATTTCCTTTTATTGTCTTGTGTTTGTGTGCCTTGAGTGGTTCTTGTGTCACATCTATAAATCTATAGAACACACTCACTTTGTCTTGCTTGTTTTTGGTTCATGTTCTAAATTCTTGTGAATCAATCTTTGTGTGTGCCTTAGGTATTCTTTTTATGTCTTTTTAAATGTTTTAGGATTGCTTTTATCTTCCATTGGACTCCTATTAATTTCGGACTAAAAAGAAACTCCTAAAAAGAAACAAGAATACAAGCATTTTACATTTCTTAATCTACTAGTTTTGTCTTAGAGTCATGTGTAGTTGTTTTGCTTGTCATTAAATCCTTGTTGTGCCTTTTTATTTTTGAATCTATATTAATTGATCTCTGTTCTTGTATGGTGTCATTGCTGGCTGAACATTAATAATTCTTAGAGTGCTCATAAAATGATTCTAATGCATGTTGTTAGACCTAACATGTTCTAGAGTCAATTTTTTGTGAACTTCAATTGCTATTTGTTTCTTAGCAATTTGTGACCAGCAATTCCTTGTGTGTCTTGTGCTTGTTTTGAAAAAAAGAAAACAGAGTTAGAAGTGTATTAAAAACGAAAATCAAAGTGTACAAAAGATAAGAACAAACTAGTATCAAAACTAGTAACATTTTGTGGTTGAAATTTTTGACTAGTACACTTACACTTCTACTCTTCTTACTTCTCTTTTCTCCACCACTTGGAAACCACTTTATTAATTGTGTGGCCTCTGTTTTAAGTGATTACTCTCTGTATTCAAAGAAAAGAAAGAAAGAAAAGAGACAAAAATACAAGAAAAATAAAAGAAAACAAAAGAGAAAAACCTAGAAAAAGAAAGGTGAAAACAAAACATTACTAGTAACACTTGGCCTTGAAATTTTGTGTGATTTTTCTTGAGGTTTGCTTGCTGTCCAGTGGTTGGAAAAATACTTTTAAACACTCAAAAAAATTGCAAAAATTTTGTTTTGGTTTTTGTAATCAATTCTAGAGCCATTCCTAGGATTAATCTTTTGTGTGCTAGCTTTTGAAATTAGCCTTTAATTGTTGCTTTGTGTCTTCTTGGCTCTCTTTGTTTTGTCACATAAATTCCTACAAGAGTGTAGCCTTTTCTAATTGTGCTTTTCAGTTTTAATTTCTTGGCCTCTACTCTCTCTTGATTGATTGTTAAGCCTTGGTGAGATATAATACTTTTTCAAGCCATTACACTTGGAAGAAGGGCTAATTGAGATATATTGGGTTAATCTCAAAGGGGTCTACACTTGAAGGAGATTGAGGTACAAATTACTTGAGTGAAACACCTTGGAAAGGCTCACTTGTTTGTTCTTTTTGCAGCCAAGACTTGTTTTAAATTTTAGGTCAAAGTTAGAGACGGATTTTAGAAGCAATTTAGAGACGGATTTGAAGAACTTAGTGACGGATTTGGACACTTAGAGAAGGATTGGTGGAGACCAATTTGGGATGTTTCACTTGACTCCAAGGCTGTCCAAGCTTGCTTCCAAGCACCCTTGGTGGAAGTTCTTCAAGCATTCTTGATTAGTGTTGTTTCCATTGTTTGTAACTCCTTAACCCTACCTTGGGTTAACCTTTTAGTTTCCTTTTGTTAAAACAAACTTACATTTAGGAGTTTAGGGTTTAGGGTTTAGGGTTTAGGGTTTAGGGTTTAGGGTTTAGGGTTTAGGGTTTGGGAATTTGATTAAGTCCCACCACTTCCTAAATATTTTTAAATAAAGATTCCTATATATATACGTTTAGTACTTGTGGAAGGATCCCCAAAGGCTTCAAGTGCCATTTGGGCTTCCACTAGGATACGCCTAGTTTACTTGCTTTCATAATATGTTTAGGACTTGTGGAAGTGTCCCAAAAGGCTTCAAGTGTCACTTGGACTTCCACCCTAGGACCCTACGACTAGTATATACTTTACTTGCTTTCCTTAAACTTATTTTAATTTCTAAGTTCGTTTAGAAGGCTTCCTTTGCCTAATAGGGGTTGAGTGCACACACACACAACTACTTGACTTGTTTGTGTGAAAAATTGTTTTGTGAGAAAAGTATAAGGGGGTTTAGTAATTTCCACTTGAAAAGGCTTGGTTATTAAGTGGCTCCTTGTAGCTCACCTCCCTTGATAGTGCAACTTGTATACTTAGACCTCCAAGTACTTAGTCTCACACTTAAAAGAGAAAACCTTTTGTGAAAATATTTATCACTCAATTTGCAAAATTCTTTAAGATTTGTGAAAACCTTTCCCTTGCAAAAATGAGTGATCATTCTCATGAAAGTAGCGTGCATGGTCATCATTCTCCTAAGAGCCATAGAAGTACTAAAAATGAGCTTAGAGAACTTAGGGAATATATATTAGAAGAAAAGACATAGAAAATGAAAAAAACAATGAGACTATAAGAGAGTTGTTAAGTAAGCTTGTGGTGGGGGTGAGACTAGCAAATCCCATGCCAGTGAGGGTCATGAGCCTTCTAAGCCCAAAAGACATGATGGTGAAGGGCCTTCTAGGTCCCATAGACATAAACATGAAGAAGAACCATCTAGGTCCAATAGTCACCATTCACACACTCACTCATCCTCAAGTGAAGGGTTTTATAGTAGTCACCATGATGATGGCTACTATCAAAGACCCCCTAGGCAACATAGGCCTAGGCATGAAACAACTACTCTTAGAGAACCTAGGGTTGACCTTCCTCCTTTCCATGGAAAAGATAATGTTGATGACTACTTAGATTGGGAGATGAAGGTTGAACAACTCTTCACTTTCCACAATGTGAGTGAAGAGAGAAGGGTTTCCATGGCTACCCTAAGTTTTCAAGGGAGTGCCATGCATTGGTGGACTTCCCTAGTGAGAGAAAAACAAATTATGAGAGAGCCCTCCATTAAATATTGGAATGAACTTAGGAGTGCCTTAAGGAGAATGCACATTCCTCCCTATTATGAGAGAGATTTAATGGACAAGCTCCAAAGGCTCCAACAAAGAAATCAAAGTGTGGAGGAATATAGGCAAAAAATGGAGTTGCTTATGCTAAGGGCTAGCATTAGGGAAAAAGAGAGAACCATCATTGCTAGGTTTCAAAGTGGTCTAAACCTATAGATTAGGGACAAGGTTGAACTACTACCCTATAAAGACCTTAATGAATTAGTTCAACTTTGTGCGAGGGTAGAACAACAACTTAGGAGAAATCCTAGCCTTAGGAAGGAATCTACCTCACACCCTAGGAAAGACTTCAAGAAGGAGGGTCATTCCTCCTATTCAAAAGAAAGGCCACTAAAAGAAAAACAAAAAGAAAAACCTTCCCATGATACTAGGACTAGTTCCATTAAGTGTTTTAAGTGCTTAGGAAGGGGACACATAGCTTCCCAATGCCCTACAAAGAAGACCATGATCATTAGGGGCAACGAAATCCTAAGGGAAGAAAGCACTTCATCTTCTTCATCCTCCTCAAATGAAGAAGACGAAATTCTTAGTTCTAGTGAGGAAGCACCATGTGAGGGTGATCTATTAATTGCCCAAAGGTTATTAACCAACCAATTAAAAGAACAAGATCAATCACAAAGAGAGAACCTTTTTCACTCTAGATGTAAAATTCTTGAGAAAACATGTTCTCTCATTGTTGATAGTGGACCTTGTAACAATTTTGTAAGTCAAAGGTTCGTTGATAAGCTTCACTTAACTACTATAGCCCATCCTAAATCTTATAAACTTCAATGGCTTAATGAGGATGGACCTATAGAAGTTAAGGATCAAGTAAATGTGCCTTTCTCCATTGGAAAATACAAAGATGAAGTTTTATGTGATATAATTCCAATGGATGCAAGCCACATTTTACTTGGAAGGCCTTGGCAACATGATAGGAAGGCCATTCATGATGGTGTTACAAACAAAACTCGCCTAGTCCACCTAGGCAAGAAACACACCTTGACTCCTCTTTCACCTTCACAAGTGTTGGAGGATCAAGTATTTATGAAATCAAAAAAAATAAAAGAGGAAAAGAAAAAGAATGTTCTAGAGTTGGAGGGTAGTGTCTCCTCCAAGGAAGTTGTTCCTAGAAGTCAGTTTTTAATAGAACATTCTATTAAAAAATGTCTTCTTGTTGAACAACCTCTTTACCTTCTCAATGGTAAAGAGACACTACTCTTGAAAAAGAGTAAGGAGGATAGTGTCTCCTCCAAAAATCTTGGGATAAAGGAAAGTCACTTTTCTATTAAAAATGATTGCAAAAAGACTTTTCTTCTTCACAAAGATTTTAGCTCTTTTTCTATTGCTGCCACGGACTTAGAGCTTAAGATCCACAACCTAAATAATTTTGAAAAGAAAGGATCTCAAGTTCTTAGTCTAGTGAAGAAGAAGTGGACTTCACCTAGTTCTACTTCTTATGCTACTACTTTAGTGGTGCCCAAAGTAGACAACCATTGTCTATTTAGGACTTCTCTTACTTTAGTTGTTCTAATAAAGAACCCAACCTTTGATTTATATTGTTTACTAGATACATCTCATGGTGTCTTATTTTCTATTTTTGATCTTAAGGGAAGTTCAAACTTCTTTGAACTTAACTTTACTACTTCCCTTCAAGACCAAATTAGATTCTATGACTTTTCTAAACTCTTTACACCCTCTTCCATGATGTATCTAACATATAATATGATCAAGGGTTGTCTAGGTAGTTTCCTTATCATATTCACTTTGTTTTCTTGTAGAAGCCTAGGTTACTACATAGGGTACTTTAGGCAAGATACCTTAGTATATAGGAGTACTTCACTAGTTTCTTATAGTTTTAGTACTTTATCATTTATAGGATTTAGTTTTACACTTAGAGTACACTATAGTGAGGATCCTATTCTTATACTTAGAGAACCAATCCTTCCTAGAATAAGAACCCTTGTTAGGACTGTAGAAGGGATTCCTCATAGGGTGCACTTTCCACATGTATTATATGCATATATCATTACTAAAACTTTGTTTCTTATTTTTGTAGGTGATGCTATCCTTGTGGAAGGACCACGGGATTTGAGGACAAATCCTTTCGAAGGGGGAGGGTATGATGGAAATCTAATCCCCAAGGATCCCTTTGGAAGAGGTAAGACCAAGAAGGGTGAAGGTTGATCCAAGGAGGCTCACACTTGAAGACCATTGGGCCTTTAACTAGGTCCATGGTTAGGAGGCTAGAAGAGGCTTCTAGAGAGGAGATGCTTCTTAGACCTATGCTCAATATGAGTATTGAGTATGATTCCTCTTTTTAGTCTCATAGTCTCTATTGTACATACATTGTATAGTTTGATTTCTTGTACCTTGTATATAGTAGATACTTGTATAGGTGTATTTTTGCCTTTGTATTTGTGAGACACTTTATTTCCTTTTATTAGCTATTGTATATTGTTTCTAGGGAAGGTTACTTGGGCACTTTAACTCCATTTAACCTAATCTAGAAATATACTCTTTTCTTATTTTTCTAGTAGTAGGATTGGGAGTGGCATTAGCAAGCTAGAGAGTGTGACTAGCAAGCTAGAGAGTGTTACTAGCAATTGGACAAAGAGATGGACCTAGGCTAAATTTTTTATATTAGACTCATTTTACTCCTAATTTTTCATAAATTTGATTTAGCTAGGTTCCATTCACATTGGATGAACCTAACTAAACCAAATCAACATTTTTCAAAATCGGTTGGAGTAAAATAAAGTCCATGAGCCGCCCACCTTGATTTGTGTTCACATTGCTTGTTCACACTCAAGCTTAGAAGCTTGAAGCACAAGCTTCTCCTTAGCTTGCTTACCAAGCAAGCTAAGTGAGTAGCTTGCTCTCCAAGCCTCTAGACCATGGATGGTTAGCTAGACCTTACCATGGTTCCTAGTGAACCATGGTTAAGGCTAGCTTGCTCTCCAAGCTTCCTACTCCTATATTTTCGTTTTTCCTTCATTGTAAAACACTTTTGGATGTATTGAGATTTGATTTCTGAAAATATTGTTCAGATTACTCTCTTCTAAAAGTCCCTAAACCTCTTTGATATTCATCCAATTCTCTTATCCCTTCATAGAAGAGTGTGGTGAGAATTGAAGAGGCTTATCTCTTCATCAAGGAGTGGCGCCTCTTGGGAGAGTTCTCCACCAAACCGTGGTGGTTCTAAGGTCTCCTCTTCCATTGGAGACCTTAGCCAAGCTTAGGAAGGATCAAGGAGCCGAAGATCTAGGGGAAAAACTTGAAGAGGATTCACATCAATTCAGATTCTCCAAGCAAGTTTCCATCACTGCCCACAACCCATATTTATAGAAATTCCAGAGTGGCCAGAATGGCCTGTTCTGAATCCAGAACGGCCCGTTCTGCACCCCTTCATCATGTGCAAAAAATCACATGCAAAATGGCCCGTTCTGGGACTCATCCAGAACGGCCCGTTTTCCATCCAGAATGCCCCGTTCCAGTTTGGGAACGGCCCGTTCTGGGCTATTGAATCACCCATACTCGGCTTTTGGGCATTCTGAATTAACTTACTATGTTACAGGTTATTCTATAACTGATCTTAAAAGGTATGTCTAACAACTTTTAAGATTGGTTACAAAAGAACCAATCTTAAAAAGTAGTATACAAAATCAATTCTTTCAATACCTAATTCTAAAAGATGTATCAAACAACTTTTAAGATTGGTTATAGAAGAGCCAATCTTAAAAGTACTTTTAAGATCAGTTAAAATTTAACCGATTTTAAAAGTATCGTAATTATGTATGAAACATTCTCCTTGGTCGTTCTCCTTGCGTGTGGCTCTCTTGCTCTATGAATGCAACCTCTTGTACTTCTGTCACTCCTCGTTGGTCGTTCTTCCTCTTATGTGCCTCCCTCTCTTTGCGAACCCAGCCTTTCATGCCTCCGTTACTCCACGCCGAGCATTCTCCCTCGCTTTGTGAACGCAAACCCTCGTGCCTTCGTCACTCCCCGTTAGTCGCTTTTTCTTTCTTGTTCTCCCTCACTCTACGAATGTAGCCCCTTGCACCTCTATCGCTCCCTCTTGGTCGTTGTCCCTCGTACGTGCCTCCCTCACTCGACCTTTCTTACTTCGCAAACGTAGCCCTTCGTGCTTCGATCGCTCCCCTTTGATCATTCTCTCTCGTACACGCCTCCCTTGCTCGGTCTCACTCGCTCCATAAATGCAACCTGAACGTGTGTTCTTCATCCCTGGCAATGTTTCACTAGAACACAACCTTCCATTAGCCACCGTCATTCATCTTTAAAATTGATACTTTTAAGATTGGTTATTTCATAATCAATCTTAAAAGTTGGACTTTTAAAACTGGTTATAAATCGATCTTAAAAGCTCTACTTTTAAAATCATCCATTTTAAGATTGGTTCTTTAACCGATCTAACAAGTAAAACATAATCGATTTTAAAAGTTCTTTTTACCACTAGTAACATTGGGCAAGTGTCAACTGAGATTAGAAGTACAAATAAGTTTAGGCCAAACTAAACTTTAGGCTTGAGTTTGACATACAACAAAATTACTAAATATTACTCTGACCTATTTTCATGTTTTAAGTCTTTTTTTAAGGCAACATCTCACCTATTTAAAAATCTTGTCTAACCTGAATGCTCGTGTGTATGATACTTTTTGTTTTTTATGAGGACTAGAAGTAGGCCAATAGGCATGTTGGACTAAATATAGGTTATAGGGTTTGTTCGGATAAACAACCTATTTAAGATATAATTTAATAAGATCTTATGTAATATAAAAACTTATGTAATAAATGTTTAGAATTCAATAAGTTGTTGCATTTAGATATATATGTTAACAAATACTTATACAATTGTAAAGTATTTCGATGTATCATTATTTAAACACTTAGTTTATGAAAAATAAAAATAATAAAATATGAGAAATTGACTATATATATAATCTTGATTAAAAATTAACAACCATAAATTATGGAGAAAAGAAAGATATTAAAAGGGGAGTTAAATACGTGTTAATAAAAAACTCAATACTTTTTTTTAAAACAATGAAGTAGTTTTTTTTTTTAATTTATTTTTATTTGTTAAGAAATAACATAGAAAAAGATAATTTAGTTATCAAATCATAAATGATATATATTAAATGTTTTTGTCTTACAGACAAAGTAATTTTTCTAAAATACTTAATGTCAAAATAATGAATTGTCTATCATGATTTGTCTTATAACTAATAATCCATAGTATGATATGAAAAACTTTTCTTTTGAAAAATGTATGAGTTTATTGTCATAAAAACTTATATCTTAAGAGATTTAGGATCATAAAAAGTAATAATATATTTGTAAATATGTCAAGACATTATGATTGGTAAAACAACATCTGTCATAAAATATTTAGTCAATCTTAGAAGCTAACATTTTTATGATGGGTGTGAACTCATTTATCTTAAAAAAATTGTATGACAAGAAAATTGTGTTACAATTTTTTCTAATAATATTATTTTGATCGTTTGTAGGATTTCATGATGCTTCAAGAAAGATTTACATCAAAGCACAAGTACAACTCGGCTCTAGAAATAATATGTAGGGAACTCAGGAGATATAATAAAAGAGCCATGATTTTACACTTTTCGATCGAATCAAATATGAGAAGAAGACTTTACCATTATTAAGTTATTATTTTACTCGCTTGGAACAAAATTATTTTTTTAAAATAAAATAATATATTTAAAAGAATCTACTTACTTTGAGAGTAAGTCGATCTTGATGGACAAATTTCATTTAATAACTCATATTTTATATCAAATTTTAATAATTTAATTATCAAATTAAAAGTTTTTAATGTATAGATTAAATTTATAAATTTTAAAAAAAATTAAAAAATATTTGATATTTTATTTCATTAATTCAAATTAATAAATAAATTATAAAAAATATTGTACGTTGATTTTAATTTATATAATGAGGTATCATATAATTTTTATTTTTATTTGTAAACTTGGTCTATACATTAAAAAAATTTAATTCCAAGGCTGAACAATTATATCTTATTTTTTTTTCCACTTGAATTGATGTATGTGACACAAATGGTGCCTCAAATTTAAGCTTTGTATCTTATACTATAAGATATAATAGCTTATAATAAAAAAAAATTATTTTTACATCATCAAATTGATAAATAAAAAAGGAGGAAAATCCAATAAAATATATATAGAAAAAGGAAAAACGATTTAGTAAGGATTGTTAAAAACTATTCGAGTAAAAATGTAGTCAATTGATTATGGGTAGCTTAAACACTATGTAACAATATAGGACCCAATAAAATAAAATAAAATAAGATACATGATTAAACAATTTTTATTGTGATGCTCTAAAATTGATCTAATCTCTACTATCTTTAAATTTATTGAATGACAATATTATATGTTCCTGTATTAGGAGACACACTTTGCTTATCTCTGAGTTGTCGCGATCTTGGTTCTTGGTCTAGGTCTTCTTGTTCTGCTCTAGGTAGTCCGAGGAGGGGGAGGTGTCTGCAAAAGACACTCCGATGCTCAAGTAAGTAATCGGCGTATTAAATGCGGTAGTTAGACTAAAAAAATGGCATTTAACGACCACCAAAATCGGCCGCTATTTACCTTAGCGACTAAATTAGCGACCGAATTTAAGTAGTCGCAAAAACCCTGGTCGCAAAGCTATATAGCGACCAAAAAAAATTTGGTCTCTATTTAGCAACTGAAAATTTTGGTCGCAAAAATGGTTGCAATGATGTTGGTCGCTGATGTGTATGGGGACCAAATTAGTGACTGAATACATCGGTCGCTAAATCGGTCACTAAAGATTTATTTTTTATTTTATTAATTCGGTCGCTAAATCGGTCGCTAAAAGTTTATTTTTTATTTTATTAATTCGGTCGCTAAATCGGTCGCTAAAGATTTATTTTTTATTTTATTAAATTTTGTAGACGTCACAAATTCGGTTGCTACGAAACACTCATATTTGGCCTCCTAGAAGCTTACCCATCCCTATATTATTCCAAGTCAAGCACGCTTAACTATGGAGTTCTTATGAGATAAGCTACCGAAAAGCAGATACATGTTATTGGTATAGGTAGCACAAATTAATTCATTTAAGTCATCCTCAACTATACAATCTCAACTTATATTATCTTTGGATCCTTCTCTTTTTGATGTGTTCGGACCGTTATAATATATAATAATATATATATATATATATATATATAATAATTATATTATATTTAATTAATCTTTATTTATATATAAACTTATTTTTATAATTAACAATCTACTTATTTTTATTTAAAATTAATATTATGATACAAACTAAATTATTTATTATAAATTTAAAAGTTTAAATAATAATTTTTATATTTTAAAATGAGAAGGGTTATAATAACACTGGTATAACTTTTATTAAGTATTACACTGCTCAATAACTTTTATATTAAATGTGAATTTTGTAAATCCAACCGTTAGATTGAAAGTTCATATCACTTTATATGTTTATATCAAGTTTTGCTAAAATTGAACAACAACTTGAAGGTAATCAAAGTGCTCATATTTTAGTATATTTTGAAATGTATATATTACGTCAATTTTATTTTACAAGAATGAAGTATCAAATCATCTTGAATTCATATAAAATTTTGTATATATGATCTAAGAGTAAAAAACTTTCAATCTAACGGTTGAATTTATAAAATTCACATTTAATATAAAGTTATTGAGCGATGTAATACTTAGTAAAAGTTACACCGGTATTATTATAACCCTTCTCTTTTAAAATATTATTTTAATAAATTAAATTTTAACATTTTAAATAAATTATTAATTAACTTAATATATTTATTCATCTTAAATCTAAGAAATAAAATTCAAAAAATATATTTATCCTTGTTTTATTTTCTAATTATCAACCATTAATATAATACTAATTTAAAATCTTATCAAGTTATATCATAATATTTTCATATCAAGTTTAAAACCAAATATTAATTAGTTATAAAATATGTTAATTTGTGTTGGGATTTTATTTCAATACGAAATTTTAAAATAAATGTGTGAATAAAAAAAACTCTGTTAAAACGGTCACGTATTCTATTTGATAGAGAAAAAAACAAGGAAACGCGTTGTGATGTATTAGAAACTGATAAAAAAGAACAAGTGGGTGGTTTGCCCAATTAGTTAAGTAATTGATCTCATGTGTTATTGGTGTATATATTTATATATATAATTTATTTTATAATTTTTATTTATTCAACTAATGGAACATTAATTATATTTTATCAATTTTAGATTTGTTTGATAAATTTTTATTAATCCTTATATAAGCCAATTATTTTTAATTTGATGGAACTAACGTGTTTATATCAATTGAACTAGATGTTTAAGTCAATTTTAAAAATAATAATTAAAATAAAAAGATTTATGAAAAGAAGTTTATTTACCTGAACAAAATTGGAAAACACAATAAATTATGTATTTTCATATTATCTAATAATATAATAAAATATTAAGCATGATAAAAGAGAAATAAACTTCTCAAGAAAAAAATAAATAAATTTTCTAGATAAATTATTATTTAAATCAGTCTATTTTTTTATAAAAGATTCAATTAAAAGGATATTATTTAATTTTATTTTATAGCATTATGTTTCTCATTATTTAATATATCATGATATATTAATTATCTATTTTAAATTATATAATTTGTATTGTTTTAAAAAATAAATTAATTTTATTGGGAGGGTAATGATTTTTATTTCTTATCATTAATATTTTTATCATTATTAGAAATAATATTATATATTTTTATATTTTCTTTCATTTAAAAGAAATATATTTCTAAATTTTTTAAAAAATTTACATTTAGCGACCGATTTTAATTTGGTCGCTAAAATTATTATAAATAACAATATTTTTTATTTTTTTACCGACCGATTTTAATTTAATCGCTAAAATTATTATAAATAATAATATTTTTTTTAGCGACCGATTTTAATTTGGTCGCTAAAACTATTATAAATAATTATATTTTCTATATTTTTAGCGGTGATTTTAATTTAGTCGCTAAAATTATTATAAATAATAATATATTTTTTTTTTTTTAGCGACCGATTTTAATTTGGTCGCTAAAACTATTTATAAATAATAATAATTTTTATTTTTAGCGACCGATTTTAATTTAGTCGCTAAAATTATTACAAATATTAATATTTTTATTTTTTTAGCGACCGATTTTCATTTGGTCGTTAAAATTATAATAAATAATAATATTTTTATTTTTTTAGCGACCGATTTTCATTTGGTCGCTAAAATTATTATAAATAATAAATTTTTATTTTTTTAACGACCGAAATCGTTTCGTTGCTATTTTAACCAACAATTATTATTTTAGCGACTGATTTAGCGACCAATTATTGGCCACTAAAAATTCGGTCGCTATTTCGGTCGCTAAATAAAATTTGCAACCAAATCAGATTCGGTCGCTAATTATGTCGCTATTAGCGACAAAAAAAAATCGGTCACTAATTCCGATGGCTAAATTGACTTTTTTTTTGTAGTGAGAGTTGGTTACGTACCTCACTGAGAGTCTATTTATACTAGTTGTTGTTGGATCGTGATTAAGGAATGGACCCTAAGAAATTAGGGGATTAATCTCGTGTATTAAGTATGATAACCACGTTTTAGCATGTGGTTTGGGGGTTGCAGTGGCTGAGGATGCCGACCTCGTAACCCGACTAAACCGAGATGCTGAGGAATGTCTCGGCCGACTCGGCTGAGGTGGTTGATCACTTATCGGCCGACACGGCCGACTTGACCGTTTGGACGCTTTAGGGTCTCTCCGGTATATTATCAATTATATATATGAGTAACTTAATTATTTTCTTCTATGATAAGTGTCATTTTAAGTTTTTTAATAAAGAATAATAAAAATAATAAATAGATAAAAGAGAATAATAATTTTATATATAAAATTAACATTTTTTTTCTAACAACAATGCAATACAACAACTTTCTAAAATATATTGTTAATGATATAAATAAAAAGGCAATTTAATCTTACATTGAAAAGTTAAAATTACATTTATTTAGAGACATGGTTTTTTCTTCTTCAATACTTATTCTGGGAGCCTCCTAAAAATCCTATGACATTGCTAATCTTAATGTAGTTAGACAAAGTTTGAGCATGACCTATAAGAAAATTACTAAGTTTGAGTTTTGCTTGTTTACTTGACATAAGCCATTTTGGTTGAATCTGAAATGTTTAAAAGCCTAATATTGTATGAAAACTTGTGTATGTGGTCTTTTTAATACAAGACCTATAAATAGATAAATACATTCATAGGTATAAGAGTTAAATATATTAACGTTTATTATTATTATATATTTTAAATAAAGTATTATTATAATTAATATTTAATACATAATATTTTTATTTTTATATTTTAAGTAAGTTAGTCAATCAGGTGTGACGCACTTTTTAAAAGTATAAACCCTGACTTTTCTAATTACTAAGATTTCTTAAAAATCCAAATTGTTTGATCATTTCAATAAACATGCTAGGTTAGACGTTGGGTCCTTGACAGGCCATCAAGACTACTTCCACCCGTTACTAGATGAAAATGGGATCCTCTAGAGACGGTAGTACTATAGGGTATTCATCCCTATCTTATTGAATAAAAATTCACCTTATATTTGAGAGTATCAGTTAAATGGGTATCGATGGATTTGTATATACATATATACACTCGTTGAATATTCATGAGTATATGTATATAGTACGACATTCTAAGTTTTTTAAAATTAATAAAAGGAGAATATATTTATTAATTAAACGAGTTTTATATAGAGATTTTTAATAATTATGATTGTTTTTAATCAAATAATTATTTATTAAATATTTTGACGGGTTCAGTGATAACTTCTATCAGACGTATTGAGATATAATTGGCAAAGATGTTTTCTAATTTATTTTACAATTTTTTATTATGTAGAATTGGATTCTTTTTGCCTCAACTCTAATCTAGTTGCACTCATTCCCAAGATTTTGGAAGCAGGCAAAATTGAAAAATTTTGGCCTATTGCTCTTGCAAATTTTAAGTTTAAGATAATCTTTAAGGTGTTGGCTAATAAACTTGCGATTCTAGCACTCAAAATCATCTCGAGTCAATACCGTGGCTTCATTAGAGATAGATAGATTTTGGGTTGTACCATTACTACATTTGAGGCTAATAATATGTTGGATAACAAGGTGTTTTGTTATGACCCCCAGAGATAAGACAACAAAAGTTAGACTTCAAAGTGCACCGTCATGGGCAGTAGATTTTATCATTAATAAATAATAGCATTTTATCTAGTTGTTAGTTTGTTACGTTATCTTATTAATAGATAAGATTATTCTAGGATTAGTTAATTTATATCTTTTAAAGACATAAGACTAAAAGGTTGTTAGCTCTATCTCGATAAATAGAGGTATTATGCAATTATCAATATATCAGTATTTTT